>NC_045606.1:6170400-6798800 GCF_009762305.2 Zalophus californianus | reverse complement strand
AATTGAATAAACTGCATGAACAATTGTATGACTGGTGATGTGTGGATGGACTTAAGAAATAAGTTTAATCTTACAGTAGATTGCATAGGACAGGGGAAGAGGGAAAAGATGAAACAGGAAAAGGGGATGTTCAGATTCGGGGCTTGGGGCTATTGGATAAATTGCCACTCTTTTCACTGAAATAGGGAATATAGAAGGAAATGAAAACACCAAGCATCAAAGAAGGACTAAGTTTTCCTCCATATATTTGTTTAAGACACCCAAGGGACCAAGATATTTAATAAGCTCATGGAATCAGTGCCCTGAAGAGGAGAGAATTCTGAATGCACCAGGGATTTTTTTTTAAGATTTTATTTATTTATTTGACAGAGAGAGACACAGCAAGAGAGGGAACACAAGCAGGGGGAGTGGGAGAGGGAGAAGCAGGCTTCCCATCGAGCAGGGAACCCAATGTGGGGCTCAATCCCAGGACCCTGGGACCATGACCCAGGCCAAAGGCAGACGCTTAACTACTGAGCCACCCAGGTGCCCCGCAGCAGGGATTTGAAAAGTCTTTTGTGCATGGATCATAACTGATGTAGCTGACATTATTTCATGTTGTAAGATACACATTTTCTGCTTTAAATGTTTAAAGTGGAAATTATACCAAATTTCAATGAAAGCATCATGGAATTTTCTCATTTTAATTCCACTAGCAACTTGCACATCATTTTGATGCTTACCATATGTGTAAACACTCTCGGTGATGAAGAATTCACCATTTGCTATTGTGCATCTGGATCACAGCTTATCCAAGGAATCATGGACAGGCCAACAGAGGAAATTCAAAGAAAAACACTTGTCAAATTGCAAAAGCCATGTAGTTGCATGTTGTATTTTAATAAAATTTACTTTTTCAAGCTCAAATGCCATTATGATGTGATTCTTTAAAAAAAATGATAAACTCAATGATTTCAGTCTTTTTAAAAATAATATTGATCTTGATATATGGGATAAGGAAAGAGTCACTCTGATAGTAAATTTGATAGTGAAATCCAAGCCAACCTGTATGCCCCTTTCTGATTGGAATGAGAAGCTGTCTGTACAAAGAGCATTGGATTCAGAGAATTGCTGTCCGACCTTCAACAAAGGCCCACCTACTGACTGGATGCTTCAGATTTACATTAGATTTCAAACCAGTAATATCAAAGAAGTAATAACGCTTTGTGAAATTAATCATCTATTCTTAAGGAAACACTGTGCATTTGCAAGTGATATTTTAAAGTGGGATTACCCAAATTAATGCATGATTCAACAGCAGTCAATGTATTATTTAGGCATCTGGGTACACAGTTTAATACATTATTTCATGAAATATTAATATTATGACATTAATTTAAATTGATTTATATATACACACTCTAATAGGGGCAAAAAAATTTAAATGTTATTACCAAATCATCATGCCTTGCTCTATGCAGAGCTGCTGACAGGAATGTTGCTTGTTCAGATTTTATTTAACATCTTCATTAATGAACTGTAGCAGGGAATCAACAACAGATTAATGAAACTCAGAAAATTGTAAATCAGTAAATATATTTAGTGATCAAGGATGCACAGTACTAAAGGTCTTCGATGATGAAGACATAAAATGAGTCAATCTCTGAAAGTGCATAGAGAATATTAAGTCAAAAAAACATAAGAAAGAAAAGGAAGAAAGCAAAACACAACTGTAGTCCAAAGCCTTGTTAACTAATGTCATGTAAAAATGTAGACTAGATTATACCACATTCTGTGCCTTTTTTTTATATGTATATATATATATATATATATTTTAATTGTTTATTTATTTGTCTATTCATTTGAGAGAGAGACAGAGAGACAGAGAGAGCACAAGCAGGGGGAAAAGCAGGGTCCCCACTGAGCTGGGAGCCTGATGCAGGACTCGATCCCAGGACCCGGGGATCATGACCTGAGCTGAAGGCAGACCCTTAACTGACTGAGCCACCCAGGCACCCCTTCTGTACCTTTTCTAAACAAGATACAAATTACATGGAAAACATATGGTCCCCAACAGTGTGATCTTAGTACATACACTTGCTTTTCTCAAGCCCTGACTCATGTTATCCTTACACAGTCTGTTTTCTTGAGGAAATGAATATTGTCCTCAATTTTCAGCCACTTAGTAGAGTCTTTTGAAAACAACAGAACAGACAAAAACTGGTTCTGTCTCCTACATGGCTTCACTGTGGTGTGGTTATTTGCTTCATCCAAAGACATTTCTGTTTACTAGTCAAGAGCTTGTTAATTTCACCTATAACCTTGTTGAAACTAGGTCGCATCTGGTTAGTGTTTGTAGAGAAGAAACTTTCAACTCCTCATTGTGCAACATATACACCCCCCGTGCGCACGCGCGTGCGTGCGCGCGCACGCACACACACACACACACACACACTCATATCCAGGAGGGGTAGGTTACCATTAATTGGTCTGGTTCAAGAAAACCAATAGGGTTAAATTTTATATACACAGATTTTGAAAGAAAAATTGTAAGTAAAGTTTGAAACAAATACCCTTTGTCTCTTTCTTGAGGTTGTTTTTTTGTTTTGTTTTGCTTTTTTAGTTGGCAGTAGGGTAGCAAGTTTGCAAGTTCAGATGTGAAGAAGCAAAACAAACATTTTGGACATGTCTGGGATTAGATTCTAGGGACATCTTTTACTTCTGCCATAAAAAAAATCTCCATATGGTCCAACCTAACTCTATAGGATTTGAAATAAGAATTTGAAGATAGATTCTATGTCTTACTGCCCATTGTGTACTGTGTATAGATTTCTTTAGAGAACTTTTTTTTGAGAAAACAGGGTTCTTAAAAACATGATTAAGGCGTCTCAAGGCCTTTAGATTAAAATATCATAAAAATCTCATTTCATTGCTTTAGAACCAAATTTTTCTGGCTTACTGTTTAAGCTCTCAGATATTAACTAATCAAGATATTTAAATTTTGTTAGAAATATGTACCTTTTATATAATGTGATCAGAACAGATTTCTTATGAGCACTTTATTTTATTTTTTTAAAGATTTTTATTTATTTATTTGAGAGAGAGAGAGAGAGAGCAAGTGTACTCATAGAGTGAGAAGGAGAAGCAGACTCTCCACTGAGCAGGGAGCCTGACTCAGCGCTTGATCCCAGGACCCTGAGATCATGACCTGAACAGAAGGCAGATGCTTAACCAACTGAGCCACCTAGGCACCCGTTATGAGCAATCTTTAATCACTGTGTGTTTGTGATAAATAAACATCTGTTTGGTAAAGCCAATGCATTCACCGGGTGCATATTGATATTCTCTCAGTTACTAATATATACTATGAAATTTCAGGCCATATCAAAATTTGTTTTTTTTGTTTGTTTGTTTTTTTTTAGTGACTTCTCAGAGTTGAGTAAAACATGCATAAAGGAAAATGCACAAATTGGACTTAGACAAATCATTACAAGGTGAACACACCATGTAATTATCATCCCAGTCAGGAAATAAGACATATCAGTCCCTCTGGAGATCACTAGTGTGACTGTTACTGTTTGGTTGCCTCCCCCAAAATGAGCACAATTTTGGTTCCAACACCATCAGGATTTGCTACTTTTTATTTTTATATGAATGAAATCACACATTTGTCTACTTTCTTTTGCTTCATATTGTGTTTACAAATTTCACTCATGCTGTTTCATGCAGCTGTTATTGTTCATTTTTATTATTGTACACCATTGTGTTGTATGAATATGTCACAATTTATTGATGCATTTTATTGCTGGATGCTTTTATATTGTCTACTGCTTGGGATGGTTATGACTAAAGCATTTATGAACATCTCTGTAAGTATCACTTGAAATACATATATATACATTTCTTCTGGTTTTATAACAATAAGTGGAACTCCTGGGTCATATTCAACTTGAACTAATACTGCCAAATGATTTTCTAGAGTAGTTGTATCAATTTATGCAGTCATCGGTAATCCATATGATCCCTGTTGCTTCCCATGCCTCACTACATTGGGTACTGTCAATCTTTTTAACTTTTGCCATTCTGCTGTGTGTGAAGTGGTATTAAATTTGGTTTTAAATAATGTTTTTATGATTTCCAGTAAGCGCAAGGAGACTGAGCATCGAGCATGTATATGGCCATTTTGTGAAGTGCTTGTTCATGTCTTGTGCTCATTTCTAAATTCTGGATATAATTCTTTTGTTACCTTCGCAAACAACATATGCCATCCAGTTCATAGTCTTCCTTTTTACTCTTCAAATGGTACGTTTTGATGAACAACAAGTTCCTTATTTTAGTGTAATCCTATGTAGCATCCCTTTCCTTTACAGTGTTTTTGACATAGTTAGCCATGGTTAAGACCTCTTTACCCACCATTTTTCATGATGATTCTCTTATATGCTATCTTTTTTATTGTTTTGTCTTTTACACTTTCATCTTTAACTTAGTGGCTGTCAATTTTTGTTTTGATATGAGATGAAGGGTAATTTTTAACTTTTTCCATGTTAGTGTTCAGCATAACTTACTGAAAAGAGCACTGTTTGCCACTGGTCTACACATTTATCCTAAATGGAGGCCTTATCTGGATGTATTTATTTATCTGGGCTCTTTTATTTCATTGGTTTATTGGTTATCTTTGGATCAACAGGACCCTCAATCATTATAGCCTTATAATAAGTCTTAATTTCTAATGAATATGTCCTCTTTTTTTGCAGGTTAAATATATTTGGAAAAAATAAAATAGAAGTGATATGTATGCCTTACTGAATCACATCAGGAGGTACATTGTATTAGGTCACTTGGTCAAAATTTATGGGCAGGTCCTTTTGACTATTTATAAAAGTATCTTCTGCAAACCAGGACACCATGGTTTCATTTCTAATCCTCTTGGGTTTACTCTATTTTCTTGTCATATTCTGCTTGTTAGAACCTTCAGTATAAAGTTGAAAACAAATAATGATAGGGAGCATTCTTGTGCTCTCAACAGAAATGTATTACAACTTTAAGTAATGCTTACTGTTCTTTTTTTCTTGTTTTGACCTTGTTTTATTTTTGCAGATTTCACAATTCTACTTTGGTGGAGGGTTGTATTAATGTTTATTGAGATAATTGTATCATCGTTTTTCTTTCATTACACTGATATCCTAATGTTAAACTAACCCTGAGTTTATAAAGTAAAATGGACTTGATCATGACATAGTGTTTTTTGTATATATTAATATAAAATATTAATTTTTGGTAAGATCCTTAAATTTTCTTAGAAAAAACTTTTTAAATTGTGATTTAAATTTTAATTTTTTTAAATAAAAAATGAATGGGTGAAGGAGAGTGAGAGATACAAGCTTCCAGTTATGGAATGAAGAAGTCATGGGAATAAAAGACACAGTATAAGGAATATAGTCACTGATATTTTAATAGTTTTGTATGGTGGCAGATGGGAGCTACTCTTGTGGTGAACATAGCGTAATAAATAGAGAAGTCAAATCAGTATGCTATATACCTGAATCTAATGTAATGTTGGGTGACAACTATACTCAAATACAAAAATTTCTTAAAAAATGAATGCAAATTTTCAGTTCATATTTTCCTTTGTTTTTCATGATTATTATTCTAGGAATTTGTTTATTGTCACTGAAAAATTCAAATTTCAAAAAAACTTAAGCATAATCTCCTCTGATTTTTTTATATTTTTAGGATTTGTAGTAGTTATTTTTTTCTGTCTTATATTACTTACTTCTGTTTTTCTCTCTTTACCTTCCCCTTCCTCCATCACTCTCTTGCCCCATGATATTGTCAAGTGTTATCAATTTTATTAGTATTTTCAAAAAATAAGTTTTTATTCATTTTTTTATGTTATGTTAATCAACATATATTACATCATTAGTTTTTGATGTAGTGTTCCATGATTCATTGTTTGCATATAAAATCCAGGGCTTCATGCAGATTGTGCCCTCTTTAATACCCATCACCAGGCTAACCGATCCTCCCACCACCCTCCCCTTTAGAACCCTGTTTGTTTTTCAGAATCCATATTCTCCGATGGTTCATCTCCCCCTCTGATTTCCCCCCCTTCATTATTCCCCTCCTGCTATCTTCTTCTTCTTCTTTTTTTTTTCTTAACATATAATGTATTATTTGCTTCAGAGACACAGATCTATGATTCAACAGTCTTGCACATTTCACAGTGCTCACCATAGCACATACCCTCCCCAATGTCTATCACCCAGCCACCCCATCCCTCCCACCCCCCACCACTCCAGCAACCCTCAGTTTGTTTCCTGAGATTAAGAATTCCTCATATCAGTGAGGTCATATGATACATGTCTTTCTCTGATGACTTATTTCGCTCAGCATAATACCCTCCAGTTCCATCCATGTTGTTGCAAATGGCAAGATTTAATTCTTTGTGATGGCTGCATAATATTCAATTGTATATATATATATATATACCACATCTTCTTTATCCATTCATCTATCGATGGATATTTTGGCTCTTTCCACAGTTTGGCTATTGTGGACATTGCTACTATAAACATTGGGGTGCACATAGCCCTTCAGATCCCTACGTTTGTAACTTTGGGGTAAATACCCAGTAGTGCAATGGCTGGATTGTATGGTAGCTTAATTTTCAATTATTTGAGGAACCTCCATACTGTTTTCCAGAGTGACTGCACCAGCTTGCATTCCCACCAACAGTGTAGGAGGGTTCCCCTTTCTCTGCAACCCCGCCAACAATTGTCATTACCTGACTTGTTAATTTTAGCCTTTCTGACTGTTGTGAGGTGGTAACTCATTGAGGTTTTGATTTGGATTTCCCTGATGCAGAGCAATGTTGAACACTTTTTCATGTGTCTGTTGGTCATTTGGATGTCTTCTTTGGAAAAAAGTCTGTTCATGTCTTCTGCCTATTTCTTGATTGGATCATTTGTTCTTTGGGTGTTGAGTTTGATAAGTTCTTTATAGATTTTGGATACTAGCCCTTTATCTGATATGTCATCTGCAAATATCTTCTCCCATTCTGTCACTTGTCTTTTGGTTTTGTTGACTGTTTTTTTGCTGTGCAACAGCTTTTTATCTTGATGAATTCCCAATAGTTCATGTTTGCCCTTACTCCCTTGCCTTTGGTGATGTTTCTAGGAAGAAGTTGCTGCGGCTGAGGTCGAAAAGGTTGCTGCCTGTGTTCTCCTTTAGGATATTGATGGACTCCTGTCTCACATTTAGGTCTTTCAACCATTTTGAGTCTATTTTTGAGTGTGGTGTAAGGAAATGGTCCAGTTTCATTCTTCTGCATGTGGCTGTCCAATTCTCCCAACACCATTTGTTGAAGAGACTGTCTTTTTTCCATTGGACATTCTTTCCTGCTTTGTCAAAGATGAGTTGACCATAGAGTGGAGGGTCCATTTCTGGGCTCTCGGTTCTGTTCCATTGATCGCTGTCTCTGTTTTTGTGCCAGTACCATTCTGTCTTGATGATGACAGCTTTGTAATAGAGCTGGAAGTACGGAATTGCGATGCCGCCAGCTTTGCTTTTCTTTTTCAACATTACTCTGGCTATTTGAGGTCTTTTCTGGTTCCATAAAAATTTTAGGATTATTCATTCCATTTCTTTGAAAAAAGTGGATGGTAGTTTGATGGGGATTGCATTGAATGTGTAGATTGCTCGAGGTAGCACTGACATCTTCACAATGTTGGTTCTCCCAATCCATGAGCATGGAATGTTTTTCCATTTCTTTGTGTCTTCCTCAATTGCTTTCATGAGTATTTTATAATTTTCTGAGTACAGAACTTTTGCCTCTTTGATTAGATTTATTCCTAGGTATCTTATGGATTTGGGTACAATTGTAAACGGGATCGACTCCTTAATTTGTCTCTCTTCTGTCCTGTTGTTGGTGTATAGGAATGCCACTGATTTCTGTGCACTGATTTTATATCCTGCCACTTGACTGAATTCCTGTATGAGTTCTAGCAGTTTTGGGGTGGAGTCTTTCGGGTTTTCCACATAAAGTATCATATCATCTGCAAAGAGTGAGAGTTTGACTTCCTCTTTGCCTATTTGGATGCCTTTTATTTCTTTTTGTTGTCTGATTGCTGTGGCTAGGAGTTCTAATACTATGTTCAGTAGCACTGGTGATAGTGGACATCCCTGCAGTGTTCCTGACCTTAGGGGGAAAGCTCTCAGTTTTTCCCCATTGAGAAAGATATTGACTGTGGGTTTTTCATAGATGGCTTTTCTGATATTGAGGTCTGTACCCTCTATGCTTATACTCTGAAGAGTTTTGATCAAAAAAGCGTGCTGTACTTTGTCAAATGCTTTTTCTGCATCTATTGAGAGGATCATATGGTTCTTGTTCTTTCTTTTGTTAATGTATTGTATCACGTTGATTGATTTGTGGATGTTGAACCAACCTTGCAGCCCAGGGATAAATCCCACTTGGTTGTGGTGAATAATCTTTTTAATGTACTGCTGGATCTTATTAGCTAGTATTTTCGTGAAAATTTTGCATCTGTGTTCATCAAGGATGTTGGTCTGTAATTCTCCTTTTTGATGGGGTATTTGTCTTCTTTGGAGATCAAGGTAATGGTGGCCTCATAAAATGTGTTTGGAAGTTTTCCTTCCATTTCTTTTTTTTTTTTTTTGAACAATTTCAGAAGAATAGGTATTAATTCTTCTTGAAATGTTTGGTAGAATTCCCCTGGGAAGCCGTCTGGCCCTGGCCTTTTGTTTGTTGGAGATTTTTGATGACTGCTACAATTTCCTTAGTGGTTATATGTCTGTTCAGGTTTTCTATTTCTTCCTGGTTCAGTTTTGGTAGTTGATGCATCTCTAGGAATGCATCCATTTCGTCCAGATTATCTAATTTGTGGGCATAGAGTTGCTCATAATATGTTCTTATAATTGTTTGTATTTCTTTGGTGTTGGTTGTGATCTCTCCTCTTTCATTCATGATTTTGTTGATTTGGGTCATTTCTGTTTTCTTTTGGATAAGTCTGGCCAGGGGTTTATCAATCTTGTTCATTCTTTCAAAGAACAAGCTCCTAGTTTCATTGATCTGTTCTACTGTTCTTTTGGTTTCTATTTCATTGTCATGCTCTGATCCTTATGATTTCTCTTCTCCTGCTGGTTTAGGCTTTATTTGCTGTTTTTTCTCTAGCTCCTTTAGGTGTAGGGTTAGGTTGTGTATTTGAGACCTTTCTTGTTTCTTGAGAAAGGCTTGTATTGCTATATACTTTCCTCTTAGGACTGCCTTTGCTCTATCCCAAAGGATTTTGAACAGTTGTGTTTTCATTTTCACTTATTTCCATGAATTTTTAAAATTCTTCTTTAATTTCCTGGTTGACCCTTTCATTCTTTAGTAGGATGCTCTTTAGCCTCCATGTATTTGAATTCTTTCCAATTTTTGTCTTTTGATTCAGTTCTAGTTTCAAAGCATTGTGGTCTGAAAATATGCAGGGAATGACCCCAGTCTTTTGGTACCAGTTGAAACCTAATTTGTGACCTAGGATGTGATCTATTCTGGAGAATGTTCCTTGGGCACTAGAGAGAAATGTGTATTCTGCTGCTTTGGGATGGAATGTTCTGAATATGTCTGTGAAGTCCATTTGGTCCAGTGTGTCATTTAAAGTCTTTATTTCCTTGTTGATCTTTTGTTTAGATGATCTGTCCATTTCAGTGAGGGGGTTGTTAAAGTCCGCCACTGTTATTGTATATTTGTCGATGTGTTTCTTTGCTTTTGCTATTAATTGCCTTATATAAATGGCTGCTCCCATGTTAGGGGCATAGATCTTTACAATTGTTAGATCTTCTTGTTGGATAGACCCTTTAAGTAGGATACAGTGTCCTTCCTCATCTCTTATTACAGTCTTTGGTTTAAAATCTAATTTGTCTGATATAAGGATAACCACGCCAGCTTTCTTTTCATGTCCATTAGCATGGTAAATGTTTTCCACCCCTTCACTTTCAAGCTGGTGGTGCATTTGGGTCTAAAATGAGTCTCTTACAGACAGCATATCGATGGGTCTTGTCGTTTTATCCAATCTGATAGCCTGTGTGTTTTGATTGGGGCATTTTGCCCATTTACATTCAGGGTATCTATTGAAAGATAGGAACTTAGTGTCATTGTATTGCCTGTAACAGGACTTTTACTGTACATTGTCTGTGTTCCTTTCTGGTCTATATTGCTTTTAGGCTCTCTCTTTGCTTAGAGGACCCCTTTCAATATTTCTTGTGGGGCTGGTTTCGTATTTGCCAATTCCTTTAGTTTTTGCTTGTCCTAGAAGCTTTTTATCTCTCCTTCTATTTTCAGTGACAGCCTAACTGGATATAGTATTCTTGGCTGCATATTTTTCTCCTTTAGTGCTCTGAAGATATCATGCCAGTCCTTTCTGGCCTGCCAGGTCTCTGTGGATAGGTCTGTTGCCAATCTAATGTTTCTACCATTGTAGGTTACAGTCCTCTTCTCCTGAGCTGCTTTCAGGATTTTCTCTTTGTCTCTGAGACTCGTAAGTTTTCCTATTAGATGTTGGGGTGTTGACCTATTTTTATTGATTTTGAGAGGGGTTCTCTGTGCCTCGTGGATTTTGATGCCTGTTTCCTTCCCCATATTAGGGAATTTCTGCTATAATTTGCTCCAATATACCTTCTGCCCGTCTCTCTCTTTCTTCTTCTTCTGGGATCCCAATTATTCTAATGTAGTTTCACCTTATCTATTGCTTATCTCTCGAATTCTGCCCTCGTGATCCAGTAGTTGTTTATCTCTCTTTTTCTCAGCTTCTTTATTTTCCATCATTTGGTCTCCTATATCGCTAATTCTCTCTTCTGTCTCATTTATCCTAACATTTAGAGCCCCCATTTTTTATTGCATCTCTTTAATAGCCTTTTGATTTCGACTTGGTTAGATTTTAGTTCTTTTATTTCTCCAGAAAGGGTTTCTCTAATAACTTCCTTGTTTTTCTCAAGCCCAGCTAGTATCTTTAAAATCATCATTCTGAACTCTAGTTCCAACATTGTACTAATGTCCGTATTGAGTAGGTCCCTGGCAGCCAGTACTGCCTCTTGTTCTTTTTGTTGAGGTGATTTTTTACATCTTGTCGTTTTGTCCAGAGGAGAATAGATGGATGAGAGAACAAAATGCTAATGGGGTTCCAACTTCCCCAGAAAATATATTCTAAACAGACCAGAAAAGACCTGAAACCAGGAGGAAAAAATGGGAAAGAAAGAAAAAAGAAAATGAAAAAAAAAAGAAAAAGATAAAAACAAACAAAAACAGAACAAAACAAATCAAACAAACAAACAAACAAAAAACAGAATATGATCAGGCTGGTGCATAGATTGGTGCCACACACTAGATTTTGGGTGTATTTTGTTCTGTTAGAAGAATGTGCCTCCCAAAATTTTAAAGAAAGAAAAACGTATATGTACAAAATAAGGGTTAATGCAATGAAGGGATGGAATATGACTGTAAAGATGAAAATTATAAAAGATTTTATAAAAGTAATTGATAAGATAAGAATTTGTTTCAAAAAAGAAAGAAGAGAGGATTAAAAAAAAGGGAAGAATGTCATCAGGCAGGAGATGAGGACAAAGCCATACACTAAAGATTTAGGGTATATTTTGATCTGTTAGAAGAAACTGTATCTCAAAATTTAAAGAGGGAACAATTTATATATATATGCCAAAAATAAGGGTAACTACTCTGAAGGATAGAATATGACTCTAAAAATGAAAAATAAAAATGTTTTTTAAAAAAGGGATTGATCAGATGTTGGTTGAAAAGGGGAAAAAGAAAAATTCAAAAAAAAAAGACAGTTAAAAAAAATTAACTTTGAAAGACTAAAGAATCATGGTAAAAAAAGCCATGAATTCTACGTGCAGTATTCCCCTAGCGCTGGAGTTCTCCCGTTCTCCTTGATCGGTAAACTGGTCTTGGCTTGCTGGCTCTTCTTGCTGATCCTCTGGGGAGGGCCCGTTGCCGTGTTCCCAAATGTCTTTGCCGGAGGCAGAATTATCCTGCCCTTGCCGGTGCTGTCTAAGTCATCTGCTTGGGTTTGCTCTCGGGAGCTTTTGTTCCCTGCAAGCTCTCAGTACAGCTTTGGAGGACGAGAGTGAAAATGGTGGCCTCCCAATCTCCAACCCGGAGGAGCTGAGAACCTGGGGCCCCGCTCCTCATGCTCCCCCAGAGAAAAGCAGTCAGTCACTCTCATCTCCCCGGTCCCCGGCCGCACTCGGTGCTCACCTGGCCTGTGACCGAGCATTTCTATCTCTGGCACCCGACCCCGTGTGGAGTCTCCAAACCCAGCAGATCCCTGGGAGAACTGCACCCGTGCCACTCCTCCCGGAGAAGAAGGGGAGTCTCCCTGGATCTGTCACTTGTTGGGTCCCTGCTGGAGGCGCAGTGGCCCAACTGGGCCGCGGATCACAGTTTATAGCCACCCCGAGCTGAGAGCCCGCGCCTCGCTCGCGCGCCTCGGCTCTGTCTCTGCAGCCGGCTTCCCCGCTCCGATCCCTGGGAGCTCTGCCGCACTCAGGCACCCCCGGTCTTTCTGTGACCCCGAGGGTCCTGAGACCACACTGTCCGGTGAGGGTTCCACCCCCTGCTTAGCCACTGGAGCGACGTCCCACAGCGGAGCCGACTTTTCAAAGGTCCGATTTTGTGCTCCGTGGCTCTAGCACTTGCCAGAAGCGGCTGATGGAGGCCCCCTCCCCTGCCATCTATCCTCCCGAATATCGCCTCGGATTCACTTCTCCGCACGTCCTACCTTCCAGTAAGTGGTCGCTTCTCTGTTCAGAGAGTTGTTGCTATTCTTTTCTTCGATCTCCTGTTGAGTTTGTAGGTGTTCAGAATGTTTCGATCCCTATCCAGCTGAATTCCTGAGACCAGACAATTTCCAGGTCTCCTACTCCTCCACCATCTTGCTCCCCAAGGAATAAGTTTTTATCTTTATTTATACCTTCATTATGTATTTATTTTCTGTTTCATTATTAGTTTTCTTACCTTAGTTACTAGCTTATTATTTAGGGATGATGGACTTAGAAAAAATAAAATAGAATACACAGTTAAATTTGAATTCAAATAAATATATTTTTTTCTTTGTATAAGCATATCCCCTGCAACATATTAAAAAGTTACTTGTTTATCTGAAATTAAAATTGACATGAACATTCTGTATTTTATTTGGTAGCCTTATTTAATACTACTTTTTAGATTAATGTTTTGTGTGTTATTTTTATTTTTTGTATTTAGATTATTTGTTTTTAAACATTGTTCTCTTACATTTATATCTCTGTAAATTACATCACAAAGTGGTTTAGCTGGGACCCTCAATTTCTAACATGTCCTAATTTCAGTATCATTGAGTTAAAACTGTTTTGTAACTTACTTTGTAAATGTTTACAGAAAGATGGGTGCAAGTACATTCATCACAGCACCATGGGAAACTATTCAAATATCTATTGATGGTAGAAAAGATAAAGATCTATCAGTTACACAAAGTAATATTAAAGAAAAAATGAAAATAACAAATTACTGATAAATGCCACAACCTGAACAAATCTCAAAAGCTTTAAAGAAGCTAAAAGACTGTACCATTCTGACTGTGGTGCTATTGGCTGAAGAGGCAGATTAGAGTGTATTAGATATAACAGGACTGTTCAATATCATAATCTTAGTGGTGATTCTAAAGGTAAATATATAAAGTCTAAGAGTTATATGTTTAGGATTTGTATTTTGAATGCTTCAAATTGTATCTTTTTTTAAAGGCAATGAGCAATAAAGTGATAGGTTATGATTAAAATAAGAAATGTGTTTGCAACAACAATTGCTGATGAGGAAAAAAAAGAGATATCACATTAAAATCATTAAGTCTATTTTTTTAAGAGCTTGTTTGATACTCTAAACCAAAGTAAAAGAAAAGTTAAGATAAACTTATTTAACCACTATAATTTAAGGCATTTTAATATTTTATTGTACTTCCTCCCAATATACCCCTATGTTTTATTACTACATACCAATATTACATATAAAGAATCAAAACTAAAAGAAAGATGATTTGTTGAAGATTATAAGCTAATTATGGTTTTGAATAGACAACAATCTATGGTCATTTTCTCACTAAGCTTAGGGTCTATAGTGTCAATGACATTTAATATGACACTAAACACACAAATGGGAAGAATGAAAAGGATAAGACCTATCTTTACCCCACCGAAAATTTTGTAGGATAGTATTTCACTCCAAAACTACAATACCTCCAGCCTACCAAAATGCAAAAGTCAAAAAATTATTTCCAGGTTTTGTCATGTTACATTCTTATTCAGTTGGATTTAAATCTATGTAACATTTATTAAGCAGTCTCTCATAAAGAGAAAGAAAGAAAGAAAGAAAGAAAGAAAGAAAGAAAGAAAGAAAGAAAGAAAGAAAGAAAGAAAGAAAGAAAGAAAGAAAGAAAGAAAAAGAAAGAAAAAGAAAGAAAGAAAGAAAGAAAGAAAGAAAGAAAGAAAGAAAGAAAGAAAGAAGAAAAGAAAAAAGAAAAGAAAAGAAAAAACAAAAGGAAAAGATTTGTCAGTGTGATCTTGTGGCAGGTGGCAGAGCCCCAGTGTTCTAATCTGTCATTGTAATTTTCTCAGGTTTTCCAGCATCCTAAGTTTATTATTTAGCATTTTGACTTTCAGTTCTTCAGATCTTCGACTCTGGCCTGCTTCATTATGAATCAGTGACTTAAACACTAAAGCTTGCTTTTACTAGGAAGTAATCTGCCCTTGAGCTATATGATACCAGTATTGACCATAGTTATGTTCTTCCAATAGTTATGTTCTTCCAATGATCTTTTATTTGACTTTGTACTTGTTCAACATCTATCTCAATGGACATTCTCCTTTCTCCTGTGTTTTGAGTCCACTCCAGGCTTTATTTATCCATAACCAGAATAGATTCCAAAGTTCACCAATTTAATTTTGTCCTGAGTTAGTGTCTTTGATTATCCTTTGTCCTCATAGTCAACCAGATAACATGTCACCCACAATAGTCCAACATTATTTTATCTTGTTCTTTTTGCTGCTCATCCTAAGCTGCTGACGGCATACCTGTGATTATCAGATCCACCACAATTTCATGCTATGCAACTTTGGCCACAGTTTTAGAGATACTTGGCAATGCTTTTCGTCACCTCTAATTGACTCATTATAACTCTTCTCTTAGCACCTGTTCAAAATAATCTCCACTGTTTTCATATCCCCAACCTACTTGCACACCACACTCTGGGTATAGGTTCTGGTTCCTATTTCACTATGAAGATAGATGACATTCTACAAGCTACCATCTGTATGATGTTTCTAAAATTAAGGAAATAAATTAATCACATCATTCCTATTGCCATTATCTGGCTCCAGCTGAGGTCTTTAGACACTTACAAATTCTACTATTGTTGTTTCCATTTCTTCAGCTCTTCTTCTTCATCATGTTTTCTCTTACTTTCTTGCCTCTGCTTCCTCCTTCCTGAAATTTTACTTACTCTTTTCTCCATTTATCTCTTTCCTGCACATGCTTTAAGATTCAGCTCAAATGTCATCTTCTTTTGGAATCCTTCCCCAAGCTGATTTAGATGCAGCTCTCCAAAATGCCAGCCCTTTGGTTCCAAAACCAGCTTGAACGTGTCACTATTATACTTGTCCCTAATATAGTCTAAGCAATTGGAAGGGCAAGATGAGTTTCCTTTTTATGACTCTTTCTTTCAAGCCTGTCACTCTGCCTAATATATAATAAATGTCCAGGAGATTGTTAATATATGAAAACTTTAATATATTAAAACTGAACTTTATGGACAACCATCTCTAAATGTATTAATAGGTTTACAAAAGTCCATATTTCTTCTATTCTTCATTGTATTTTTCTTTTCCTTCCTTTTTTTTCTATCTACTTCATTTTTATCTGCTGCCCCTTTATCTTTCATACTCTTATTATAAAAATGGCAGATCCCTACCCATTGCGACAGTCTTACAAATTACTTTTGGTTAAATCCTCTCCCATCTCCATGTAATAATATACCATGTCATTCTACTTGATATTCTTGGTCTAGAAATATTTATACCTCCACTTCATATTAAAAAAAAAACTATTTTCTTAATACTGCTTCTATCTCATATAATCTTTCCTTTGCTTTCGCTTCAGATTCCTTTTTCCACAATGTAAACTCTCCCTATCTTTCCTCCTTTACTAATCTGATACTTAAGTAATGACAATGTCACTCATGCCATCACCATTCTAGCGAAATTGCTTTCCTTATTTTAAGTACAAACTCCTCTCCTCAGACATCCTCCTCAAGCTCTCTTTTCTCAAGACACTATGGAAACCCCAGTGTTCCTTGATTAAACGGCCCTTCTGCCCATCTTTTAAAGTGAGCATATGCTCACTTGTTTTATTCTTGGAGTCCTCATGACCTATTGACTATCTCAACATGCATGTCCTGCCAGCAATTAACTTCAAGGTAGACTCTTCCTGGTCCATCTGAAAATGCAGACTTTGAGTCATTTTGACTTAAATAGGTTAGAAGTGGTTACCACTGAGTTAAAATAGTGTGGGGCTGACTACAGTGTGGGTTACTGGCTACTAAATTTCTCAGGAAGAGTGTACGGCTTACAAATCCCACCCATGATCTCTTTGTTATGGCTGAACCCAGCCTTTGAAACAGATGAGCTCTTCTCGAAAACAGCTCCTGCAAGTCTCTGGTCAACTAATTCATCGACAGATTGGTGCATAATCTGTTTTTTTTTTTTTTTTATGTGTGTTTCTGCTTATAGACACCTTATTTAATGTATATTATTGATTGATTAACGTTCGACTTAGTGCCAACAGTGCTAGAAATGCTTACACAAACTTTACCTGGTACCTGTATTTTCTCCATGAGGCACATCGGACTCTTTTGCCCTTAAAGACCTGAGACAACACTTCAGCATTGTGCTTCAGGGCCATTGTAAGCAGGGAATCACTAATCACAGCATAAAAATTACAGAAACTGGGCACTAAACAGACCACAAAAAGAACATTTGTTTTTAGTTTGAGAGTTAAGACGATAGAGCTGGGAATCTGCCCTTTAGGTGATTTAATATAAGTTCACACTCTTAGGAGGTTCTCAGATGAGATCTGAAATCAGCCCCATTGGTGGATGGTAGGGGGATACTGAAGAAAGACGTGGATCATTCCAGATGGGCAGGTGGCAGGTATAATAAGGAAAGGGACTTACATACAAGGTGTGTCTTGGGTGCCACAGATGAAAGCATCTCTGCCCCTGCCCCAGTCCCTTGTACCATCCAGATGGTTTCCAAACTACATTATTAGCTCACGGCTGTGTCCTTGGGGCAGTTTCTGGGGCTGGGGCAGACAAATGGGATGCACATTGTACAGACAAGGAGAGGGATGAGGACCCTCTGATTGCTGGGACCC
This sequence comes from Zalophus californianus, assembly GCF_009762305.2. NCBI lineage: Eukaryota > Metazoa > Chordata > Mammalia > Carnivora > Otariidae > Zalophus > Zalophus californianus. The sequence continues at coordinate 6,781,348 of NC_045606.1, read as the reverse complement.
AACTCAAGTGTCAACCAGTAGTCACATTTTCTCAATGACCTCCCCTAACAATAATTTTTCCAGGGTTAAGGTGATGCTTCCTTGGTGACCTTCCCCTCTTGTGACCTGCTTGCTTGCTTGTTTGCTTGCTTGCTTTCTTTCTTTCTTTCTTTTTTTTAAAGATTTTATTTATTTATTTGACAGAGAGAGACAGCGAGAGAGGGAACACAAGCAGGGGGAGTGGGAGAGGGAGAAGCAAGTTTCCTGCCAAGCAGAAAGCCCGATGCGGGACTCGATCCCAGGACCCTGAGATCATGACCTGAGCCCAAGGCAGACACTTAACCAACTGAGCCACCCAGGCGCCCCTGCTCTTTCAAAATCATATGGTTCTATCTTCTGCAGTGTGTCCTGCATCATCAGGAAGGGGTTTCATTAGCAGGGACCTGGCTCCTTGGAGGTTATCTGGCTGTATTGGAGGCAGATGCCACAGCAACAATATAGGCACATACAAGATTAAGATAATGACTCCCAAACTTAGTGACAGCTTTTCTCTCTCTTAGAGTCCCATGATGTGAACCGCTGAGTGATGAAGTCTCTTAGACTGGCGGGGGCAGGGGTCAGATCACTCAGAACTTCCACTTGTGTCCTCACACGACTTAATAAAGATGATACTTAGCAGACTCATCACATATGAACATATAACATTCTATGTGGATAATGATGTAGGTATTTCCTTATGAGGCAGTAATAAAAGCTAAGGCCATCATATTTTGGAGGATGGCTTTTCTTATCAGAGACATGTCAGTGTTCGATAAGGATAGGCTTTGTCAGCTATCATTTAAGGCTAAAGTAATGGCTTCTATGTGTGCTAGAACAGAGTCTCCCTTGTAACTAGGGGAAACCCAAGGTGTAACAACCTAACCAACCAGGTAGAAGCCATGGCCAAGGATTTGCACAATATAACTACTGGGTCCCATTCGAGGCTACCCAATAAATAAATACCTGGGTGGTATGACCAGTTACTGCCAACCAGTCACTATCCTTTAATATGAGAATAACCACAGAGTTCTAGTGTTTTACATCATTTCTGGTATAATTGGGTTCGTTCCACTTAGAGGGATTTTCTGTTCCTAAGACGGGTGCCCAGGTGTTCAAATGTCCATAAGCTGGAATAAACTACATAAACCCAGTCCCGAATCTGAGCATACCCACACATGGATCTGCTAGCGGCATTTCTAGAACCTTTCCAGCTAGCAGTTTGATGGGCTGCCAGTGTAGTTTGATTGACAGAAAAGAATACCCATGCCCAGTGTCACTGATAGTGTGTGCCACAGTCCATTTTTCTGGATCACTATTGATAAGAACAGATGAATTAAAGTACTAGTCCTAGCTTGTTCTTCTTTAATGTACAGCATGAGGACTTTCCAATCCCTACCTTGGAGGAGCAATACCCACCATGGCAATCCTGACGAGCTAGAGAGGGACAGCTAACCACACAACCAAGAGTTGGACTAATTTCTTTATTGGGCACATAAGTGGGCACACTGTAGAAAGGTATTTCCATCGGGTGTCATCTTGTGGCCACAGGTGCAACAGATTTCTAAGGTCAAAAAGGCAGATATTTAGTAGGAACTCATATGGGGATGTCTTCCCTCTTCTGTAAGAATTATATTTATGGCCTAATCCTTAAATGTTAATGTGGTTGCATCTTAAGGAATTTGACCAGGTTATGCATACCATACCTTTGGGCCGGCGGGGGGCAGCATTTTCAGGTGTGAGGTGGGGAATATGCCAGACCAGGAACCCCGACTTTTCCCCTCTATGAAGGGTGCATGTTCCATTCTAGCATAGTACATTTCAACAGGTCTGGTTTGTAGCAGGTCACAGAGATCCCCTCTCCCAGGGGTGCAAATTCATTCATCTCATCATGACACGATGTGTCATCACAAACTCTAGTAGATAATTCTTGTCCCAGATATGATGGGGCTTGTTGTTCTCAGCAGCATAGCGCATTGATCAACAGTGAGAGTCAGGACGACAGGTTTCCTGTGACTTCCATACTTCTACGGTACTGGTGTCTCAACAAGTGTCCCTAGGATGACATATGGGGTAATAGGCCCTATGGGGTGATCATTCAAATGTATTAAAGCCTGGGACAATACTTTAGTTCACCCAACAAAGTTGATTTTACCTGTTAGTAATTCAATCTGCTGCTTTAATATTCCTTTTTTTTTCTCCTTCCTACGCACCCTGCTGCTTGTGAGTTATAGAAGAAATGGTTTCTCAGTTCAATGTCTTTTTTTTTTTTTTTTGCTTAGTTAGACACATCCTGGCCTTTGAAACGTGACCCCCTGATCACGATCTATTCAATGAAAGTAACCATACATGGTACGTGGTTTCTCTGATCCCCTAATGGTGGCAACTTGGTTTGCATAGCAATAGGGATAACTTTGGTTTAGGCCAGATGCAGTGTCCACACAAACCAGGGCATAATGAAACCCTCACTTTTTTTGCCAATTTGCCAGTCCTTCACCGGTTGAAACTTCAGTGAATGGTCCCAGGCTCCTTTGGCTTGGGCATTGTTTAGAACACACAGGACATGCTCTTATTGCATTAACCAAGTCACTGTGTTTCAAGGACAGTCCAGCGTCCTTGGCAATATGCTATCCCACCTGGCCACTGAGGGGGTCACTCCTTCTATATACTCAATCTGCTCTATCTACTGAAGGGTCCGTTGCTAGGGCTTATACCCAAGCTAGGGCAACGTCTTCCTGGTTGCCAGGGGGTATCAGTGTCTTATGAGCAAGGATGCGGAAGACAATGAAGATTACTTCGGGCTCTTGCAAGTGGACCCAAATTGCCCCAAACAAATCCTGGCCCCACAAGGGCTTCTTCATGATCATCTATCCCTTGGCTTCCTATTGTCCAAGCCCTAGGGTTAATCCTTTTAGCACAGCCTAACTGTGCAGAGGGTTAATGATCACCAGTCATCCCACTGGCTGCTGAGGTTTGTTTCTGTTTCTACCCAGAAGGGGTCAAGGTTGGGCTGAATAGTAACTGCTAACCCTGTAGGTGGGTTGTCAGGCTGGAGCCATCTGTATACCAGGCTAGAGCAGGAATTTCCCCCGATCCTTCCCTACAAGTCACAGGGGCTGCCACAGGAATGCAGACAGGGGCATCTGGAGGATCTACACACTCTACAGGGCCTATTTGCCCCCGTATTTCTAGACACAGTGGATAAGGTAGACGGGGTGCTCCTCTGCTGTAGATAGGCAAGCCACTTCGCCAAAATGGAGGTTTGAGCCATGGTATAGGTGGGTCAATGGAGTATATTTTCAACCTATCCCTTAATAGGCAAGGAAGTTCTTGTCATGATATGCTATTCCTTTGTGAGAGGCTCCACCTGAAAGAGTGCAGTTTACAACTGCTAGGAGCTATTACTCTATGTGGGTATATTGGGTTTCTGCCTCCTTCTGGAGCTGGGACCAAAATTCCAGGGGTACTCTCTCCTTCTGTTCTCTCTGCCACAGTGCCTGACCCATACCTTTCAGAATCAGACACATCGAACTCAAATGGTAGCCCTGCTTGGGAGATGTCCAGAGCTTTAATCTGCTTCACTAAAATTTTTGTCTTCTCAAAGGTCTCCTCTGACTCCGAGTCCCACATGCCTTTTCTTTACCAGGTGGTATAAGGGATGGAGGCACTGTGTCAGGTGGGAAATAAAACTCCTCCAAAAATTTCAAAATCCCTACCAAGTCTTGTACCTCTTTCACATCCATAAGGAGTGGGTAAGCTTGTACCTTTTCAATCACAGCTTCTGGGGCAATGCAAGTCTTATCCAACCAGACAAATTTCAGGAAACTTACGGAAGTGCCTGGGCTTTGAATTTTCTGTGGGTCATTTCCCATCCTCTCCCAGATGCTCCTGCAAAGCCTGCAGGGTGTCCTGCAGTAGAGTCAAATCTTCCATGTGAACATTATATCATCAATGTACTGGGCCCATCTTATTGGTGTGGGAAAGGATAGGTCCTGGGCTACCATACTGACATACAGTAGGGCTATGTATGTAACCTTGGCAAAGCACTTGAAAGGTCCATTGTTGCCTCCCCCCACCCCCCACCCCCGCCCATGAAGGCAAATTGATGCGACTTATTTCCCAGGGGTATACTGAAAAAGGCACTTGCTAAGTCCAGCCCAGCATGATACCCTCCTAGGACCATGGCCAAGTTAACCAAGGTGGTGGCAAGGTTGGGCACAGTCAAGTGGATGGAGCACAGCCTTGTACAGAGTTTGACCTTGTAAGACATCCATGCCCAGTATGTTCTTTTGTATTAGAGAGATAGAAACCTCATAATCTCAGGTGGGACAGTGTCCAAATTGCAGTGTCAAAGGACCTTCCTGACCACAACTGCTTGCCTCCATTAATCATCAATGGCACTGAGGGGGCAAGAAAACTTCTAAGGGGTACCATGTGTTACAGTGCGTCCAGCTCCAGAATCCACCAGAGCCACCACCTTTCATTTATTTCTGGAGGACCAGAGACCAGTGAGTTCAACATGAGACCTTCAGTCACCTCCAGTGGCCCTCACTTGCAGGCAATCGTGGCCTGGATCCTATCCCCGGGGTATGGGAGGCATATATCCTGAATAAGACTATATTCCTGAGGCCTCTTCTGGAGCAGAAAGGGCATCAGGGATGGTAGGGGCAGATGAGGTCAGTCTGACCTATTGCTTAGCCTTAAAAGGCTTTTCATAGGCCAACCAATAGTATTGAGTTGTCAGTCTGTATATTTAGGTAGGGGCCCCAATAGCAATGAGGTCAAACCACATTTACTTTCAGGTTATTTTTATCCAACAATTTACAGTTGATTGAAGTAGCCTGTTGGCTTTCTGAGCTGCTTCCTCTCTTTCTTGACTTTTTCTCACAGCTCATACCTATTCCTGGGATTCATCAGTTTCCCAGTTTTCCAAATCAACAATCAATTGCCCAGTATCATAAATGTCTTATCCTATGACTGCACTCAGCATGGGTATCAGTGTGCTGGGGGAAAACCTGGAGAAATCTTGGCTCCCATCCCTGCAGTGAGTATGGCCCCATCTGGGCCTTCAATGACAGGGACCTGTCTCACTCCCAGCTCCCTGAGAATTTGTTGTAACTCCCTATGGATTTCCAGGGTCTCGCATGCCCTGGGAGCTCCCTCTCAGTGGGCAATAACCCCTTGCAAGATAGAATAATCCAATCCATACGGCGTTGAATTCCATGAACTCCTGAGCACCATGCAGGTGCTGCCGGAGGGCGGAAGGGTGGTGATGTTGCTCATTTTCTCTGCCTCCTCACTGGTCAGAGAAATGGCATTGCCTCTGTGTCCCATGGCCATGCTCTCCTGGCCTTTTGCTGAAACTTGGCGGCCACATCAGTAAGCTCAGCAGGAGTACATTCTCTCATCATGAACCTTTCCTGAAGTGGGGCTGGGGCTGCTGTGACTGTGTTTTGCTTTCCTCTGTATTAGGGGTTGGGGGACGGGGCTCATGGATCCACCTGATTCACTGTCAGGCACCACAACACCCGCTTTTCACTTCCTCAGGGCTTCTTTCTCACAGTGTGCTTAGCCCCTCCAATAAGCACACTGAAGCAGCTGGACTTGGGGACACCCCCATACTAACACGATATCCACAAGCATCTGCCACACAGGCCACCCCTCCACACCCAGCAGTCACCCACCACTTCAGGACTTCCCTGTGGAAGCCTGCTTTCTAAGGCCCATTTTTTCTAGTCTTCCAGCTGGTTTGCCAAATGTGGGTTCACACTCTCGGGAGCTTCTTCCCAGGTGAGATGTGAAATTGGCCCCCACACGCACAGTGCAGAGAGAGGTGGGAGACAGAGACAGGACTCTCCAGATGGGCACGTGGCAGGTGTAATAAACAAGGAGATTTACAAATGAGGATTAACCTTGGGTGGCTGCAAAACATCTCCCCACCAGTCCCCAAATCTTAAAGTCTCTATAGACACCTTATTGGGGTTCAGTCTTATATACTCCAGATGGTCTCAGCACCACATCACTATTTCAGGGCTCCATTCTTAGGCAGTTTCTGAGAGTGGGGAAGGCAAGTGGGAAGCAATTTCCACAGACAGAGGAGGGGGTTAGGAGCCAGCCATTGCTGGGGTCCGGCTCTAGGGTCAATCGGTGGTCATGTCTCGTCCGTGACCCCACCAACACTCATTGTTTTTGCTGCTCTGTATGTGTGAAAGCACTCCAAGTATTGATTTTGGGATTACAAATAAATTTAAGCAAGTAGGTGAATTTACACACACAGAATCCATGAATAATGAGGTTGGACTTTATGTACATTTCTGCTGCTTCTTTGTTTACTTACCTCACTTAACTTCTACTTAGCTACTTAGAAACTCATGCCTGCCTCAGGGCATTCTCTTCCTTTCTTTGGCTAATTCTCAATGTAGCAACATATCTCAAGCCAAATCCCAACTTCTGCTCATGCAAACCTCATTTTTCTCCCATCTCTGTTTTCTAATGGTTTAAATATTCTTTTAATCAAGTCTAGAAGTTATCATTATGTCATTCAATGTTTCTCTCTTTTTTCTAATATAATTCATTCTTGATATTGCCATCAGTTTTATTTTCATAAATAGGTCAAAACTTCTCTATGTACCACATATTTTAATAGCTTCAATTTTTTATACTTATATTTATGTATTTCAGAAAGCCCAAACTATTTTTTCTGCATTAACTATATATACTTAAACTATTTTGTGCTCCAAATATGTTGCAAAATCCCCCATTTATATTTTTTATTTAAATTCAAGTTAGTTAAATTATAGTGTATTATTAGTTTCAAGGTGGAGTTTAGTGATTCATCAATTGCATATAACACCCAGTGATCATTACATCACGTGCCCTCCTTAATTCCCATCATTCAGTTACCCCATTTCCCCCACACCTCCCCTCCAGCAACCCTCAGTTTGTTTCCTATAGTTTAGAGTCTCTTATGGTTTACCTCCCTCTCTGTTTTTATCTTATTTTATTTTTCCTTCCCTTCCCCAATGTTTATCTGTCCCCATTCATATTTTATCAATGACTCTACACAAATATAACCATTATCCTGATCTTTAACACCATTTTAGCTCTTTTGGGTCATCGTAATTGGAATCATATGGTATACTGTTTTGTGTCTAGTTTTTCTACTCTGCTATCACACATTGGAGCATGGAAGGATTTTGTTCATGTGCATTGCCACAAGATACTTACTGGCCAATTATTGATGGAAATATGGCCATTTCCATTTTGGTTTATAATTAATACTGCTATGAGCATCTTTTATTTGCCTCTTAGTGTAAGTATGTGCACATTTATGTTGTGTATACACCTACAAGTGGTATTTCTGCATCTGGAGCATATATATATATATATATATATGTATGTGTTTGTTATTGCATATAATTTCATGGTATTCTAGGTTGTTTCAACTTGCCCTCTCAACAGTAGTTTTTTGAATATTACAGACCAACATTTGGATTATCTGCCTTTTTGAATTTAATCATTCTAGTTAGCCTGCATAATGATATATTATTGTGTTCTACTATTTATTTCCTTGATGACTAATGAAGTTAAGGATCTTCCAATACATATCCTGGTAATTTGGTTAAATATATGGATAAAGACATGAAAAATTTCTTAAAGTATAAGTTTTATTATTATTTGGGTATGGCGAGGCCACCAGATCACGAGATGATTGTCATTGAAAATATGGTTAGCTACTCACAGATCTCAAAAGAAAGGGGGAATACCACCACATGCAGGGCAACTTGGAGAAGCATCAGGATCACCTAGGAGGCAAAGAAAATGGGAAGAAATATAAGCAGGAAAAAATGTGAAAGGATGGCAGGACAGGGTGGGCAGCTTCGGATCAGCTGGCTTGAATAATTTCACTGGGCTCTGGGTCATAAATGCTATCCTTGATTGTCTGGTACCTGACCTGACCCTGGGGTGAGTAGGACAGTGGGGAAGTGGCCCCAAGTGTGAGAACCCAACAGAGGAAGTGGCTGGGGGTGTGAGCTCTAGAGCTGCTGGTTTGTATGTGAAAGCCATGCTCACAGGTAAATTATTTACTATCTCTAGTGATTGACCAGCACTGAGCAGGGAAGTCCCGCCAGGGTCAGCAAGGCCCCAGATGTTAAAGCATCAGAAATACAGACAATAAAAAGACATGTTTAATAGAAGGAGCTTGTTTAAGGCTTTTGTTTACATTTCTATTGGATTGTTTCTATTAGGTGGTTTTAAATCAAGAAATCAGCTTTTTATTGGTTATAAAATATTTTCTTTCACCCTATGGCTGGCCTTTTCACTTTTTCCTTAAGATTTTATTTATTTATTTATTTGAGAGAGAGAGAGAGAGAGACAGAAGGAGAGAGAGAGTGAGAGGGAGCAAGGGGGAGGAGCGGGGGGGGTAAGCAGACTCTGTGCTGAGCATGAGCCCTATGCCAGGACTTGATCTCACAACCCTGAAATCCTAACCAGAGCCGAAATCAAGAGTCAGAGGCTTAACTGACTGAGCCACCCAGGTGCCCCCCTTTTCACTTTCTTAATGGGCTTTTCTCTCATTTTTATTATTAAGATATAATTTACCTGTACAAAAATGTACTTCCTTTAGTGTAGAATTCTGAGAGTTTTGGCAAATGTACACAATCATATAACCACCATCATATTCAAGAGATAGACTAGATTCAACCCCTCAAAACCTTCATGTTCCACTGTAGTAAAAAAAAAAAAAAAAAAAAAAAAGGTCTGCCTTAGCAAGAAATCATCTAAATGGAATCATACATGATTCCACTTTTGAGTCTGACTTACTTCACTTACAATTGAGATTAATCCATGTTGTTTTGTGTATCAGCAGTTTGTTCCTTCCTTTCCTTCCTATTGCATAATATTCTGTGGTATGGATGCAATGAAGGTTGTATACCTATTTTCCAGTGGAGGAAAAGTTGGGTAGTTAACAATTTTTGGCGATTACTAATAAAACCCATATACATATCTGCATATGGATTTGTATGAATACAGTTTCTCAATTTACTTAGGAAATACCTCGATGAGGAATTGCTGAGTTATTTGGTAAATGCATGTTTAAATTTATAGAAACTGCAAAACCCTATTTTGTAATGTCTGTACCATTTTGCATTTCTACCACCAGTTATAAAAGTATTCACTAAGGGCGCCTGGGTGGCTCAGATGGTTAAGCGTCTGCCTTTGGCTCAGGTCATGATCCCACGATCCTGGGATCGAGTCTTGCGTTGGGCTCCCTGCTCAGCGGGAAGCCTGCCTTTCCCTCTCCCACTGCCCCTGCTTGTGTTCCTGCCCTCTCTTTCTCTCTCTCTCTCTCTCTCTCTGTGTGTTAAATAAATAAAATCTTTAAATAAATAAATAAATAATAATTTCATCTTTCCCTTTTTTGTGAAATTGTGGTCAAATGTTTTAGCTTTACATTTGCTAAAATATACAATACATTCCTGCTAGTTTTGCTTTAGAATCTTAGCTGGTTTTCTCATTTTCCTCATTTGGTGAGGATATTTCAACATATAATTATACATGTAATTATGCCTGTAAAATTTTGTAAATTCTGTATCTGCAATTTTCATGTACTATCTACGTCATATTTTGTTACCTGTTTATGCTCTCCTCATAGATTTAGCTGGGATGTGTTTTCTAATGCCCTATTGTCTGGAATGGTTTGTGTGATATCAGTGGTATGTCTTCCATATGATTTAGAGAATTTTTTTGAAAGGCCATCTATGACTTAAGTTTTGTTTATGGGAATGCTTGAAAGAGATCATTCCATTTTTTTTCTGCCTTAAATTTGTTTTAAATATTATCTGTCAGTCCTAACATTTCTTCGAAACAAAGTTTATATCTTACTTCTGGTTGCTTTTTATGTTTTATATTTTTATGGTTTACTAAAAGCTTTGGATTTTGCCAAAAGTATTTATACATATCTGTGTGTGTGTGTGTGTGTGTGTGTGTGTGTGTGTTTCAATTAGTTTATTTGGGTTTTATAGAGTTTTTCATTGTCTTAGTTTGTATAATCCATCAATTTTGTAAAGCTCCCAGCCATTACAGCTTTACATCTTCCTCTTCCTAATTCTCTCTTCTCTTTCTCTCTTTTAAACGATTTTATTTATTTATTTGAGAGAGAGTGAGCGAGAGAGAGAGAGAGCGAGAGAGAGCATGCACTTGCTTGTGTGCGCACAAGTGGGGGGATGGGCAGGAGGAGAGGTAGAAGCAAGCTCCCCACTGAGCAGAGAGCCAGAGGCAGGGTTGGATTCTGGGACCCTGAGATCATGACTTGAGCCTGATGCTTAAGGCACTGAGCCACTCAGGTAACCCTCTCTTCTCTCTTCATAGCTAATAATACATACATTATATTTTTAATCTGTTCCATATATTTTTAATATCCCTTCAGTCCATGACAATCTTTTATTTTCTTTACATATCAACCTGAATTTTCTTTACTTACCTGTTGTCTCATTCGCTGCTTCACATTTCTGCTGTTACTGTGGATTCTTAATTTTAATTTATTTTTGTTTGTCTATAGTCCCCAACTTTTATTTGTCTAAATATATCATCCATAGATGTTTTAACTTTGTGTTTGTTAATTATTATATGTCATAAAATAATTACTTCTCATTGTCTGTTTTATTTCTTAGTTTTAAACCTTTGATCTTGATCTTTATGGAACTGCATTTCCTCAATTGGGGAAAACTAACTATCATATTTCTTGTATATCATTTATATGGTTCCAGAAATTGTCTACAAATTGAAGAGGCTTTTATTGATAAGTTCTTTCACCAAAGAACTTTCTTTCACCCTGCTAGAAAGAATAGGCAGGTAGAACCAACTGAAGGTTGTGTTGTACTTTTGCTAAGAATTTTGTTTCCATTTGTCTCTGCTCCTGTGAGGTAGCTTTCTCAATTTTCCAACTGAGAACACTGGGGGTTCCCTGTCCTTACCCCACTGCTCTGTATGTTGAACTCTAATACCTGTTCCTTCTACAGGACTGTTACATTGCGGGCATGTTCAATGCTTTGACAAGAGTAAACTGAAGCCCTCATTTCATGTTGCAGATGGTGCAGAACACTGTTTCAAAAACTTAAAATATATCAGTGAACAAAAAAAATCTTTTGTCCTCTAGGAGATTAATCTAATGAGAGACACAGGTAATAAAATTAAATATATAATAATGGAAGAACAGGGTGACTGTTCTGGGAAAAAAAGAAGTAAAAAATAAGGAGAAACCTGGTGATAGTTTTGCAGAAGCTTGAGTGAAGTGGGTAAAACAGGAGCACAAATATCGAGAGAACCTTTTAGTAGGAGTGAAAAGAGTAAAATCATAGACCCCAAAGCAGGAGAATGCATGGCCTTTACAGGGAAAGTCAGTAAGACAAGTGAAGTTGGAATGCATTCAGCTAGAGGACAAGAAGTAGGAAGACAGGACCTAGACCTTGTATGTCTTTGTGAGACTCGTGAATGCTTTGTATATTATTGGAGGAGGGAAGATGATTTATGGTTTAGAGACTGACTGCAGAGAGAAAGATGTCAAGCATAGAGGCAGAAAGACTAATAAATGGGTCATAAACATAATGTACAGCATAAGGAATATAGTCAATAATATTGTATCCTAATAAGCCTGTAAGGTGTCATACAGTAACTAGACTTATCATAGGGATAATATCATAATGTATAAAAATATTGAATCACTATGATATAACCTGAAACTAATGGAGTATCGTATGTCAATTATTTCTTCATTAAAAAAAATTTCAGTGTTGTATCTAACTAGAAAGTTGCAAAAAATCCAGGACTTACTGTGATCATGTTAATCTGTTTTATGAGCTTGTTGATACTAGCAATCACTCCGGGATGGACTAATTATTGACTATATAGGTCACTTTCTCTCTCTATATTTTTCTCCATAGATAGAAATATTTTTACATGTAACCATGAGTTTATACTGACGTCTGAAACTCAATCCATTATCAGAAAAACAATTATGCACTCCTCCCTATTATCTGTAAGTTCCCAATCGGAGCCAGGGAGAACCTGGCTCACATAAGTAGCTATGCACATATTTAAAATTTTAATTCCAGTATACATGAAGAACAGCATAAGAATTATTAACCCAGAGCTCCTGGAGTCAACTTTTACACTGTTTTAACTTTTGTCTTGAGTGTTACAGATGCTAGTACTCTCTTCCAAAGTTACTTGGGTCAGCATTTTTTCTTCCATTTCCTTCAGTGAGCTTTTTCACACCTTTGTCATCTTAGAATCCAAATTTAGGAGGTATAGTTAGTATATATATTTTTTAATTGTATGCATCGAGATAAGAACTTTGTACTATGAGTTTTGACAAGCACATGGTGTGTCCACCACTGTAGTATCATAGAGAATAGTTCTACTACCATAAAAAATTCCTGTGATTTGTTCACTCAATCCTAATTTACTCAAGCCTCAATCTCTGACAGCTACTGATTTTTGTATTGTGTCTTATAATTGTGCCTTTTTCAGAACGCCATATAATTGGTATCGTAATATATGTGGCTTTTTCAGATTGGTTTCTTCAACTTTAGCAACATACATTTAAGGTTGAATGATAAATTTTCATGATCTGATAGCTCATTTCTTTTTATTGTTGAATAATATTTCATTATATAATATAACATAGTTGTTTATCCATTCATTTCTTGAAGGATATCTTGATTGCTTTCGGGTTTCACAAAAATGAATAAAGCTACTTTAAATATTCATCTCCAGGTTTTTGTGCGGAAATATGTTTTTGAAATCAGTTGGGTAAATATCTAGAAGTCTGTCTGCTAGATTATACAGTAAGATTATATTTTGCTTTGTTGGAAACTGTCGAACTGTCTTCCACGGTGACTGTATTCATTTTGTATTCCCCAAAAGAAAAGAATGAGAATTCCTATTTCCCACACAATCCTCAGATTGGTGTTATTAGTTTGTTTGTTTTTTTTAGATTTTATATATTTTTTATTTTAAAAAATAGGGTTTTATTTTAATTCCAATTAGTTAACATACCGTGTTATATTAGTTTCAGGTGTATAATACAGTGATTCAAGAATTCCATAAATCACCCAGTGCTCATCACAAGTGCACTCCTTAATCCCCTCATGTATTTTACCCATCCCCCACCCACCTCACCTCTGTGACCATCAGTTTGTTCTCTATAGTTGAGTCTGTTTCTTGATTTGTCTCTCTCTTTTTTCCTTTGTTCCTTTGTTTTGTTTCTTTTTTTTCTTTTAATTTTTTTATTGTTATGTTAATCACCATATATTACATAATTTGTTTTGGTGTGTTCCATGATTCATTGTTTGTTCATAACACCCAGGGCTCCATGCAGAACGTGCCCTCTTTAATACCCATCACCAGGCTCACCCATCCCCCCACCCTCCTCCCCTCTAGAACCCTCAGTTTGTTTTTCAGAGTCCATCATCTCTAATGGTTCGTCTCCCCCTCTGACTTACTCCCCTTCATTCTTCCTTTCCTGCTATCTTCTTCTTTTTCTTTTTTCTTAAAATATGTTGCGTTATTTGTTTCAGAAGTACAGATCTGTGATTCAACAGTCTTACACAATTCACAGCGCTCACCGTAGCACATACCCTCCCCAATGTCTATCACCTAGCCACCCCATCCCTCCCACCCCCCACCACTCCAGCAACCCTCAGTTTGTTTCCTGAGATTAAGAATTCCTCATATCAGTGAGGTCATATGATACATGTCTTTTGTTTCTAAATTCCACATATGAGTGAAATCATATGGCATTTGTCTTTCTCTGACTGACTTAATTGTACTTAGCATTATAGATTTATATCTATCCATGTTGTTGTAAATGGCAAAATTTCATTACTTTTATGACTGAATATCCTGTTGTGCACATATTTTTATATATTATATATAGTATATAAATATAAAAATTATATATAAATATATATATAATATATATATATATATAAATCTCACCTCTTCTGTATCCTTTCGTCAGTTGATGGACATTGGGCTGCCTCCACAATTTGACTATTGTAAATATGCTGCTCTAAACATAGGGGTGCATATATCCCTTTGAATTAGGTTTGTTTTTTGGTTTTTTCTTTTTGTATTCTTTGGGTAAATACCCGCTAGTACAATTGCTACTCTTTTCCACAGTGGCTGCACCAGTTTGCATTCCCACCAACATTGCACAAGTGCTCCTTTTTCTCTACATCCTTGCCAACACATGTTTTTTCCTGTATTGTTGATTTTAACCATTCTGACAGGTGTGAGGTGGTATCTCACTGTAGTTTTGATTTGCATTTCTCTGATGATGAGTGGTATTGAGCATTTTTCACGTGTCTGTTGGCCATCTGGATGTCTTTGGAGAAATGTCTGTTCATGTCTTCTGTCCCTTTTTTAATTGGATTATTTGTTTCTTGGGGTATTGAGTTGTATAAGTTCTTTATATATTTTGGATGCTAACCCTTTATCTGGATATGTCATTTGCAAATATCTTTTCCCATTCTGTAGGTTGCCTTTTAGTTTTATTGATTGTTTCCTTTTCTGTGCAGAAGCTTTTTATTTTGATGAAGTCCCAATAGTTTATCTTTGCTTTTGTTTACCTGCCCTCTGGGGACCTATTTAGAAAAAAATTTGCATGGCCGATGTCAGAGTAGTTACTGCTTATACTCTCATAGGAGAGTTATGGTTTCAGGTTTCACATTTGGTCCTTAATTCATTTTGAGTTTATTTTTGTGTATGGTATAAGAAAGTGGTTCAGTTTCATTCTTTTGTATGTAGCTGTCCAGTTTTCCCAACACCATTGGTTAAAGAGACTTTTTTTAAATTTCATATTCTTGTCTCCTTTGGTGAAGATTAATTGACCTTATAATTGTGGGTTTAATTCTGGAATTTCTATTCTGTTCCATGCCTTTACTCAATTTTCAAAGATCAATTGACGGTATCTGTGTGGATCTACCTTGCTGTTAATGATTTCTAGCTTAATTCCACTGTGGTCTGAGACCATATTTTTGTATAATCTGAAATAACCACTTTTTAAATTTAATGTAATTGTAAATTTATTGAGGTGTATTTTATCAGTAAGAATGTGGTCTATCTTCGTGAGAAGATGTGTATCTCTTGAGAAGAATGTGTGTTCTGTAGTTGGATGAAATAGTCTAGGAATGTCCATTATGTCCAACTGATTAATGGTACTGTTCATTTAAATTATGTCCTGAGTTTTTGCCTCATGTATTTTGATGCTCTGTTGTTAGGCCTTTATACTATTACGATTTAAGTCTCTTTGGAGATTTAATACATTTATTTTTATTTAGTGCTCCTTTTTACTTCTGATCATTTTTATTGCTCTGAAATTTGTTTTGTCTGAAATTAATATGACTAGTACAACTTTTTAAAAAATCGTGTTTGCATGGTATATCTTTCTATATCACTTTACTTTTAATGCCTGTACCTTTACATTTAAAGTACATTTTTTGTAGACAAAATATAATTAGGCCATGTTTTCTAGTCTCCCTCACAGTCTCTGTATTTTAATTGGTGTATTTAGACATTCATATTGAAGTGATTATTGGTACAATGTCTGTTTCCTATTGCTGTACCTATGATTTGTTTGTTTCTCCTATAATGCTGACTTCTCTGGTTTTAATTGAGCACTTCATATAAATCCACTTTCTCTCTTCCTTTAGCATAGCAGTTATATTTCTAGGGTGTACAATATACATTTACAACTACCTAATCCACTTTTAAATAACACTAAAACACTTTGCGGAGAGTGCAGGTCCATATTAATATAGTTTCCAAATTCCTCTTTCCTGTCCCTTATATTGCTTAACCATATGACATAAGCATCTAATACATTGTTACTATTATAACTTTTATAAGTCTTTATTAGATAGTTTTATTTATTTATTTATTTATTTATTTATTTATTTATTTATTTTTAAGATTTTATTTATTTATTTGACAGAGAGACACAGCGAGAGAAGGAACACAAGCAAGGGGCGTGAGAGAGGGAGAAGCAGGCTTCCCACTGACAGGGAGCCCAATGCAGGGCTCAATCCCAGGACCTCAGGATCATGACCTGAGCTGAAGGCAGATGCTTAACGACTGAGCCACCCAGGTGCCCCTATTAGATAGTTTTATAATAAAATTTTTAGAAGACCTATATATTCCCTCTCCTCTCTGAAGAATCTGTCTTCACATTTATTTCAAGGCAAGTCTACTAGCAACATATTTGGTAGGTACAGAATTCTGTGTTAGTGGATTTCTTTTCCTCTTTCTTTCTTTCTTTCTTTTTTTCTTTCTTTCTTTCTTTCTTTCTTTCTTTCTTTCTTTTCTTCTTTCTTTCTTTCTTTCTTCTTTCTTTCTTTCTTTCTTTCTTTCTTTCTTTTTTTCTTTCTTTCTTTCTTCTTTCTTCTTTCTTTCTTTCTTTCTTTCTTTCTTTCTTTCTTTCTTTCTTTTCTTTCTTTCTTCTTTCCTTTCCTTTCCTTTCTTTCTTTCCCTTTCCTCTCCTTTCCTTCCTTCCTTCCTTCCTTCCTTCTTCCCTTCCTCCCTCCCTTCCTCCCTTCCTTTCCTTCTTGCCTTCTTTTCAATACTCTCTATATTCTACCCCACTCTCTTCTGGCTTGTATGTTTTCTGATGGGTAGTTGGAGGTAATCCTTACTCTTGATTTTTAAAAAAAATCTTTTATTAAAGATTTTCCCCTTGCTTTGTGTCTGTTTTTGTTTTGTTTTTCCTGCAGATTGAATACTCTATGTCTAGATACAAATTCTTTGGTCTTTATCCTGCATGGTTTTCTCTGAGCCATCTGGATCTGTGGTTTGGTTTATCATTTATCTTAGAAAATTCTTAGCCATTATTAAATTCAATATTTCTTCTCCCTTCTCTTTTCTTCTTCTGCTACTCCTATTGCACGTGTGTTACACCTTTTATGATTATCTCACAGTCCTTGAGTATTCTGTTCCATATTTTAATTATTATATGTTTTTATATTTTAATTTGGAAAGTTTCTATAACATATGTCATTGATTCTTTCCTTGGCTGTGTCCAATCTGAGTCCATCCTTCCTCTCTGTTAGTGTTTTTGATTTCTAGCATTTCTTTTTGTTTATTTCTTAGATTTTCCGTCCGTATGCATGCACTACCCATATGTTAGTGCTTATTGTCATTTTTTCTATATGATCCTTTAATAATCCTGTAATATTATAGTAATTTTAAGTTCCTGTTCTGATAATTCAAGAAATCTCTGCAATATCTAATTCTGGTTCTGATTGTTGTTCCGTCTCTTCATATTGTGTTTTTACTTGCCTTTCAGTGTGCCTCACAATTTTGCATTGAAAGACAGACATGATGCATCAGGTAATAGCAATGGAGGCGATTCAGCTCTTAGTGTGAGATTTTACTTCATCTATGTAGATGTTACACTGCATTTAATGTTTGCTGTAGCCATAAGTGCCAGAGGTTTCATTTTTCTCCAGTCCCTTCCTTCCTTCCTTCCTTCCTTCCTTCCTTCCTTCCTTCCTTCCTTCCTTCCTTCCTTCTTCCTTCCTTCCTTCTTCCTTCCTTCCTTCCTTATTCTTCCCTTAAACGAGATATAGTAGTAGAAGACATTGGAGCTAATTGCCTTTTCCCAGGTCAGATAAGACACTGGTAAAATAGTTTCCCCTACAGAGTAGATCTTTGCTATGGAGAATGCTCCAGGGTATTTCAAAATGGCTCATTTCCCCTCCTACTCCCCAAGATATGAGTGGATTTTTACCTAATCTTTATTGTGAAAACCTGGTTAGAGTCCTGTAGGCAAAATTCTTGAAAGTGTAGGAGGTTCCCACAACTGGGCTCTCAGGGGTTTTTAACTCTTTATTTGATGCACACCCATATCAGTGCCCTTCAGTGTTCCTACTCATGCTGTCTTTGGTGGTGTTTTGTTTTACTTTGCTGCAGAGAGCTGGTCTTCACTGCAATTCTCTGTGTTTGCCTGTCTCTCCAGATTTGGGGTGGCAGTTTGTTTTGTGACCTCAATTTCTGATAGATCTCAGAAAAGTCATTGATTTTTTTTCAGTTTATTCAGCTCTTATATAAGGATATTAGTGGGGACTTCTAAGTTCTTTATGATGGAGCTGATCTAAAGTTCCTTCTTCACTTTTGAAGGAAAATTCTGGTGAATATAAAATTCAGATTCTGGTAGATATAGAATTCTAGGTTGGTGGTTTTGTTATTTTGTTCCAACACTGTAAATACTCCAGTAACTTCTTGTTTCCATGATTTCTGATGAGAATTACAGTATAATTCTTATCTTTCTCTGCTATATAATTAAGGTGTTTGTTTTCTCTCTTCTGTTTTCTCTCAAGATTTTCTCTTTGTCTTTTGCTTTCTGGAGTTGAAAAATATGTCTAGGTGTAGTTAGTTTTGTGTTTTATCCTCCTTGCTGTATTATGAGCTTCATAGATCAATGGGTTGGTGTCTGATTTGATTTTGGAAAGCTCTCAACCACTACCACTTTAAATATTTTTCCTGTTCTGTTCTTTCTTTTCCTGGTATTCCTATCATATGTAATATCTACTTTTTAATATCTCTCCAAAGTTATTGGCTGTTCTCTTTTTATTATTATTATTTTTCTCTTTGCATTTCTGTTTGAAAAGTTTCCATTGACCTATGTTTAAGCTTAGTAATTTTCTCCATGGCCATGCCTTATCTCCTGGGGAGCCTACGGAAAGCATTCTTCAACTCTGTCCAGTGCCTTTGATTTCTAGTATTATCTTTTATTTCATTTTAAGTTTCCTTCTTTCTAGCCATTGATTCTTGGAAGTTTTATATTTTATCCCTTAAAGCTCTAATCATAGTTAATTTAAATTCCTGTCTGCTAATTCTAAAATCTGTGTCATATGTAAGTCTGGTTCTAATAATTGCTTTGCCTCTTCAGATTATTTTTCTTGCCTTTCTTGAATGCCTTATAATATTAAAATGGGTATGATTTTTGGCAGTAACAGGGACTGAGTTTTATAGTCTTTAATGTCAGTTTTTATATCAAGCTTTCTTGGGGATGTGCTGTTTGATGTTTGCTATAACTGCCGGTGCCAGGGGGTTAAAATTCCTCCAGTCTTCCTGCTGTTATTTCCTTTATTTATTTAGGGCTTTCCCAAGTACTCCTCTGCCAAGAGCATCTGAGCATTACAGCACTTTCATTTGCAATCCATCATTATTGTTCAGGAGTCCCATTGGTATTGCTGCAAGGTATGGGCCAGGGGTATCATTCTATAATTATGATTAAATCTGTCTTTGGGTGGCCTGTGTCTTCAGACTATGAACTTCATAAGTGATCGTGCAGTGGTATAGCTCACCTCCCTCTTATTAGGATATACTGTAAGGCTAATGGGGCTGCACTTGGAAAAATGCCCACCCTGCAGGTGGGATAGAGGTCTTGCAAAGGACTTTCCCCTGAAGGGTAGGCCTTTGTGAAGGAGCACTGGGCACATTTCACAATGGTTGCTCTTTCACACCCCTGCCAGAACCAGGAGGAATCCTTCCCAGATCTTTACTATAAAATCTGATATAATGCCTGGTGTGTAAACACACAAAATTGTAGAGACCTCCTAAGACCTCCAACAACACTTGTTGATCTCTCTCACATTAGTTCTTATTCAGCCTTCGGTGTAGTTCAAAAATATCATTTAAGTGTTCCTAAGAGTTTATAGCCCCAGCAACTCCAGGCATGCAGATCTGAGCTGTGACAGTCTGATTTTGGGGTGCTGGTTTGCCTTATAACCTCAGTTCCCTGATGGGTCCAAGGAAAGTTGTCATAAAATTGTCCTTGTGAGGACAGAGGTGATACCTTCTAATCTTTTTAGATGTCAAAGCTGACAACAGAGGTTTATCATTTTAAATTTAAAAAGTTTCAGAGATTTATTTGTATTATTGTAACACCTTTTTTAAAAAAAGATTTTATTTATGTATTTGAGAGAGAGAGAGAGAGAGAGAGAGAGACACACAAGCCCGGTGAAGGGGCAGAGGGAGAGGGAGAAACAGACTCCCTGTTTAGCAGGGAGCCCTACTTGGGGCTCGATCCAGGACCCCGAGATCATAACCTGAGCTAAAGCAGATGCTTAACCAACTGAGCCACCCAGGCACCCCTGTAACACTTTTTATTAAAGAATAATTCCCTTTATTTTTATCCTTACCTCACTATTTTTTAAAAATAATTTATGATAACAAAATTCACATGTATCACAGAACAACCTTACATCTCTAATAGGGTCCTTTTTTAATAATATATTTTTTATTATTTTATTATGTTACGTTAATCACCATACATTACATCATTAGTTTTTGATGTAGTGTTCCATGATTCATTGTTTGAATATAACACCCAGTGCTCCATTCAGTACGCACCCTCCTTAATATCCATCACCAGGCTAACCCGCCCCCCCACCCCCTCCCTTCTAGAACCCTCAGTTTGTTTCTCAGAGTCTCTAATGGGGTTCTTTTTAGTTGTATTTTCACAGGTGTTTTACTTTTCTGCTTAATCCCATCTTCAGTAAGCCTCACATTTTCTCTAGGATACAGGTAGCTTTATTTCATCAAAAATCAATTTGCTGTTTTAATGTAGGCACTTTCCCCCACAGCAATGACATCCTGTTGTGAAGCAGAACTAAAAAGAATAATTTGTCTATGTGCATTTAAGGTCTCAAACTCTGAATCTAATAGTATGTGCAAAATGTCAGCTTTATGGACTGTTACTCCTATCTTTATAGTGTAATTTGGGGGGAGGGCAGCTTGGTGAGTTGTCTCTTAATTTAATGGACTTAAATATACCACCACGAGCTGCCAAATAATTTGTGGAATCCATTATCATTTTGTGCATGTTGTCCTAAGAAAGACAAAAGTAAAAAGGCTGTTAAGTATGTGGCAAAGAAAAGTAAACATCATCCTCTAAAAAGCAATTATATTAGCTCATCTTTCTTGTTTATGGATTAATTAGCACAAAAAATAAAAGAACTATTTTTATTAAATTTAAAAATTAATTAATGTAAAGTTTAGCCATAATTGTTTGGCAATAATTCTTTGCTTCTACCAAATTTAAAAAGGTCAACACTGGCTATATAATAGCTACACAAAACTTTTCATCCTTAAAACATCCATGACATAGCATATTATAGCCAAGATGTTTCTAAGCTCATATGTTTGCACATGCATGTGGGAGTTCAAAGCTACTCTAGATTAAAAAACAAAATGACTTCAGGCCATTTCTGTTTTCTTTGTTTTATGTTTTTTTTTTCCTTCTTGCATTGTAATTTTTTAAATTGGAACTTTAAACCTTTTCTAAATGGATAGATGAGTACCTCTGCATTCTCCCTTGTCACCTGTGTTTGGCCTTGCCTATTTGTGGGGACATGTAGTTAGCAAAGTGTTAGGAGTAAAGAAACGTTAACCTTGAGAAAATGTCACAGGGATGACACCCATTAAAACCATTTAAGAACTTGGAAATATGGGATATCAATGGAAATAAAAACACTGCATCTGTAGGACCAAAGGACTTTCATTTATATGCTAACGCATACTGGTGTGCTTCATTCCAGATTAATTGATTACTGGGAGAATTGGTTAATAATTACTACAGGACATTTCAGCTGCTCACATATATTTGAAAGCCTCATTTAGATGCCCCTTTATCTGGTCTTTGAAAACAGTAAATATATATTTTTATCTGAATACGATTGCCTTCCTTCTTCTTGTCTGGTTTAAAGAGCATTAACTGAGAAAACTGTCATGGATTTTTTATTTTTATCATGTTTTCAGTGTACTTTACACCTTGGAAGCTCAACATTGAAATATCTCTGTAATATCACTCTTATTTATCTATGGGAAACCCAAAATAACTGAAGACACTGCTGACGTCCAGGCTTTTGCATATAATTGAGATTCCATTACTTCGCCCCCATGCATAAGTGAGTTGATACAGTGGGCCTAACAGCTTATTCTAAAAGCCTGTTTACAGATTGGCCCTTTGCTGGTGCCTGGGAACTTGGATTTCGGGAGGATTCCTACTATTCCCCTACCTGAAAGAGTAGCTTACTATGCCTGGATGGTTTGGGCGAACATTGTGGTTTTAGGCTTATCAAAGAAAGATTTAATGAAATTCGTTAAAACATGGTAAGGAGGGCTTTATTCAAGGGGAGGACTATCACAAAAGATATAGGCAACACTATAATAGAATTTCAGTAGGGGAGAGAGATTGGATTTAACCTGCAAAGGCAGCATGGGTAGTGTGAATTTATAGCCAAGGACTAGAGTGGGAGTTAGTGGGGAGAAAATTACTAAGCGGAATCATCAGGTGTGAAAGGAGTTCTTGCTAAACTGACCCAAAAGGATTCTTGCTGAATGCAAACCAGGGTGAACAGCCATCAGCTGGGGGGCCAATGGGGGGATGAGGAACCTAATTAGATGATGAAACTTATCAGATAATGAGTGTGGGAGGATTCTTGTTAAACTGACTTGGCAAGATACTCCCTAAAACTAGGTTTCACTATGAAGGGCACAGTCTGACTAAAATTTGTAAAGATAGAATCTTTGTCATGCTGAGCATGCTTTCTTTCTGGGTGTCTGAAATTTTGGTATGTGCCATGGGGAAAACTCCGGGCACTGAGTCTGTAATGTGTATCTGTCAAAGACTCTGTGCCTCTACTTGGACAGGACTCAGAAAGCCTGAGCCTGGTTTCCCCCAGTCTTCACCTCATGTACCTTTTTTACTTTGCTGATTCCTGCCCTATATCTTTTTGGTATAATACATCCTAGTCATGAGTATGACTACACTGAGTACTGGGAGTCCCCTAGAGATCCAGTAAAACTGATGCTGGTCTCAGGGACCCTCACCACCACTGTACCCTAACGTTTTTTTTTTTTTTAATCAATTTAGTCTAGAACTACATTCTATCAAATTGCTAGCTCATTTGAAGCATTCCTCTATGTTACTTCAGGGTGTTGGTGTATATTTAATCTATTTGATTCTGAGATAAGTTCGCTTTACTACCAGCTGGTCTGAGATCTTAGATAAGTAAGGAAGCCTCTTGAAATTGTGGTTTCTCAAACTGCAATGTGAAGGAATGAATCTATAAGGCCCCTTTTTCAACAGGTGATGGATATCAGGAATATTTTGTGTTCTTGGTGCCATTTGGTCTTATGATTTTTATTGCATAACATTAAAAACATAAAAACTCAGCTTAAATACGAACATTTTCTCTACATCTTATCCTACCTCACTGAAAAAATTTTTACTGTTTTTGTTGTGGTGGTGGTGGTGGTTGTATCATCAGTTGAAGTGCTTTTGGCTTCAAGTAATAAATTCCTGAAAGGGGGCAATATCTTAAACAGTGAGGAGTTTAATATCACAGGTAATAAGATGTTCTGGGAAATATGATTCTGGGATTAATTAATTGACACACCCAAATCATCAAGGGCCTAGATGTCACTGATATTTCTGTTTTGTACTCTCAGTATTTTAATGTGTCTTCAGGCTTATCTTCTCATGACTAAACGATGGTTTCCACAACCCTAGGTATCAGATTCTCACAATCTCAATCAAAATGCTTAAAAATATTTTTAAGCATGTCTTCTTTCATCAGGGAGAAAAAAAGTACTTACACACACCCAAAGAGGTGTTCATATATTTTGTCAGCCAGGGTACTAAGTACATTGATAAACCTTGTCAAATTATTCTACACTGAGAGAAAGATAATTATCATAATTTGGTTTAGATTAAGCAAAAATTATACATTGCGGTTAGGCAGGGACCGTCTTCCATGAGAAGATGAACATTAGAAGAAATGTCTCAGACTCCATCGGAAGAGACTGGGAACATGGCTTCAATAAAGGCCAAAATCAAAATCTGCCTTGGAGCTCCCATCCAATCAGAGGTAATAATTACAGTAGTTGCCACCATGGCAAGAAAACATGTGTATTAAAAAAAAGAAAATAAAACGTGTGTTAATTATAAACCATATTCTCATTTGCACATACCCTTCATATTTGTAAATTTAGAAAGAACACTGTATGTTCTTTAGTTGGAACACCATGATTTCTTCCATGCTATTGTTAACCATATGTCATTTTTTCTAATATTTCTAATAAAAATAAGTTTAGAAATAACATAGCAACATATTTATTTATGAAAATATCTTTATAAATTGTTTCACATTTGGCAAAAAAAAATCTAAAATTTGTATGGAACCCAAAAGACCCTGAACATCCACAGGAAGAACAAAGCTGGAGGTGTAACACTTCTTGATTTTAAGCTATATTACAAAGCAATAGTAATCAAAACAGTATGATGTTGGCAAAAGGGCAAACATATAGATCAATGGAACAGAATGGGGATACCAGAAATAAACCCATGCATTTATTAATTTATGAGAAAGCAGACAAGAATATACAGTGAGATGAGGTGCCTGGGTGGCTTAGTCTGTTAAGCTTTTGACTCTTGATTTCGGCTCAAGTCATGATGTCAGGATTGTGGGCTTGAATCCTGAATCAGGCTCTGTGCTCAGCATGGAGTCTTCTTAAGACTCTCTATCCCTCTGCTCCTCTCCCCACTCGTGCTCTCTCTCTCTCTCTCAGAAAAAAAAAAAAAAAAGAATATACAATGGGGGAAAGGTCAGTCTCTTCAAAAAATGGTGCTGGGGAAACTGGAAAATCACATGCAAAAGAATGAAAGCTGACCACTATCTTACACCATACAAAAAAAAAAAAATCAGTTGATCATGAATCAAAGATTTAAATGTAAGACCATAAAACTTAAAAGAAAACATAGGTGGCAAGCTCCTCGACATTGGTCTTGACAATGATTTTTTTTTTTA
The DNA here is from genome assembly GCF_009762305.2 of Zalophus californianus. NCBI lineage: Eukaryota > Metazoa > Chordata > Mammalia > Carnivora > Otariidae > Zalophus > Zalophus californianus. Next base: position 6,756,455 of record NC_045606.1, on the reverse strand, counting down.
ATTTTTTTATTGTTATGTTAATCACCATATATTACATCATTAGTTTTTGGTGCAGTGTTCCATGATTCATTGTTTGTTCATAACACCCAGTGCTCCATGCAGAACGTGCCCTCCTCAATACCCATCACCAGGCTAACCCATCCCCCTACCCCCCTCCCCTCTATAACCCTCAGTTTGTTTTTCAGAGTCCATCATCTCTCATGGTTCGTCTCCCCCTCTGACATACTCCCCTTTTCTTCCTCTCCTGTTATCTTCTTCTTTTTCTTTTTTCTTAAAATATGTTGCGTTATTTGTTTCAGAAGTACAGATCTGTGATTCAACAGTCTTGCACAATTCACAGCGCTCACCATAGCACATACCCTCCCCGATGTCTATCACCCAGCCACCCCATCCCTCCCACCCCCAAACACTCCAGTAACACTCAGTTTGTTTCCTAGGATTAAGAATTCCTCATATCAGTGAGGTCATGTGATACATGTCTTTCTCTGATTGACTTATTTCACTCAGCATAACACCCTCCAGTTCCATCCACGTCGTTGCAAATGGCAAGATCTCATTCCTTTTGATGGCTGCATAATATTCCATTGTGTATATATACCACTTCTTCTTTATCCATTCATCTGTCGATGGACATCTTGGCTCTTTCCACAGTTTGGCTATTGTGGACATTGCTGCTATAAACATTGGGGTACACGTACCCCTTTGGGTCCCTACATTTGTATCTTTGTGGTAAATACCCAGTAGTGCAATTGCTGGATCGAACGGTACCTCTAATTTCAACTGTTTGAGGAACCTCCATACTGTTTTCCAGAGAGGTTGCACCAGCTTGCATTCCCACCAACAGTGTAGGAGGGTTCCCCTTTCTCCACATCCCCGCCAACATCTGTCGTTCCCTGACTTGTTAATTTTAGCCATTCTGACGGGTGTGAGTGGGTATCTCATGGAGGTTTTGATTTGGATTTCCCTGATGCCGAGTGATGTGGAGCACTTTTTCATGTGCCTGTTGGCCATTTCGATGTCTTCTTTGGAGAAATGTCTGTTCATGTCTTCTGCCCATTTCCTGATTGGATTATTTGTTCTTTGGGGTGTTGAGTTTGATAAGTTCTTTATAGATTTTGGATACTAGCCCTTTATCTGATATGTCATTTGCAAATATTTTCTCCCATTCTGTCGGTTGTCTTTTGGTTTTGTGGACTGTTTCTTTTGCTGTGCAAAAGCTTTTATTTTGATGAAATCCCAATAGTTCATTTTTGCCCTGGCTTCCCGTGCCTTTGGCGATGTTTCTAGGAAGAAGTTGCTGCGGCTAAGGTCGAAAAGGTTGCTACCTGTGTTCTCCTTTAGGATTTGGATGGACTCCTGTCTCACGTTTAGGTCTTTCAACGATTCGGAGTCTATTTTTGTGTGTGGTGTAAGGAAATGGTCCAGTTTCATTCTTCTGCATGTGGCTGTCCAATTTTCCCAACACCATTTGTTGAAGAGACTGTCTTTTTGCCATTGGACATTCTTTCCTGCTTTGTCAAAAATAAGTTGACCATAGAGTTGAGGGTCCATTTCTGGGCTCTCGATTCTGTTCCATTGATCTATGTGTCTGTTTTGTGCCAGTACCATACTGTCTTGATGATGACAGCTTTGTAATAGAGCTGGAAGTCCGGAATTGTGATGCCGCCAGCTTTGCTTTTCTTTTTCAGTATTCCTCTGGCTATTCTGGGTCTCTTCTGGTTCCATACAAATTTTAGGATTATTTGTTCCATTTCTTTGAAAAAAGAGGATGGTATTTGATGGGGATTGCATTGAATGTGTAGATTGCTCTAGGTAGCATTGACATCTTCACAATGTTGATTCTCCCAATCCATGAGCATGGAATGTTTTTTCCATTTCTTTGTGTCTTCTTCAATTTCTTTCATGAGTATTTTATAGTTTTCTGAGTACAGATCCTTTGCCTCTTTGGTTAGATTTATTCCTAGGTATCTAATGGTTTTGGGTGCAATTGTAAATGGGATCGACTCCTTGATTTGTCTCTCTTCTGTCTTGTTGTTGGTGTATAGGAATGCCACTGATTTCTGTGCATTGATTTTATATCCTGCTACTTTACTGAATTCCTGTATGAGTTCTAGCAGTTTTGGGGTGGAGTCTTTTGGGTTTTCCACATACAGTATCATATCATCTGCAAAGAGTGAGAGTTTGACTTCCTCTTTGCCGATTTGGATGCCTTTGATTTCTTTTGTTGTCTGATTGCTGTGGCTAGGACTTCTAATACTATGTTGAATAGCAGTGGTGAGAGTGGACATCCCTGCCGCGTTCCTGACCTTAGGGGAAAAGCTCACAGCATTTCCCCATTGAGAATGATATTCGCTGTAGGTTTTTCATAGATGGCTTTTATGATATTGAGCTATGTACCCTCTATCCCTATACTCTGAAGAGTTTGATCAAGAAAGGATGTTGTACTTTGTCAAAATGCTTTTTCTGCATCTATTGAGAGGATCATATGATTCTTGCTCTTTCTTTGGTTAATGTATTGTATCACGTTGATTGATTTGTGGATGTTGAACCAGCCTTGCAGCCCAGGAATAAATTCCACTTGGTCATGGTGAATAATCCTTTTAATGTACTGTTGGATCCTATTGGCTAGTATTTTGGTGAGAATTTTTGCGTCCACGTTCATCAAAGATATTGGTCTGTAATTCTTCTCCTTTTTGATGGGGACTTTGTCTGGTTTTGGTATCAAGGTAATGCTGGCCTCATAAAATGAGTTTGGAAGTTTCCCTTCCATTCTATTTTTTGGAACAGTTTCAGGAGAATAGGTATTAATTCTTCTTGAAAATGTCTGATAGAATTCCCCTGGGAAGCCATCTGGCCCTGGGCTTTTGTTTCTTGGGAGATTTTTGATGACTGTTTCAATTTCCTTAGTGGTTATAGGTCTGTTCAGGTTTTCTATTTCTTCCTGGTTCAATTTTGGTAGTTGATACATCTCTAGGAATGCACCCATTTCTTCCAGGTTATCTAATTTGTTGGCATAGAGTTGCTCATAATATGTTCTTATAATTGTTTGTATTTCTTTGGTGTTGGTTGTGATCTCTCCTCCTTCATTCATGATTTTCTTGATTTGGGTCATTTCTCTTTTCTTTTTGATCAGTCTGGCCAGGGGTTTATCAATCTTGTTAATTCTTTCAAAGAACCAGCTCCTAGTTTCGTTGATCTGTTCTACTGTTCTTTTGGTTTCTAGTTCATTGATTTCTGCTCTGATCTTTATTATTTCTCTTCTCCTGCTGGGTTTAGGCTTTATTTGCTGTTCTTTCTCTGGCTCCTTTAGGTGTAGGGTTAGGTTGTGTATTTGAGACCTTTCTTGTTTCTTGAGAAAGGCTTGTATTGCTATATACTATCCTCTCAGGACTGCCTTTGCTGTATCCCAAAGATTTTGAACAGTTGTGTTTTCATTTTCATTGGTTTCCATGAATTTTTTTAATTCTTCTTTAATTTCCTGGTTGACCCATTCATTCTTTAGTAGGATGCTCTTTAGCCTCCATGTATTTGAGTTCTTTCCGACTTTCCTCTTGTGGTTGAGTTCTAGTTTCAAAGCATTGTGGTCTGAAAATATGCAGGGAATGATCCCAATCTTTTGGTACCAATTGAGACCTGATTTGTGACCTAGGATGTGATCAATTCTGGAGAATGTTCCATGGGCACTAGAGAAGAATGTGTATTCCGTTGCTTTGGGATGGAATGTTCTGAATATGTCTGTGAAGTCCATTTGGTCCAGTGTGTCATTTAAAGTCTTTATTTCCTTGTTGATCTTTTGCTTAGATGATCTGTCCATTTCAGTCAGGGGGGTGTTAAAGTCCCCCACTATTATTGTATTGTTGTCAATGTGTTTCTTTGCTTTTGTTATTAATTGCCTCATATAATTGGCTGCTCCCATGTTCGGGGCATGGATATTTACAATTGTTAGATCTTCTTGTTGGATAGACCCTTTAAGTAGGATATAGTGTCCTTCCTCATCTCTTATTACAGTCTTTGTTTTAAAATCTAGATTGTCTGATATAAGGATTGCCACCCCAGCTTTCTTTTGGTGTCCATTAGCATGGTAAATGGTTTTCCACCCCCTCACTTTCAATCTGGGGGTGTCTTTGGGTGTAAAATGAGTCTCTTGCAGACAGCATATTGATGGGTCTTGTTTTTTAATCCAATCTGATAGCCTGTGTCTTTTGATTGGGGCATTGAGCCCATTTACATTCAGGGTAACTATTGAAAGGTATGAATTCAGTGCCATTGTATTACCTGTAAGGTGACTGTTAACTGTCTGTTGTCTGTGTTCGTTTCTGCTCTTTGCTGCTTTTAGGTTCTCTCTTTGCTTAGGGGACCCCTCTCAATATTTCTTGGACGGCTGGTTCGTGTTTGCAAATTCCTTTAGTTTTTGTTTGTTCTGGAAGCTTTTTATCTCTCCTTCTATTTTCAATGACAGCCTAGCTGGATATAGTATTCTTGGCTGCATATTTTTCTCGTTTAGTGCTCTGAAGATATCTTGCCAGTCCTTTCTGGCCTGCCAGGTCTCTGTGGATAGGTCTGTTGCTAATCTAATGTTTCTACCATTGTAGGTTACATATCTCTTCTCCCGAGCTGCTTTCAGGATTTTCTCTTTGTCTCTGAGACTCGTAAGTTTTACTATTAGATGTCGGGGTGTTGACCTATTATTATTGATTTTGAGAGGGGCTCTCTGTGCCTCCTGGATTTTAATGCCTGTTTCCTTCCTCACATTAGGGAAGTTCTCTGCTATAATTTGCTCCAATATACCTTCTGCCCCTCTCTCTCTCTCTTCTTCTTCTGGGATCCCAATTATTCTAATGTTGTTTCGTCTTATCATATCACTTATCTCTCGAATTCTGCCCTCGTGATCCTGTAGTTGTTTCTCTTTTTCTCAGCCTCTCTATTTTCCATCATTTGGTCTTCTATATCGCTGATTCTCTCTTCTGCCTCATGTATCCTAGCATTTAGTACCCCCATTTTTGATTGCACCTCATCAATAGCCTTTTTTATTTCGATTTGGTTAGATTTTAGTTCTTTTATTTCTCCAGAAAGGGTTTCTCTAATAACTTCCACGCTTTTTTTCAAGCCCAGCTAGTATCTTTAAAGTCATGATTCTGAACTCTAGGTCCGACATCGTACTAATGTCCGTATTGAGTAGGTCCCCTGGCTGACGGTACTACCTCTTGTTCTTTTTGCTGAGGTGATTTCTTTCGTCTTGTCATTTTGTCCAGAGGAGAATAGATGAATGAGAGAACAAAATGCTAACAGGTTTACAACGTCCCCAGCAAATATACTGTATACAAATCAGAAAAGACCTGAAACCAGGGGGAAAAGAAAGGGAAAGAAAGAAAAAGAAAGAGAAAAAGAAAAAAAAAGAAAAAAAAAGATAAAAACAAAAACAAAACAATACAAAAAAAGCAGAATATGATCAAATATGATCAGGCTAGTGCATAGATCAGTGCCACACACTAGATTTTGGGCGTATTTTGGTCTGTTAGAAAAAAGTGCCTCCTAAAATTTTAAAGGAAGAAAGACATATATGTACAAAATAAGGTTGATACAATGAAGGGATGGAAGATGACTGTAAAGATGAAAAGTATAAATGATTTTATAAAAGGACTTGGTAAGATAAGTTGTTTGAAAAAAGAAAGAAGATTTAAGAAAAAAAAAAAAAAAGGAAAAAGGGAGAGAATGTGATCAGGCAGGAGACTAGAACAAAGCCATACACTAGTGATTTAGGGTATATTTTGATCTGTTAGAAGAAACTGTACCTCAAAATTTTAAAGAGAGAACAACTTATATATATATATGCCAAAAATAAGGGTAACTACTATGAAGGGATAAAATATGACTCTAAAAATGAAAAATAAAAAATGTTTGTTTTTTTTTTTAAAAAGGGATTGATAAGATGTTGGTTGAAAAAGGGAAAAGAAAAATAAAAAAAACAGTCAACAAAAATTAACTTTGATGAAGTAATGGATCATGGTAGAAAAAAAAAAAAAAAAAAGCCATGAATTCTATGTGCAGTATTCCCCTAGCGCTGGAGTTCTCCCATTCTCCTTGATCGATCAACTTGGTCTTGGCTTGTTGGCTGTTTGTGCTGATCTTCTGGGGGAGGGGCCTGTTGCTGTGGTTTCCAAATGTCTTTGCCGGAGGCGGAATTGCCCCGCCCTTGTCGGTCCGGGCTAAGGAAGCTGCTCCGGTTTGCTCTCAGGAGGTTTTGTTCCCTGCAAGCTCTCCATACAGCCTTGGAGGACCGGGGCAGAAATGGTGGCCTCCCAATCTCCACCCGGAGGAGCTGAGAACTCGGGGCCCCGCTCCTCAGTGCGACCCCAGAGAAAAGCAGTCCCTCCCGTGTCCCCGGTCTCCGGCCGCACTCCGCGCTCACCCGGCCTGTGATCGAGCGTTGCTATCTCTGGCACCCGACCCCGCACGGAGTCTCCAAACCCAGTTGATCCCTGCAGTGCGTTCCCGCACCGCTCCTCCCCGGGGGAGGAAGGGGAGTCTCCCCGGATCTGCTGCTTGTTGGGTCCCTGCTGGGGGAGCCGTGCCCCGACTGGGCCGCAGATCACAGTTTATGTCAACCCCGAGCTGAGAGCCCGCGACTCTGCTCCGTCTCTGCAGCCGGCTTCCCCGCTCCGATCCCTGGGAGCTCTGGCGCACTCAGGCACCCCCGGTCTTTCTGTGACCCCAAGGGTCCTGAGACCACACTGTCCCGACAGGGTTCCACCCCCCGCTTGGCCACTGGAGCGACGTCCCTCAGCGGAGCCGACTTCTAGAAGTTCCGATTTTGTGCTCCGCAGCTCTATCACTTGCCAGAAGCGGCCGACAGAGGTCCCCTCCCCCGCCGTCTATCCTCCCGAATATCGCCTTGGATTCACTTCTCCGCATGCCCTACCTTCCAGTAAGTGGTCGCTTCTCTGTTCAGAGAGTTGTTGCTACTCTCCTGTTCGATCTCCTGTTGAGTTCGTAGGTGTTCAGAATGGTTTGATCCCCATTCAGCTGAATTCCTGAGACCAGACGAAATCTAGGTCTCCTACTCCTCCGCCATCTTGCTCCGCCCCCCCCCCCCCCCGACAATGATGTTTTGGATTAGACACCAAAAGCAAAGACAACAAATGCAAAATTAAATAAGTGAGACTACATCAAACAAAAAGCTTCTGCACAGTAAAGGAAACCATCAGCAAAATGAAAAGGCAACATACCAAATGGAAGAAAATATTTGCAAATCATCTATCTGCTAAGGAGTTAATGTCCAAAATATATAAAGAACTCAAAACTCCATAGGAAAGAAAAGAAACAGTCCAATTAAAAAATGGGCAGAGAGGGGCGCCTGGGTGGCTCAGTCATTAAGCATCTGCCTTCGGCTCAGGTCATGATCCCAGGGTCGTGGGATTGAGCCCCGCATTGGGCTCCCTGCTCAGCGGGAAGCCTGCTTCTCCCTCTCCCACTCCCCCTGTTTGTGTTATCTCCCTCACTGTGTCTCTCTCTGTCAAATAAATAAATAAAATCTTTAGAAAAAATGGGCAGAGGATCTGAATAGACTTTCTTTATTTTTCCGAAAGAAGATCTACAGATGGCCAACAGGCAGATTAAAAATGCTCAACATCACTAATCAAATACAAATCAAAACCACAATGTGTTATCACCTTACGACACCTGTCAGAATGGCTATTATTAAAACCACAACAAATAACAAGCATCAGTGAGTATGTGGAGAAAAGAGAACACTCATACACTGTTGGTGGAAATGTAAATTGGTACAGCCACTATGGAAAACAGTTTGGAGTTTCCTCAAAATTTGAAAATAGAACTACTATGTGATCTTGCAGTTCCATTTCTGGGTATTTATCTGTATTATCTGGGTATTTATTAAATGAAAACACTAACTTAAAAAGATATATGCATCCTCATGTTCATTGAACCATTGTTTACAATAGCCAAGATAGGGAAGCAAACTAAGTATCCATTAATGGATGAGTGGATAAAGAATATTTCTCATACACACACACACACACACATACACACAGGAATATTATTTACCTATAAAATAGAATGAAATCTTGCCCTTTGCAACAACATGGATGAACCTTAAGGGTGTTACGCTAAGTGAAATAATTCACACAAAGACAAATGCCATTTGATCTCACTTATATATGGAATCTAAAAACATACGTGGCCAACCAACCAACCAAACAAACAAACTGAGCTCATGGATACAGAGAACAGATTGGTGGTTACTTGAAGCAGAGGTGGGGTGAAATGGGAGCAAGTAGTTAAGAAGTATAAATTTCCAACTACAAAATCAATAAGTCATGGGGTGTGTGTATAGCATGGGGGCTATAGTTAATAGTGTGTTGCATATTTGAAAGTTGCTAGAAGAATAGAACTTAAAATCTTTAAGATCTATCACAAGAAAAAAAATTGTGAAGATGTATAGTGATGGATGTTAACTAGACTTATTGCAGTGATTATTTCACAATAACACAAATATGGAATTATTTTGTACTATACCTGAAACTAATATAATGTTATATGTCAATTATGTCTGTATAATAAAGAAAATAAGCAAAATGATGCCCTCCTGCCTGCTCAAAATTCTTTCTGTGAATTCACATGGCACTCAATCAAGGTCTTCATGTGGCTTCTGCCCACCTCTTCAGCCTCATGTTTTACCATCTCCTTCTCCTTCACTCTACTTAAGCCACCATTACTCATTTCCCATGAAAGTCTTAGATTATTCCCGCCCCACAACTCTCCCACAGTCTGTTCTCTTTGTTTTCTTGATGTTGGGCTTCCTTCCTAGGCTGCACTCTTTACAAGAGGAAGGTCTGTGTCCCCTAGTTCAGCATTGTATCTCCAGAGCTTCACAATGCCTCACAAATAGATATTCGGTAAATATTATCATTTATGAATACATAAATAAAAATATTCAACACCTATCTTTTTAAGATCTATCATGCGCCAGGTATGGTGAGAGACATTTGGACCTCTCCATAGGTCAGCTTGCAATATAGCACCTGACTTTCCTAAAAGCAAGTCAGTAAGAGAGCAATACAGAGCAAGACAGAAGCATATCTTTTTGGAACCTAACTTCAGAGGTGTCATCTATTACTTTTGCTATATCTATTAAGTAGAAGCAAGTCGCTAGATCAAACCCACATGCAAGGGGAGGGGATTAAACCAGAGTTTGAATACTAAGAGGCAGGGATCCTTAGGGCCATCTCGGAGGCTGCTTACCAAAGAACCTAGCATATCATGTCAAGATATATAAATCTATCTCTCTATTGTTAGAAGTATATAGCATTCTAATAACTGAAATAATTGACTATTTGAACAATTCCCTAGTATTGAATATTTAGGTTATTTATAATCTCCCACTAGTTTTTCAATACACATTCTTGAACACATACATTTTCACCTGTATACATTTATTCCTGGAGGATCAATTTCTTTCTTTTTTTTTAAATTTTTTATTTTTTAACAGAGAGAGAGACAGCGAGAGAGGGAACACAAGCAGGGAGCATGGGAGAGGGAGAAGCAGGCTTCCTGCTGAGCAGGGAGTCCGATGTGGGACTCGATCCCAGGACCCTGGGATCATGACGTGAGCCAAAGGCAGATGCTTAATGACTGAGCCACTCAGGCGCCCTGGAGGATAAGTTTCTAGAAGTGAAATTGCTGGGCCAAAGAATCTGTACAATTTAATTATTCATATACACTGCCAAATTGTCTTCTGAAAATATTATATGAATTTACATCACAACAGTTTCTCACTAATACTTTATATAGTAAATATTAAAATATTTTAATATTTCTCTTTTCCACCACATAAGAACTACTGGGATCATGCCATCTTCTTTTCATGGTCTTTTCCCCAGTGTTTCTTCACCAACTCCCTCAGGCAGGTATTTGATGATCTGAAGATGTGACCTCTATAACTGCATATTTCACTTAATTCTTCCACTTGTATAGTTTTTCTTCTTTATCAGAGACATGAAGGACACACTGGCTAGATTGGACTAAGTTATGCCACAGTAACAAATAAAACCAGAAATCTCAGTGGTTTACAGATGAACATTTATTTCGTGCTCACACAAAGTCCATCTTAGGTTTTGAGGATTCTCTATAACATCTTTCTCCCTGTGATGATTCAGAGCTATCTGCTTCTATCAGGTGGTTCCCACAGATCAACTGTGGTCTCCTTGCTTGAGATAGGGGAAGAAGAGAGACGTGAAGAGTTAACTAAGAGTTTTTAACTAGCTGAGCCGGATCCAGCATGCATCATTTTACTTAAAGTGCATTCACAAAATTAATAATGCAGCCACACCCAAGGATTTTGGTAAACATTGAATTGTTAATTAAATTTTGAATTTTAGGGGTGCCTGAGTGGCTCAGCTAGTTAAATGTCTTACTCTTGGTTTCGGCTCAGGTCATGATCTCAGGGTCCTGGGATCAAGCCCTATGACAGGCTCCATGCTCAGTGACAAGTCTGCTTGAGTTTCTGTCTCCATCCCTCTCTGCCCCTCCCACCACTCACACACTCTCTCTCTTTCTCAAATAAGTAAATAAGATCTATAAAGAGCTTCTCAAACTCAGCGCCCAAAAACCAAATAATCAAGTCAAAAAATGGGCAGAAGATATGAACAGACACTTCTCAAAAGAAGACATACAATGGCTAACAGACACATGAAAAAATGTTCATCATCATTAGCCATCAGGGGAATTCAAATCAAAACCACATTGATATACCACCTTACACCAGTTAGAATGGCAAAAAATGGACAGGGCAAGAAACAACAAATGTTGGAGAGGTTGTGGAGAAAGGGGAACCCTCTTACACTGTTGGTGGGAATGCAAGTTGGTACAGCAACTTTGGAAAACAGTGTGGAGGTGCCTCAAAATTAAAAAATAGAGCTACCCTATGACTCAGCAATTGCACTCCCGGGTATTTACCCCAAAGACACAGATGTAGTGAAAAGAAGGGTCATATGCACCCCACTGTTCATAGCAGCAGTGTCTGCAAGAGCCAAACTGTGGAAAAAGCCGAGATGCCCTTCAACAGATGAATGGATAAAGAAGATGTGGTCCATATATACAATGGAATATTACTCAGCCATCAGAAAGGATGAATACCCAAGTTTTACATCAACATGGATGGGACTGGAGGAGATCATGCTAAATGAAATAAGTCAAGCAGAGAAAGTCAGTTATCATATGGTTTCACTTATTTGTGAACATAAGGAATAGCCTGGAGGACAGTAGGAGAAGGAAGGGAAAAATGAAGGGGGTAATCAGAGGGGTAGATGAACCATGAGAGACTATCAACTCTGAAATACAAACTGAGGGTTCTAGAGGGAAGGGGGGTGGGAAGATGGGTGAACCTGGTGATGGGTATTAAGGAGGGCACGTACTGCATGGAGCCCTGGGTGTTATATGAAAACAATGAATTCTGGAACACTACATCAAAAACTAATGATGTACTCTTTGGTGACTAACATAACATAATAAAATAAAATAAAATTTTACAAAAATCTTAAAAAAAGATTTTATTTATTTATGTGAGAGAGAGAGAGAGTGAGCAAGAGAGAGTGTGTACAAGCAGGGGCAGAGGCAGAAGGAGAAGCAGGCTCCCCTCTCAGCAGGGAGCACGATGCAGGACTGATCCCAGGACCCTGGGATCATGACCTGAGCCAAAGACAGAAACTTAACAGACTGAGCCACCCAGGTGCCCCTAAAACCTTTTGAAAAAAAGTTGAGGGGCACCTGGGTGGCTCAGTCATTAAGCGACTGCCTTTGGCTTAGGTCATGATCCCAGGGTCCTGAGATCGAGTCCCGCTTCAGGCTCCCTCCTCAGTGGGAAGCCCTCTCCCACTCCCCCTGCTTGTGTTCCCTCTCTCACTGTGTCTCTCTCTGTCAAATAAATAAATAAAATCTTTAAAAAAAAAGTTTAACTTCAGTAAATATTGCATACTAATACTAATAAATAATATGAATAAAATGCAATAACTGATGCTAATTGACATATACATTAATAAAAATATGCTATTGATAAATAATTTATTTCATATCTATTAAATTATATATCTGTCACAAAACACAACATGTAAATATACTTTTATGGATAATAGTGACTTCTCTCAACAGGCCTAGATATTGTCAGCAAATTGTCAACCTTGTCTTGACTTTGGTCTTCTTGATAAAATTGTATAAAAATAGAAAAATAAAATTGTAACTCTGTAACTTTGCCTTGCTTGCAGACAGATATATGCCATTTGCTTCAAATGTTTAAAATGACAGTTTCTAGATGATTTCTTTTTAAAGTGCTCTCTACAGCATTCTTTCTATAATACATAATAATAAGGCTAACCTTATTAGCTTAAGGAATTTTAGCTGCTTTTGTTTTTGCTTTTGTTTTTGTTTAGAGAGAGAAAGAGTGTGTGAACAGGGAGGGCAGAGAGAGAGAGGAAGAGAGAAAATCCCAAGCAAGCTTCATGCTCAGTGCAGAGCCTGACATGGGGCTCAATCTCACAATCCAGAGGTCATGACCTTAGTGGAAACCAAAATATGCCTTTTAGTTTTGTGGATTGTTTCCTTCACTGTGCAGAAACTTTTCATTTTGATGAAATGCCAATAGTTCATTTTTGCCTTTATTTCTCTTGCCTCAGGAGACATATTTAGAAAGAAGTTGCTACAACTAATGTCAAAGAGGTTACTGCCTGTGTTCTTCTCTTGTATTTTTATGGATTCAGGTCTCACATTTAGGTACTTAATCCATTTTGAATTTGTTTTTGTGTTTGGTGTAAGAAACTGGTACCATTTCTTTCTTTTACATGTTTCTGTCATATTTTCCCAGCACCATTTGTTGAAGAGACTATCTTTTTCCCATTGGATATTCTTTCCTGCTTTGTTGAAGATGAATTGGGTTTTCTATTTTGTTCCATTGATCTATATATCTGTTTTCGTGCCAGTACCATACTGTCCTGATCACTATCACTTTAAAATACAGCCTTGAAGTCCAGAATTGTGATGCCTCCTTTTTCAAGATTTCTTTGGCTACTTGGGGGTCTTTAGTATTTCCAAACAAATGTTAGGATTGTTTGTTCTAGCTCTGTCTCAAGTATTGATGGTATTTTGATAGGAATTTCATTAAATGTGTGGATTGCTTTTAGTAGTATGGACATTTTAACAATATTTCCTCTTCCATTCCACGAGTATGGGATGTCTTTCCATTTCTTTGTGTCATCTTCAATTTCTTTCATGAGTATTTTACAGTTTTCAGAGTACATATCTTTCACCTCAGGTTAGGTTTATTCTTATGTATCTTATTGTTTTTTTTGTTTGTTTGTTTTGTTTTAGGTATCTTTTTGGTTTTGGTGCAACTGTAAATAGAATTGATTCCTTAACTTCTCTTTGTGCTGCTTCATTATTATGGTATAGAAATGCAACAGATTTCTGTACATTGATTTGGTTTCCTGCAACTTTACTGAATTCATGTATCAGTTCTAGGAGTGTTTCGAGTTTTCTATATATAGTATAATGTCATCTGCAACTAGTGAAAGTTTTACTTCTTCCTTTCTGGTTCGGATGCCTTTTATTTATTTTTCTTGTCTGATTAGTGTGGCTAGGACTTCCAGTACTATGTTAATTAACATTGATGAGGGTGGACATCCTTGTCTTATTCCTGACTGTAGAGGAACCATTGAGGATGATATTAGCTCTGGGTTTCTCATAGATGACCTCTTTTATGTTGAGATATATTCCTCTAAACCTACTTTGTTGAGTGTTTTTATCATGCATGAATGTTGTACTTTGTGAAATGCTTTTTCCGTATTTATTGAAAGGTTCACATGGTTTTTATCCTTTCTTTTATTAATGTGGTGTATCACGTTGATTGATGTGTGGATATTGAACCACCCTTACAACCCAAGAATAAATCCCACTTGAGAGTGAGTGGTGAATGATTTCTTTAATGTATCATTGGATTCAGTTTGCTAGTATTTTATTGAGAATTTTTGCATTCATAATCATTAGGGATATTGGCTCATATTTCCCTCTCTCTCTTTTTTTTGTGATGTCTTTAACTTTGGTATCAGAATAATGCTGGCCTCATAGAATGAATTTGGAAGTTTCCTTTCCTTTTCTTTTCTTGTCTTTTCTTTTTTTCGTAATAGTTTAAGAAAAATAGATATTAACTCTTCTTTAAATATTTGGCAGAATTTCCCTTTGAAGCCATTTGGCCATAGATTTTTATTTGTTGGGAGTTTTTGATTACTGATTCTATTTCTTTGCTGGTTATGTCCAAGTTTTCTATTTCTTCTTGTTTTAGTTTTGGTAATTTATATGTAATTTGGTAATTTATACATTTCTTCAGGTTGTCCAAATTTTGGCATATTGTTTTTCATAATATTCTCTTCAACTTGTTTGTATTTCTGTGGTGTTGGTTGTTATTTCTCCTCTCCTTTGTGATTTTATTTATTTGGGTCGTTTCTCTTCTTTTTGATAAGTCTAGCTAGAGGTTTATCAATTTTATTTAATTTTTCAAAGAACTAGCACCTGGTTTAATTGATCTGTTCTATTGTTCTTTTTTAATTTTTATATCATTAATTTCTGCTCTAATCTTTATTATTTCCTTCCTTCTTCTGGTTTTAGGCTTCATTTGTTGTTCTTTTACTATCTCCTTTAGGTGTAAGGTTAAGTTGTTTATTTGAGATTTTTCTTGTTTCTTGAGGTATTGCTATAAACTTCTCTATTAGAACCACTTTTGCTGCATCCTAATAGTTTTGGACCATTGATTTTTCATTTTCATTTGTTTCCATATATTTTTTATTTCTTCTTTGATTTCCTGGTTGACCCATTCATTGTTTAGTTGCATGTTGTTTAATCTCCATGTACTTGTGGTCTTTCCAATTTTTTTTTTTTTTATTGTGGTTGATTTCTAGTTTCATTGTGTTGTGATCAAAAAAGTTGTTTGGTATAATTTCAGTCTTTATGTATTTGTTGAGGCCTGTTTTGTGACCTAATATATGATCTACTGTAGAGAATGTTCCACATGTACTTGAAAAGAATGTGTATTCTGCTGTTTTAGGATGAAATGTTCGGAATATAACTGCTAAGTTCATCAGTTTCAGTGTATCATTCAAAGCCATTGTTTTTTTATTTATTTTCTTTTTGGATGATCTGTCCATTGATGTAAATGGGGTACTAAATTTCCCTACTATTATTGTGTCTCTTTTTCAGTCTTTCTTTTAAAGTCTAGTTTGTCTAATATAAGTATTGCTATTCTGTCTTTCTTCTCTCATCCATATTCATGATAAATGTTTCTCCACTCCCTCACTTTTAATATGCAGGTATCTATTAGTGTAAAATGAGTCTCTTGTAGACAGCTTATAAATGGGTCTTGTTTTTTATCCATTTTGTCACCCTATGTATTTTGATTGGAGCATTTAGTCTATTAACATTCAAAGTAATTATTGATAGCTACGTATTTATTGACATTTTGTTACTTATTTGTAGTTTCTGGAGATTTTCATTTTCTGATCTTTTCTTTATCACTTTTGGTCTCTCCTTTGCATTCAACAAGCCCCCTTTCATATTTCTGGCAGGGCTGGTTTAGTGGTCATGAACCTCTTTAGTTTTTGTTTGGGAAACTCTTTATCTCTTCCTCTATTCTGAATGGTAGCCTTGCTGGATAGATTATTCTTAGCTATACATTTTCTCCCTTCAGTTCTTTGAATATATCATGCCACTTCTTTCTGGCTTGCCAAGTTTCTGTTGAGAAATCTCCAGCTAGACTTATGGGTTTTCCCTTGTAAGTTAAGGACTCTTTTGTCTTGCTATTTTAAGACTTTTTTCTTTGTCACTATATTTTGCAAATTTGATTACAATATGTCTTGGTGTTGGCCTGCTTTTGTTGATTTTGATGGGAGTTCTCTGCTTCTCCTGGATCTGGATGTCTATTTCCTTCCCCAGGTTAGGGAAGTTTTCAGCTATGATTTCCTCAAATAAATTTTCTGCTCCCTTATCTCTTCTGGGACTCCTGTAATATCAATATTATTATGTTTGATGGAGTCACTCAATTTCCTAAGTCTATTCTAGTGTTTCAAAATTTTGCCTTCTGTCTTTTGTTCAACTTCATTAGTTTCCATTATTTTTTTTTCTATACCACTAATCTGTTGCTCTACTTCTTCCAGACTTCTGCTCACTGCATCGTCTGTTTCCAATCTCATTTATTGTATTCTTCATCCCTGATTGATTCTTTTTTAACCCTTTTATTTCTGTGGCAAGGGTCTCCCTCACAATGTCCTCTATTTTTTTCTAAAGCCCAGTGAGTATCTTTGTGATTGTTGCTTTAAATTTTCCATCAGGCATGTCACTTATATCTGTTTTGCTTCGATGTCTGGCTGTGGCCTTACCTTGTTCTTTCATTTGGGATAAATTCCTCCATGTTACCAATTTTTTTCTAGGTCTCTGCCTTCTGTGTGTTAGAAAGCCAGTTATGTCTCCTGCCCCTGAAAGTCATGGTTTTATGAAGAAAAGGTCATGTACTGCCCAGGGCCTGGCTGACACTTCAGGGAGTGGCTCTGGTGTGTGCTACATGCACTCTGCTGTTATGTTTTGGCTGCTCTTCAGGCCAGTCATCTGTGGAGGCTTTCCTTTCCTGCTGTGGTCAGTGTTTGGCCCTTGGCCTGAATGTGGCAAGTTTTAACTAGGGGTAATCTGGTCTGCTTGTGATATAACTGACACCAATTTCACCAGAACTGAGGCCCTGCACAACTCTCTGGTGGTGAGATGTGGTGTGGGCAGGGGTTTGTGCTGGTCTTCTGTGTGGTATACACTGGGACTGAGGCAAGGTTGACTGAGAAGGACAGTTCTGCCAGAGTGCAGGGGCTGGGGCTTGGTGTAAGCAACTTAGGCAGCTGGTGTCACACTACGTTGCTTCCCACAGGTGGCTCTGTATTTATGCTGAGGTGCAAGGGAGGAAAATGGCACCAGCTAGCTCCTTTATTCCCAGAGAGGCATCTCCATGAATGCTTCTTCTCAGGGAAACACTCTGAGAAGAGTCAATAATTCTCCCACTATGTGCCCAGGTATTCTTCAGACTGCTGTTCCCAAGCTCTCTGCCTCTGGGATGTTTGCCTGCTTTCTTTTCAGGAGCAGGGCAGTGCTTTCCAGGCTCTATCCAGCCAAGCACACTGACCTTTAAGATTTCAG
Source organism: Zalophus californianus (assembly GCF_009762305.2). Classification (NCBI taxonomy): domain Eukaryota; kingdom Metazoa; phylum Chordata; class Mammalia; order Carnivora; family Otariidae; genus Zalophus; species Zalophus californianus. Next base: position 6,739,223 of record NC_045606.1, on the reverse strand, counting down.
GCTTTTTTTTTTTTTTTTTATCAACACCACAGTTGATTTGTAAACATATTATATGTGTCAATAATCAAACTGACAACACTTTATACATTTCGTTCCAGAATATTAACATCATACCAGAAAACAATCCACTGTACTCAGTTAGAGTTTTGGTACTTTGAAATCTTTAAATACAAACTGTTTTTGAAACACTGAACATAAAATAGAAACATGAATGGCAGAGAAGACTGACAACATTAAGTAAAAGAAACTGATATTCCCCCCAATAATGAAAACAAAATCATCTGATTACATATTTAAAATGAAAGAATGAAAGGAATCGAGCAAATCAGATATGTTTTTAAATGACATAAAGTTGCATTTCTTTAGACCCACCCGAGAGGTGAAACTGTACCATACCAAATTCTGTGCCCTTTCTGGTATTTTTCTCTTGGTTTTTAAAGAGTGTTTCCCATGGTTTAAGCACATTAAGGAGAGAAAAGAAAGGGGAGGTAGCACAAAGCCAAATGAAATTACGTTAAAATTCTTTCATAAGTCTTCTTTGGCAAATGAAGTCTACACTTAAAATTTAACGTTTTGTTGAATTGGATCAACACTTGTAGGATTCAGAGATGCATCTTTCCATGAGTTAACATATGGATGAAACAAAGCCAAATTCATAAAGCAAAGCACAAAAGCAGCTTTCACATTTTACCAACAGCTCAAAAAAGCAGATTCTCCTTCCTTAAAAGTAAGAGAGGTTTTCAACTGGGAATCGGAACCTTTCCTCATTCAAGGGAGAAACCGGTTGTCCACCTGTTTTTCCAGTACTTTCCCTAAAATTCATGATCACTATTAGGTTCTAATTCTTCCTCCATTATCTCTCAAAGGAGATATAGCAGCAAATCACTCCCATATTTTAAGTTTTCAATTCACCACCAACTGGATTCACTGCCAACAACTACAAATTATTCAATTCTTTATTAGTGTACATGTCATTACAGTAAGCTTAGATTGTTAATACAGGAATAAATAAAATAACTACAGTTGATATAAACAAAGCAAATGAAAATGAAATTAAAGAGCCCTGATCAAGTGAAATACTTACAACTTTCTGTTGAAAAACTGTAAAAGTTACATTCATACCTAATAGCACTAGGAATGTACAATATCAATTATTGGAAAAATAAATGAGTGATTCACAGTCATAAGAAATTATTTTTATATTAGTATGTATTTTTCCTTTTATAATAAGACAAACATTTGTAACATACACTTGATTTCTAACTCATATAAGACAAAGTAGAAAAGGAAACCTTACTGCACTTACCCCAAAGCACAGCACTGAGTGTGCCACAGGTGACCTGCTCTGAGATACTCAGTTCTATAGGTAGGCCATGGTACTGAATGCATGGTTCTATTAACAGCTTTAAGAAAGGCATATATTTCCAGAAGTATGTTAAATACACAAATACCAGTTCTATAAATAACAAAAATTATCAGCAAAAATGTTTAGGTTCTAACATTCCCAAATTTTCTAATGCTTTAAGTGTTTTAGATATATCTTGTCTGACCAGTTAGTTTGGTTACAGTTTTAAACGAGCAAACCATCATCCTATGAGAAGATCTACACCAAACTTATAACACTGCACAAACTTCCCAAGGAAGGTAATCTAGAAAATCTAGAATGTGATTCCAATTTTTCTAGTTACCATTTGAGATCTAAAAGAATCAATGACTCAAGAAACATTTTGAAATTACTCGACTTTTCTTTATCAGTTCCTCCAAAAGTATTCACATAGATTTAAGATCCAGATTGCCTAAGAATGTCTTCAAAGTAGGTTTATCACCAAAGGGTTTTTTATCAGAAGACATAGTCTTAATGCCTTTAATACGTAATTCTAACCTACAATCACAATCTTTGGTTTCAAAACATTAAATTCGATTTCATAACAATTCACTGGTAAAGCTACTAAACAAAAAGCCAGTCTGGGTGAAAACACACAGCAGCCACAATTACAAGAGTGGAAAATAAGTTCTACTTTTCCATAAAGACTCTATGAAAATATAAAGCCCAAAGTGAGTGACAACAGAAGTCCACATACAAACGTCGGTTTAAAAAAGCTTCTCAAGCCAAGAACTCACCATATTCAGCTACTCTCATTTTTCAAGCCATGGCTTTGGGGAGATGTTCTCCTTGTACTTTCCCTTGTATGTTCCTCCCTCTTTTGCCCTTCTCTGTAATCATGGCTTCCTCCCTTCCACAGCACCCATGATCCATTTCTCCCCCAAACATTTCCACACTTCCTACCTTTTTTGATGTGGTCTTTCCTCCCTTTAGTTGTGGAGTTTGTTCTGCCAAGCTTCAGGTCAATTTCTGCAGTATTTAGGATGATTTGATAGTTATCTAGTTGTGTTTGAGGGACGAGATGAGGCGAAGGTCCTCCTGCTCTGCGGCCATCTTTGTCTTGTCCTCCTCAAATTCATCTGTGTTGACTCTTGTTTCTTAGTTCTTAGATAATACAGTCTTCTGTCCTTAAAGACAATTGTCATCTGGAATAACTGGATACCCTCTCAGTTGCTTCTGCTGTTTATACTTTTCCAACATTTTTCAATAGCTTATATGTTCCAGGAGGTCAAGAATCATATTTTGTTCTTTTCTTGTATTTTCCAAAGTATCTGTTAAGTACAGCAGAAAATTGAAAGACGGTTGACCAAGAAGAAATTACTTTCTTTGTCTTCACTTTTTAGCTTTCTACCTGCCTTACTTATGGTCAGAATAATCTTTATCTTTAACCTATTATCTTTACATAAAAACTATTCTTACATTGCTGTTTGAGTTTTTGTTTGTTTTTCAATTTAATATTTTATTTGTTAAAAATAATATTTTGTTTATTTTTATTTTATTTGTTTTAAAATTTTATTTTATTTGCTTTTGGTTCAAAAGCCATACCTGTATAATAATATCATGTCTGTAAATTTGTCACTTGTAAGGTTATGGAATGAGATTATCTGATAATCATACATCAATTTATTATTTCTTTTCCTATGGTGCAATCCATCTTTTTTCTTATTTGTTTGTTAAATAATTGCTTTATTTGTTTTATGGGCACAGTATATGCTCGCTATAAAAAATAATGAAGATGTTGAAACAAAGTAGAAACAGCAGGGCAACAAATAACATTTAGAAAAATGAACATTTTCATTTGATTACTATAATTCTAGCCATGGTTATATGGACATTTACAAGAGGAAGGTTGGGTATAATGTGAATGGATGAATGAATAGATTTTTTCCAAACATATTATTTAAGTTAAGTAATTCTACTCAGTTTTTTTAATCATAAGAGAACACAAATAGTGGTCAAATAAATTCTTTTTTTCTTGTATTAGGTAAGGCCAAAGTTCACTTATTTTTTTTTTTAGGTTTTTATTTAAATTCCAGTCAGCTAACATACAGAGCAATATTAATTTCAGGTGCATAATATAGTGATTCAACACTTTCATGAAAGACCAGGTATTCATCACAAGTGTACTCCTTAATCCCCATCACTTATTTAACCCATCCCCCACCCACCTCCCTTCTGGTAACCATTAGTTTGTTTTCTATTGTTAAAAGAGTCTGCTTCTTAGTTTGCCTTTCTCTCTCTTTTTCCCCTTTGTTCATTTATTTTTTTCTTAAATTCCACATATCAGTGAAATCATATGGTATGTGTCTTTCTCTGACTGACTTATTTTGCTTAGCATAATATTCTCTAGCTTTATCCATGTTATTGCAAATGGCAAGATTTCATTCTTTTTTATGGCTGAATAATATTCCACTGTGTATGTATACCACCTCTTTTATCCATTCATCAGTCAAAGGACACTTGGGCTGTGTTGATAATTTGGCTATTGTAGATAATGCTAGTATAAACAGTGGGGTGAATGTATATGGAAAATAATTATAATAATATCACTTTCCCCCCCAGGTCAATATTTAATTGACCAAACACAATTTACTGAAAAGCTCATTTTTTCTTCCCCACAGAATTACTTTACCACTTTGTCACAAATCAAGTGACCATATAAGTGTTCAACACTTTCTGGACTTTATCTGTCCCTTCAGATGGTATATTATTCTGTGTCAGTACTACACTGTTTTTATTGCTATAGCTTTCCAATAAGTCTTAATATTGGGTTGTGTGCATCAAGCTATTTTTTTCAATGTTGCTTTAGATATTATTGGACCTTTGTATTTCCATTTGAATTTTGGAATCATCTTATCAATTTCTGTCAATATTTTGCTGGGATTTTATTTTATTTTTTTTAAAGATTTTATTTATTTATTTGAGAGAAAGAGAATGAGAGACAGAGAACATGAGAGGGGAGAGGGTCAGAGGGAGAAGCAGACCCCCCGCTGAGCAGGGAGCCCGATGTGGGACTCGATCCTGAGAATCCAGAATCATGACCTGAGCCAAAGGCAGTCGCTAAACCAACTGAGCCACCCAGGCGCCCTTTGCTGGGATTTTAAAAGAAATTGCACTCAGTTTATATACAAACCTAGGGAGAAGTTCATTAAGGTTTGCCAATCCACAAACATGGGTTATCATTTCATTTTTATAGGCATTTTATTTATTACTTTTTTTTTTTTTGAGTCAGAGAGAGCCGGAGAGGAGGAGCAGAGGGAGAGGGAGAGAGAGAATCCCAAGCAGGTTCCACACTCAGCACGAAGTCTGATGCAGGACTCCATCTCACAACCCTGAGATCAGGACCTGAGCCAAAATCAAGAGTCAGACATTTAACTGACTGAGCCACCCAAGTGCCCCAAAATTGTTTTAGTTTTAGCGTAGACATTTTTCTGTGTATTTGATTTTTGATGGTATTGTAAAGAATATGTCTAAAATTTTTATTTTGTTTGCTGCAGGAAAATGTAAATGCTTTAATTTTTAATGGATACTGTATCAGGCAAACTTGCTAAATGTAATTTGTAATTATAATAGTTTTTTATGTTTTATGTATGCAATCATAAAATCTGCCATAAAGGAGAAACTTTATTTCTCCATTAACAATACAACATTTTTCCTTTTGGACTGGCTAAAATTTTGGCAAATATATATCTTTAAATACAATTTATTTTTTAGAGCAGTTTTAGGTTTACAGAAAAATTCAGCAGAAAGTACAGAGAGTTCCCATGTACCTCCTGCCACACATTTGCATATGCCTCCTGCTATCAACATCCAGCATCAGTGTGATATATTTGTTAAAATAAATTAACCTATACTAATACATCATTATCACCCCAAATCCATAGTTTACCTTAGGGTTTTCATAGCATTTTATTGTCTATGGGTTTTAACAAATGTATAATGACAAGTATCCATCCATACAGAAAAGTTTCCCTGTCCCAAAAATTCTCTATGTTCTACCTATTCATCCCATCCTCCCCCTAACCCCTAATGACCACTGATCTTTTCACGATCTCCATAGTTTTGCCTTTTTAGTAAGTTCCATATAGTTGGAATTATACAATATGTAATTTTTTTCAGATAGTCTTTTTTCATTTAATAATATACATTTCAATTCCCTCTTGTTTATTCATGGCTTGATAGCTCATTCTTTTTTTGTGCTAAATAATTTCATTGGATGTATCATAGTTTATTTACCATTTACCTACTGAAGGATATCTTGGCTGCTTCCAAGTTTTGATAATTAGGAATAAGGCTACTATCAACATCCATGTATAGGTGTTTCTGTGGACATCTGAGTAAATACTAAGGAGTATAATTGACGGATTGAATAGTAAAAGAATGAATAACTGCATAATATACTGCTAGATGTCTTTGAAAGTGACTGTACCAATTTGCATTCCTACCAGAAATGAATGAAAGTTCTTGGTTGTTTGCCAGCATTTGGTGTCGTAGTGTTTTGGATTTTTCCTATTCTAATATGTATGTAGTGGTATTTCATTGTTGTTTCATTTTGAAATTCCCTAATACACATGATGTAGAGCATTTTTTAATATTCTTGTTTCTGTATTTCTTTCTTAGTGATTTATCTGATCTGTTCACATTTTTTCCTGATTTTTAAATCAGGTTTGTTCGCTTATGGTTGTGTTTTAAGTGCTGTTTGCATATTTTTGATAATAATTCTTTTTCATATATGTCTTTTTCAAGTATTTTTTCCCAGTGTGTTCCTTGCTTTTTCATTCTTTTGAAAGTATATTTCACAGGACAGAAGTTAATCATTTTAATAAAGTCATGCTTAACAATTATTTAATGGATTGTTCCTTTGATGTAAAAAAAAAAATTGACAAACCTAACGTCATTTAGATTATTTCATTGTTATTTCTTGGAGATTTATAGTTTTGCATTTTTCATTTAAATCCATGATTCATTTTGAGTTAATTTTTACAAAGGGTGTAAGGTCCAGGTCTAGTTTTTTTTTTGTTTTGTTTTGTTTTTTAATGTGGATATCCAGTTATTTCAGCACCATTTGTTAAAGAGACTATCTTTTCTCCATTGTATTGACTTTTCTCCTTTGTCTAAGATGAGTTGACTATATTTATGGGTGTCTATCTCTGGACTGTTCTATTGATCTGTCTGTTCTTTCACCAATAACACACTGATTGGTTACTGTGGCTTTATAGTAAGTCTTGAAGTTGAGTAGTGTCAGTCCTCTGTCTTTATTCTTCTGATTTGACATTGTGTTGGCTACTCTGGGTCTATGCTTCTCCATATAAACCATATTGGTTTGACAATATCCACAAAATAATTTGCTGGGATTTGGATTGAGATTGCATTAAATCTCTATAGACCAATTTGGGAAGAGATGACCTTTTGATGATATTGAGTCTTCCTATCCAGGAACATGGAATATCTCTCCATTTATTTAGTTCTTCTTTAAATTTATTTATCAGAGTTTTATAGTTTGCATCATGTAGATCTCATGTGCCTTTTGTTAGATCCATAACTATTTTATACTGGGCTGTTAGTGTAAATGGCACTGTATTTTTAATTTAAAATTCCACTTGTTCATTAATGGTATGTATGAAAGTGATTGACCTATTAGCCTTGTATCCTGCAACCTTGTGGTAGTTCCAAGAGGATTTTTTTTATTAAGATTCTTTTGGATGTCCTACATAGACAGTCATATCATCATGAATAAAGACCATTTTATTTCATCTTTCCCAATCAATATACTTTTTACTTCTATTTTCTTGTCTTATTGCTTCAACTAGGACCTCCAATGTGATTTTTAAAAGAGTGGTAAGAAGGGACACCTTTGCTTTGTTCCTGATTTCCACTTCCTGAAAGCTTCTAGCATCTCATCATTAAGTTTTAGCTATTGGGTTTTTGTAGAACTTTTTCTTAAGTAATCTCTGTGCCCAATGTGGGGCTCAAATTCCACACCAACATCAAGAGTTGCATGCTCTCCTGACTGAGCCAGCCAGGTGCCCCCGTAGAAATCTTTTTTAATCAAGTTGAGGAAGGTCCCCTGTATTTCTAATTTAATTAGAAAACACAATATTTTTTTGTAAAGTAGTAACAATATTAGCCTTGTCTCCAACTTGTGATTAGAGAAAAATTTTGATATTTTACTATTGAGAATAATGTGAACTGTAGTTTTGTAATAGATGCCTTTTATCAGATTCAGGTGGCTCCCTTCTGCAGCTGGCCAACTAAGAGATATTATTATTATTATTATTATTATTATCACTCAATGATTTTGAATTTTGTAAACAGTAATTTTTTTTATCTGTGGGGAATTTCATAAGAATTTTTTTCTCATCTTTTTTTAATACAATAAGCTATATTTATTGGTTATAGAACATTAAGCAAACTTTGCATTTCTGAAATAAGCCCCCCAGTCCTGATGTATTATCTTTTTTACTTTTTAATGTATTGTTCAATTTGTCTTGGAACTATTTTAATGGGTTATTTTCATATCATAGATTTTGCATCTCTGTTCATTTACTATAATATCTTCATGAAATTTTGGCATCAACTATATGCTGGTCTCATTGAAAGAGTTGGAAAATGTTTTTTTTTTTCCATTCTCAAGAAGAGCTTGTGCAAAATTGATGTAATTTCCACTATAAAATTTTTGAAGAATTCCTTAACTAATCTCTTTTTGCCTTAAGAAGAGATTGAAATTTAAATGTTATTTATTTTTTCCCTTAAGGAGAATGAAAATTTCTTTCCACATGCACAAATAATTATTTATCTTCAAGCTCTGGGATATAATCAAGAAACACATCACCTTTTGATAAGTAAATTCCATCTTTGTTTTATGGAAAATGTCCTTCATTTTATATGTAAATATTGTTTCACTTCTTTTTTTTTAATATTTATTTATTTGAGAGAGAGAACATGAATTGGGGGAGGGGCAGAGGGAGAGAGAGAATCTCAAACAGACTCTGTGCTAAGCACAGAACCCCTTGCTGGACTCGATCCCATGACTATGAGATCATGACCTGAGCCAAAAACCAAGAGTCAGAAGCCTAACTGACTGTGCCACCCAGGCATCCCATAAATATTGTTTCAATTTTATTTTTTTATTTTTTTATTTTTATGTTAATCACCATACATTACATCATTAGTTCTTGATGTAGTGTTCCATGATTCATTGTTTGTGCATAACACCCAGTGCTCCACGCAGAACATGCCCTCCTTAATACCCATCAGCAGCCTAACCCATCCCCCCACCCCCTCCCCTCTAGAACCCTCAGTTTGTTTTTCAGAGTCCATCGTCTCTCATGGTTCGTCTCCCCCTCCGACTTACTCTCCTTCATTCTTCCCCTCCTGCTATCTTCTTCTTTTTCTTTTTTCTTAACATATCTTGCATTATTTGTTTCAGAAGTACAGATCTGTGATTCAACAGTCTCGCACAATTCACAGTGCTCACCATAGCACATACCCTCCCCAATGTCTATCACCCAGCCACCCCATCCCTCCCACCCCCCACCACTCTAGCAACACTCAGTTTGTTTCCTGAGATTAAGAATTCCTCATATCAGTGAGATCATATGATACATGTCTTTCTCTGATTGACTTATTTCACTCAGCATAACACCCTCCAGTTCCATCCAAGTCTTTGCAAATGGCAAGATCTCATTCCTTTTGATGGCTGCATAATATTCCATTGTGTATATATACCACATCTTCTTTATCCATTCATCTGTCGATGGACATCTTGGCTCTTTCCACAGTTTGGCTGTCGTGGACATTGCTGCTATAAACATTAAGGTGCACGTACCCCTTCGGATCCCTACAGATTACTCACCATGACCAAGTGGGATTTATCCCTGGGCTGCAAGGCTGGTTCAACATCCGCAAATCAATCAACGGGATACAATACATTAACAAAAGAAAGAACAAGAATCATATGATCCTCTCAATAGATGCAGAAAAAGCATTTGACAAAGTACAGCATCCTTTCTTGATTAAACTCTTCAGAGTATAGGGATAGAGGATACATACCTCAATATCATAAAAGCCATCTATGAAAAACCTACAGCGAGTATCATTCTCAATGGGGAAAAGCTGAGAGCTTTTCCCCTAAGGTCAGGAACGCAGCAGGGATGTCCACTCTCACCACTGCTATTCAACATAGTATTAGAAGTCCTAGCCACAGCAATCAGACAACAAAAAGAAATCAAAGGCATCCAAATTGGCAAAGAGGAAGTCAAACTGTCACTCTTTGCAGATGATATGATACTGTATGTGGAAAACCCAAAAGACTCCACCCCAAAACTGCTAGAACTCATACAGGAATTCAGTAAAGTAGCAGGATATAAAATCAATGCACAGAAATCAGTGGCATTCCTATACACCAACAACAAGACAGAAGAGAAACAAATCAAGGACTCTATCCCCTTTACAATTGCACCCAAAACCATAAGATACCTAGGAATAAAGTTAACTAAAGAGGCAAGGGATCTGTACTCAGAAAACTATAAAATACTCATGAAAGAAATTGAGGAAGACACAAAGAAATGGAACTACGTCCCATGCTCATGGATTGGAAGAACAAATATTGTGAAGATGCCAATGCTACCTAGAGCAATCTACACATTCAATGCAATCCCCATCAAAATACCATCCACTTTTTTCAAAGAAATGGAACAAATAATCCTAAAATTTGTATGGAACCAGAAGGGACCCCGAATAGCCAGAGGAATATTGAAAAAGAAAAGCAAAGCTGGCGGCATCACAATTCCAGACTTCCAGCTCTATTACAAAGCTATCATCATCAAGACAGTATGGTACTGGCACAAAAACAGACACATAGAGCAATGGAACAGAATCGAAAGCCCAGAAATGGACCCTCAACTCTATGGTCAACTCATCTTTGACAAAGCAGAAAAGAATGTCCAATGGAAAAAAGACAGTCTCTTCAACAAATGGTGTTGGGAAAATTGGACAGCCACATGCAGAAGAATGAAACTGGACCATTTCCTTCCATTTTATTTTTAATATTTCCTATTTAGTGTTATCAATTTACCTCCCACTATGTCATTGCTGTCTTTCCTAAATTCTGTCATTTTTCCATATATTTTAAACTTTTGTGTTTTTGTCCTCCTATCAGAAAAGAACAAAATTACAACTTATAATTTATTAGCAATGAGTTTTTGGAACTTCATAAAATATTTGGTCAGAATCTTCTGAAAGTACTCACTAGCAGAGGGATCATACATTCTTTCTATCAAGAAAGCCAGCAAGATTTTGAGCTTGGTTTTTTTAATAGTGCTCTCTATATACTCTCTATATACTGTTCTAACAAGGGCAGTGGCGGAGGAGACACTTAGCATAATGAAAACTCTGCTATTAGCTTCAGTCTCATATCTTTCCAGGATCTAGAAGCTAATCAGTTTTATGAAGAGGATACTATAATGTGATTTCCTACCTTTAGTTTACATAAGAAAGATAAATGAATCATGAAGGTTGTGTTGGGCTTTTATTCTGAAAGAATTTTATTATATCATCTCTGACTCTGGGAAAAAAAAAATAATGGGCAGGAGCTACTGATAATCATCGTTCAAAAGTAAGCAAATGTACTTTAAAGTTGTACAGTATTTCAGAGATAATTTTGTGCTCTCTAATGTAATTTTTTCAAGAAAAATAACAATGCAGTTGAGTCCACTGAGTGTGAAGACTCTAAGATGCTATCTACTTCCACAACACTTGACCACATCAACCGTACAACCTATCCCAAAGTCATTTTGGGTGAATATCCATGAAATAAAAATGTTCATGAGAGCTTAACTTTGTCCCCATGATCACAATCTGAAGGTTAGTGTGCAAGTTAGATAGACTTTTACCATAAATACCTAGCCTTTTAAAATTATTATATTTGGTATTCAAGTGACTTCTCATCATTTTCTTAAGAACAAGCCAGGCAATAAGACTCTGATTACAGAGGCAGCCACGTTATATTCCAGGATGAGCATTAAAAGCACGTAATTTTTTCACTACTGATATCCATCTTCAAAAGAAATGCCCAGATGATATGGGCATTATATGCCTCTACCTTGGAATAGAGAATGATAAATGAGGTGAGAAAATATCAATACTATTTATAACTTTTATACTTTTTCCTCCAAACAAAACAAAGCAAAACAAATCTTTTCCCTTTTACTGCCTGGTTCTCAGAAGAGCTGAGAGAGATTCTCTAAATTTCTGACTGAAGATGTCATTCAAAGCATTCTATCACAGCTCCCCTATCAGTCACTCTCAGCTACTGCCCAAAATGCAATCTTTTCTATTCCTTCCCATAAGGTGTCTCTAACCCTCAACAATTTTCACTTAATGATCAGTTGATGTTTATCATCTGTTTACTATGGCAGTATCCAGATATCTCCAACCACATTCTTGACTTAACTAATACAATTCTCTCTTGTAACTTCTCTACATGGATTATATACTATTGTACATCTGCCTTTTAGTTCTAATTGCTACTTTTACATCATTATTATTCTTTCACTCAAATAGTCTCATCGATTTGTAGACAGCTCTACAATCTTTTTTGTTTTGCTGCCAGTGTCTCTGGACATGAATCTGGAAAATTCACTTATGCTTTTTTAAAAATGTATTTCCTCTTTAACATTTGTAAAAAATCAGTTGAGTTTGCTAACAGATATAGAAATACAGAATAGCAGCATCAATTAAAATTAAAAAAAGTTGTTCTTTTAACTGTGGCTATAAAATTGTGCCAGGAGTTTATCTAATGCAGAAATGTATTACACAGACCCAAAAATTTGATACAAAATACATGTTAGTTATAAACTCTCTGGAACAAATATTAGCATCTTTCACTTAAAGAATATTTTCAGATTATAGTTGAACAAAGTTCACACATAAAAAGGCTAAATGGAACAAATACAGTTACTTAGATATCAGGCGGGACATTACAAAATCAACTGTCACATGCAAAAAGTTCTAAGTTATTTGATTTGGTTTAAAATTGTAAAAAGTGATACTTTCCTACATTCATTGTTTTAAAAAATGAATAATTTTCTGAACAAATTGCTAATGACTTTAACATTCTAAATGGTTATATTTGGTTATATTTGTACACTATTGTAGGGCATAAGAAGAGAGAAGTGTTTTCATGTTTCTAGAAAAAGAATGTTGCAAAATATAAAGTAACAAAATCTTATTATAAACCAAATGCCAACATATTAATCATTGAAAATGAAATAATCGTACTGACAATTTTTAGTAACCAAAGATCTTCTGTTATTCTAAACTATAGCAATTAATAATTATTAATGAAACTAATATTAAGGGGAAATATGATTCATCTACATATGAAAAGTAGCGTGTTGTACTAAAGAGTAATATATGTAATTAGTACTTCAAAACCTGATCACAGCAGGTGAATTATTCTGATTTCTTATTTAATTAACTGATATTTCTACTTACATTCCATTATTAAGACATTTAAAAACAACATGCTAGGCCCATCTGGATGGTTCAGTGGGTTAAGCATCCCACTCTTGATTTTGGCTTGGGTCATAATCTCGGGGTCATGGGATTGAGTCCCGTGTTGACCTCCATGCTGGGCATGGGGCCTGCTTGGGATTCTCTCTCTCCTTTTGCCCCTCCCCCCTAAACAAAAATACATACATACATACATAAATACATAAATAAATTTAAAAAATATCATGCTAGGCAGAAAACAATATTATTATCAATATTTCAATACATTTTGTGACTTACTAGTGACAAATAAGAAAGTCTCATTGGTTTCATTTGAAATACTCATGTTTTACAAGTGACTTTGAAAAAGTGATACACAACTCAAGAAGTCAAGAGCTTTTGTGTTTATTAGAAATATTTATTTTACAATTGAAATTGAACAGAAGTAGTGACCACAGCCAGTGGCACCAATGGCTGAGTTTTCTCTTTTTGTAATGCAGCCAATTCGGAGCTTTCCCTACAGCACTGTCTATGCTGGCGTTTCATCCTGGAGTTTATGCTCCCTCGACAAGAACCACCAAGAATAATGATACTAACTGAACTCAGCGGGCAAGAAATAAACTTTGACTTCTGCTGTTGATACCTCAAGATCACATTTATATTTTCACAATGTGAGACAAGAGGTCATGCAGAGTCAGGGCCCACACAACACAATTCTGGGAGGAAAAATAAAGCATTGTTTTAGCTACTCTTATGGGTTCCTTATAACTCTAATCAATACCTGAATGACCATCAAAATGTGGGGGGAAATAATGCATTCCAGGCAATTAGCTTGATTATCAAGGGATAATATACTCCTCACAGAAAATGCTTGGCAGCTTATAAAGCTCTAGAGGATCTTTCCCCAGCTCAGCGATGCATCTGAGATCTATAAACTGTTAGTGCAGATGGCTTGTCAGAGAGATGCGAAGGAGATATACATTTTAAATACTTTAATATTTTAAAATTCATCATATACCTTTTTGCAACTGAAAACGCAATCCTTGCTTTCACTTCTCCTCGTATTTCTCATTATCTATGTCTTGACTTTTCAAAATAAAAAAAATGGTGACTATATCAAACTTTGGGAAAATGCACTGTCTTGCACAGGAACCCTTCCCTTGGCTCAAACATAGCTTGATTATCATACAAGGAAAGAAAACAAATGATAAGGATTATACAGCAAAGCCAGAGCAATTCTGCATTGTATATAGACCTCAGTCATCTGACCTCAGACTACCTATCCAATGTCAGCTATTCTGACCTACCCTCTCTTAGATTCCAGACCCTCAAATGCTGAATCTATTGTAGTTCTCCATGGAACCCCATAAAGCTGGGTTTTACTCATGGCTTTGCTTTGCAAGTTGCAGTACACCTTTTAACCTGGTTGGGTCTTTCAGTACTGCTGGAATCAGCCTAGGCAGGCACCAACTTCACTGTGAAGATTCTCCTGCCCCTCATTTCCACAGCAACTAGTTTACATCCCCCTATCCGAGGTTACATTCATTCAGGAAGCCCAGGAAAACGAATCTATCTCTGGGCTCTAGATGGGTCAAACACAGGGCCCTGCGGTCCCCTTTTGCTAGGAGAGAGGAATTTCTTGAACATGTATTAAACCTAGGTGCATACCTGCAGCCAAAGTGGGCAGAATGCCAGGATATAGGCATCAAAATGTTCTTGTTGGAGTCAACCTGGATCTGGCAGGGATCCCCAATCAAGATAAGAAGAATGACAATGGTGATGATTTCCATCATTTAGAGAGAATGTATTACAATGTTCCAACAATCTCATTTGTCCTCTCCTGATAGAGGGTGTCCTGAGCTTGAACAGTATAGAGTGTAAATGTGACAGGGCAGAGCATAAAGTTCTCTCATTCAAAGCCAGGGCATTGTATATGTTTCTTCCCATAGATCGCTGTAATCAGAAATGTTGGGATTATATCTAATTCAAATCCATTGAACGAAGTCTGCCCACTATTTATTTTCCCCACGGAAGGACAGACTTTAAAGAATGCTTATTTTTGTTTGGTCGATTGGTTGTTTATTTTCCATTGCCTTAGGGAGCAGACCTTTGCATTTCTTTGTTTCACTTGTTCTAAAGTTCATACTAGGGTTTGAAGAATAGAGAGAAACTTAGGTTTATTTTTCCCATATAGTTTTGACATCTACTAATAAAATTAGCATAATATTAGAAGTGAATTATTTTTTTTATTTTGCCTTCTTATTCTCTATTCCCAGTGAAATTAAGACAATGGTCTCATTAAAACAAATGATAATAAGATATGCTGTCTTCAATAATCTGTCAATGCCCACTGCATGAGGGAAGCCATATCCTAAGCTTGTATTTTATGCTGAACTCTGTCCCCTCTCTTACGGTTCCAGATGAACCCGTAAGCTGTGCTTGTCCCTTCACCAGGAGATTTTACTTCCTCTCTTCCTTTCTTTTCTCCTTGCTTTGTTGTTTTTTTTTTTTTAAATCAAATTTATGTTGGATGACACAAACTAACACTCAGGTGTGACTTTAAAAAAAAGAAGGAAATATTTTAAAGTATCAGGAACATTTGAAGTTAATTCTGGGAAAGCTTAGCGATCTGGAAGCTGGAGCATGATTGGGAAGTAATTAGAGCTGCTCCTTTGGCCTGGGTTTCACTGTTTCTGTGGAACAGAAAGCAGAAAAACTGCTCCTCTCTACAAACATGCTCCTCAACAGGCATGGTCCTCAAGCTTCCAAATCACGGGAGTCTCAGCCCATAAATTCAAATTTGCTTACTCAGTCTTTATCACTAAGTACGTTCTGTGTCTCAGTGGTGACTATAGACAGAAAAATGGAGGTTTACAAATGGCCATTCCTGCGTCAAGGATCCAATTCTGAACTAATGGCTTTAATCATCAGGAGCTGGGGATGTTGAGGAGCTGTGCCTGTAGGATTCTTCGACTGAATTGTGCACCTGCAAAATTCTTATGTTGAAGACTCAACCCCCACTGTATTTGGAGCCTGGACTTTTCCAGAGGTGATGAAGGCTAAAGGCCATCTTAAGTGGGGGCTTAATCCAAAGGGGTGTTGTCCCTATGTAAGGGGAAGAAGCACCAAGGAGGCACACATGGAGAAAAAGCCATGTGAGGACAGTGGGAAGGCACCTGTGCACATGGCAAGGAGAGGCCTCAGGAGAAACCAACTCTGTTGGCACCTTGATTTTCACTTCCAGCCTCCAGAACCATAAGAAAATTAATTTCTGTTGTGTAACCCACCAAATCTGTGACACGTGACATTTTGTTATAGCGTCCTAGCAGACATATGTGTGTGTGTGTGTGTGTGTGTGTGTGTAATATATATAAAATTATATAATGTAATTATATATTGTATATAATGCATATCATATACATCTAATATATTCAATGCAATACATAATTATGTAATGCTGTATTATATATTATACATATATATTTTTTCTGGTAGAAAGCATCGTCACAGGAGGTAGTATGGATGAGCAACTCCAAGTTTTATATGTAGGAAAAAAGAGCATACTGATCTAAGTTCGTTTTGCTAGAAGATGTCATTTTTTAATCTGTTGCTTCTTTGTGCCTTCTTTCTTCCCTCTTACTTACTCCTTCTTTTTATATAAAATGTTGTATATAGGCTTCCCTTAGTCCTGGAATCTGTGTAGAATTCTCTCCTGAATTCTAGCACCACATTTTCAACAGTACTTTTAACATTTATACCAAGTTATACCTCCAAAACTCAAATACATTTTATCTAAAACTGAGTTCCAGAGGGTCCTAATTATTTCTTCTTCAAAATTAGCCTTCTCTTTCAAGGTCTTACATGCATACTTAGCCCTATTGTATAAGTAACATGACTAATGAGGAGCCACATATTATTGTTGAATAACATCTCAATAATATATGAGTGGACGGTTTCGAAGTATTTGCAGGGACTGACAGAAGTAGCTTTACAGGACCAATTACCACTTAATATATTTATTACACAAGTGCTAGAGTTCCTACGTAACCACTGACAAGCAATTCCTAGCTCAATTCTACTGAGCAGCTAGTAACTCTAAGGGAAGAATTTATGGTCATTAAGAGACACAAAACAAACACAATAAAAAAATCAACAAGAATGTAGCAACTGCATAAAAATTGCTTTTGTTTCTGTCAATTTTTGTCTTTGGGATTCTTTTATAAGATGGAATTGCAATGCTGAGGAAATATTATTAAACATTTCAGTTAAACTCGTAGGGTAGGAAGGTAACTGTCAAAGAGCACATTCAGGGGAAATATTTTATGTAAGTCACAGGCACCCTAGAATATCATAAAAACTCTGACCATCCAGAGTACGAACTTGGTGTTTCTATGTGGAAGAAGCTTTGTTGTGGGAGGCAGTGAGATGAAGAGAGACAAAGAAATACATCAGAGAATCCAAGAATAATGAGGCTATATGACGTGAAGAGCAGTAGATACTCTACTTCAAAATAAACTATATGTGCCTTGTCACCTATGAATATCAAGTTGATGTGTAACCTGTAAGACCTAACAAAAAGCCCTGAATGAACAAATGGATTTATGGAGAAATGTGTTTGTTTTCTATTGCTACTATAACAAATTACTGTGGTTTAAGGCAAATTTATTCTCTTACACTTTTCCTGGGGGTCAGAAGTCTGAAATGAATCTCACTGGGTTAAAGTCAAGGTACACGTGTGCAAGGATGCATTCCTTACAGGGGTTCTAGGGGAAAACCCAGTTCCTAGAGGCTGCCTGCATTCCTTGGCTTGCTGTTTGCCTCCATCTTTGAAGTCAGCAAAGCCACTCAACTTTTCTTATGCTGCCATCTCTCTGTTTCTGACTCTTCTGTCTCATTCTCCCTCATTTGAGGACACTTGTGATTTCATTAGGCCTACAGAGATAATCTAGAATAAAATCTTCTTATCTGAGGTCAGTTGATTAGTTAAATGACTAACTTAAATTCCTACATGACATGCAACAGAACATTTTAACAACCTCTGGAAAATAGGACCCTGACATCTTTGGCAAGCATTATTCTACTCATCACAAAGGCCTTGACTGGTTTTGTTCTTATTTTTGTCTCTCTGTCTCTTTTTTGTTTTGTTTTGTTTTTTCACTAAAAGATTTGGCCTTCTCTCTTCTTATTCTTGAAATCTGCTTTATTTTCAGTTTTTAAAGACGTACCCACACATTCTTTTCTAGCTCAACTGAGAATCTCAGAACATTGACACCTGAATTTGAAATATTACCTCACATTTTCCCCTTATAAACCTTCCTAGCATAGCATGTGTTCTGGAAGTAGACATAGCCAGGGATTCTGAGGTGGTGGGCAGGAAAAAAGAAACACTTCATAGGACACCAGTTCTCACAACAATCTCATTAAATATTTCAGGTAAACTCCTGAGGTAGAAAATAGAAAGATAAAGCTTAATTTGAATTCTATTGTTACATTTAACTTGGAAAATGTGGCCAATGTTTTTGTTTTTGTTTTTTAATTTTATTTTATTATGTTATGTTAGTCACCATACATTACATCATTAGTTTTTGATGTAGTTTTCTACGATTCATTGTTTGTGTATAGCACCCAGTGCTCCATTCAATACATGCCCTCCTTAATACTCATCACCAGAATGGGAGAAGATATTTGCAAATGACATATCAGATAAAGGGCTAGTATCCAAAATCTATAAAGAACTTATCAAACTCAACACCCAAAGAACAAATAATCCAATCTAGAAATGGACAGAAGACATGAACAGACATTTTTCCAACAAAGACATCCAAATGGCCAACAGACACATGAGAAAGTGCTCAACATCACTTGGCATCAGGGAAATCCAAATCAAAACCTCAATGAGATACCACCTCACACCAGTCAGAATGTGACTGATGTTTAATGAATGGGCACTGACCCTAGGACATCTCAGAAAATTCTCCATTCACAAGAATCTTCTGGTAGGAACAACCACACAATAGCAATCAAAGGATGGCAGTAAGTTTGTTGTCTGGGGAAATATCTGAAGCAAGCCTTGGTGAAAATGGTTGTTCCTCAGGTTGTTAAACACCTCTTCTTGAATAGAAGCTCATGACCCCTTTCGTGGATTTTATTCACTTATAATACTAAACTACCCATTCAAGGAACACTCTTTATAGATTTAGAGTAAAAGCCTAAATCTACCATTGTACCAGCTTAAGTTAGACACTGGTAGGGTTTTTCAGGAGACAGAGATCAAGGACAATCACCCAAATAGAGCTGACCTCATAATGCACCACTGCAGAATGTGCTTTTTGACAATCATGCTCCTGACGTCTCAGTCCTCAAATTCTTATCCCAATATTTGAATTATTTTCCAAAATCCAATCTACTTTACATTAAGTCACATTAAATCCACTCTCTATGTTGTTTCCAAAGTCTTGATTATAAACCTGCTTAGGAAATTAACCACTCTTAAATGCTTCACTGGCTGCCTGTAGGTTCCAGGGTGAAATCCCAAGTCCATAGTTCATCCTGTAAACCTTTTTATGAACTGGCACCTGCCTTCTTGGATGGCTTCAATATTACTCTATGCCTATCACAATACTTTCTTCCAAGATCCCAGGCTGTTTGTAAAATTTTGAGCATGTTATGCTGTTTAGACATCTGTGCCTTCGCACATGGATCCCCATCCAGGATGTCTGTGGACATCCTCTTGCCTTGACTAATTGCTTTTGTATTTATTGAACTCCTACACAGGCTTCAAACCTCAGCTGTAACACTGTCCACTATTGGAGCCTTCTGACTTAGAGATTATTTTTTTTTAAGATTTTATTTTTTTTT
The DNA here is from genome assembly GCF_009762305.2 of Zalophus californianus. Taxonomy (NCBI): domain Eukaryota; kingdom Metazoa; phylum Chordata; class Mammalia; order Carnivora; family Otariidae; genus Zalophus; species Zalophus californianus. The sequence goes on along the minus strand of NC_045606.1, from coordinate 6,719,488 downwards.
TTGACAGAGAGAGACAGCAAGTGAGGGAACACAAGCCAGGGGAGTGGGGGAGTGGGAGAGGGAGGACAGACTCCCCGCTGAGCAGGGAGCCTGATGCAGGACTCGATCCCAGGACCCCGGGATCATGACCTGAGCCGAAGGCAGATGCTTAATGACTGAGCCACCCAGGCGCCCCTGACTTAGAGATTACTTAAGTGTTTTTCTATGCTTCTTTTGCAAATATTTCTCATAGGATTTATAGTTCAGTCATTTCATTATTGAACTACCTTGTTGAAAGTTTTGGAGGACAGGAGAATATAACCTATCTAGCTTTATATTTCCAATGGACTGCACAGTGGCTGTCACATTAGCGGCAGAGAAACGCCTGTGGATTGATACACAAATGCTGCATTTGGAGGTATCCCTCCATACCACTAATTAAAACAAATATCTCTACTTCTTCCATTCTCTATATCTCAAATCCCTGAAAATAGCAAATTTGTTTGTAAGGCATTGTGTTGTAAAAATATTAATACCAATGAAATAATTTCACAAACCACTAGTTTGTATAGCTTCTTACAAATGTAAATTATTTCATAATCTGTCCTAGTTACATATTAAAAACAAATTGACAACTACACTCCAAGCAGTGTTATCAGGTTGGGGCCTCGTTGGTTCTTAAACTTGATTTGAGTTTCCACTCAAAGTCGTTTTCAAACAGGTCAGATCCTCACCAATTCCTTGGAGGAAGGAGAAATGAATAAAGAAAAGGTTTTCTCAAGACTTTAACAATCTTGTGATTCTATTTGCTATTAACATTAAAATAAGTCAGAAAACAAGTAGGGTTTTTTTCTTTTACAATTTCTCCAACCATGTCGATTTAAAAGCCTTTCTGGCCACACTTGTTGAACATCATCCAAACTCTGACTGGAAGTTACATATTCATAACACTTGTAGGTCTTATCACTGATCAGTACAATGAAGCTAAGCTTTAGTCCCCACAAAAAGTACAATATAACAATGTTCCCGCAGTGCATGATGATAGCTGATTTAAATTACAATAAGGTACAAATAAAAGGAAGAAAATCAAAATATTCTGTGAGGTTTATTGACTTCAAAAGCTTAAATCAAAGACTACTTTATTGTCAATCATAACATCAACTGAGTGGTATCAAAGAGCAACTTTCAGTACCGGGAAATACCAGAGTTCAGTGCATTTCATACACAATCAAAAGAAAATGAGTCACAAAATGTTAGAATTGAAAGGAATATTTCAAGTAACTAAAACAGTCACCTCACTTTGTGGTACAAGAAATTTAACTCCTAAACTTTGCCTACCTGTTGACTCCTTCAGCTGCACCCTGTCAGTCTATAATAAACACACTCCTCTACACTTTGTATTTGTCATATCTTGTTGCATAATATATCATCACAGCTTAGTGGATGGGAAAAAAAATATTTATTATCTCAGAGCTTCTTTTTTTCCCTTTCTTTCTTTCTTTCTTTCTTTCTTTCTTTCTTTCTTTCTTTCTTTCTTTCTTTCTTTCTTTCTTTCTTTCTTTCGAGAAAGAGAATGCCCTTGTGTCCATGAGCGGTGGGGGGAAGGGAGAGAGAGAGAATCTCAAGCAGGCTCCATGTCCAGTGCAGATCCTGAAGCGAGGCTTGTTCTCACAACCTTGAGATCATGATCTGAGCCAAATTAAGAAGCAGGCGCTTAACCTACTGAGCCACCCGGGTGCCCCATATTACCTCATAGAGTTTCTGTGAGAATAACTTACCTGGGTGATTCTCATGAGGCTGCAGTGGGGTTGTTGGCAAAGGCTGCTGACACCTGAAGACTTGACCAGGTTGGGGACTCTGCTTTCTAGGAGCCTTATTCATGTGGTTGGAATGTTGATGTTGGCTTTGTAAGGAGTCACAAGTTCTTTACGACATCTTTATAGGACTTACGATATGGCAGTTGGCTTCCTTGGTAGCCAGGGACTCAAGAGAAAGCACGATAGAACAGTTTTTAAGCCTGGCCTCAGACAACATATGTAATTATTTTCATAATATTTTAGTGATGACACAGGTCAGACCTATTTGTTGTGAGGAAAGGCTACACAATGACACGAATACCAACAAAACAAGAATCATGGGGGCTCTTATGAATAGCTACCAACCACAGGTTTATTTATTTTTTCTCCTGATGTTTCTTTTCCCTCATTGTCTTCTCTGATTTGTGCCACAGTCATCACTTCCATTGCAACCCCGAACAATGGCATGGTACCTGCTCTGGGTTTTAATTCCTACTCCAAAGCTTCTCCCAATTACAGAGTTGATTAATGGGTCAAAGTCCTCTGTGCTCTCCATTTCTGCTTCCAAACAATTACTCTTCCATGTTTTTATAAAAAGGACAATGCTATTTGGTTCTTGTCATCAACTAATGGGTCATCAAACAGCATGTCAGTCACTCCCCATCTTTCATAAATTTTCTGTCATTTGCAAAGCAATCTTTCACTCCACCTCAAGCCCTACTATCATTTGTCTGTGAAGATGGCAAACCAGGTCTCCTGGCTTCTCAGTTCTTTGGCCTTCTTGTTGCCAAACAAACTAGTCCTTCCGCTGAAGCAACACATCACATGACCACTCCCTAGGGCGCTAAATTTACCCAGACAATTGTCTTCTAACCATATTTGCTGACTTAAAAAATAAAAATAAATTTAAAAAATATTAAAAAAAATTTAAAAAGATTTTCTGCTCTTTTGGGATAATTTTAGATTTACAGGAAGAAGATAAAGGTATTATAGGAAGTTCCACAAACACTTCAGTTGCTTTGAGTTTTACCTGTTACCATTTTAAGTTGTTGGGGTAATGGGTCAACACCAAGAGACCCCGATTGTCACATTATTTTTAACCAAACTCCAGATTTGATTCAGATTCCTCCAGCTTTTCCATTAATGTTCTAGAATCCAATTCAGGTACCGCAGTGCATTAGTCATCACATCTACTTAGTCTCCTCATGTCAGTGACAGATTCTCAGTCTTTCCTTGGCTTTTGCGACTCTAGCAATTTCAGAGAAAATTGGCCAGGGTTGGATTTCATTAACATTTTTCTCCATGTCCAGTGCAGATCCTGAAGTGAGGTTAGATTAGATTAGAAGGCTTTATGGAACTCTGGAAAGAATTTATATAAGTGAAATATTCTTCTTATCATACTGTATCAGGAGGGATATGACATCCACAAAGCAACAGTGGTGACATTAATTATGATCTTGGGTATGGTGGCACTTGTCAGATTTTTGCATTTTAAAATTATTTTTTCTCTTTCCATACTGTATTCCCTGGAAGCAAGTAACAAACTTCAGCTCCCACTTGAGGAGTTGAGCATTAAACTCTACCCTCAATGTAGGGTAATATATCTACATATGTTATCTAATTTTTTCTGTAAGGAGGAGTTGTGTATTCTTTATGATTTATGTGTATATGCATGTATAGATGTATGCATTTATGCATTTATGTCATTATGGGTTTATGTGATTTTTTATAACTAGTGTTATAATGTTGTTAGCTCATTTCTTTAACTACTTCAACTACTACCATTCTTTGGTAGGATGAGCCCCTGCAATCCCTTGAACCTTGTAATTTTCCTTCCAATCTCCCTCTTCTGGCTCAAATCGCGTGGTCCATTCCTTTACCACAGTCTTAATGCACACCTCAATTCTTCTTGCTGTGCTAAACGTAAGAACAAACATTTAAAAAAATACACAAGACACACCACACAGACACACTACAAATCCTACAAATTAATTATTACCAAACAAAAAATGAACTTTTTAAAATTTCTGAATAATCTTAATAAATTCCTCTGATTTCTCCATTTATCTTACTAAAAATCTTCTTTAAAAAATTTTTATTTTTCAGGACAATTTCAGGTTTACAAAAAAATTGTACAGAAAGTACAGTGACTTCCTATTTATTTCATTTATTTCCTCCTCCCACAAACAGTTTTTACTATTACTAACATCTTGCATTGGTGTAGTACATTTGCTAAAATTGATGAACCAATATTAATACATTATTACTAACTAAAGTCCACAGTTAGCGTCGTGTTGTAAAGTTCTACAGATTTTGGCAAATGTGTAATATCATATGGTCACCATGATAGTATCCTTTCAAATAGATTTTTCTGCCCTAAAACTTTCCTGTGCTTTACCTACTCATCCCTTCCCCCTGCCCCTGAAACCCCAGTGATCAATTATCTTTTTACTGTCTTTAGATGTACGCCTTTTCCTTCAGTCATATTCTATGACTTCAGTTATATAGTTAGAATTACACAACATATAGTCTTTTCAAATAGGCTTCTTTCACTTAGCAATTGCTAAGTGATTGCCTCCTGTCTTTTTGTAGCTTGAGAATTAATTTCTCTTTATCACTGAATAATATTGCCTCATATAGATGTACTAGTTTATTAATTCATCTACTGAAGGATCTTGTTTACTTCTGATGTTTAGCGATTAGGAATAAAGTGCTGTAAAAATTTGTGTGCAGGTTTTTGTGTAGACACAAATTTTTATCTCACTTGGTAAATACTGAAGAGCATTATTGCCGCATCATGTGGTACGTATATGTCTAGTTTTATAACTAAGGAACTGCCAGACTGCCTTCCAAAGTGTACCATTTTGCATTTCTACCAACAATGAATGAGACTTTCTGTTGTTCCACATCCTCACCAGCATTTGGTGTTGTCAGGATTTGGGATTTGAACCATTCTAAAAGCTGTGTGGTAGTATCTCATTGTTTTAATTTACAATTCCCTAATGACATATGATTGAGCATTTTTTTGTATGTTTGTTTGCCATCTATATATCTTCTTTGATGAGTTGTCTATTCATATCTGTGGCACATTTTGTAACTGGGTTGTCTGTCTTCACATTGCTGAGTTTTACAGGTTCTTTGTATATTTTAGATACAAATCTTTTATGAGATGCCTATTTTGCAAAGATTTTCTCCCAGTTTGTGATTTATCTTTCATGCCCTTTAAAGTGTGGTTTGCAAAACTAAAGCTTTTAATCTTAATGAAGTTCAATTTATCAAATTTTTCTTTTGCAGAACATGCTTTTGCTATTGTATCTAAAAAGTAATCATCAAGCTCAAGGTCATCGAGATTTTCTCCTGTGTTACTTTTCTTAGAAGTTGTAGTTTTGCATTTTATATTTAGACCTATAATCCATTTATATGAAAATATAAGGTCTGTGTCTAGATTCTTTCTTTCTTTATTTATTTTTGGCTTGTGGATGTCTAGATGTTCCAGGACCATTTATTGAAATGATCATCCTTTCTCCATTTCATTGCCTTGGCTACTTTGTCAAGAATCAGTTGTTCATATTTATGGGGGTTTATTTCTGGGTTCTCTCTTCTGTTCCATTGATCTATTGTCTATTACTTATTACACTGTCTTGATCTTAACTTTTTGTAAATCTTTTTCTTTCCTTTCCCTTTTTTAAAAATTTAAATGCCAGTTAGCATACAGTATAATATTAGTTTCAGGTGTACAATACAGTGATTCAACACTTCCATACAACACCCAGTTCTCATCACAAGTACACTCTGTAATCCCAATCACCTATTTAACCCATCCCCCCACCCACCTCCCCTCTGGTAACCATCAGTTTGTTCTCTATAGGTAAGAGTCTATTTCTTGGTTTGCCTTTTGATCTCTTTTTTCCTTTCACTCATTTGTTTTGTTTCTTAAATTCCACATATGAATGAAATTATATGGTATTTGTCATTCTCTGACTGACTTATTTTGCTTAGTAGACTTCTGACTTTGTTTTTCTTAAATAATATGTTTGCTGGTCTGGGTTTTTTATTTCCATATAAATTTTATAATCAGTTTGTCAATATTCACCAAATAACTTGCAAGGATTTTGATTAGGATTGCCTTGAATCTATAGATCAAGTTAGGAAGAATTGACAACTTGATATTAAATGTTCCTATCCATGAACATAATGAAACACATTTGTTTAGATCTTATTTGATTTCTTCATCAATGTTATGTAGCTTTGCTTAGCATAATACCCTCTAGTTCTATCCATGTCAAAAGACATGTATCATATGATCTCACTGATATGAGGAATTCTTAATCTCAGGAAACAAACCGAGGGTTGCTGGAGTGGTGGGGGATGGGAGGGATGGGGTGGCTGGGTGATAGACATTGGGGAGGGTGTGTGCTATGGTGAGTGCTGTGAATTGCGCAAGACTGTTGAATCACAGATCTGTACCTCTGAAACAAATAATGCAATATATGTTAAAAAAAAAAAAAAGAAAAAGAAGAAGATAGTAGGAAGGGAAAAATGAAGGGGGGGAAATCAGAGGGGAAGATGAACCATGAGAGACTATGGACTCTGAGAAACAAACTGAGGGTTCTAGCGGGGAGGGGGGTGGGGGGATGGGTTAGCCTGGTGACGGGTATTAAAGAGGGCACGTACTGCATGGAGCACTGGGTGTTATACACAAACAATGAATCATGGAACACTACATCAAAAACTACTGATGTCATGTATGGTGATTTACATAACATAATAAAATTAAATTAAAAAAATGTTATGTAGCTTTTCTCGTATGGATCTTGTACATATTTTGGTAGGTTTATACCTGATTATTTCATTTTTATATATTAATATAAATAGTGTTATTTCACTTCCAGTTGTTTATTGCTGGTGTACAGGAAAGCAATTAAATTTTGTAAATTAACATTACATTATGTGGCTTTGCTATAATTGCTTATTAATTCCATTTTTTGGTTGAAACTTTTGGGATTTTCTATATTGACAGTTATATTACCTGCAAACAAAAACAATTTTATTCTTTCTTTTCAATCCATATACCATTTATTTCCTGATCTCCAGTTGTTGAATAGGACTGGTGAGAGGAGATAGCCTTACTTATTTCTGATTTTTGGAGGAAAACATCTAGTTTTTCAATATTAAGTACAATGTTAGAGATTTCCGTAGATGATCTTTAACAAGGTTTAATGCTAGTTTGCTGAGATATTTTTTGTTTTTTGTTTTTTGGTTTTTTTATCATGAATGGGTGCTGAATTTTGTCAAATTATTTTTCTGCATCTGTTGATATGGTCTAAACAGATGATTTTCTTCTTTATCCTGTTAATGTTATTAATTACATTAATTGATCAAATGTTGAACCAGGCTTTGCATACCTGAAATAAATCCCCGTGGTCATGGTGTGCAATTCTTTCTACATATTGTTAAACTCAATTTGCTAAAGTTTTGTTGAGCGTGTCTCCTCTACGATTGTTAGAGATACTATAATTTCCCTCCTAATAATGTAATTGTCAGGTTTTGCTACTAGGGTAATGCTGGCTTCATAAAATGAGTTAGGAAATGTTCCTTCTGCTTCTGTTTTCTGGTAAAGATCATAGAAAATTGGCATATTTCTTCTTGAATGTTTTGTAAAATTCACCAGTAAAACCCTTTAAGCCAACTGTTTTCCATTGGAAAGTTAGTAATCATTAATGGAATTATTTTATTTATTTAAAAAAAATATTTACTTATGTATTTGAGAGAGAGAGAGAGAGCACACAAAGGGAGAGTGAGAGGGAGAAGCAGACTCTCTACTGAGAAGAGAGCCCAATGTGGGACTTGATTCCAGAACCCTGAGATCATGACCTGAGCCCAACGTGGACACTTAACCAACTGAGCCACCCAGGTGCCCTGAAATTTCTTTAATAACATAGACCTATTCAGATTGTCTATTCTTCTTTGAGTTTTAATCGTGTTTTTAAGGAATTGGACTATTTCATTTCAGGTATCAAATTTGTGGGCATAGAGCTAAACTTACATCCAATCATTGTTCTTTTAATGTCTTGGCATCAGTTGTGATGGCTTCTTATTCATTTCTGGTATTAGTAATTTGTGTTTTCTCTCTCTCTCTCTTTATTTTTTTCTTTCTTTCTTGGTTAGCCTGGCTAGAGATTTATCAATGGTAATCTTTTCTAAAAACCAGTTCATGATTACTTTGTTTTTCTTTATTAATTTCCTGGCTTGGATTTCATTGATTTTTTGTTTTTGTTTTTGTTTTTTTTTTGAGAAAGGAACTAAATTTATTTACTTTTCCATGTGGTCAAAAAAATGCCTGAGTGACATTAATGGAGTAGATCATCTTTCAGCATCGATGACCATGATCTACCCACAAGAATACCAAATTTCATATATATGAGTCTTTTCCCATTCTACTTATCTTTATATCTATTAATTTCCTATATCCTTATAAAACTCATTTACTATAACTATCAATTTAACATTTGTTATAGACATCATTTCTTTTTAATTTTTCTTTAGGAATATCTCTTAACTACTCTTTGTTTTTGTCTTTCCATTTAAGATCTTAATTGGAATTTTGATTGAAATGCATTTTGAGAGTTTAAAACAATTTGAGGAAAACTAATAAGATGAAGATATTGAATTTTTTATCATTAAACTTGCTAAAACATTTTATTGCTAGAAGATTTTTTGTTGTTGTTAACAGATAACAAAGTTTTAAAATTTTCTCCACAGCTTGTGTTTAATTATCCTTAGGTATTTTATAGTTTGGTATTATAAATGCTGAGGATTTTTTCTTAATTCTATTGTCCTTGATGTTAGAAATTGATGTTAGTATGTAGAAATGTAATTGCTTTTTAATTTTTTAGGATTTATCTTATTTGCAACAAACTTGTAAAACTCTCTGTTTAATCGCAATAATCTGTTTGCAAATTATTTGAGTTTTCTTGTGGAAATAAGTTAAATCAGTTTGGAATGAAAATCTGTGGCTGATTTGACCAGCTCTTCCAGGACAAAACTGAAAATGAAGACAATGAGTAGACCATCCTGTCTTGTTCTTGTTTTATATATAATGCTTGCTTTTGATTTGGGTAGGTACTCTTCATCTGTAAAGGAAATTTCTTTTTGTATCATGCACTGTTATGAAATTTTATTGATTTTTTTCCTAATATTGATATGGTAGTATTGCGTTTGTGTATATTTGTAAATATTCTATTATATATGTATAAATCTATGGGTGCACTATTCAATATGTAAACTTTTAACCTATGAATAAGATGAATTACATTAGTAGATTCTCTTTTTTTTAAATAGCAAACGAATTTTTATTAAATATTTTAAAAATACAGTAGATTTTGTGGCAACTTATAAATTCCTAATAATAAATTGTTATTTTGAACCAAGAAAACAATATAACGAAAAATTCAATTCCAAATGCAAAGCGGTTATCCTTTGTTTAGGGGTGGTGCACATTAATGAATGGTTTTTAAAAGAAAGATGATTGTTACAATCAAGCATATAACCACTTAGTTATACCTAAGTTCTGTCTGTTAAAAATGTTCTTTTAGAGAATCCAATTTTAACATCTTCTACTTTTCTTCAGTGATTTTCTCCAGTGATAGAAGCACTCTTTAATGGACAGCACTCAGGAAACAATGTGACCATTCCCGGATCATACTGGTATCTACAAAACAGGTCTCCAAGGGAGCCCAGCTCCAATTTGTGAAGTATGCCCGGTTCAGAACACTTAACAATGAGGTGGTAACTAACGATAGTACTAATCATTATCAAAAATCAACAACTTTAGGTATCTTTGTCTTGGGTTCCTGTGGCTTAGGCACATCCAAAATTTCTTCATAGTCTGCACTCATTCCCTTTGCCCAGCGACCAACTGTGACCATTCGATCTGAATTCTTACTCTCAGGGCAATCTTTCTTAAAATGTTCTGCGGAGCCACAGAGTCTGCAGCAACCACCATCAGCATAGAGTCCTTTGGGATTATCAGGACAAGATCTGGACAGATGCCCCATTTCCCCACAAACAAAACATTTTACAAAAGGAAATTCACCACAAGCTGGGTCTACTTTGGCTTTGCACTTGGTTATTTCACGGTTTGTGGAGCCACCCCAGTGACATACTCCAGTGCCCATAGCTTGATTCTCAAGGGCAGCTGGGCAAACTGCAATCCCATGGCCAGGTTTTCTACAATGGAAACATACCATTGCATTTTTCTATGCTGCTGGTCTTTTTAGTCTTCTCCCTTCCCGTCGACTACCTTTCTTTAAAGCAACTGCAATTTCCTCCCTTACGTCCTGACTGTCTGTTGCTATCACCTCTCCATTATGAACCATCCCTGAGTTTTGTCTTAGGTATTCCATGAATCCATTTACATCTTCATTTAAGTACTCCTTTTTCTTTTTGTGCTTTTTGTGTTTTGCTTGAGGAGCATCATTGTTAACAGAGAGCCTTTGGCTTCAAGTTGTTTACTCTTTGGTAGATTTTGGCCTTCTCCCTCAAAGGACCCCTGCTTCATGTCCTCCCATGTTGTTGCAGCCAAAGGTCTTTTGTTATGTGCGGTAGTAACTCGTGCCCACCTGGTCATGATTTCATCAGCAGTCCCTTACAAAGCAGCCCGTCGCTGTGCCTTCCCGCCAGGTCCCTGGGAACGAACCGGAGGACTTTACCGCATCTGGGTGTCCCAAGGTCCTATGTCGCTTAGCCGTGCGTAACTGCTTACCGCGCACGAATCACATTGATATAGCAACAATTGATCAGAAAAAATATCTTTCTTATACATTGCTGGATTTAGTTTACCACATTTTAATAGTTTTTATCCATATTTGAGGGAGAAATAGTCCTGTAACTGACCTGTTTTATCCAGACCACTTTTAATATAAACTGTTTCTCTTCTCTATTTGTTATTATTACCAGAGATTTACTTATTTTTAGTCTTTTAAAACAATCAATTTTTAATTTCCTTATTGCTTTTTCCATTTCTTTAAGTAAGTTCTTTATTAATCTTATTTCACAATCAATTTATTCTTTTGTAATCTTCTAACTTTTACGTTTGAGGCTTAACTCGCTGATATTTACTATTTTCTATTTTTCAATAAGCTTTTAAGAATATAAATCTCCATCTAACACTTTAACTGAGTATAATTTTGAAGTGCTTTAATTATGTAGTTCTAGATTTTCTTTTAGATTTTTATTATGATTTATGTTTATCTTGAAAGTTCTTTGAAATGTGTGTTTCTCTTTTTAATTCACAAAGATTTGTTTTTATTGATTTCCATCCTAATTTCCTTGTGATTAACGAATATGGTTTATTTTACAACAATTTTTGAAATATGTTAAAATTTATTTTGTGAGAAAAAGATGGGTCAAATTTTATAAATGCCTCAGAGTTGCTTAAGAATCTATAGAAAGTATTAGATGTAGGAATAATGTCAATTATATTAAGCTTCTAAATTGTGTTATTTACATATTCTATATGTTTTACATTTATCATTTATAGAAAACCTTGACAATCATGCTGACTCAACGACCACACTAATAGTTTATGTTTAAAATATGACCAAAATATTTTTCTCCCAAAATGCTGTTAATTTAATTCAGACATGATATTAAATTCACTGTGAAGTGAAATGTAGTGTCTTGAGAAAGTGTTTTCAAGAGAAGGCATCAGTTGAAAAAATGATTGCAAAACACAGCTATCCATTACCATTCCAGGCATATTTCACTCTCTGTGCCCTTAATGTAAATTTCCCAATTACTCGTGATTTTATTTTGCCTATCCCGGTCTCCTTTTCCCCCTTTTTTGAGAGACCTATTTACGAGTCTCTAAGCTAATGCCTCTCTGTGATGAAATCTAAAGAACTTAATTTTGATTTCCTCAATTTTGTCAGATCTTTGTTAAGTTCATCTTTCTGTGCCTAATTTTGTTATAAAACGGGATTAGTAATAGTTTCCTGCTGTATACTACACGGGATTCTTTTGAAGGATAAATGGGCTAATACATGCAAAGCACTTGGAAGAATGCATGGAACATAATAATGGTTAATGATTCTTAGTCACTATAAGCCATCAGTTTTTACTGTCATCATCCCTGAATACTTTTTGTTTTCATTGCTTCCTGTAGGCATCATGATTTTTCAATAAGATATAAAGCACTGGACAGCAGCAATTGTGATGCATTTTATTTTGAAATTAGCTAGGATCGGTAGGACATTGCAAGTTCTGTCCCATCTAGTTTAAGGACTAAAAATATTCCAGACCTTTAATAATCTGCCTTTGACCTAACTGTGGATGTGTCCAAGTACCAAGATGCAGACCTCTCTCGTACTGACACCAAGTATGCAGTCATGTCTGAATGGGTCTGATTCATCTTTCTTTCTCTACCGGAGTTTCACAGCTCTTTTGGAAAGGACTAGCACCCTTGACTAGTTCTTGCCAGGAACTCTGTCTTGTTCTCCAGTGTATACACTATGTTCTAAAAGATGCATAAGTATAGTTTCATGATTTTATTTGTATGTTTTTTGCTTTGTTTTGTTTTTTAGTGACCCTGTGGTTCTCTTCTGTCAGGACAGAGTAATTTAGAATCACATGATGCTCCTGGGCTTCTGTTCCCCATTCCTGGATCTGGCTATCCCAGCACAGAAGCTGACACATAGGAGGGCACTATGGAAGGAAGACATTTCCAATGGGCCAGAGTTAGAAAGAATCTAGAGTTGATGTTCTGGGGTGAAAAGACACTGAGGCAAGAGAAACTTCCCAAGGAGCCCCGGCATGAAGACCCTGCGAATGCACCACCTGGATTCCTCTCCATAGGGCCCTAATTCTTGTCCACCTGCAGACCTCACTCACAGCACAGATGCAGCAGTGGATCTGGGCAGAAAACTATCCCAATGATCAGCCGTCTCTCTGCCTCCTTCTGGGCATTTCTTTGGCAAGGTGGTCAACGCATGCTTGCCTTGATGTGTCCCAAACCCTGGCCAGTTTTCTCAGGAAAGGAGCAGAATTCAATTGATTTCACTGGCAGTTGTCAGGGCCAAAGAAGCATGTCTAGGTTTCTCTTTGGCTTGGACAGTATTACCACAGTGTATTGTTTCCGATTAGGCACTTTCTGAATTCAATCGCCAGGATGGCAATGCAAATCGTTTGCCTTTATCTGTTTAACTGGTAAGATTTACAACCTTTTTTTTTTTTTTAAGTAGAAAAGATAATTGCATTTTCTATTTGAAAATGGTGAGATCAATTTTTCAAAATCTTTCAATGTAAATGAATTAGTTACTGTATTTTTAAAGAAGTAAAACATCTGGGAAGCAAGTTTTATTGCTTAAACATATGGTGTTTCTTAATGAAGGAAAACTACATTACCAAATGAAACTACAGAAAAGGTATAATGTATCTAAGATTAGAAAAAAAATGGAAACCCAAGATTTTGAAATCAAGTGGAACTAGAGACTTTTACTATTTAAAATGATAAAACACAGCCTTAGATTTTACACACTAAGAAGTACATATTGGCAGATCAGAGGAATATAGAATTATGTCCAAGAAGAGAGTGTTAACTCACTTTGAAGCATGTCAAAAAAAGCTTGTGTATTGTACCTCGACTATCTCCAGTTATCATTTATAAGAAACAGCTGTTCTTTTGGCTTAGTCATTGGTATTCACTGGTGACAGTGGCTTTGAGCAGAGCAAGCCGACTGAAGAAAATATCACCTTGATCGCAAAGTAATTAGATAATAAAAGACTAATGTGTTGTTTCTTAGGGAAGTCAAGAATAAAATGAATTGAAAATAAAACCAAACGAACCACTTCAAAAACAAGCCAATTAGGCCAGGTTGACTCAGAGACACAGGCATTGAGGTGACAGACTGAGCTGGAAGAGTTTACCGCAGTGTGAGGAGAGGATCCCACCAGCCAGAGAACCAGCATTTCCCAGTCTCTGTTGAGAGAAAACTGTGGGAAACTGCGGAATCAATCATTAATTTTGCTATGCCAAATTCAAGACAGAAGGTCACCATGTTTCTTTTAAAGATGAACAATCACTTTTTTTTTCTACTGAGTTTATGACTTAAACCACATACCTCTAAACCAATTGGTCACAGGCCTGTGGCCCATTTCTGAGAATCACATCTCACCTGCCACCAGCAGATGCATCATCTGTCAGAGTGTCTAGTGGTTACTTTGTTATATGATCTTGATGTACAGACCAAGATCGTTAGTATTCGTGCTCTCTGATTGTAAATAATGAGACAGTATTCTTTTTCTCAGAGTTCAGTCCAAAAGTCTGCCCAGAGTCAACTAAATCAAGACAATGAGATGAATCCTCAATGAAGAATAAAGAAGCAGAAGGTTAGAGGTGATAGAAAAGAGTGGTTGAAGAACCAAGGAGAGTGAACCTGGGGGGAAAAAAAAAAAATCCCTGACCACCCACAAGCTGCCTCAGAACTGGGACATTTGTGTTACAAATGAGAGATTGTCCTTGCTTTGGATCCCAAACCCAAGTCATAACCAGTGGGTTAATGTCATACATGAATACTTTAAACTCAATTTAGGAAAGAGTTTTATTGAAAATAGTGCTATTCTATAAAAAAAATAGAATATATTTTCTCATAAGATTAAAGTAATATTTGGCATCTGCAGGGTGCAAAGATAAGCTAGAAGCCACTATAGAATTTTCCAAGAATTTTGTGAGTTCCAGAATTATTTCTATTGATTGATAGAACATAACTGTTTCCAGGGATCTTTAGGCCTGGTGTGGCAATGATCTAATTATTGAACAGGAACCAGTCATGCAGATGCATAAGGTCCTTGGGAATTTCTGCACAAGAGACAAGAGCAAAAGGAACAAAATGTCACTTTAATTTTCACTGACACTGGCTTCAAGGTATAAAATGGGAAGACTGTAGGACTACAAGACAGACAACATGCATGGTCCCCAAATAGATGTGAGGATGTTCTCCAACAGCAGGCCCTGGAAGCAAGTCCTGTCTTGCCCTTTTCCTCAGGATTCTACCCAAACCAGGGACTCTTTGTCCCTTTCCTTGCAAGGAATGAAGACCCAGTAAAGAAGTCAGAGTGACATTTAGAAACTGCAGACTACCCACTGTCACCCAGTTGTGAGAAGAAAGAGAAAAGAAAGAATCCCGTCCATGGCTGATCTTTTCTGTTTTCATCGTCTGGTAACTGCTTCCACATCATTTTTTTTCCTGTAGGATCATATTTGTTTATGTACAGCTTTCCGGCTCTGCTGATTTTTTTTTTCTTTTAATAGAATCAAACTGTATCTTCATGCATTTTTAAAATTAAAAAAAATACACACACTGCTTTAGAAGACTTTCTATCAATATTCATCCTAAGATCTTAATAAAAGTCTTTATTTTCTTCTAAATATTTTCTTGCAAATAATTTAAAGTATTGCCTTTCATAGTTAAGTTTCTAATTCCCTTGAAATGAATTTCTGAGTTTCCCATGAAATGGGGATCCAGAATGCAGAAATCATTTGTCTCAACACCATGAATTGAGTGGAATGTTGGTCATCATTGGTATATAAGGCCACCTCTGCCACATATCAAATTTCCATATATATCCATCTATTTGTAGATTCTTTTCTATCCATTTTATAGAATGGATTATTTGTTACAAATTCATATTAAGATAGTACCTGGTGCAGATAATATAGTTTTGTTATTCTTTCTTATGAATGACTTTGGCCTATACGAGGGTTTTGTTCTTCTCTATCGGGAGCCGGCAAACATTACCTGTAAAGAATCAGATAGTAAATAATTAGGCTTTGCAAACCGTATAGTCTCTATTACAACTACTCAGCTTTGCCAATGTAGTGAACAAGTAGCCACAGGCAATCTGTAAACAGATGGTCATGGCTGTGTTCCAATAAAATTCCTTTCACAAAATAAGGCAGGAAGGTTGGAGTTGACTCAAGAGACAGTTTGCTGACCCATATTCTGTATAAAGGCCTTGTTGGGCTTTTGAATGGAATTGAATTGAATCCAAATAGCAACCTGTAGGAAACTGTTAACACAGAAACATTGTCTTTCTGTTTTTGAACATGATAAATCATGCCAGAGTCTTCTTTTTAAAGAGGATATGCACTGAAATTATAAATGTACATCAGAGAGAACATTGGCCATGGTTAGTCCTCGATAGACTGTGTTTTCCTGTGATTCCTTCGGGTAGATAGATAATCTTATTAACAGATTATGTCTTATCCACTCACATAAATTCACATTTAGAGTCTACTGTTTTGAATTCACTTTATTGCCCTGACTAGATGTCCGCTTACCTGTGCCAGCACCCAGCATGCGGGTCTGGCAGTTTCCTTGAGTTTCAACAGTAAGTGTAATATCTGCTGTATGCTCTGGCAGGATTCTGTTCATATATTAAATTTTCTTTTGAGTTTGATTACATGTATACTCAAGTCTGGAGTGGATATGGAGTTTCATCAGATGGTTTTCAATGCCCATGATGGAGAGGATAACTTTATTTTCTCTTTTAATTTCTTAATGCAGAGATTCAACTTGAATGCTTTAAATAAGATGTAGTTAATTATAAAACACCTATTAAATATTATTTTAATTTTCTGAATCTAGATTCATAAGTGTGATTAGTCTATACATTTCTCTGTGTTCTTATTTGATTTTGATATGAGGTTAATGCAAGTCTTTTTTGGAAGTTTAAGAATAATTCCTTTTCTGTCATGCCCTGGGACAGTGTAGCTAATGTACCAATATCAATAATGTACGTTATTGATAACTTCTGTTCGTTGTACACTGTACAAAAATATGCCAAAGTATGACCAGCTCTCATAGCAATTGCTCCTTCATGGAAGAAATGGAGGATGGAGTTATGACCTAATCATTCGTTCATTCATTCATTCATTCAGTTTTACTGTGGAGGAAGTAGATACTGAATAAGATAAAAAGCAAAGTATGCCATCTGTTGGATGGTTACTAAAAGATAGGGAGAATAATAAGGTAGGGAATGAAAATATGAAATAGAGGAGTTGGCATTCTTGATGTGGCAGGCAGAGAGAATCTCTAAGAGAAGAGTAACATGTATAGACATTTGAAGGAGTTCAGAGATGAAGCCCCGTAGAAACCAATGAGCAAAAAGGCACTGAAATTAGAGAAAATGTATCTAATTGGAAGGATAAAAAAAGAGGTAAGGAAGCCCGGGAGAGAAGTCATCTAAAATTACTGCTTCCATGTCATCCATTTACCTCTGTGGCCACACATTTTTACTTTCTTGCTGTGACCAGGTATGAATTCCTTATATTCCTTTCAAAGCCAATTCCTCTCTTTCCTACCCAAGGAGAGTACACTAGAAATTCTCTCCTCTCTTTCCTATATCATCAGTTTCCCCTTCAATATTAGTTAATTTCCATCAGCAAACATTCTATAATTTCTTCCATTTTGAAAGAAAAAAATCTTTAGATTTTTCCACCCACTTCTGACTGCTACTCCATCTCTGTCCTCATTTTAGAGCAAATTTTTGTGATCTGACTGTGTATTCTCACCATCTCTAATGATACACCCTCCCCCTCCCATTTATACTGAATTCCACACACTCTGGCTTCTACTCACCACTGCACCAAATCCCTTCCTCAGGCTCACCAGTTGTTTGCACACTCGCAAATCCAGGGATCGTTTTCTAACCCTCATCTTACTGACCCATCAGCAGCATTTCACTTAGCTGATTATGAGGAAGACCTTCTTCACCTAATCCTGCCTTTGTTTGTTTGTTTGTTGTTTTTACTTTACTGTTGACTTCTCTTGGTCCCATATTTCTTGTTTATGTTTTTGTTTTTGTTTTTGTTTTTTTTTTCCCATCTCTTTGAACTTTAAGATCAAAATGTCCCAAACCCAGTTCTTGGACTTCTATTCTTTGTCTATCCTTACTAATTTGGGGATCCCTTTCACAGTGATAAAAATAGACATATTTGCTGAGGACTGCTAAATTTTTATCCCAGCTTAGAACTCATCTGAGCTTCCAATCATGTGAACAAGACCATCCTTGTCATCCCCAACTGGGGGATGAGTTCTCGTATTTCCACCAACAAATGGGCATTCTACTTTTTTGTTGTTCAGGCCAAACAAACATTGTTTTCATTCTTGATTACTCTCTTTCATATTCCACATCCAACCCATCAGAAAATCCAGTTACATTTCCTTAATATACCCAGAATCTGACTATTTCTTCCCAACCCCTCCCTTACCACCAGCATCTAAGTCGAAGCCATTACCAGCCCGCATGAATGTTGTGTCCCCCCCACAGTCTTCCTGTTTGCTCCTTCCCTCCAACACCTTACTTTTGGAAGAGCAGCTTGAGTAAAGCTTTAAAAAACGTAAGTCCACTAATGGCATTCCTCTGCTCAAAACTGTTCAACAGCATCAAACTCACTCACAACTGCCTTCCTCATGTCCTTCAGGTCTCTGTGTAAATTATACTTTCTCATACGGTCTTGTTTGACAACCTTATTTAAAATAAGTAACTTGCACACTACTTCTACCCTCCTTCCAACTTGACATTTTCTATCTTCCTAGTTATGTGATTTTTTTCCTCTCCATTGTCCTTATCACTAACTAGCAGTATATATTTTATGTATTTGCTTGTTTATTGCCTGCCAACCCCAACTAGATGATAAGCTCCATGAGCAAAAAGTGTCATTTAGTTTGCAATGTAACTACCACCCAGTCCTCCCTTTTATTCAAAGGCACTGTTTGCTCACTGCTCTGTCCATAGATGAAGTGTGCTCGTCTTTCAACCTTATAAAATTAAGGATTCATAAAGTACACAAACTTTGGAGTCTGGCTTTTTTCACTCAAAATTATTTTGCAAAATTTATTCATGTTGTGGTATATAGCTGTAGTTAGTTATCTTCAATGCTACGTGCTATTTCATTGTAAACATAACCCATCTTATTTATCCCTTCTTCTACTAGCATTTGGTTGATTCAAAATTTTCGATGTGTCATTTAATGCTTTAGAATTTATTATCCAAGTAATTTGGTGCACACAAGTTTCATCTTTATAGAGTATATGCCCAAGATATGTATAATTCCTGGAATAACCTCAGTGTGATTGAGAGATATTCCCATTTTATGTATTTTATTTATGATGTTTGCATCTGTGCCTGTGAAAAATACTGGCCTATAATTTTCCTTTCTTAAAACACAGTTGTCAAGTAGAAGTATCAAATGCATGTTGGCTTCATAAAATCCATTGGGAAGTATTTCCTCTTTTCCATTACTGCAAAGGTTAATGTAAGATTGATGTAATTTTCTTGTTAAGCATTTAATGGGATTCACCAATGTCATTAAAATGATATAACATAGATAAAATAAAGATAATCTGCTTGATGGATAAATACACGAGTTTTATAGATATTTTATATTTATGTAAAAAGTCGATCCCTTTTTCTATTATGATCCAAGGTTGTTGCTGACCTTGAGGTGGATGTGTGGATGCAGCAAGCTTACTGGCAGTGCTCTTGGGAACCACACCTGTGAAAGAGTGAGAACATAGGTTTGAGGGAGAAGCTGAGCCATGATACAGTTGCTACAGAGATCTCAGCTGACTCTCTGTGGACCTGACAAAGCATTCAGAGCTGTCTTACATTCAGAAATTAAGATAAGGGGGCTAAATCAAGTCCTTTCCACGTAAGCCTATCATTGGATGTCAGCTGTTTCTACAGAGGAGTAGTAACATTTGTCAAGGGGGCTCTCTGTAACCTGGGGTGGTTTCCAGGGAGGCCCTTGGCCCTGAGTGGTCAGCAGCTGGTGGATGAGCTCCTCTGGCCTCAAGGGGCATCCTGCTTTAACATCAACTATGACAGGCATTTTAATTCTCCCAAACTAGTGAAGAGTGATGGAGGAAACGGCCTGATTTAATAAAGACACACACAGAACACTGACCTCTGCAATTTGTCCTGAAAGAAAAGACATTGAGCACAAAGGAAAAGAGGGTTCCCTCCTAACCTGGGGTGAATATCTACCATTCAAATCCATTCCCACATCGATAGGGAAACTAGAATTAAACATTTTTCAAAGTAAATTGAGCTTGCTTAGGGCTGCTTTGTGGTTTATGGAAGGGGAAAAAAAAAATAAGCCAGAGATATCAGGTCCTAATATCCTGTGAATTGTATAAGGAAAGCAATATCAAATTCAAAGGGGGGGGGAAGGCTGTTCTTTCAAATCCCCTCTCTTCAGTGCTTTTTGGGTATTGAAATGAGATAATAATGCAACTAAGGAAGAAATGGACATCATTTTAAGACTCTGTACCTGGTTATGAAGAATTACTTTTGATAGCCTGAATCTGCCTTTGGAGGGGATGAAGGAAGGAAGAAACTTACCATAAAGTTAATCAGAAAAGGAAATCATGGAGAGGGGAACTATGGAAACAATTATATACGTGGATTTTCATGAAAAGGCGTAAGCCAAAGAGGATATTTGCTTTTTTCTCTTTAGCATCAGAACCCCTTTACTTACCTGAAAATCCAAAATTGTATGCAACTCAGTAGATGGGAAGGTGATTCCTTGCATTCTAGGATCCAGGAAAAACCCAGATATTTGCTTTCCTTGAACACTGTCACCAGGGGCATGGGCACAAAACTGAAACTGGCCAAATAAAAGCTCTAGGACAGAACTCTCCTTCTGGGGCAGAAATGCAAAGAAACTCAAATTGTTTGGCATTCCCTATGCTGTCAGAGGTGGTGAGTATCATCCAAGGTCTAAATGAAGTTATAATGGAGGAGGTAGGTGTTTAGCAATCACAGTTACCTCCTGCGATGTTCCTTTTACTGGGGCTGGGGTCCCTTCATTCCTGACCACTTTCCAGGCCTGGTTCTTCAACCATCCCATTGATTATTTAGCTCAACCATAATGTCTAGTAATTCCTGTTTTTTTTTGTTGTTGTTTTCTTTTTTAAGTTGTCCAAATTTAGTTTTGTCAGACTAATATTGCTACTCAAATCTTGAGACTATGAAATGGTTTGCTCTTAGGAGGACAGAAATCAATGTATGGTATTAGAAGTTGTCTCTGGGACAATTCAAAGACTCTTGCCAATCTGGTACCAACAAATTAGATTGGCATGGCGAATGCAGGCTCTGAGTTCTGATTCCCATGTCAAGGAAGGGTACCATCTCAAAATTGTTAATCCATTAATTTTTGATCCATTACATGAAATACATTGTTAATCTCTTTGTTTTATTGAAAATTCTAACTCTTAAAAATATTTACCTGGGGCACCTGGGTGGCTCAGTGGGTTAAGCACCTGCCTTTGGCTCAGGTTATGATCCTGGAGTCCCAGGATCAAGCCTCTCATCAGGCTCCCTGCTCAGTGGGGAGTCTGTTGCTCCCTCTGCCCCTCACCCCAGTTGTGCTCTCTCTCTCTGTCTCACTTTCTCTCTCTCTCTCTCAAATAAATAAATAAAATCTTAAAGAAAAAGAAAAAGAAATCTTGGGTGCCTGGGTGGCTCAGTTGATTAAGTGACTGCCTTTGGCTCAGGTCATGATCCTGGAGTCCCGGGATCGAGTCCCACATCAGGCTCCCTGCTCGGCAGGGAGTCTGCTTCTCCCTCTGACCCTCTTCCCTCTCATGCTCTCTATCTCTCATTCTCTCTCTCTCGAATAAATAAATAAAATCTTAAAAAAAAAAGAAAAAGAAAAAGAAATCTTCCCAAGGAATATTCCCAGCTTGTGAGTTTAGAGTTTGGGGTTAATTTTTTTTCTAATCTAATGACGTGTGCTTTCATTTCAGACAATTTTTAAAATTGGCATCATTGGATAAAAAATTCAAAAAGCATCACCACAGGGTATGTCCCAAGATCATTGTATTTTACTACAAAGCCATTGAAGGACTTATGATGAAACATCCAATTATGATTTTAGAAACAGCACTCTGATAAAAGATGGGGGCAATACATAAAGCAGGGAGATTGTTTTGAAAAGAATTTCAATAATTCACAAATCTAATTGTATTGTATATTATATTGGTAATGGAAATAAACAAAAATGAAATAATAAGATAGCATTTAAAGTAAGATAAATATTGATAGTGGAGTTTCCATGAGAGATTTAAGTCCTAATGTCCTAAGGCACTCACAGTACGTTTTTAACTTACTTATGTCCTCTGCGTCTAGAATGGTTTAGTTATCTACCATCTTTAAGATAATGGAGAAAACAGTCAACTCGAATAATTTCCTATGTCTGTAATTCCGATGAGGACCCTGGTTGAGAAATGCTATGATTATTTGAAGGTCTGATACTGGCCTGTGAGAGTAAGTTTGGGTAAACACAGATGGCAAAGTTTGTTTTGGAGTTGGAATTGCTAATTCAGGAGGCAATGTTCAGTAGCCAAACTTCATGGATT
This sequence comes from Zalophus californianus, assembly GCF_009762305.2. Lineage (NCBI taxonomy): Eukaryota > Metazoa > Chordata > Mammalia > Carnivora > Otariidae > Zalophus > Zalophus californianus. The sequence continues at coordinate 6,697,290 of NC_045606.1, read as the reverse complement.
TGGAAAGCAATAAGACACGTAAACTGCAGATATAGATTTGGAAATCACCATTGAGTGTGATTATTGAAGTCAAGGATCAGAAATAAGAGCATAACAGGTGAATAGAGAAGAAATAATGGCCTACAATCCAAAGCTGAGGGGTGAATAGAGCAGAGCAGTCTTGTTAAGGCACTAGGAGAGAGCTGAGACATTGGTACATCAAATGCAAAGAAAGTTTTCCAGGATGGTAGATATTTATAACGTATATCACATGAGGAATGAGTGGAAGAGCTTGTCAGAAAAAGACTAAGACTCCACTACTACAAATATTACAAGAAGCAACAATTTTAATAGACTAAATATACATGAAGTTGCTTAATTCATACAGCTAAAATTAAAGAAGTCCAAGCTACCAGAGGGCAGAGTTGTTCTAAATATGATAAAAGCTCAAGATTACCTGGGGCTCCCGGGTGGCTCAGTCAGTTGAACTTCCAACTCTTGATTTCAGCTCAGGTCATGATCTTGGGGTCAAGGGATCATCCAGCCTCAGGCTCTGTGCTCAGCAGGGAGTTTGCTTGAGACTCTTTCCCTCTGCCCCTCCCCCCACTCACATGCCCTCTCTCTTCTAAAATAAATAAATCCTTTTTCTTCTTTTAAAAGCTCAAGATACTTCAACTGAAAAGACAGAAGTCCAAATAGAATCAGTTTAAATAAAAATAAATGTACTGAGCCCCCATCTTAAAATTTGAAAAAGCCAAAGCAAGCCTCAGGAAACTTCACTATTTCCAGGACTCCAAATACATGCCACATTATCTCTTGATGCAGAGTAACCCACAGGCGAGGGGAGTGCTTCATATAGCAACATTTCTACAAAAATGGTTGAGGGGCACCTGGGTGGCTCAGTACTGGGGCACTTGGGTGGTTCAGTCAGTTAAACATCTGCCTTCAGCTCCGGTCATGATCTCAGGGTCCTGGGATCAAGCCCCGCATCAGGCTTCCTGCTCAGCGGTGAGTCGTCTTCTCCCTCTCCCTTTGTGATCTCTCTCTCTCCCTCAAATAAATAAATAAAAATCTTAAAAAAAAAAAGTGGTTGAACATTTTTTTTCTCAGCTCTGAGTTAAGCAGTCCCTGGGAATTTGGACTGGTGGGCACAGGGTCATGTGAACATGTTCTGAAATCACGAGTCATGTTCTGAAAGGCAGGGATCAACATTTTCTGCCTCTATTAGAAACAAATAATTGCAATAAAAAAAGAACAATTCCCAAGAAGAAAGAGAAGCAGTTCCAAGGATGAGGCAATAGGCCTGGACGCACAAACCAGCGATATCCCCTAAGTACATGCTGTGGGAAGCAGTGAACCACCATTCAGCGGGACCCCATACATGTGGTTAGCTCCTAATCTCTAGAGGCACCAAGCAGAAAGTATTTAGAATGTTCACTGGTTAATTTTCATAAAGAAAGGTAAAATATAAAAGAAGATTGAAAGAAAGCAAAGGAAAATAACATTTCCTGATTAGTTAGGGTATGCCAGTTACATTGCTTTGAAGTTCCCCAGATACCATCTCATCCAGGTCTTGCTGTTACTTTATCAACATTCACATGTTTATGTGTATCCCAGACTTCAGAGCACACTGATACCTCATATCATTCCTAGGATTTTTCTTTTGCTTTCTCCTAGATGTATTTGACTTTTAACACTTTGGGGTCTCCTGGTTTGTTTTTTGTTTGTTTGTTTGTTTTTAATTTTTTTATCTTGGATCTCCTGATTTCCTCTCAATAGCTTTGGCCCTTTCTGTCTCTCAGCTCCCTCCCAAGCAGACATGGAACTGGATCTCTTTTTGAATCTTGCACACCCAGGTCCACACATATGTGCACATTTATCAAACAAAGGATACTCACTAACATAAAGCATTTAGTCAAAAAGTTAAAGTGATAATTATATACACATAAAATATCACTCCTTGTAATAATGGTGCTTTACCTACAATAACGAGCTTGAAATCTACAGCTTGCTCTCCCCCCTCTCCTTGAGTTTCAGGATTTTTGATTTTTTTAATTCCTCAGCCCTCCCAGCTATGTATTCCTACTGCAGGATAAATGTATATATCTCCCCCTTGTTTTTCTCTAATGCTTGCTTCCTTATTTTCCACAAAGTTATATTCAGAGGTTTATTAAGACATCTTGTGTATTCACAAAGACAGAAGTGGGTGAGAGTTACCAGGGGTTGAGGGGGGAAGGAAGTGGGGAGATATGATTTAATGGGTACAGAGTTTCTGTTCAGGATGATGAAAAAGTTGCTGAATTAGATGGTTGTGATGGTTTCACAAAAATATGAATGTAATCAATGTCACTGAGTTGTACCCTTAAAAAGGGTTAAAATAGCAAAATGAATGAATGTTTTGTATATATATGTATATATGCATATATACATATATATAACACAATAGATAAAGTAGATAAAATAAAATAAATAAATAAAATTAAAAAATAAAAAAATAGATAAAATAATTTCAAAAAGGAAGAAAGAAAGCAGTGTGTGACCCAATCTGGGACAGAGTGAGGTTCATGGGGACATTTCCTCCGGACCTGTCACCCAGACAACTGAGCCCCAGCCAGGCCAGTCTCCCCCATCCCCACCCTTATCCTCCATCCCACCCCCAAGCCTGGCTCATGCGGGTTAGCCACCCCACAAAACCCCTCCCTGATTCATCTGTGAAGATCCAGGTCCCCAGGGAGCCCCTTTTCAACACACACAGAGGAGGAACAGAAGTTTTTTCACTTTACAAAGTCAGTTTATTCATCACCCAAGATGAGACTGGGTAACATGAATTTAAATAATACTTTATTTAATCTCAACACCTAGATACAGGACGATGAAGAGCAGAAAGACAGTGAGCTTGCCTAGAGTTGCACTCTCAGTAAGTAACAGAGCTGGGATTAGAGTCCATGTCTACTGCAGAGCTCCCAGGTGGATTTTCCAACATAACATTAAATGGTTTTCTCTATTCATACACAGGAATCACTGTCAGTACCTTTCCAAATAACAAAATGCAAAGTATATCGGCAAGCGTTTTGTTGGGCACTTTTCTTCATACTAAATTGCAGTGTTGATAAGAAATACATTTATATAGAGAAAGTCTTGAAAAAAGAGTAAAGCCATTTCAGTATCTCATCTGGAACTGGCGCAGGATTCTAAGAAATATTTGTTGAAACTAGATTTTACAAAATGTGCACTGTTATTGTGTCCTTTAAAGTATTTTCGATGGAGAATTACATTTTTATTCACTGTGGTAAAATCAGCGAGTATCGATTCCATCAAAAACAAAAGGGAACAAAGCAAAACCAAAAATCTCCAACAACGAAGATAATTTTCAAAAGGTATATTTAGTATTTAGTCTTAAAAGACATTTGGCATTTTCAAGAAGCTCTCTTAGGAACAATGTACCATATACTGTAGGTCACATAATGCTATTTAAATGGAAGTCACTCTGAGTAATATTAATGTTTGCCATTTAGAGAAAATAAAGTGAAAGTAGTAGAATCACAAATAATAGCTTTGTTTAGAATTAGATAAAGATCTACGGACTCATTCCATTTTCAATCAGAAAGTGGTGAGTGTGACTAGAAATTGATACCACTCAATCTATTTCAAGTTACATCATCTATAAAGACATCATGGAGCCACAGATTAAAGTCTAAAAATGTCAAAGAAATCATTAAATTAGCAAAGCAACATGCATATCCTTCACATAAAAATTTATTTAGACAGAAGATGCCTGGGTGGCTCTGTCAGTTAAGCGTCTACCTTCGGCTCAGGTCATGATCCCGGGGTCCTGAGATCGAGTACCGCATCAGGCTCCCTGCTCAGCGGGGAGCCTGCTTCTCCCTCTACCTGTTGCTCGCCCTGCTTGTGTGCTCTCTCTCTCTCTCTCTGAAAAATAAATAAAATCTTAAAAGAAATTATTTAGACAAGGTAAGACCAAGGATTCCGCCCCCCCCACCACCACCGAATTCCTCAACACCAATTACTGACACCTGTTATAGTGTAGGTCTGGAACCAAGGTTTTTACATACATAATTTCTCATCTTCACAACACTCTTTGAACATAGATGTTATATAGAGGTGTTAGATAAAACAAAGAGGGGGAAAAAAAGAAGGCTTCAGGGATATCCAGTGAAATGAAGAAACTCACACAAATTACAAATGGCACACACACGTGCACACACACACCACAGACACGCATGCACACAGAGAATGAGGACTGAGCATACACAGAAATACTCAGAATCACACAAATGTAGTATGAATTGTGGCATGACAACTTCCTCATTCTGTATCCTGGGGCCAGGATGAAAGTGTCTGAACCTCAATTTCTTCTTTTGATTTCAGGAATAATATTGCATGGGTGCCAAGGTTGTTAGTTCTGTGTCCCCCATAAACTCTGATGCAAAATGAATGTTAATAAAAGCTAGTGCCTGTTACTTCATTTAATCTGGGTCCTCTCCCTCGTTTCTCATGCTTCACTGTGAATGGAATCGTATCCCTCCACGCTTGGCCCCCAAGCACTGTTACTGGACCCCCATGACGAGGTCCTTGATCTCAACGTCATAGAAATGAACACTGAACTCAAGAGGAAGAGAGCAGGCAGAGTCTATTAGAGATAGCTTGTAGGAGGGAGCCAGCAAGAAAGGGGAATGCTGCACCCTAAGGGGCACTTTCCCAAAGGGCGAGGGGCCAGGAGTGGGGGAGCGTCCTTCATCCCACGGTCATTATCTTGTGGTCCTTACTTCACAGTGTACACAAGACAATCACAGGATGCCCTTCTTCATGGTTGACATTCTTTTTTTTTTCTTAAGATTTAATTTATTTATCTGATAGAGAGACACAGCGAGAGAGGGAACACAAGCAGGGGGAGCAGCAGAGGGAGAGGGAGAAGCCCCCCGATGCGGGACTCGATCCCAGGACTCCATCAAAAATCATGACCTGAGCCGAAGGCAGAGGCTTAACGACTGAGACACCCAGGTGCCCCCATGGTCGACATTCTTTTGGGGCTCCCAGAAAATAGAAATACTTGTGCCAGCACTCTCTAAATTGCTACTTCTAATTTTGCCCAGACAACCGTTACTCCCTGACAGCTGTTATCTCTGGTTTGTTCTTTCCCAGAAGGAGGTATTTGTCTCTAAACATATGGAAATGTTTAACCCCTGCGTTAAACCAGCGGCTTTACAGGAGTTAAGTCCCTCTTGCTTTCCCCATGCTGTCTCAAGGACATGTGAACCTTCACCTTGGGTCTCAGCCCCATAATCCCTTCATCCCCGATGAGTACGTATCACACCTGGGTTTACTTAGACCTGTTCCCTTACATGGTTTTCCCACATTCATGTCACTGTCACCCCCATCAAGGCCCTCTTCCCCTTTCAGTCCCTGCTCGGGCTTCTTATTATCATCGAATTCACAGAAACCCACCTGGATTTTATTCCATCTCCATGGATAATTAAAACTCATTTCCTCTCCCCTTCTCTCTCATATTTCTCAATTTCTTACCATCTCTCAACCCCAGTAAATAAAAAATGGATGAAGGAGTGGTCTTCTCCATTCATCAGTGCTGCTCGTGAACCATCAATTGCTTTGTCAATGTTTCTATCATTTGAAATGAGGTCAATGACTTCCTCCCTGAATACCGCCTTCAGATCATCACAGTGGCTTTACTACAACTAAGCAGAAACCTTTTAAACATTTTATGGGCTCAGTATAACTATTCAAAAAGGACATGAAACTCAGAAGCCATAAAAGCAAACATGATTATGTTTGGACATTTTACAAACATATATATTCTTACAACATGAACAGTTTAAAAGCATGTTTAAATAAAAAAGCGTGTAGGCCCCACAATATGAACCTTATTTCCCTACTCTTAAATGAGCTCTTGGGAATCATGAAGGGACTAAAAACTCCCCACAACCTGAGATTAGCATTCACTATGGCATCTCTCTCTCTCTCTCTCTCTCTCCGCTCCATCTGTAGAGATCCTCCCATATTCTTATCTTCTTCCTATAAAGGACTCAGGATTGCCTGATTCCCATGCACATTTAAATTCTGAGGTTGGTGCTGGATTTATGGTGTGTCTGAGAGAGGCAAGTACATTTCATCCACAGAAACATGGGTGACACATGGACAGATGTGGGTAGGCTTTACAGGTACTCGACCTACAGGCTCTTATCAATGACAGCAGTGGCTGTGGGGTGTGCCATTCTAACTCAATCTATGGCACACTCTATTTACACTTCTAAAGAGTGATTGGCTGTGTATCCAATATCCTTTAGGAAGTTTCCTTTGATCTCACATTAGGTTACTTCACCTTGTTATGTCTTTCCTTACTATTCTGTATTGTTCCATTCATAATATTGATCACACTTGACCTGAGCTATCTTCAGTGTTTCTCCATGACCTGAGCTTTCTCCTGCTTCCCTGGGAGGCTAGTTCATGACCTGAGCCTTTTCTCTGTGCTTGCTTTTGTTTGTTTGTTGTTTGTTTTTTGTCTCTTCCCTTCTCCTAAGTCCATAAAGTTTGCAAAGGTAGTATTTTCCGGGAAAAGATCATCTTTGTCTTTCACTATCTGGCTTATTTCACCTAGCATAATGCCCTGTGGGTTCATTCATGCCCTCACAAATGGCAACATTACTCCTGGCTGAGTAACATTCCATTGTATATGTACACCACATTTTCTTTAAACATTCATCAATTGATGGACACTCAGGTTTCCATATCTAGGCTATTGTCAATAATGTTGCAAGCAACTTTTTTACAAGCTAAAATTTCACAAATAAATATCTTCAGGTTATCAGTCAGGAAATCATTCCTGATTATTTCAAAGGAAAACATGGCTGCTAGACAATACACTGCTGCTTCTCAGGGAAAAAGCATCCTTAAAGAAAATAATAGTCCTCACATTTAATATACATACAAGAGCCCCGGAGGCTTTGGTACCAAAGATAGAGGCACTGGATCATGAGAAGGTGGCTTTATTTAAAGTGCTGGTCCAGGAGGCACCTGGGTGGCTCAGTCGTTACGTGTCTGCCTTTGGCTCAGGTCATGATCCCGGAGTCCCAGGATCAAACCCTGCATTGGGCTCCCTGCTCAGCGGGAAGCCTTCTTCTCCCTCCCCCTCTGCCCCTCCCCCATGCTCATGCTCGCTCACTCCCTCTCTCCCAAATAAATAAATAAAATCTTAAAAAAAAAAAAAAAAGTGCTGGTCCAGGGGCGCCTGGGTGACTCAGTAGGATAAGTGTCAGACTCTTGATTTTGGCTCAGGTCATGATCTCAGGGTCCTAGGATAGAACCCTACAGTGGGCTCCTCAATCAGCATTGAGTCAGCTGGAAGATTCTCTCCCTCTCCTTCTGCCCTTCCCTCCACTTGTGAGCTCTCTCTCTCTCTAAATAAATAAGTAAATAAATCTTAAAAATACAATAAAGTGCTGGTCTGGAGAAATGCTGGTTCTGAGAAATCACCATGAGTTCCATCTATCTTAGATTTTATCTTTCTTTTCTTTTCTTTTTTCTTAATTAATGGACTTTATTTTTTGAGCAATTTTACATGTACAGAAAAACTGATTCGGAATTACAAAGTCCCTGTATACCGCACACCCCTAGTTTCCCCTGCTATTAACATCTTGCATTATTGTGGTACACTTGTTATAATTAAAGTTCCAGGGTTTTCTTACAGTTGGGCTTTGACTCCGTGTGTGTTCAAGCAGCACCCAGTGTGGAGTGGGTGGAAAGGGGATTCTAAATGGGGAGTGGTTATTTTTGAAATTGTACCTATGTGAAAATTCATATCTGATTTCATGCAGAGCCATGGCAATTGATCACTGTGCACCTGTAAACCCTACCACCTTCCATTTATGCCTCCAATTTCTTTTTTTATTATTTTATTTATTTATTTATTTGAAAGAGAAAGAGAGAGAACAAGCAGGGGGAGTGGCAGGCGGAGGGAGAAGCAGGCTCCCCGCTGAGCAGGGAACACCCCCCCCCCCGATGCGGGACTCGATCCCAGGACCCTGAGCCAAAGGCAGACGCTTAACCGACTGAGTCACCCAGGGACCCTTATGCCTCCAATTTCTTTCCCCTTCTGGAATCTCCTCCATTCCAACTGTCTTTTTCTCCATATGGCCAGTGCGTTTCCAAATTTGTACCTCCTCTATTTCTATACTTCATCACCTCTACTAATCAACCCCTCCTTCTCATAGGATGTTCCCTCCTCAAATGCCACCTTCCTTAACTTTCTGAGCCTGTAGGTCCTCAGTGCTTTGACCAGGTTGGTGTTAACAATGGACACTGAAATTTAAGTAAATTTCAGCAGTTGGTGGAAATGTTTGGGCACAAAATTCATCAAGAAATTGAAGTATTTTCTTGCTCTCTTTTAAGTGAAATCATCTCATTGGTTAGCTAAAATGCTCATGTGTTCAATGTAGTTAGCTTTGTATTTATTTATATAAGAGAATTAGAAAATATTATTGAAACGTTACATTCTCGAACCAACAAAACTTAACTTCCTCAAATCAGAAGACTTTTCAGAGAGATACAAATACTAGGGAACAAGATTTCTCACCATTAAGCTTCCTTTCCACCCTGCTCTGTGGCAGATCTACCAAGCCCTCTACAACGTCCAGTTGCTGTGCCTTGGTACTAGACACTGTCCTAACATAAATGGCACTTTACACAGGAGAAATAAACTTAGCAAACTATCATAGCTTCTTGCTTATTGTTTTCACAGCTTTGTCAAAACTCCCAACTTCAAAGTCTACCTTTTTGACCAGAGGTGATGGTTTAAATTTTAGGCACTGCAGCTGAAAATGATCTTACGGTTTTGCTCAAGTTGAACAACAGTTGCTGCTGGAAATGGCATCTTTAAAGAAAGAAAAGAAAGCCTTGGGGGTTCAAATGGACAGACAGTGTTTACTAGAGCACCAAATTAGTTCTTGGAATCACACAATAATCAAAGCTGAGATTTAGGACAAGCACCGACTTCAGATATAAAATTTAATCAAATGGCAGTTTGAATTCTTTAAAAACCTGAATTACATGGAAGGGAAAAGGAATCCAGTATTTGAATTCTAGGATCTTAAATAAAGGCAATGTCTAAGATTGAAGCATTCACCAGCGCATACCTGGAGAAGTTTTTCCTAGTAGAGGAATGGAAAACCTGATTAATTTAGAAAACCTGATTTGATTGACAGACATGACTCATATACATAACAAGCCATCCTTTGCAAGAAATTCACAGTAACTTCTCTATTATGAATACTGATATTTGGATAGCTTGATCACAAGAACCACCAAGTCTGAAAAGATGATGTAACACAGAAAATATAATATAACATACAGTACATTAAGTATGCCAAGATGAGTTATATTGATAAATAGGACCCATCACATTTAAATTCAACTCAAAGCAGATGGCAAAAGAAAAAAAACAACCTTAGTTACACACATGAAACAAATATTTTATTTTGTCAGCAATTGCAATGCTTGTATTTATCTAAAATTATAAAAATTAGAGCATCTCTCTCTTTCCTTGTCTACATACACATATAACTGTATATATATATATATATGTATACACACACACACACACACACAAATACATGTGTATATGTTTATGTGCTATATACTATGGCTATGAAAACCTACTTTTATGTGTATAAAAATTTGGATACAGTGCTACAGACTGGAATAAGGCAAAATCACTAATCATCAGGATTTGTAGTTGGAAGAAAATATCCCGACAGCTCTACTGTAAAAGTCCACATGTATCTTTGGATCATTCCATTGCTCTTTACCTCTCAAATTTCTCCTCCAGCTTGTTCTACTATAATATCATATGCTCAGGAGGGAATGATGTCTGAAATCAATAAGATTTTCACAAATGGAAGAAGCTCCAAGACATCATATTCTCTCTGTCCATTATGAGTAGTCCCATCACCATCTTGCCTCTATTGCATAGAATGGGTCATGCAACATCAATAATTTGCCATTTGTAGCCTGTTGGATCATACATTCACTATTCACTTTACCAAAGAGTAAATCTTGTTAGAGTTATTGTTACAATGTGACATTTAAAAACATCACATGTGCTCATCACCATATGTTGAGCACTGTGTGTTATACGCAACTAATGAATTGTTGAACACTACATCATCAAAAACCAGTGATGTATTATATGTTGGCTAATTGAACACAATAAAAAATAAATAAAATAAAAATACAATACAATAAAAATAAAAACATCACATGTAAGGGGTACCTGGCAGCTCAGTTGGTAGAGCATGCAACTTTTAATCTCTGTGTTGTAAATTCAAGCCCCACAATGGGTGTAGAGATTCCTTAAAAGAAATAAACAAAATCTTAAAGAAAATCACACGTTAAAACCCTTGTAGGAAGATTTGGTTCAAGATAGAGCATTCATGCTGTACCCTCTCTTTCTCATTGACTGGTGCTACAGAACCTGGAAAAATAATGCACAGAAAAGTTATTTGAGAATTGTGAAACGCAAACAGTAACAGACAGAATATCTCAGCAAAGCAACAGAACAAAAACAAGAATCAAATAAAAACTAGAACTAAAGTATACTTTACTTGAAAAAGGAACACCAACAAAAACTAACATTGTTGCTTCCTATGGCTGTTTTAACAAATTAACACAAACTGGGTGTCTCAAAACAATAGAAATTTATTGTCTCACAGCTCTGGAAGCCATAAGTCTGACATCAGAGAGCTCTAGGGAAGACTCTGATCCTTGCCTTTTTTTCGCATCTGCTGGTCATAGCCATTATAAAGCATGAAAAATAAATGACCTACAGATTAGGAAAAAAGTAATAAACAGTAACATGATGGCTTATGGAGAAAATCCCAAGGAATATACCAAAATACCTCCCAGAACTAACAAACTAACTTGGCAAAATTGCAGGTGACAAGACTGAAACAAAAAATTTTATATTTTTACATATTAGCAATAAAAATTAGAAACTGAATCAAAATAATATGATTATGATTAATAATAGTTTCAAAATTATGAAATACTTAGAGAGAAATCTATCGATATAACAGAGATACTCTGTATGCAGGAAACTACCAAATGCTAACAAAAGAAATGAAGAGTATCTGAATATGTTGAAAGACATTATTTTTATGGATTGAATAATAATAACATGTGTCAAGTAACCTCAAAATGAACTATAGATTTATTTTAATTCTACGCAAAATCCCAAGGTGAATTTTTATGAACATACACAAGCTGATTTTAAAATACATACGAAAGCCAAAGTAACTAGAACTCTCAAAGCAATTCTGAAAAAGAAAATTGCTAGAGGAATCACTTTACCTGGCTTTAAGACTCACTGTATAGATACAGTAATTGGTGAACAGTAGACCCATCGTTCAATGGAACAGGGTAAAGTATTGATAAATAGATGTACACATATAGCCAACTGATTTTTTGACAAAGATACTAAGGCAATTCAGTGGAGAAAGATATTCTTTTTTTCTTTTTTTTAAGATTCGATTTATTTTTTAAGAGAGAAAGAGACAGCGAGAGAGGGAACACAAGCAGGGGGAGTGGAAAACGGAGAAGCAGGCTTCCCGCCGAACAGGGAGCCTGATGCGGGGCTCGATCCCAGGACCCGGGGACCCTGACCTGAGTCGAAGGCAGACGCTTAACGGCTGAGCTACCCAGACGCCCCTGAGCTACCCAGATATTCTAATGACGTTGGAACACTTGGACAACTATCCACACACAAAAGGAACTTTATTCTAAACCTCACAAATTACACAAAAGTAACTCAAAGTGGGTCATATACTTAAATGTAAAATAAAACATCTCAAACTTAAAAGAAAACAAAGAGAATATCATTCTGCCTGGGGTAAAGAGTATGAAACATAACATCAACAGCACAATGCATTAAAATCCATGATAAAATAGACTGTCAAAGCTGAAACTGCTTGCTATGTGAAAGCCTATTGAGACAATGAAAAGACAGTCTAGAGATGAGGAAAAAGCATTTTGAAATTATGTAAGTGACATTATTTTTATATTCAGAATAAATAAATTTTAAGGACTCTCAAAACTCAAAAGTAAACAATAACCTAATTTTTAAATGAGCAAAAGTGCCAAGTAAATTCTTCTCTAAGAAGCTATGTGGATGAGAAATAACCACATGAAAAAAGGTTCAACCTCACTAGCAATGTGAATTCAAGACCACAATATAATTGTGCTTGTGATTGTGATCCAAGACTGCTGTGTAGCCATTAGAATGGCAAATATAAAAAAGAAATACCACTGATGCGGATGTGGAGCAATGGGACTCATACATTACTGGTGAGAAGGAGAAATAGCACAACCACTCCGAAAACCAGTTTGACAGTTCCTTGTACAAATGCATCCTTACCATGTGACCCAGCCAACTCACACCCAGTTACGTATCCTGGAGAAATAAGAACATACAGTCACACAAAACTGTTCATGGATGTTTATAGCAACCCTATTCATAATTGTCCCAATGTCCTTCAACAGGTGAATAGATAAACAAATGTAGTAAATCCTTGTGTAGGAGAGCCAACGGCACTCTGCCCAAAATGCACCACAATGGCATATTGATCATTTTGAATTGAAGCTACTTGGGAAACAGCCAGTGCAAGGACCGTCAGACCCTCCTCTGTCCCCCTGAAGGCAGGAAACAGATCTCCCATATGAAAAATACCCTCCCTGTACTCAGAAGTAAAAGACATTCCTCGCACCAAATATAAGGACCTTACAGTCAAGAAAACCATAAAAACAAGCCTTGTTATTTTTTTTTCCTCATCTACTACCTCAGTCTAAATTCTGCTTAGAATTCCTTACGAATTAAAGCCCCCAAACACCTGTTTTCTTTATCCTGCCCATGGCTCACAAATTTATTGTCTCTGTATCTAAAATGTATAAAAACTGCACACGTTGGTTCTTTCTTTAGGTCTCATTTTAATTTGGGGGGGGCCTCCCAGCTCAGGTAATAAAACTTTCTTTTCTCCTGTTAATCTGTCTCATATAAATGTACTTTTTAGTCCAGCTGGAAGACACTGAAGAAAAGAGAATTTTTCCTTCCTTATGCATACAATGGGATACTATATCACAATAAAAAGAAATAAATCATTGATATGCTAAGCAACTTAAATGGATCTCAAAAGCATTATTCTAAGTAACACTCTATGTAATTCCATGGAGAAGAGATCCGTGGTCCACCAGGGTTAGGCATAGTCTGACTGCAAATAAGTCTCGGTGGGGACAGAGGCATTTCTGGTGGTGATGGGGCAGTTCTGTATGCTGCTCCTAATGGTAGTTACGTAAGTCTGTACATGTTTTATAATTCATAGGCTTGTACACAGAAAAGTCCATCTTACTGTATAGTAACTTAAGCAGTTTAATTTAAAAACTCCTCTTATGAAACAATCCTTTTTCTACTGTCACTTTAAGACTTCTGGATAACAATCATCTGCTGCAATTGGAAAGGTGTTCAGGCTGGAATTTTATTTATTTATTTTTTTCTAATACACTAATACCGACATTGAATTCTAACTCAGGCACCAGGCTTCTCATCTTTCGATCAAATAACTTTCCTAATCGGTGAGGTGCCCCCTCCACCATCTGCTGCTGCTTGTAACTCCCAGCACTTTATGAGAAAGCTACACAGTTGTCTTTCTTGTTAGCAGGTAATCAAACACAGAGAACCCCAGAGAAAGTCTGAGTCCTGTGCACAGAGAATCCTCAGGATGGTGGAGGTTTAGGACTGGCTGCACTCCAGAACGAACCGTTCCGCTGCACTGTCTAGGCGCTGCCCTATGGGCTGCCCTCTGCTTCCATTGGGCACGTCTCCCCCAGGTGCTCCCTTTCCCCAAGCACCAGGCCCCTGGCCCCTCTGGAGTGGTTTGCCACAGTTTCCAAAACAAAACACAACACAACACACAGCAAAACTGCTTCCTCCTGTGTCCTCTCACCTGCTCGTGGCACATCACTTCCCAAGGGTACCAGCTTCTGAGTATGGGCACCTGCAGGGGCTGACCCGGGAAATGAAGAGCAGAGGGCCCCGTGTGGAATCCCCACAGTGAAGAAATGGGGGAAGAAGTGAGCCTTACATTGCACACATTTGGGGGCTGTTTGAAAAAAATAAACAGAACTTTCACACTTCTATTAACACTCTGCTACCAGCTAGCATTTTTTTTTTTAAGAGACACAGAGAGAGAGAGAGAGAGAGCACCAAAGGGGCGGTGAGGAGGGGCAGAGGGACAGGGAGAGAGAGAGGGAGAGAATCTCATTCCCAGCAGGGACCTGATGCAGGGCTCGATCTCACCACCCTGAGAGCATGACCTCAGCTGAAATCAAGAGTCCAGGCTTAACCGACTGAGCCACCCAGGCACCCCTGCAAATTCTTAATTCCTATTATACAAACAATAAAACATAACAAAACATTTCTTCTTTCCTGACATGAATTGTATCCAAAAAGTCTATTTTCTATTATTTCTTGTCTCTGGATGGGACTTGCTTCAGGGAAAGTCAGAGAAGAGCATGGGGAGGGGGGTGATAAAAGTCACCCCCCTTCCTTTTCCTTGAAGCTACTGGAGGGTCCACATGGGTGGTGAAAGCTGATCTGGACACGCAGATGCAATTAGGGGCAGTATTTGGTGGCGATTAGGTCCGGGCTGACTCAAAAGCTGCAGCATCGAAGGCATTGTCAACAGCCTCTTTGCCGTCCATAACAATGTCCCCATAATATCCATAATTAGAAGGATCTCATTAAAATTAGACTGTATAGTGACGTGGCATCAGGGTTTTCTTCGCTGCGGAATACATCAGCTGGATGTTGTTTACTGACATCAGGAACATGCTACTTGGCACAAATGACACAGTTCCAAGTTTAGGTAAAGTTCTAGAAAAGATAAAATCAAAGCCCTACTACGATTTTGTATTTCCAAATACTCCCCTGGGCTGCCTCATTTTCCCCCTTTCTCTGATAGATCTCTTTTTTGCCCCGTGCCTCATCCTATCAGGTTTTCATTTGGCCCACCCTGTTTGCTCTATGCATCCTGTCTGCTCTACCCCTCTGCTAACGCTGTGGTTCTCGGGGGAGGTACTCCCACCTTCCGGGGTGGGGTGTGAAAGCCCGAGTGGCTGATTTAGTTTTTCTCAGTAATTGGGATGGAATTGGGCTGCTGGCTGGCATTGCTTGCGCCCATGTAAAATCACTGTACAGCCAGCAATAATACAGGCAACAGTGTGCTTATATTTGTTGTCGGAGAAAAGAGGCAGAACCGAAATAAAACAAAAGTGTTTCTTTGGGGTCTCAGAATGGCAATCCAGGAAGCACAGACAGAGGTAGTGAACCAAACTGTGTCCCACTAGGGGACAAAAGTCAGGGCTTTTTGCCATCAGAAATGATGAATACCCACCATTTGCATCAGCATGATTGGGACTGGAGATGATGCTAAGTGAAGTAAGTCAAGCAGAGAAGTCAATTATCCTATGGTTTCACTTATTTGTGAACATAAGGAACAGCATGGAGGACATTAGGAGAAGGAAGGGAAAAATGAAGGGCGGGAATCAGAGCGGGAGATGAACCATGAGAGACGATGGACTCTGAGAAACAGAATGAGGGTTCTAGAGGGGAGGGGGGTGGGGGGATGGGTGAGCCCGGTGATGGGTATTAAGGAGGGCACGTGCTGCATGGAGCACTGGGTGTTATACGAAAACAATGGATCATGGATCACTACATCAAAAACTAATGATGTAATGTATGGTGACTAACAACATAATAAAAAAATAAAAAATAAAAACTACTATCTTCTAAGAAAAAAAAGGCAGGGCTTTTTAAAGACAAAGGGGAGAATGAAGGGGGAGAAATCGGAGGGGAAGACGAACCATGAGAGACGATGGACTCTGAAAAACAAACTGGGGGTTCTAGAGGGGAGGGGGGTGGAGGGATGGGTGAGCCTGGTGATGGGTATTGAGGAGGGTACGTTCTGCGTGGAGCACTGGGTGTTATATGCAAACAATGAATCATGGAACACTACATCAAAAACTAATGATGTCATGTATGGTGATTAACATAACAATAAAAAAATCAAAGAAATAAAAGACAAAGGGGAATGTTAGTGCATGTTGTTTACAAGGAATTGTGATTGGTGTTGCTGGCAGGAAACTAATCTTGGCTACATGGAATTGGCTGCTAAGGCTCCCATGAAGCATCACTGTAGCAAATAGCAGGCGTTCCTCCAGAGTTCTTGGAATATTTTCGGTTTGGCCCAGTTCAAAAGTTCGTGGTTTCACGGGTGAGGACTTGCCTAGGACCCATTTCCTTAATGGCCTCCTGGCTCTATTTTAAAAACCTTTGACCTAGTGAATCCATTTTCTTTTTTTCTTCTTTTTAATTTTTATTTTATTTAAATTCAATTAATTGACACATAGTGTATTATTAGTTTCCGAGGTAGAGTTCAGTGGTGAATGCATTTTATTTCACCGGTCACATAATTATCCGTGTATAAAACAAAACTCTACATGTTTCTGTATCAACACAACATATCTTGCCCAATTTCAATCAACTCAGTCTTCCACGAATGCAAATACCATTTAAATTGAGGGAAGTCTGTACCTTGTTTTATTACAAAATTATAACAAGTCTTGGTCACGACGTCAGAATAAAATCACACTGCTAGCAGAAATACCTTCCACACTTCGAGCTGCCTGTCTGAACATTTGTGATGCTCTGGTGCAGTACCTGGCTTGATTCTTTGTTTACCAAATTTCATCTCCTCCTCTTCACTGTCAAACAGTTAACCTGATTTCCCAGCCTCCCCAGACTCAGGTGGGCTGTGTGGGCCTTTCTCACCAACACCTGCCTTCCCTGGGCACTGTAAAGCAGGTGTGTCTTCCCCATCTGCTCTCCCTGCTATCTCCTGGCCAGAAGCAGAACCTGCAGCTAACACTGAGGCCTGGAGATATGGAAGCCACGAGGTACAAAAGGCTCGCGAGCCTACACAACTGCATGGGGGGTCACTGACCCTAGAGAGAAACCAACCTGTATCCTTTTAAGCTACTGTGATTTAAGGAACGAGCACTTCAGCACCGTATTACTAATTCTTATTAACATAAGGAGTAAGCATCAGAATAATTCACTATGTCTTCTAGGGTAGCAACGCTTTGCAATTTGCTAGCAACGCTTTGCAATTTGCATGTAAAATTATGCACTGTTTTACTATAAATTACTTTCATATTATTTTTCCTTTGTATTAGAATCGAGTAATTATGTATTTTTAAAATTATGTATTTTTAAACTACGCTTCTACATAGTTTATATAATCTGTGATTTCATTTCAGAAAAATAAATGGGGTATTACATATATTTGTTATGAACATAGTGTGGATTAACCAGAGTCCTAAATATAGCCCTGTTTTCTCCTGTGGTAATCTCATGGCTGATTTAGATAACTATCTAATTTAGACTGGCCACTCATGTGGTTAGCAAGCAGGTGTTTGTAATACATGTCCTCCTTCAGAAACAAATATCAAAAACCCAATTTACCCTCTTGAGGAAGTAGAGCATGACTCCCCACTACTTAAATGTGGGCTGTGCCTGGCGTTTTTCTTCCAAAGAGTGAAATAAACATAAGGGTAAAATAAAGAATAACTTTGCAGTGAATAAACCTGGCAAACACTCTCTCAGCCAGATGATCAAGGTTAATGTCAACTGTAGTAAGTCATGCTGATCACGCTAGTCTTGATATGAGGTGATAAGATGACAATCTACCATGTGTGGTCTTCCACTCCCAAACCCTTAACCCCAGTGGATTCATGAGAAAAAGAAAAGACAAACCCCAGTGGAGGGACATTCAACCTAACATGTGATGTGCACTCCTCAACACTGTCAAGGTCACCAAACACAAAGAAAATCTGAGAATCTGTTACAGTTTGGAGGAGCCTAAGGGGACATGGTGACTAAATGCGATGTGGCATCTCCGATGGAATTCCAGAACAGAAAAAAGGTCATGTAATAAAAACCAAGGAAATCTGAATAAAATATGGTCTTTATTTAATAATAAGGGATCAATATTGCTGCATTACTTGTGAGAAAGTTACCATCCTAAGGTAAGGTGTTAGCTACAGGAGAAAGTGGCTGTGGGGTCATACAGGAACTCTCTTCACCAGCTTTGCAACTTTTAGGTAAAACTAAAATTACTCCAAAATTTAAAAAGTGTATTCAAAAAAATCTTACCCTTTCTCCATTTTGCGTTCCTTTATTCCGTTCCTGTTTATCTGTTAATAGTTAAATCTCTACCCAGTAAGCAGGACACTTTGGGTACACTATAAAACTTAACCTTGCCCTTCACTCTTCTCCATGGCTTGAAATTCCTGTCAAATCTATAACCACATTGTCTTTTTTTTTTTACATGCATTTCATCCTCTTTTTTCTAGTAAGAAAATATTTTCTTCTTATCTGAATGATTTCAATTTCCTTCTACCTGCTGCCTTAATCATTTTCCCACATTGGGTTAGTCTTATTAAATATTGACATGTATTGCTTCTCCTATTTAGGAGAGTCTTAATGTTTGATGCAAGCTGACTTTTCTCCCTACTGGCCCACTCTTTTCTGTGCTGTCTGCTCAAACTGATTCAATGTGAGGCCCTGCTACCCCTATGGTTCCTCATCTCGAGATTACAATTATGACAGTGTCTCTGTCGGGATCTCTTCTCTTTCTAATCCCATAGATTCTACTTCCAAAACTTCCCTTTCTGTAAAAAAAAAAAAAAAAAAAAAAAAAAAAATCCAATGTTCCTAGCAAAAAATATTTTGTATATTTCTTTTCTCATAGTGCTTATATTTTTATCATCCCTTAACATAGCAAAGTTCATATTTTCACGTTAAACTATGTTTATCAACGTCTGGTTGTCTCATACAATTTCCCAATGTACCATGCACATAATGGGTGCCTAATAAATGTTTGTTGAAAACAAATCAATAGTTAATAATTAAATAGGTTAATGGTGGAAATATGGATAAGTTATGCTTATTACTTTATAACCTCCTATATTTTGATATATTTTCCAAGAGTCTTAAATAAAAATTCATCATTTTAAAATTAGAAATAACAATAAATCTCTTGTAAATTCAGTTTTAAACTGTGTGATGTCATGCTCATCTCTTGAACTTAGGCATAGATTCTATGCTGGTGGATGGAAGACAATGAGGGGGAAAGAGGGAGATGTAATTGGAAAGTAAATGTAGAGTGAAGCATGACCAGAAACTGGGTGAATAAACCATAAAACAGATGAAAAAATGTTACCAAGTGTGTTGATACCTGAAGGTTCCTTCTCCATTACTCTTACTGAGTTATATTTTCATGGACTCTTACTGACGGTGATGGATCTGATAGAAGGCCCTAGAACACAACTCTTTGTCTCTATCGATTTTTTTCATATTATTAGAAAGCTGTAATTTGATATTATCTGATTCAAAATTCCTTCTATCAATAACCATTCATTACACACTTTGGAAAATTAGGCTCTAAGGACATAGCCAATTTCAAAGTGGAGAAATGATTTTGATGTCGGCCAAGACAACATCATAGTCCATGTTATTTTTCCAACCAAAGTAACAATTTCAAATGGATACAGAAGTTTTGTCTTCAGTTCTCTTTTTGGCAGAAATTCTCTCAGAAAACATCAAAATGCTGATGAATCATTAGGAACATTCCCAATTGTAATACTTTTGCATAAAAAGTGTTTAGGAATATTACTAATTCAAATGGAAATCCTTTGCTCAGTGAAACAGAAAATGTTCTTGATGGACCAGCATTTGGCCTGAAAACCCATGCGGGCCCCAGGAAAAGATGTGATGTGTTTCAAGTCCCCTAATGTTTGTGGTGTCAAGAGACAAATTATTTTGCCTCTTTGATCTCAGAATCTGATGGCAGTTACCTTTTCAGTATTTTGTTTGTTATTGTGCCTAACATATCTGCAATGTACTGGTTTGGGGAGTTTCAATTAATATAGATCATCTCAAACCTGACACAATCAAGGTAGCCTCACTGGAGAAATCTGCTGCCCACAGATAAAAGGGAAAAATAAAATAGGTTCCCTTTTCCATTAAAATAAAAAGTTAGGTGCATGACCGCAAATGAATTACATCCTTCTGTTTTTCTTCCAAAAGTGCACATATAAAAATCCTGCTGATTTTCAATAATTCTAGCACAACAGAGGTTCCCAAAAACTTCCAAAGAGCCTAGGCAAGTTCTAAGGGCAGGTGGGGCAATAAGCATGATTCTACTTCAGTGAACTGAGGATTCTTTCCTCGGGGCTGCCCACACCACATGAAAATCTCACTTGGAAGTTACAGTGAGTCCGTGCTGAGTTTTGGCATTAGGTGAACCTTATATCTCAAATAATGCCCCGTTTTTAAAGAACCACATTTGCTTCTGAAAGAGAAATTGGAAAATTTTGAGAGTAAGAGACTGGATATGGAATAAGAGAGTATGAATCCTGCTGCTGTAAGAAAATTGCTATGATTTCTTTCCTTAACTAGATGCTCAGAGAGAGAGTGAGAGAAAGAGAGGGGGAGGGAGAAACCTACTTCTTTACCCTTTACATAATCTGATGGAAGAGCTGGGTTACCTTACTTTGATATGCTACATGTGATCAAACATGGCACTTCGTGAAGTAGAATCTCAAAATCTCAATCTCAGAAGAATCTTAGAAAAAAAATATACCTTTGGGACAGGCATGAGTATGAAGCTGCCCATCCAATAGAGGAATATTGAGAAATAATAGGAACACAGGAGAGTGGTTTATGGCAATGGATGCAGAGCTGATGTGCAAGCACTTCTACATTCCTTCTCCCTCCCAAGCTGCTAACCCTTGTGATGGCTTGATTTAAAATCACATAAAGAGGGGCTGGTAGGTGGCTCACTTGGTTAAGCATCTGCCTTCGGCTCAGGTCATGGTTCCAGGGTCCTGGGATCGAGTCCCACATAGGGCTCCCTGCTCAGCGGGAAGCCTGCTTCTCCTTCTCCTCCCCGCTTCTACTATCTCACTGTCTTGCTTTCTCTCTCTCTCAAATAAATAAATAAAATCTTTAAAAATAAAATGACATAAAGATTTTTTTTAATTCTAAGTGTCTTGCATCATCTCCGTTTCTTCTGGAAGGATCAGATTGTCTTTCTTTCTTTCTTTCTTTCTTTCTTTCTTTCTTTCTTTCTTTCTTTCTTTCTTTCTTTCTTTCTTTTCTATCTCTCTCTCTTTCCTCCTTTCTTCTCTTTCCCTGTCTCTTTCTTTCTCTTTCTTCTCTCCCTCTCTCCCTTTTTCTATTTCTCTCTCCCTCTCCCTCATTCTTTCCTTCCTTCCCTCATTTCCTCCCTCTCTTCTTCTCTCCCTCTCCTTCTGAACTAGCTAACTTATGTGTGTGTTACCAGAAAATCTCCTTTAAATACGATTTACAATGTTGGTAATTCTATCTGCTAAGCTAAACTTAACACTGATCTAGAAAAAGGACAAAGCCCAAAGTTAGTAGAAGAAAGGAAATAACAAAGATTAGAGTAGAAATAAATGAAATAGAGACTAAAAAGACAACAGAAAAGATCAATGAAACTAAAAGCTGGTTTCTTGTGAAGATAAATTAGCAAACATTTATTTAGCCTGATTCATCAAGGAAAAGAGAGTACTGACATAAGTTAGAAACAAAAGAGGAAATATAACAGATACCACAGAAATACAAACGCAGACACTACTATGAACAATTATATGCTAACAAATTGGACAAACTAAAAGAAATGGAAAAATTTCTAGAAACATATAACCTACCAGAATTAAATTATGATGAAACAGAAAATCTGAACAGACCAATTATGAGCAAGTAGATTGAATTGGTAATCAGAAAGCTCCCAACAAGCAAAAGTCCAGGACCAGATGCCTTTACTGGTGAATTCTAACAAACATTCAAAGAATTAATACCAATCTTCCTCAAACTCTTCCAAACAGTAGAAGAGGAGGGAACTCTCTCAAACTCATTTTACAAAACCAGCCTTACCCTGATACCAAATCCAGACAAGGATGCCACAAGAAAAGAAAATTATAGGCCAATATCCCTGATGAACACAGATGCAAAAATTCTCAACAAAGTCAGCAAACCAAATTCAATACATTAAAAGGAAAATACACCATGATCAAGTGGGATTTTTTCCAAAGGAGGCAAGGACGGCCCAACAGCTGCAAATCAGTCAATGTGATATGCTGCATTAACAAAATGAAGGATAAAAATCATATGATCATCTCAATACATGCAGAAAAGGCGTCTGACAAAATTTCTGATAAAAGTTATTTTTTAAAAAAAAAATTTATTTATTTATTTGACAGAGCAAGAGAGCACAAGCAGGGGTAGCAGTAGAGGGAGAGGGAGAAGCAGGTCCCCCGCCAAGCAGGGAGCCCAATGAGGGGCTCAATCCCAGGACCCTGATATCATGACCTGAGCCGAAGGCAAGAGCTTGACCATCTGAGCCACCCAGGCACCCCTCTGATAAAAATTCTTAACAAATGGGTATAGAGGGAACATACCTCAACATAATAAAGGTCATCTATGACAAGCACACAGCTAACATCATCCTCAATAGTGAAAAGCTGAAATCTTCTCCTCTAACCTTAAGAACAAGAGAAGGATGCCCCTTCCTTCACCTTTATTCAACATACTGCTGGAAATCCGAATCAGAGCAAATAGGAAAAAGAAAAAAAAAGAAAAGAAAAAAAGAAAAGAAATCCAAATTGGAAAGGAAGAAGTACAAGTGTCACTATTTGCAGATGATATGATATTATATAGAGAGAACTCTAAAGACTGTATCAGAAACTGTTAGAATAAGCCAAATTAGTCAAGTTGCAGGATACTAAATCAGTACACAAAAATCTGTTGCATTTTTATATGCTAATAATAAACCATCAGGAAGAGAGATTAAGAAAACAATCACATTTATATTTGCATCAAAAGGAATAAAATACTTAGGAATAAATCTCATCATGTTCCCTGATTTCAAACTATATTACAAAACTCTAGCAATCAAAACAGTATGGAATTGGCATAAAAACAGACAAAAAGATCAATGGAACAGAACAGAGAGCCCAGAATTAAACCCATGCATATATAGTCAATTACGTTATGATCTCTTCAATAAATGGTGCTGGGAAAACTGGACAGCTACATACAAAACAATGAAACTGGACCACTATCTTGTACCATACACAGAATTCCATTAAAAATCACTCCAAGTTACAAAAATTAACTCAAAATGGATTAAAGACTTGGATGTAAGACCTGAAACCATAAAAATACTAAAAGTGAACATAGGTGGTAACCTCCTTAACATAGATCTTGGTAATGACTTTTTGACACTGACACCAAAAGGCAAAGCAACAAGAACACAACTAAACAAGTGGAAGCACATCAAACCAAAAAGCTTCTGAACAGCAATGGAAACCAACAGAAAAAAAAAAAAAAAAAAAACCTACTGCATGGGAGAAGATATTTGCAAAACATATCTCTGATAAGGAGTTAATATTCAAAATATATAAAGAACTCATACAACCCATAGCAAAAATACAAATGATTGATTAAAAAAGATCAGAAGATCTGAATAGACACTTTCCCAAAGATATGGATGGCCAATAGGTACATAAAAAGATGTTCAACATTACTAATCATCATAGAAATGCAAATCAAAAACACAATGGCTAGGGCGCCTGGGTGGCTCAGTTGGTTAAGCGACTGCCTTCGGCTCAGGTCATGATCCTGGAGTCCCGGGATTGAGTCCCGCATCGGGCTCCCTGCTCGGCGGGGAGCCTGCTTCTTCCTCTGACCCTCTTCCCTCTCGTGCTCTCTATCTCTCATTCTCTCTCTCTCAAATAAATAAATAAAATCTTTAAAAAAAAAACAAACACAATGGCTATTTTCACAAAGACTAAAGGTAATAAATGTGTAAGGATGTGGAGAAAAGGGAGCCCTTGTGCACTGTTGGTAGGAACGTAAATTGATACAGCCACAGTAGAAATACACAGTTTCCTCAAAAAAATGAAGAAAGAACTATCATATGATCCACTAATTCCAGTTCTGGGCATGTTCACTGAAGCATTATTTACAATAACCAAGTTATGGACACAACTGGATGTCCATTGATGAATGAATGGATAAAGAAACTGGTATACACACACACACACACACACACACACACACACACACACACACACACACACAGTGGAATACTACTTAGCCACTAAAAAAGATTGAACTCTTACTTTTAGAAGCAACATGGATGGACCTTGAGGGCTTTATGCTAAGTAAAATCAGTCAGGCAGAGCCAGATGGATACCATGTGATCTCTCTTATATGTGGAATCTAAATATATCTAAATTTAATAGATATTTTATATACATATATTATGTATATATATTTCTCAAGCTCATGATACAGACAACAGATTATTGTTTGCCATAGGCCAAGATGGGAGGTAGGAGAAATGTATGAATTTTTTTTAACTTAAATGAATTGAATTTAAAAAATACTTTTATTTTCATCCTTTCCTGGAATCTGATAGACTGTAGCAAAATCTAGACATCCATAGATTCCCAAGCAATCAATGAGTGAATGTAGAGAACAATTTCCAATGTGGTCGTGGAGGTCTCCAGCAAGAAGATGGAGCCACAGACATGGGGGCCCAGGGCTGTCAGGCAGCCTCACAGAGCTTTGGATTGTGAGGAGGAGGGTCACCATGGTGGCTGAGGGGGTGTCAAAGGCAAAAGATGGCCGAAGAAAGGTGCCTGAAAAGTCCCTTCAGTACAGTGCAGAAGTCATAAAGAAACAAATGAAAGAGAAAATAAATAAAAACTAGTCAGACATTGGCAAATGTAAGTCTGTCCTACCTATTTTGTACCAAATTATCACTAACACTTCTAAGCTGCTGACAAATTACAGGGACAACAACAGAGTATTGGTTTTAGTCTTGGAAAGTGAAAATTCCAAAGTGAGAGAAGAACAGGATGTCCTTTTACAGATGAGAAAATAATGTTACTACTTCGTACATGTCAGCTATGTATGTTTGAAAAAAATCTTACTTCGTAGTAGACAGAATAAACTTCTCAGACCCAAGGGCTTAGTGAATCCCTCTGGAGAAAACTCCAGTAGTGATTGTACTGCTAGGGATTTACTGGTCAAGGATTTTTAAGTTCCTCTTCAGGAAGCTGGCCTTCCAGGACAGGGAGAATCATTCCCAATAGAAAAGCAAATATCTGCTATTCCTCAAGATAGATTCGATTTTGCAGTTTCTAGTTCAGGTGAAGGTAGGTGTACTGATGACGATGTCTTACTTAGAACTGTATCTGACCAGGGTGCCTGGGTGGCTCAGTCAGTTAAGTGTCCGACTCTTGATTTCAGCTTAAGTCATGTTCTCAGGTTTATTGGGTCAAGCCCTGCACTGGGCTCCATGCTGGACGTGGAGCTTGCTTAGGATTCTCTCTCTCACTCTCCCTCTGCACACCCTCACCACCCAGCATGAGCTCTCTATAAAAAACAAACAAAAACAAAAAACAAAGAAAAAATGTAACTGCCCACCTCAGTTTAAAGGAAGGTTTTACCAATCTATGTAATATGCTACATTGGGTGACTCGGAGACCAATCATTAGGCAGAGGAATGTTTTGAATTGGATAAAATTAGATTTGCAGATCTGCTAGGACATAGATACTTCTTGGAAATGTAGAACAGATGTTTGTCAATGGAATGACGACCAAATTGACTAATCACCAAAGCTAATCCTCACAGGAAGGATTACTCAATCAGGTCATGTTAGAGTCTAACTCTGAACAAACTAAAACTAAGCACAGAGAGGCAAAACGAAGAAAACGAAGAAGGAAAAGCTAATAGAGAAAGGAAATTGAAGTCTATATCAAAGCATTAAGGGAGCAAAAGTGAAAATTAAACCAAACCAAACCAAACAAAACGCTATTTAAAAAAAATGGAAAGATATGTCAGTTCAAGTATTGCTAACAATTTCAATTTGACATTGGACGTTCATCTCACTCTTCTCAGGCAAAATAAAATGAGCAGGTATTCTAAAAAAGAAGAAAGCAACAACAAGTCTGAAAGGAGTGTCTATGAATCAAGTACTTTGGGAAGTGATTCCGATGACTTCTACTGGCCCTAAAAACACTACAAATACATTCAAAAATCTCACCAGCCAATCACGCAGGAGCCCAACCTCCAAGCCTTGATCTAAATGAGCATGAAAATGTATCCACTAGGGACGCTTGGGTGACTCAGTCAGTTAAGTGTCTGCCTTCTGCTCAGGTCATGATCCCAGGATCCGGTGATGAAGCCCCACATTGGGCTCCTTGCTCAGCAGGGAGCCTGCTTCTCCCTCTGCCTGCCGCTCCCCCTGCTTGTACTCTCTCTCTGACAAACAAAATAAATAGAATCTTAGAAAAGAAAAGAAAAGAAAATGTGTCCATTAAAAAGACTGCACATGGGATATTAGGCGTGATCAGTGGAGCCCTGAAGAGTGGCATTTATCAAGAAGCTCTCTACAGGACCCTACAGGATCCTACGGATGACCTATAACCCTTTAAAAATATCTTTTAAAAAGACTCAGACGTCTCTGTACTGAAGGGTTGAAAAGGCAAAAATGCAGGGCGCCTGGGTGGCTCAGTTGGTTAAGCGACTGCCTTCGGCTCAGGTCATGATCCTGGAGTCCCAGGATCGAGTCCTGCATCAGGCTTCCCGCTCAGCGAGGAGCCTGCTTCTCCCTCTGGCCCTCCCCCTTCTCATGTGCTCTCTCTCTCTCTCTCATTCTCACTCTCTCAAAATAAATAAATAAATCTTAAAAAAAAAAGAAAAGGCAAAAATGCATAAATCAGGAACAGATACATAGAGATTAAAAAGAAATTTAATTAGGAGAAATTCAAATGCTAATGAGTAAATCAGTAT
The DNA here is from genome assembly GCF_009762305.2 of Zalophus californianus. Lineage (NCBI taxonomy): Eukaryota > Metazoa > Chordata > Mammalia > Carnivora > Otariidae > Zalophus > Zalophus californianus. Next base: position 6,670,282 of record NC_045606.1, on the reverse strand, counting down.
ATTCGACAATACTTGTCCATAATGTCCATTTTGCAGCATGCCAATAAATCCCTAGAAACCTTCCTAATGAAATAACTGAACCATTCTATCTCAAAAGCATGAGAAATCACTTAGGTATATCCTATTCAAGACCAGCACTGGCTGCTTTGCTTGGAAAATCCCACAATCTGCAAGGCAATGATTGGATTTTAGCAAATCACTTTAGATACTTCACTTCCTCCAGTTTATGAAATGTGGTGTTTAGACTCTCTGAGACACACATATATTGAGATGTTGCTGTGTTGTCCAGGATATGGTCTCATCTCAGTGTCCCCAGCACAGGTTTTAGGGAAACGAGAGAGATCTGCCTTCATGAAAACAGACAAACAAACAAACAAGCAAACAGAGAGAGATGGAATGTTCCAAACAAAAAAAACCCTGCCACCCCACCACCAGACACCTCACTAGTTACCTCGTCTTTACCTAGAGGTTATCACCAAGGTCTCCTTCTCCCCTCTACTGAAAATCAGAAAATATGTTTTTCCTCCAAAAAACAATGAAGAAAATCCAGCAGTGTCTTTGCCTAAGAATAGGTCCACAGCTTGTGTGAACTAGAAGACAGAGAAGAGGAGATTCTTTTTTTTAAAGATTTTATTTATTTATTTGACAGAGAGAGACCCAGCGAGAGAGGGAACACAAGCAGGGGGAGTGGGAGAGGGAGAAGCAGGCTTCCCGCCGAGCAGGGAGCCCGATGCAGGACTCGATCCCAGGACCCTGGGATCATGACCTGAGCTGAAGGCAGACGCTTAACCAACTGAGACACCCAGGCGCCCCAAGAGGAGATTCTTTTATAGAGTTATGTTTCTTGAATTCTATTTTCAAGACGAAAAAAGACTCTAAACAGAGTTCTAAAAAAAAAAAAATTACAATGAAGCTTTTTTGTTGGATGCCATTGAAATTCATCCCACCCACCCCCCCCCCCCCATTTCTCAAAGAAGATTCTGTAAGAGAGCACAGGTGGGTCCAGTTATTGCCATACAATATTCTCTTGACTGACTTCTACAGATCATGAACATTACTTCAAAACTATACTTAAACTTGGGGCGCCTGGGTGGCTCAGTCGTTAAGCGTCTGCCTTCGGCTCAGGTCATGATTCCCGGTCCTGGGATCGAGCCCCACATCGGGCTCCGTGCTCAGCAGGAAGCGTGCTTCTCTCTCTCTCTCACTCCCCCTGCTTGTGTTCCCTCTCTCGCTGTGTCTCTCTCTGTCAAATAAATAGATAAAATCTTAAAAAAAAAAAGACTATACTTAAACAATGTTGTTTTATTTTAAACCTTTTATGGATTTAGGCTACTTTTCTTTTGAATAATAAATGTTTCCTTAAGCACTGTAATAGTTTCAATTTCTTTTAATGCTCCAAATCCTTAATTTTAACTGAAATGAATCTTCTACAACTGTTTTGGGGAAGTGATAATGATTATTAAAATGAAGATATTTTAATTATAAGCTCTTGGAATCCTTATTTTTCCCTGAAGTGGGGGAGCTAAAGCGAATGATTTTTGAAGATAGATTGAGAATCTTTTGAAACTCTGTACTGTAATATTGGGGAAAAATAAATTGTTGATTTTTACTCTTTGTGACACAAACATCACTGTGTCTAAGATTATCTGGGCTGCTATAACAAAATGCATGGACCGGGTGGCTTACACCAGAGAAACTTATTTCTCATGGTTCTGGAGGGTGAGAGTCCAAGATCAGACAGGGTTCCGGCAGCTTCGGTTCTGGTGAGACCCCTCTTCCTGGCTTCCAATGGCCATCTCCCTGCTCTGTCTTCATAAGGCAGTTCCTTGCTGTGTACTCTCACAAGCCGGGCAGGACACTCAGTATCTCTTCCCATAAGGACTCTAATCCTATTGGATCAGGGCCCCACCTTTGGCCTCATTCAACCTTAATTTCTTCCTTACACCAAAAATAACCACACTTGAAGTTGGTACTTCAATATATGCAGTTTGTGGAGGGTGGGAGTGCCAGGGGACAAAGCTTCAGTCCATAACAGAGATTCTGGTCAGAGAACTTAGCTAGGGCTTGGCAACTGGTGTAGGACCACCTCTGAACCCTAAGACTTAAGTGTCCATTATTCAAAGTGATCCCTCAGCAAAAATTATGAATTACTATACCAAAGATTTTCAAGATACTGCCCTTATGTAGTAAAAAAAAAAAAAAAAAGAAAGAAAAAAATTCCAGTATGAAAATGTTTGAATGTCAAGGACTTTTGAATTTGTTTTATATAAAGTTTTTGATCAAGTAATGATAGGGTATTCATTCAGTTTAGAAAATTGATAGCCTACATTTGTATATATCTTTTTAAACTTTTAAGCAATTATAGTCTATCCATTCTTAAAGAGTGATACAGTTCTGTATGAGATTAAACAAAATGCAAAACAAACAAACAAAAACCCAAACAGAGGTCATGCTCCACCCCATGAAGAAGTTTCCACTGTTGCCTGTGGCTTCCATTCTGTGCTCCATTTCTAGACTCTGGTGATCCAGCTCCACTTAGGATGCCTCCCATCTGCATTCTGCCTCTTCCTCTGGCTCATTTGGATTTAAACTCCCTCCCTCATGGGGCGCCTGGGTGGCTCAATCGTTAAGCCTCTGCCTTCGGCTCAGGTCATGATCCCAGGTCCTGGGCTCGAGCCCCACATTGAGTTCCCTGCCCAGCAAGGAGACTGCTTCTCCCTCTCCCTCTGCCTGCAGCTCAGCCTGCTTGTGCTCTCTTTCTCTCTGAGTCAAATAAAAATAAAATCTTTAAAAAAATAAAATAAACTCCCTCCCTCAGAATTCTCATAAGTATTTGCTGGTGGTATTATGTTCTATGATATAGAAATGCAGCCTCCTCTAAAGAATCAAACAATGCATTGTATCAGTATAAAAAGAAGAACTTGAAAAGCCTACTCTCCCTCCTCTGCACAGAAGCACGGACATTTTGTCAGGCCCTCTTTTTTTTCTTTTCAACAGCTGAGCATCTTTCAGACCTAGGGTTGACCCTGTGATTCTGAGATGGAGAGAAGACAAATCAGGCTAATATTGTTGCATGCAGCCCCATTGCCACCCCCACTCATTACAAAGACTGCAGGCGCAGCCCACCCATAGGAATGAGCCCTAGGATCACTCGTTTGCTCTAAATCTTCAGCATTTAGTGTGGTGCCTGGCCCATAATAAATATTCTAGAATTGTGGAGTAGATAAATAGATAAATGACAATAACCAAACAAAATGCCCAGTGGATCCATTTGCGCAAACTGCTTGAAAGATCAAATCAATTATAATTTTAAGCCAAGTAAACCTCCTCTTTGTTTTATTAATAACACTAAGCCAAGGGAGTTTTTTTTTAATTATTATAGCAAGCATTATTTTACAGTATTCATTAGAATAGTACAGACCATAAGTCCTTGAGATTAAGGGTAACACATTATTTTTGCCTCTTCCTCACTTAAACGCCTGCTGCTGATGTTGTGAAGCGATTTGATAGAGTAATCTTAAGCCAATTATTTAAATATAAATTTTCTTTAATGAAATATTAGTGCCCATTAATTATACTACTATTAATATAGTAAATTTTGCCAGTAGAAATGCTCCTAAATGAACTTTCATCTGTTCTTTTTACAAAATCAATCAATCAATAATAAATAAATAAACAAACAAACACAAACTTTTGTTAGTATTATACATAAGACTTTGGTGCACTTATGCCTGCAAATTTGGTTGCAGTCTTTATAATGTGCATCTGAGAATGAGAATTTCTTATTAAAAACAAACAAACAAACAAAAACAAAGAAAGAAAAGAACCTGCAAGAGGTTGAGATTTCATTGTCTAACATATGGTAATCTATCTTCAGAAAATTGTCTAGTTTATCTTATTTTTTCTCAGGTGTGCTTTTTCATTTAGCTTAATTGCACTTACATTTTTTAATCTTATTTTTCAAACTGAGATATAATTGACATATAACATTGCATTTAATTTTACAACATAATGATTTGATGTTTGTATATATTATAAAATGATTGCCATGATACATTTAGTTAACATTCGTCACCATTCACAGGTTCAAATTATTTTTTTTCTTATAATGAGAACTTTTAAGATTTACTCTCTTACCAACTTTCTTTTTTTTTTTTTTTAAGATCTAATTTATTTATTTGAGAGAGAGAGAGAGCACACAAGCGATTGGGGGCATCTGACGCAGAGGGAGAAGCAGGCTCCTGGCTGAGCAAGGAGCCGGATGAGGGACTCCATCCCAGGACCCTGGGCCGAAGGCAGACGCTTAACCAACTGAGCCACCCAGGCATCCCTCTTAACACCTTTCAAACATACAGTTTGTGTTAACTATCGGCCCCTGTGCTGTACATGACAACCGTATGACTTAGTTATCTTTTAACTGGAAGTTTGTACTTTTGACCACCTTAAGGCCTTCTAAATCATTTTGTTTTTTTGTTTCTTGGCGCTGTTTTTTACACTGAGATCATAAATATGTGTATGTGCTATTCGTGTGTGTGTTTACACAAAACAACAGAGAGAGAGAGAAAGGTAGACAGAAGAGAGAGGAAGAGAATTTTCAGATCTTTTTATTGCTACTGCTGTTCAACAATATATCGTGGTGTTTCTAAGATAATACCTATAGTTCTCTCTCATTCTGATTAGAGTTGCATAATATTCCCTCATATGGGCTCATTCTACTTTCCTTCTTTCTGGAACGGTGCATTTTAGTTACTCATCTATTATTTTCTATTATAGACAATCTTGCAAATATATTTATTTAAGTGGCTGTGCCCTCATTTGCATTTCTGTAAAATAAATCTTTGTACTTTTATTTTTTTTTAATTTTATTTATTTGTCAGAGAGAGAGTATGAGCAGGGGGAGGGGCAGAGGGAGAAGCTGGCTCCCCAGCGAGCAGGGAGCCCGATGCAGGCCTCGATCCCAGGACCCTGGGATCATGACCTGAGCCCAAGGCAGACGCTTAACGACTGAGCCACCCAGGCACCCCAGATCCTTGTACTTTTAAACACTGCTTCCTGATCACAAGCCCCCAGTGAACACCCCTTGCCCACAGTTGCCGGCACAGCTCCCCCAGTACATTTGGCCCCTCTCCTATTAATAATAGGAAAACAATTCAAAACAACGTAAAATTAACTGATGATGTGTAGGTTTGAGACTCAAAGGACAGTAATGGTGTATTTAATAATATTTAAATCACGAGATTTTTTTTTAAAGATGTTATTTATTTATTTGACAGAGAGAGACACAGCAAGAGCAGGAACACAAGCAGGAGGAGTGGGAGAGGGAGAAGCAGGCTTCCCGCAGAGCAGGGAGCTGGATGTGGGGCTCGATCCCGGGACCCTGGGATCATGACCTGAGCTGAAGGCAAATGCTTAATGATTGAACCACCCAGGCACCCCTAAATCATGAGATATTGTAAAATGAATGAAATAATGTATGGAATGACATTTGGAAGTGAATGAGAGTTAATAAACCTTATAAAATATAGGCAAATTATTTTATCAGTTATTTGGATTAAATATAATAAAGTTTCAAAAAGCAACAGGAACAAAAATGCCTTGGTGGGGCATTCCACACTTAGTCACAGACAAACTGATCTCAAGTGATTCTCAAAAATCAAAGATGGATTTGATAAGAATATTTCATAATTTTTGAAAACATAACACATCATGCAGAAATCACTGGAAAGACGAAAAATAATTTGCCTTGTATTGCTATTACAACTGCATTGAATCAGAATCTGAAAATCTTATCATTTCCATTTTAAATAAATTTCAAAGAAGGCCAGAAAGCAGAGTGAAATGTGACCCCCTCTCCTACACTGAGCAATACAAACAGCAAATGGAAAAAGGGATATTGAAGAACTCTCATGCCCATATATGAAAATCTCACACTGGAGTTTTGCAGGTAGGTATTGTTGTGTCTCTGATATGTAACTCAGAGAAGGGGAAAAAAGAAAAAGAAAAAAAAAAAAGAGAAAGTTTTCAAAAGAACAGATCCTAAATATGAAGGGACTCATTGCATTTGATGGAAAGAAAAAATGATAAAATATTTTAAAACATTCAAGGAACAGAAAGAATTAAAATAAAACAAATATTTCAAGTTGAAAGAGTTAATGAAAGAAAATGATGAGTCTCTGGAGAATGAAGTAGTATCTCAGGTATCAAGAATCATTTTACGGACGCCTGGGTGGCTCAGTTGGTTAAGCGACTGCCTTCGGCTCAGCTCATGATCCTGGAGTCCCGGGATTGAGTCCCACATCGGGCTCCCTGCTCAGCGGGGAGTCTGCTTCTCCCTCTGACCCTCTTCCCTCTCATGCTCTCTATCTCTCATTCTCTCTCTCAAATAAATTAATTAAAAAAATCTTTAAAAAAAATCATTTTACAACAAAAGCTACTTTTAAAAATCTTAAACTTCCATGTGAAGCGTTGCTATATAAATGTTTCTGTGAAAGCCTTCTGTTCATCCCTGGGGTTGAAAGACATTTTCTCCTGTATGCTAAGCATTATTTTTCTGCACAATGTCCCCTTTTTACTTACAGTCGTTCCTCTTGTGAAAATAAATATTTCTGCCCCTTTTGATTTATACACACACACACACACACACTCACATGCACAATTCAACCTATTACTACTCTTAACATTAATTAGCAAAGCATTGCATGTGATCACTTTTACAAGATTATGTGGGTGTGAGTGTAATATGAAGCTATGACTGAGAAATTTATAATGGAGTACCTTCTCTCTCTTCACTGAGACAGTGTCGCAACCTAAGCATTATCAGTGAAATTAGGCAAATGTGCAAATAGAGTTACCCGTTCATGCCCAATTTCCTCGTTTCTCACAAAAGACAAGTCCGCATCATATGAGGGCCAGAAACCCCAGTTCCAAAAGGGCGATGAGAGGAGTTCTTAGACTCACATATCCTGAAACCCAGGAGTGGGGCCTCCCAGGGATGATGAACTCATGAGCCGATTGCTCCCCATTCCCCTGCTCTGCCTTTCTGATTTGGGGGTGTCTTCCTCTTGGACAGAGAGCTTTGGCAGTTCCCAGCACACACAGGCACCCAGGACAAAGAGCCACATGTTTTAGAATAAGTCTTTATTAAGGAAGAAAATCTCTCCTAGAACCTCATCAGTAAACTTCTCCTTAAGACCGATGGACCAGGGCGGGTTAGCTGCAGGCCTCAAGAACTCCCTGGCAGGAGGGCTGGTTTAAGTTAATCCTGGTTTCCGTGCATGTTTCTTTCATTTTTTTTTTTAAGATTTTTTTTAATCCATTTATTTGACAGAGAGATAGAGAGAGCACAAGTAGGCAGAGCGGCAGGCAGAGGGAGAGGGAGAAGCAGACTCCCCGCTGAGCGGGGAGCCCGATGCAGGGCTCGATCCCAGGACCCTGGGGTCATGACCTAAGCCTAAGTCAGACACTTAACCAACTGAGCCACCCAGGCCCCTCTCCGTGCATGTTTCTTATAAGGTAAAGGATGATGGTGCTGTGGGAGGGACGCAGTGTGTGGGCAGTTTGTCCTATCTGTCACATCAAATAAACTTTAAATTTTTTTAGCAGAAGATTGTTTATGCTAAAATTTTTGTATCCCATCCCTTGGCTTCTTTGCACTCTGAAATGTATAACAGTGACTTGGTCATTTAATAAATGAATATATATCATGAGACCTAGAGATACAAATTGAAATGGGGAAGGGAGCGCCTGGGAAAGCACATCTAAATAAACTCTCAAAAATCCCTATATATCAAGGAACAGTCTATGCCTACAGTAGCCAGCTGTTAATATGTGACTAGCGTGGACCACTAATTACCGACACAAATCCAGATGCATGTCACCTACCTCCAGCCCTGCGGACTTCATGGATAAATTGCTCTATCACCCTTAAAAGCAGATACATTTTGTTCATTAAATATTTAACCTTGAAGCCAAGCCTGTTACAGTCTTTTTGCCCAAAGCATAAGAGTCTCAGATCATAAAATCCAACATTTTCTGTCCTGGAAAGGGCCCCATGCCAGGGAGGAGGGATGCAAGACATCCTTGAAACCAGCCCTTCAAGGACACATCTATGCGCACACGGCAGAAATCCAGGGGGAGACTTTCCCCCAGAAATGCTTGTTGTGAAAACACGCCATTGAGACAAATCTGTTGAATTCCACTGTCTCCAAGACAAGGTGTGAGTGGCCCCCTGAGGGGATAGTTCTGCATTTCTGTGGGGCCTACCCTCCATGTCTTAGAACCACATTTCTGATCTCACAGAGGAAGACCAAGATTCAAGCAGAAGTTCATGAGGCCTTCTTACGTTGGACCTCAAAGGTGTCGGTGCGGTTGCTATATGACTTCCCTAGGCCTCAGGGTTGCAGCCAGCCTGGGATGATTCATTTGCTTTGTCCCTCTCTGTCTGACCAGCACATCATTGAGGTTTGGAAGGGGGTTGGTTGGGTTTTAGCGGGGTCCATAAGCTAGCGGCCTCTCTCACCTGTTACCCGGGAATGTGCCCACTTACTCTTTTTGCTCGGCATTAAAGGCCTGGGGTTATAGCTGTGTTCGTGACCCTGGGCTATCCCACCAGTCTGCCCTCCCTCTTGCAGAAGTGCTCCTTCTCCAGGGTGACGAGTTAAGGGGAAACGCTATGCCTCCTTGATCCGCATCCAATCCGGAAGGGTGTAAACCCCTCACCTGCACGGGGCTTCCTCTCTGAGGAAGCTCTGCTCTTGGTCAGTTTACTGGAACAATCTCTTTCCTTGTTTATTTGTTTATTGAGAATAAGGTAAAGTGGGGTGTGGCGGTAAAGCAAATGCATGGATAATAAATCTAACTCTGGACAATGGTAGGGGTAATCAGTTATGGAGTTAGAATGAGAACATAGGTCTGTTCAATTCCGAAGCACACTGCACCAACTAGCTCACACTCTAGAGGCCTGTAAATAAAAATCCCATTTTTTTTTAATTTGTATTCTTTAATTTTAATTCCAGTATAGTTAACACACTGTGTTACCTTAGTTTCAAGTGTACAATATAGTGATTCGACAATTCTATACATTACTCAGTGCCAAATGGCTTTATTCTGGGGAAAGAATTTCTAGCTTAGTCTTAATGGACTAACATTTATTAGGAAAGCAAAGTAAAAAAGACTCTTTCCAGAAGGAAAAGAGTAGTATCAAAACACAAAGTTGTCAAAACAAAACAAAACACCTCATTTGAAGATCTCTGAGCAATTTAATATGCTGAAGAATATTATTAATGCAGGACTGTGGTAATAGGTAAGGACAGGGACATAGGAAATGGATGTCCTCCAATATGTGTATTAATCAGGTCAGGCTGACATAACAAAATACCAGAGGCTGGACAGCTTCAACAGGAGACTGGTGCTTTCTCATGGTTCTGGAGGCTAGGAGTCTAAGACCAGGGTTCTCTCCGAGGCCTCGCCTATTCGCTTACAGGTGGCTGCCTTCTCACTGTGCACAGAGCAAGCACTTGGCACCTCTTCTTACAAGGACGCTAATACTATTAAATCAGTTTCACCTTTTTTTTTAAAGATTTTCATTGATTTGACAGAGAGACACGGAGAGAGAGGAACACAAGCAGGGGGAGTGGGAGAGGGAGAAGCAGACTCCCCGCTGAGCAGAGAGCCCGACGTGGGTCTCGATCCCAGGACCCTGGGGCCATGACCCGAGCCGAAGGCAGACGCCCAACGACTGCGCCACCCAGGCGCCCCAAATTAGTTTCACCCTTATGACCTCATTTAACCTTAGTTACTTCCTGATAAGCCCTATTTCCAAATACAGTCACATGGGGGTTGGGCTTGGACATATGAATTTTGCGAGGGACACAATTCAATCTATAGGGTTCCACCCCTGCTCACCCCAATTCATGTCCTTCTCACATGTAAATACATTCATTCCATCCCAAACATCTTAACTTATTCCAGCATCAACTCTGAAGCCCAAAGTTTCATCTAAATGCTATGCATATCAGACATAGGTGAGACTCATGTCCCTGAGTGCAGAGATGACCCTCCAATGACAGCATGGGCTGAGTTTTTGACAAAGAAATGGGGAAAAAAAAAAAAAGAGCAGACAAATTTTTGAGGTCTGAAGGGAGTAGAGTTCACAAGATTTAGGGGTCAGCTGGATTTGAAGAATCAGAAGAAATGGAAGTCCACTAGGTCATCCAGGTCTCCAACTTAGATGAGTTACTACGTGGTGTAACCATTAATCACACGCAATGGGAGGAAAATAATCGTGGGGAGATAATGGATTTGGTGAGAAGGCACATGCAACTGTTGCTTTCACTTTTTCCTATAAATCTCCAAATCTAATGCATAGCTAATAGAGTACATCAATTTACTCCCTGTATTTTATCAGCCCTTTCTGACCTCACACTTTTTAGCTGCGAGAATCTCCATCTATATGGATTCATGACAAACTATATTCTGAGTCATTGAGAAAATAAATAGCACTATGTTGTAAGATCTTGTCTAGAAGTTGAAATTTGGGAATTACTCTATTGCCCTAGGTCAGAAATAGGCAAGGTGAGCTCCTAAAACTTTCATGAGGTAATTTTTAATCTCCATGTTGTTGCGACTGAGCTTCAGCTCAGGCTCCTGACCTCAAAATAGACTTCCCAAGACCAAGGAGCAGGATTAGCAGGATGACCTATTCTCTTGATTTTGAGGGGTTCATGTTTGTCCCTCCCCTTGGGATAAAGGCTGGGATTCTGTTTTAACCGAGGTGTCAATCTCTGTTGACCCTCTCAAACACATGCAAGCAGACACACAGACATATATATACACATGTGGGTTCTTCTACCAAGACACTGCTGAGCTCAGAACAACCACCATCCTGGACTCCTGTAAATCCTCTCCCTAGACAGAACCTCTTGGCTGAAGATACCACCCCATATCAATAGAGGTAGGTTTCTTTTTCCTGATTCAACACCATTATCTAAACTGCATTCCTTGGGGACATCCTTTATTGTTCAATTAGTGCCTGCAGTTGAAGTTCCTCTAATTTTCTCTCTAAGTCCAGCTTAGTCAAGGCCAAGGTTATATGGACAAACGTTATGGTAAATATTTACGTTATTTTTTTTAAAGAGTTTATTTATTTATTTGACAGAGAGAGACACAGCGGGGGAGGGAACACAAGCAGGGGGAGTGGGAGAGGGAGAAGCAGGCTTCCCCCCGAGCAGGGAGCCCAATGCGGGGCTCGATCCCAGGACCCCGGGATCATGACCTGAGCCGAAGGCAGACGCTTAATGACTGAACCACCCAGGTGCCCCTAAATATTTACTTTAAAGAAATCTTTGTTTCTAAGATGTGAGGGTTCTAAGGTTAGACTTTATTGGTATATTTGTACTTCGGTGTTTTCTTAGCCAAAAGAAAACTTTAATGATAGTGAAAAAAGTCAAGTGAGTATGCTATATTTGAAAAAAAGTCTCCATACAGATGATTTCAAATGTTATGTGAATAATAAATGGTCAAGGTATTTTGTTTTTCCTCAGGTTTGTTTTTTTTTTTATACACCATGCACCAAGTATTTTATCTAGTTTATTCTTATTTGAGCTTAAATAATAGGAACAAACAACTCTTAATTGATAGTCTATACAAATCCACCTGGAAAATAAACATATTACATTAAATATTTAAAAATAAATACTAGGAAATGTACCATTTGGTCCATATGCAGCTCAGTATGCCACTTACTGTGTCCCTGTACCCCTGACAGATTTCGTGATGGCTCTAAAACATTTATGTCTTTAGCATAAAGAGAAGTGATTATCTCATATGGAAGCATTGCTTTAAAGCAAATTTTTAATAGTTTTTTCTGCTATTTTGGACTCAGGGATATATAAAATAGGAATATTAATGAATAAAGATAAACCCTCTAGAAAAATTTCCTTTTGAATCCCAAAATAATAACTGCATTATCAGTGATAGGTACTTTCAGGTTTTAGAATAGGACTATAATGGGATATAATTTTGTTAAACATTTTTGTTATTTGGTTAAATATTTTGCCTAACAATTTTTATGTGCACCATTTTATTGTCTAATTAGAATGAAAGTGTTTAACTACTGCCATAAAATGTTAGTTCAAAACAAAGTAATACAATTCTATTAGTAAAAAAAGAGGCAAAAAAAAATTAGAAGCTAAAGGTGTGGGATAAACTACTCATAAAATAATGATAAATACACTGTGACTATAGAAACTGGAATTTTATTCATTCTTTTTCTTCTAAAGGACTTTAGAATTGTAGCAAATGTGTTGTAAACATCTTAGTTTTTGAAATACTTTATTCATGAGAAGCTTACCATGGCCGTTCCCATCCGAACACATCTTTCCAGAGAAAGCAAACATAAGAGAGAAAATGATGAGCAGATAGCTATCACGCAGGAATATTTTTAAGTTTAATATATTGATCTTTTGTTTGATTGAGGACATTCATTATATCCAGTAATACAGAACAGAAGAAGGTTAGGGAAAGAGCAAACTTTATGTTCTTCCTGCCTGCCATGCATCCTCTTTGGGTAACAGCATTCAAATCTGCCTTTGAAAACACCCCTCTGTCTCCCAGGTCTGACGCCTGAACTAGGGCTGGTTCTGTTCTGTCTAGGGGCCTGACAAGATGATGGGAATCACTTCAAGATTTGAATCTTAGCAAGGTGAAAGTATTGTACCTCCAAAAACAGTAGTCAGAAAATTTGATTCTGACAATGGTGCCCCTAAAAGACTTTACTTTAGGGTTCTCCTGGTTCCTGTTTTCTGTAAGCCTGGATTGGATTTCATCAACTATCCATTTCCTTCCAATAAAATGTTCCCTTATGTTAGGCAGAGTTGGATTCTGTTCCATGTAATCAAATAGTCATAAATACTACACAGCTATACAGAGTCATTCCTTCTGAAATGCTTGAGAGTAGATATTGGTTTCCAGAAATGATTGAAATAGAGTTAATGTAAGTGCCTCCACTATAAAAAAGGTAAGCAGGCACACAGTGAGAAAAGCAACTTCAGGGAATCTAGAATTTATGGTGATTAGAACCCGAAGCCTGGTCTCTGCTCAAATCTTGCTACACATGTGACCTTGAATCAATCATATAACCACATTCCTTACTTTTCCCAGGAGTAGGGATAAAAAAGGCCGGGTCATTTCCCTATGAACATTGTATTTACAGTGCCTTATGGTTTTGGCACACCATTTTTGCTCTGTGAAGATTTTTATTTATTTTTTGTTTTTTATTTTAAAACATTTTATTTATTTATTTATTTGACAGACAGAGTGAGCACAAGCAGGGGGAGCAGCAAGCAGAGGGAGAGGGAGAAGCAGGCTTCCTGCTGAGCAGGGAGCCGGATGCCAGGCTCGATCCCAGGACCCTGGGATCATGACCTGAGCTGAAGGCAGACGCCTAATGACTGAGCGATGCAGGGGCCCCAACTATGAAGATTTTTAAAATGATTAAAATTGTATTCTGTTTACCACTTAGTAGGTAAGAGAATTGTAGTGGATGTTTGTCATTCTCTTGCAAGCTTAATGTCTGAAACCCATGCCTTATAAACCTTGTTGATCAAAACAACCCATCAACCCACAATCGACTAAAGATTCTGAAAGTGACAGAGATAAGCTTTGAGCAACTTTTTATGAACAAGGACAAGGGAATGGGACCCCACGTTCCACCCAATCTCATGAACCCATCTTGGACCAGGGATGGGGATTGTGGGATGCAAAGAGGTGGGAACCACACACACAAAAATGTTCTGTCCAGGCAGTGCTGTTTCAGGAAAAGTGGCACCTCAGGAGAACATCGGGAGTGTGGAAAGGAACGGCAGGTGTGTGTGAAGCACATGCTCATTCCAGCCCTTGATGTGGTGGTAGGACTGGTGGTGGTTACTGAAGTCCCCATGGGATTCTACTTGTGATTTGGGTCACCGAAGCAGCTTCATAAGCCCTGAGCCTGGCTATCTGGTTCTCCTGGCATAGTTCTCAAGAGCAAATGTTCTCAAGCTTCCCTAGACTAGCAGCATCAGCATCACCTGGGAACTTGATGGAAATGTAACCTCTCAGTCTGACTTCAGACCTACTGAATCAGTAACTTTGGGAGTTGGAGGTGAGGGGGAAAGAGTGAGAGAGAAGCAACCAGTAAATTCTCATGTCCTCCAAAGAATTCTGACAAAGCTTCAAATGTGAGTATCACTAGCCGAAGAGCACAGGTTTGGGACTAGCGGAGCCTGATTTAAGTATTTATCATTTGTACACGTATGTGATATTTTTGCACATTATTTAATCTTTCCATCTTTCACTTTCTCATTGGTAAAGTAAGGATGGTAATTCCCATCTTGTAGGGTTTCATTGACACATATTAGGTACCAAATAAATATTAGTTGCTTTGACTCTATAGTCACTTAATAAATTTATACTGTGCATAAAATATCTGGAACATGTTTATTGCTTGCAACTATTACAGATGATATAAGGATCAGAAAACAAAAATATTTAACCATGGCTCTGACATCTTAGAGTTCAGAAATATTACCGCCTATGTAATTTTTGGAAGAGTTTAAAAAAGATTGGTGTTAATTCTTCTTTAAATATATATATATTTTTTAATTCACCAGTCCTGAGGTTTCCTTTTTTGAGAGGGTTTGATCACTGATTAAATTTCCTTTCTAGTTATAAATTTGTTATTTATTTTTATTCATAATTCAATTAGTAAATTGTGTGTTTCTAGGATTTTAATTTCTTCTAGGAGATCCAATTTTTGATGTAAACATAATGTCTTATAATTCTTTTTATTTCTATAAAATAAACATTGGTAGCAATGTCCCCCTCTTCATTTCTAATGTTAGCTATTTGAGTCTCCTCTCTTTTTTTCTTAATCAATCTACCTAATGGTTTGTCAAATTTGTTGATCTTTTCCAAGAACCTACTCTTGGTTTTATAGATTTTCTCTGCTTTTAAAAAAATTCTTAATTTTATTTATCTCTGTTCTAATTGTTATAATTTTCTTCTTCTGGATTTCAATTTAGTTTATTCTTTTATTGCTGGTTCATTAAGTTGTAAATTTGGGTTTTCAGTTTGAGAGCCTTTTTTTTTTCAATATAAGCATTTACAGCTATAAATGGCCCTGCTAGCAATGCTTTCACTGAATCCCATAATTTTGGCATGTTGCATCTTCAATGGCATTTTTTTAAGATATTTTATTTATTTATTTGAGAGAGAGAGCAGAGCAAGTGGGAGAGAACACGAGTCGTGGGGAAGGGCAGAGGGAGAGGGAGAAGTGGGCTCCCTGCAGGGAGCCCCATGCCAGGCTCAATCCCAGGACCCTGAGATCATGACCTGAGCCAAAGGCAGCTGCTTAACCTACTGATGCACCCAGGTGCCCCTGATGTTGACACTTCTACATTATATAATTTACTCCTCTGTTTCTTAGAACTGTTTTTACTTAAAATCTTCTCTGTCTGATATTAGTATAGCTACTGCACTACTGCTACTGTTCTTTGGTAAATATTTGCATAGAATGTAATTTCGCACGTTTGACATTCAGCCTAATTGTATGTCTAGATCTAACGTTAGTCTCTTGTAGACAGTACAAGGTTGAATCCTGGTTTTTTTAATCCATTCTTCTAATCTCTGTCTTTTGATTGAGAAGTTAAATGCATTATATTTGAAGTAACTACTGAGAGGGAAAAAATTTACTATTACCATTTTGTTTTCTATTATCTGTTTATCTTATAACTTTTTTGCCTATCAATTTACTTCCTTACTGTCTTCCATTACATTTAGTTATTTATTTATTTTTTTTGTAGTGACATGGTTTGATCCTTTGTTATTTTCTTTTATGCATGTTGCATAGATATTTTCTTTGTGGTTACCCTGGGGCTTACATAAAACATCTGAAAGTTATAACAATTTATTTTAAATGTAAAATAAATTAACTTCAAATGCATACAGAAATGCATTAAAAATGACTACTCCTTAAAACTCCACTCCCTCCACTTAATGTTATTGATGATAAATATTATATCTGTATACACTGTGTATTCATAAACATAGATTTATAATTATTTTTTATATTTTTTGTCTTTTAAATCCCACAAAATAATAAAAGAGTGGAGTTTCATACCAAAATTACAATGATGTAGGTTTTTATGTTTGTCCACATATTTACTTTTACTAGAGAATTTCATCTTTCTGTATGGCTTTGATTTACTGTCTTGTGACCTTTGGTTTTAACAGGAAAGACTCCCACTAGTATTTCTTATACGGCAGGTCTAACGGTAATGAACTGCCTCAGCTTTGTCCATTTGGGAATGTCTTCATTTCTCTTTCACCTTTGAACAACAGTTTTGTTGGATATAGAATTCTCAGTCAATATGTATTTTTAAATTTTATCTCTTTAAATATATCCTCCCACTACGTTCTGGTCTCCAAGGTTTCTCTGAAAAATCTACTTAAAATCTTATTGAAGATCCCTCATATGTGATGAGTAAATAGCTTTTGCCGCTGCTTCGAAGATCTTTGCCTTAGATTCTCAACAGTCTGGTTGTAATGTGTCTTAGCATATGTCTTTTTGGATTTATCCTATAAGGTTCATTAAGGCTCTTGTATTTGTTTATGAGCATTGTGTTGGTTTTTATGTGTCAGCTTGGTTGGTCCATAGTTTCTCCAGATATTTATCAAGCATTTTTCTGGGTATTGCTGTGAGGTGACTTTGGATGAGCTTAACATTTAAATCATATAGTAAGTAAAGCAGCCCGTCTTCCCTAATGTGGAGTTGAAGGCCTAACTTGAAGGAAAAGAAGAACCCTCTTCCCAGTAAGAGCGCATTTCTCCTGATTGAATGCCTTTGAACTGGGGCATTGACTTTTTCCTGCTTTTGGACTTGAATTGACCCCAGCTGATAATTTGCAAATGAGGGTTGTTCTCCTCCCTTTGTAGTCAGGGACTAAGATTTCACAGTCCCACAGCAGGAACACAAGCTGCTGACTACAAGTCAGCTTACAGGACAGGGAGAGGGTGTGGGGCAAAGGCAGGTGAAAAATACCACAAAGTTTCCCTAACATCTTCAAGATGCCTTTTTTTCTGGATACAACAGTCTTTGGGTTGCTGTAAACCTCTGATTATTTTCCAGAGCTCTGGCAAAGTTGGTTCTGACAATTTCTGGGTTTGTTTTTGTTTTTTGATGTTTCTGATGCGGGGCAGGCACTTGGAGCTGTATACCCTGTCATTTTGCTGATGCTATTTCTTGATCACTTTTTTTTTTTAAGATTTTATTTATTCATTCGAGACACAGAGATACAGAGAGAGAGAGAGCACGAGCAGGGGGAGAGGCAGAGGGAGAAGCAGTCTTCCCGCTGAGCCAGGAGCCGGACATGGGACGCAATCCCAGGACCCTGGGATCACGGCCCGAGCTGAAGGCAGATGCTTAACCATCTGAGCCACCCAGGAGCCCCTCTTGATCACTTTTTATAGTGACGTTTTGTGCTTCTATATGAGCATTCCTTAAGACTGGAATCTGTCTTACATTTGTGTATTTTCTAATAGCACTTGATTTAAATGCCTGTGCTTTGCTTTACTCTGTCAAATTTATGAGAAAGTGCCACCAAAAATATGTGACAAATCAAATGAATTAACAGAATCTGCTATAATAGCAATGTGTCACCTCAGAGTCAGGTGAGCTCAGAGGATAAAAAACAAATCTCTCTTGTTGTTTCTCTCTTACTTACCACATAAACCAATATTCAAGAACCACCTCACTAAGACTGAGGTCAGTAAATGCCTCTGACGTCTTTAGGAACTGAAGGGCAGGCAACAGAAGGGCTGTTCTTTCCACATTCACATCACTATCCTCTTTAGCATCATTTAGTGTCCATTTCTTTGACTATGACCGAGGAGATTTTTATTTCAAATAATTAAAGTAATATACATCTAATCAGAAATAAATGGTAGAAGTTATATGGAAACTGGGTGTTTAGTGTTGAAAGTCAATGTTCAGTGATTAACCTGAATCCGTGCCCACGGCAAAGCCGAGCTTTTAGGTCTTGAAAGTGTTTGTCCTGTTCTTTGTTCTAAAATCCTTTGCACTTTCTGAAATGACTTTTTTTGCCTTCCAAATGCTATTACTTTTTATAATATAAATGAAGGGAGTTTCAGGCAAGTAACTCACAGAAGTAACTAATTTTGGCAGGAATCAAAATCACTGGAGTTGGCCTATATACGGAAAGGAGAAACAAAAACAAACTGTGGATCAAGAACAGAGGTAGAAAAAATGACAAATAAACAGATGAATTGTTTTATGCCAACAGGGAAATTGCAAAGGAGTAATTGCAAGAGCCTACAGAGAAAATTAATATGACAGGTGATAACACGATGTCCTTGGGGATGAAAAGCGAGACAATTTGAGTGGAAAGGCTTGAAACAACTAAAGAAAGAGATTTATTTAAGGAGATATTCAGAAATTGAAATATTTTTCCAAAGAGTGTTCATGTATTTTACCCGACATCGGGCATTTCTAAACTGGAAATGGACATGGAAATTGGAGATTATCTCTAGCAATCGATACAGATCACATATGAAGAAAGTGATACAAAGGTGAAGCCTAATTAGTGGAAGAATTATACCCACAGAGCTGGCCTATAGTAGCTTTAACAGTGCTTTCAAGGATGTTTTGGTTTAAATGGGGAGCTAGGTAATACTCAAAGGCTTTAAATCTTTAGAGCCTTGCAATAGTACACATTTTGTTAAATGCAGAAATATTCAAGGTTATAAAAATTCAGTCAAAAATAACATTTTTATGTTATTCTTATAAATTTCTCACATTCTTTTTATTCTCAAAACATATGTTACCTCTTTGCTCTACTCATTTTATACAGAAGAGGCCTTAACTGACATTCCTCACACCTCAAAGTAACATTCTTTATGATGTTACTTACCCATCACTGTTTAAATATAATGTTGCCCTAAAGAAGGAATCAGTTACATAGAAGCAGAACAGGACAGCTTAAACTACAGGCACAGCACTGTCTTCCCAACAGTAATACAAACAAAACCCTGCAAAGAACACACCAGTAAAAAGTGACGCATAAGTAACAGGCTAATGAAGAAGAGGCTTCCATATTTTCAAAATGAAATTAACTAAAAGAGGGAATTAGCTTCGTAAATGTAGAAAGCAATACTTGTAAAAATAATGATAATATTTTAAGGTAACATTTCTTTCAACTAAAGATAAAACTACATCAGGAAGAACTCCTATAAATGAGATGACTAGAATCACTAAAAGGATTTACTTTAAAGGTCAATATTCAATTAATGTAATTGCTAAGATACTGACATGGGGCCTGATTTATGGGTATTTGCACGACTAAAATGTCCTGTTTTTAGAAACCAAAGCAGTTTTCATAGTTTACGTCATATACTACAATCTCATATAACCAAACTGATTAGGACTGAAAGTGCTTGTGTGATCTAGAAAGGCCAGGCTCCCGTGTGCAATGTATAATGAATTGTATCCAAAGCCACGGTGCATTTTCAGCTAAGCCCAGTAGGTATTATATACTAGGCATGACACTAATAAACAACCCATCAGTGGTCTAATATGGATTTTACATGCTACCTAAAAATGACTAGGATTTAGGTTAAGAGCTGACAGATTTGAGATGTTGAAAAGTAATGCAATTAATAGATCAATAGTGGCATATGGATGGTTGCAACTCCACAAAGCAGCTACTGTGAGTCTACTCAACATCCAGTGAATCTTTAAAAGCATCAGAACAAGAATTCTTATTTTTCCCAAATTGGTACTTATTGGCTACGATCTCCAGGATCTCAGAGTGGTCCAAGCCCCTCCCCATTTCTCAAGGTAGAACTGTAACGTTGTGGGATTCTCCAGAACAGATTTGAGTCACGGCACTAGGAGTCGGATAATTACACTATATGGAACCAACATTTTTTTGCATCAATTCCTTTTAAATGCAGACACAAATATCTATTGCACACACACACACAACATACACATATGCATATATACATGTATATGATATCTCCTCTTAGGATTACAGGTGTCAGAAATGGATGATCACAATCATGTTGTAGGGCTGCAGAAAGGAGCTAGGGAGCCTACTTTTAGCTTTGGGACAGAGGAAAATATATCTTTGAGCACATGATAATTCAAAGTGGCTGGTTACAGTAGTCGTCTCCTCAGGAATGGTGAACCAAACTTCCTATAGCAAGGCTTTTAAAACATACTGACTTGTGGGGCGCCTGGGTGGCTCAGTCGTTAATTGTCTGCCTTCAGCTCAGGTCATGATCTCTCCCCCTGGGATCGAACCCCGCAGCGGGCTCCCTGCTCTGCGGGAAGCCTGCTTCTCTCTCTCCCACTCCCCCTGCTTGTGTTCTCTCTCTCGCTGTCTCTCTCTGTCAAATAAATAAAATCTCTAAAAAAATAAAAAATAAATAAAACATACCGACTTGTGAAATAATTTATTTAAGCAACTTGGCAGTATAATACTTAGAGCAGATAAAATAGAGCTGCTCCAATTAAAGATGCTGTATGTCTCAGAACCCTATTCTTTCACTAGCTGACAATTTGGAAACAATGGGGTCTTTAATAATAACAAAGTTGTGATTATCAGAAATTCCCTGGAGCCCTGGATTGTGACAGGCAATGAGAAAAATTGTGGGACTACAGATCCTGCTTATTTTGTCCATTAGATTTCACTGCATCATTAGACAAGCAACAACCTCTCTGATCTTTGCTTTTGAGAAAATGAATGGACCAAGAACTAGTCACTAGCTAAATTTTATTTACCAGTTCTATTTTATTGAGAAAGGAATCTGACAAGTTTAGACAAGTTTGGGTTTTAGCTGCTGACAAGTGAAGAAGTCTACTATAGTGTTTATAAAAATACAGCTTCTTGTTCATTCACCAGTAATTATTGCACTTAATATGTACAAATCATCCCGTTCTAGTCCTCATTGCTAAGGATTGTCAAAAATAATAAGGATGCAGCCCTTTTTTAATCTTCAAGGAGCTTGCAATAAAGGAGTGAGAAGTACAAATAATAAACAAAGCAAGCAAAATCAAATGCACACTAAGTTAGAGGTACAAACAAATTGCTTTTACAAGAGAAAAGCAATTGTTAACACAGCAGTTAATAGCATCGGCTTGGAGGCCAGTGATGAAACTGTATATCTGAAACCTCCATAAACTTCAATTGCCTTATCTGTGAAATGGGCTAATGATTTCCTACTTAACGTGACTACTGTGAAAATCAAATGCAGTCATGCTTCTCTATGTGTGGTCCATAGCAGCTGCAAAAGTGGTGGTTCTGTTGACTGAGAAAGTCAGTTCAGACAAGGAAGAGAAGAAAATTTAGGGTTTGGGAATGTTTATTATGAGGTGTAACAAAAAATCCATATGGAACTACCCAGAAGACGTACCTGCATATTGAGGATAACCCATTTTCAAGATACTATGACATCCCTATTTTTTGTTCTGATTCATGTTCCCATAGCCATATTCTTTCTCCACTCCTGCCTGAGATACTGAGTGCGGTGAAGGAGAAGGGTGGGTAAAATCATGCATGTCTAAATATATAGAAATTCTGATTCTAACTGATTTCACTCGCTACTCTGTGAGTTTCTTATCTGTGTCTTGTTGATTCTTTCATGCATATTTAATTAATACCCTTTTACTGCCAAATTCCTATTATCTCTCCGCAGACTCTAGTTTTTCTTGCTCTGCTGGCATTTTCTCTTGCGTATACAGATTTGCACAAATATTATCAGTTTAATTCAGCATGCGATTGTTGAATGATATCTATATACTAGACGCTATGAATTAATCTGAAAATACAAAGATAAAATAAGATATAACTTTGGGCATTAACAAATTTACTGAGCATGCTTTTGATATTTGTAAGCTATGCCTTCACTTTTTCTGCCAAATAAATTCTATACCAATTTTTTCTTCCTTTTGTTAACTGATTTCCACAAATACACCTTTAATGCCATCTCAGTATGCATTGGCTGGATGGAGAGTCCTTCCTTGGGCTTTGTTGCCGGGAAGACTGCGACATCAGCGTATGTGTCATAAAGCTGGGGGGAAGACTCAGCTAGAGGTAGCAACTACCAGAGAAATTGACTAGGTGATGGAGCTGGGGAGCAAAAATCAGTGGGAAATGCCATGATGGGGTTGACATGGCCATTGGTTGGCTGGGGGACAACCTGGCCCCAACCTGCATGTGGGCAGCGCTCAAGTCTTAGTGTAAGGTGGAATCCCGATGGAAGCTAATCACTATGCAAGGCCCCTAATTCCAGCTCTCACAAATCTCTTAAACTCCTCTGGGTGATGGAGGAGCCCTGACCACTTCCCGGTGGAATACAAATACCGAAGAACTCATCAGTAACACATGGTGCTACCATCCGCGTCTTCAGGGATTTGCTTAGTGCCCTTAGAGGCTCTCATCCCACAGCCCCAAGAGCACAGCAGACCCTAACAATGCTGAGAATGGCAAAAGGCAAAGGGAACAGGTGGAAAGCAGAAAAAACGTTCACCCACACGAGAGCATTGTGGTGCTGAGGCCTGTCAGCAGGCTAGGGCATGACGAAGTCAGAGATTGGACAAGGAGAATGTGGTGACCAAGGCACAGGCAGGGTCTGTGGACAGCCATGTCTCAAGCAGAGCAGGGAGTCAAAGGTGAATCAGTTTCATCTCTCAGACTGACACCTCCTTGCTTATTCCCTCTCCCTGGCCCCACATTCTGGATTCTCCTTGCATTTAATAAAAGAGTTCTTTTTCATATCTAATGCTTTTTCAGAGATTTGGGCATCTGAGAAGCTACTTTTAAATATTGTAAAGATTGAGGTTAACAGACTAAAGGAGCTTAAATCAAAGTATCAAGTTAATTGTCCCTTGAAAATTGAGAAACTGAGTTTAGGAATATCTAATTCAGGATTAAGTACTAAAAGGAACTTCTTTTAATCATGTCAGAGGCATAAATAAAAGAATACATGACTCACCCAAAGCTTTGAATGATTAAATCTGTGGAAAGTGAGTGTGCTTACATATCTTCCATCAATTACATCGCAGATATAAATGTGTGCTGAATCTGATTCCCACTGAAGTCCCAGACGAACCCTGGCTTCTCAGCAGCTCCCTCAAAAGCCATCAGTCAGATAAGAACATTTCCTCCTCCTTCTAATCCTAGGAATGTTTGTCCAATTATCATAGCTCAAATGGAAAGAGATTAAGAGGCAGACTCAAAAGTCAGACAGTGTTAATCAAATTCTGGCTGCAACGCTTCCCAGTTTTGTGGGTATGGGGAAATAATTTCCTTTAGCCTCAAGTCTTCCTCATCTGAAAAATGGGAATAATAATGAGTCATGTATTATCTAGTCTCATATTCAGGCCTATCGGCTGGGGGCACATGGGATAGCTCTGCCTGAGGGGTCCTGTGTCCACGTCACCCTCACAGCTAGCACCTGAACAAATGGCATGGGGTGTAATGTATCCAGGTTTTAATCTTCTGACTGGTGGTGCCCCTGCCTTATGAGTTGTTAGATATTTTATTTTATTTTTTCTTAAGATTTTATTTATTTATTTGAGAGTGAGAGTGAGAGAGAGAGAGCACAAGCAGGGCAAGGGGCGGAGGCAGAAGCAGACTCCCCGCCGAGCCGGGAGCCCGATGCGGGGCTCGATCCCAGGACTCCAGGATCATGACCTGAGCCGAAGGCAGACGCTTAACTGACTGAGCCACCCAGGCGCCCCAGAATTGTTAGATATTTTAAATATTACCCCTGCCTCTTGAAAATATTAAATGGACTATTGTTTCCACAGTACTGAGCACATTATGTGGTACATAAGAAGGTAGTTTTTATTGTTAATAACAAAATATGATTTGCAATTTATGATTACTTCCTATGTCTACCCACCTCTGTTTTTGTTTTGTTTTAAGAGAGAGAGAGAGAAAGAGGTAGAGTGGGGAAGGGCAGAGCTGGAGAAGGAGAGAGAGAACCTTATAAGCCCAACATGGGGCTTGATCTGACCCTGAGATCATGACTTGAGTGGAAATCAAGAGTCAGATGCTTAACCGACTGAGCCACCCAGGCGGCCCTACCCATTTCTGTTTTATTGTGACTTCTTTTAGTGGCATATTATGTTTCATCACCTCAGTGACTGAGAGTGTTTTTCACAGAGTAGGCACACAATAAGTGAACACTGAATTAGAATAAAGAAAAAGTTATCTAATTATCCTGTGTATCTGGATATTGCAGTTCTATAAATAAATCACATTTTCAATCAGCTGTTTTCTTCAGCTGAGAGGGGTCAGCTGAACCCATAGAAGGGTCCTGACAATTTTGATCTAGCAGCCAAATTTCTGGAAGTTGGATTTTTCAGCATGAAGAGCAAGCACACTTAGAAGGAATATAGGCAAAGAAAAAATTTTGTGCCTATATCAAGTTACGTGTATACATTTAGAGAGATTTGACTGTGATAGCTAAGTAAAGCCAAACCCAATTGGAGAATTAAAAAATGTTCTACTTCAAGGAACTAAATTTACCTTGCAGAAGTATTAATCACCTTAATAAAAGTAATGATACAGTTCTCTGCAAAATCAGATGTCAACATAAGCTATGGATAATATCTAACAAACTGCCCTCAGTAACTCTATTAATAAATTTGGTTTCTACAAAAAAAAAAAAAAAAACAACACACACTCATGTGTGAGTTAGTGTCCCCACAATAATGGCTTTACTGTCTATGCAGGGTGAGGAATTGTAGAATCTTTGTGAGAAACCAGTTGTAAAATCACAGCTGTCTTGAGTCTGCCATTAAAAATGATATAATTGTTTATTTTGGTTTAAGGATTGTGAAATAAATTTAAAAATTTACAGCAACACTAGCTCATCTTGAGATGGGTCTTAGATTTGAGTTGGCTTGATAACATCAAAATACATCAGTGTGGGCTCAAACTTGTATAAACTCATGATTGCCATACAACCAGATGTAATATTTCTACTGTAGATCAATGGCCACAAACCAGAGGCTGAAATATCAACTACAGTATCAACATGTTAAATACAGAGCAATATATAATTAGCAAGTGGTTTGTATAATTACTTTCCATGACTGAAATATACTCTCTAGCAAATCTATATTGGAAGCTAACAATCAGGAAGTTGTTGAAGAAACATGAGCAGCATTATGATAAAGAACACAGAGAATCACTTTTATTGACCTCCACAATCACAATGGCCACCAATGTGAAGTCAAAGATGTCACTGCAGAGTTTTCTTCTGAACCTCTTTAGGGCAATGATGCATTAAATCCTACCCATGGGTTGCTGGATTCCAGAAGACATCATAAAAGAGAAAGATTGCTTGCACTTTATGGAAGTAATCATTGCCAGCTTCATCTGAACCATCCCTTTAACCCAATGCTGAAGCAGGATCTCTACCCCTTCTATCACACAGGCCCAACACTGACTTGGTCTTCCTCTTTGTTCTAGCTTTAATCAGCACTCCACAAATGTTCCTTCCCCATTGCTTCCCATTTGTCATTGCATGGGTAAAGCATGAGGGTTTCCCCATCTATGTGTGGGGAAGGGTCCACCCTCGCACTCAGCATTCTTTCATTGATCTTTGGTCTGAGCCTGATAACCAGAAGTCCTCACTTCTTCATTGCTCCCTTCCAAGCTTCCCCACCTAGAGCCTAGAATTGATCCTCTATTTTACTGAAAATTGTCATGCCAGAATTACACCTATCATCCTTGTAAGCACAGTTATTACAATTATTCTGTAGTAAGAGGATTTTTAGCTACCAAATTGTTTGATTTTGTTTTTTTTAAGATTTTATTTCTTTATTTGAGAGACAGAGAGAGAACAGAGGGAGAGTGAGAGGGAGAAGCAGACTCTTTGCTGAGCAGAGAGCCTGATGTGGGGCTTGATCCCGGGACCCTGAGATCATGACCTGAGCCAAAAGGCAGATGCTTAACTAACTGAGCCACCCAGGTGCCCTGCTTTTGTTTTTTATGTTGTTGTTTATATTGTTTTCTTAAGCAGAAATTAAACGTCAAAGTTTTTATTTATGATAGAAAACCAATTTCCTTGGATAAACATACCACTTTTTTTATCATTTATAACATTTTAAAATTGCTTTATTTCACAAACTAAAAATGGTATCTTCAGTGTAACAGACTATTCATAGGTACTCAACCCTGCAAGTAAATGATGCATAGTAAATGTGTAATGAAAACAGTTAACACTAATTTTTAAAATATACACATGAAGTGATTATTATGACATCAAAAATGCATGCCTTATTAAGCCGGTAGTATTTTCCATTATCCTCTATTTATTTTTCTTTGTTATACATCAATTGATTATTTAAATTGAATAATCTATGACTTTAAATAGATTTCATTGTATTAATCATTTATTAAATAAAATTCTTTAAAACTGCTACTTGCATATCTGCTTGAAACACAATGTCTTATGGTTGTTTAAGACTCTGTTCCGATTTTTTTTTTGGGTAAATATACATGTCACAGATGTTATAACAAGAGTGTGTCAGTGTTAATTAGACTTACCACAGTTGGCAATTTCTTAAGTCATTTTTGCTGCCCACATCTTTCTTGCTACATGAAACCTACTTTGTGAAAACTGCTGATTGCCATAATCTACTAAAATAGTCTGACCTCCACCTGTATCCATATTCTGCTTTCCAGCCAAACTCTAGGATTTCTGGTTTTCATTATTCATCAGTGTTGGTTCCTCCTTAATATTCTCTTCATGAGTCTCTCCAAATATTGAAATAAAAATTTTGCCCCAAAGCAAATATTCTCAACACTCCCATATTAATAAAAAAATAAAAAAAATCTAAGAAAAGGGCAGCTTCAAACTAGTGTTTAAATTTGTCTAAGCTCCTCATTTAAATCACTGAAGTTATGAAGGAAAAAACTTGCGTTTGAGCTGAAAATCAGCCATGGATACCATCATGTGATGTACATTATGCTTAAGGTTTACCAAAAGCATTTTAGGCTCTAGAAAGTCAGAAGAAGATAATGCAAGGAAAGACTTGCAAAACCTCAAGGTGTTTCTGTCTCATCTACAGACAAAGGATTTGACCAGAGTTCGAATCCAGCCAGGGTATTATGTCTCTATCAGAAGTGACACTTACACCTCTGAAATCTAAAGGATGAATTAGTATTGTAGAATTTCATCAAAAGGGATATTTTAATATTACACGGATTAAATTTGAGACCAGCCAATTGTATCTTCTTAGAAGAAAACTGTTTAACAACATTTTTCTGAGAACAGCTGTTCAAAAGTTATACCACTGTTGAATTATTGGGATTTATATATATATATATATATATATATATATATATATATATATATATATAATGATTTTTCATTCTAAGGCTCTTGAAATAAACACACGTAGACAGTAATATTTTGGACAAAGTCACAATAAACTCACCACAACAGTTTCCAGTGAGAGACTGTCACGGGGAACAAATTGAAATATGTGTCAGGTCTAGATGAGCCTAAATGTTTTGTTTTGCACATGGACATGGAGAGAGGAGGACCTTGAAGCAGCATTTCTGGGATCTTTAGTTTGTTTGGAGATCACGCTTCTACACTCCTTCATGTTTAGCCTTTACTTTGCCTCAAGCTATTTTTGGTATTAGGTATCATTTTGGGTTTTGTTTTTTTTGTTTGTGTTTTTTAGTGCAGTTTGAGTACAAGATGACCACAGGCCTAAAAAGGTTATAGAGTGGGTTCAACATGCTTTCACATCCGCTGTGACACTCTTCAAAATAGAATATGAGCATAAACCAGGGAAAGAGCTTTGATGTGACTTGTGGTTGTTTTTTGTTGTTTTGTCTTTTTTGTGATCCTAAGTTTCCAATTCTTTTAAAGATAGAAGAAGCTTCTTCTAGTGTAAACTTCCCACAAAAAGAAAACGATCACCAAACCCAGGCTTGAGTTAAAACTAAAAGTGCATCAGCCACTCTCCGCCATCTTCAAGGAATGGTCACTGCATGAACCAACCGTGCTGATGCTCCTTTGATGGTTATTACTTAGGGCAACTTGTCTCCATTGAATAACTGACAACATTTTATCACAGTATTCACAAAATCCATCATAAATTTCCCTTCAAAGTTAACAAAAGTAAAATTTCAGTTTAATTTAATAGCACAGCACTTGACAGAAACTTGAAGGACCAGTGATAGTATTTTCACCCATCTATGGACACAAACCTGAGGAGAGAAGTTTCTCAGGGCTCCGGAGGTGCTGCTTGAGGTGCCTGCCTTGTGTTTACTCGGAAAGAAGGTGAACTCTTTTACTATATATATATATATTTTTTTTTTTTCTTTCTGTTCTTCTCATATCCTGTCTTTGTCTGGGCCTCCAGTCCTCAACAATTTCCCTCAAGATTGCTCATCTCCTCCCTGAATTGTTTAAACCCCGTTGGTCTCTTCTTTGGGATGTTAGGGGCATGTCAGTCAGGTTCCCATCAGGCCAGTCTAGTGTTATGTTGTATTGTGCCTAGTGATTCAAAGTACTTTTTTTCCCTAAGAAATGATTTCTCACATTACTTTCCCCACTACCATGTATGCAGGGTTCCATTCTTTCATTGATCAGAGCAAGTGTGCGCAAATCTCCCTCATTGTTTTAGATTGCTCTGGAAAAGGAGACATCCATTTCAGAACAGGTTTTTTATGTAAACTCAAAGCAGCTACGTTGTCCCAGAGTCCTTTCAATATTTCAAAATGGGTTAAGGATGGCGAACTAGTTCTTGAAAAAAATAGATGGTAATGGGAACAATTAAACAGAGAATTAGGCCTATTTTTGTCGTAAACATAATTCTGAAAAAGATAAAAACTATTGAATAAAGGTAAGTTTGGTATGTAAATTTAAATTTCAACATTAAAGAACTGCAATTAAGAGGTAGAAGGAAAGGAAAAATACAATAATGGTAATTTTTATTGGACACCTGGGTGGCTCAGTCATTAGGCGTCTGCCTTCGGCTCAGGTCATGATCCCAGGGTCCTGGGATCGAGCCCCGCATCGGGCTCCCTGCTCCTCGGGAAGCCTGCTTCTCCCTCTCCCACTCCCTCTGCTTTTGTTCCCTCTCTCACTGTGTCTCTCTCTGTCAAATAAATAAGTAAAATCTTAGAAAAAAAACAATAATGCTAATTTTTATTAACTCCACCTTTAGAAAAGTTAACAAACATGCTTTTTTCTAAACTAGGAAATATCTTTATTATTTCTTTGATAATAAAATAACACATATCTATAAAATTGTTAAATACTACAGATGATCTATATAGTCACCTGGAAGTGTAAAACCAGACATTTTGGTAAGTTTCTTCCTGTATCTGTCTCTGTCTTTCTGTTTCTATACACAGACACCACATATATACACTGTCATATAATTTAAATAGGCTCATACCTGCAACTTATATAGAGAGATATACATATTCACTACCTAGGATATATTTTCATATAAGAAATACATAAGCCTATAAGACACATTTCAGTATTTGCAAAGAATGACATAGTTTGGATACATGCTAATTTCTGAAATAGTCATCAATAAAATTACATTGAAATTGCTTAAAAATTTTATACATTCAAATTACTGAACATCTTCACATATGCATCTTTGTGAACTTACCTGATTATCCATTTAGTTAAATTCAAAGAAATAAAATGTCTTGTGCAAAGTAACATGTACTTAATATTTTGATATAAAATTTTCTTTTGAAACCCACACAAATATAGGCACTGATTTTTGACAAAAGAGCAAGCCACTTCAACAGAGAAATGATAATTTTCAATAAGCAATGCTAGAACAATTGAGTGTCCACATACAAACCTCAGCCTAGACATAGATTTACATCTTACACAAAAAATAACTCAAACTGGATTATAGACCTAAATGTAAAATGCAAAACTATAAAACTTCTAGGAGAAACTGTCACCTTGGTTTTGCTAATGAGACTTAGATAGAATGTCAGAAGCACAATTCATGAAAGGAAATACAGACAAGGTGGACTTTGTTGATATTTAAAAAACCTTCTGGGTGAAAGGCACTCTTAAGAGAATGAAGGCTGTTTATGTGCTAAGAGAAAATGCTTGCAAAATACCTATCTGATGAAAGAATTCTATCTAAAATATTCACAATGAAGAACATTTAAGACTTAAAAAATTGACAACAAATAATTAAAAACAGGCAAACATCTAAACACACATCTCACCAAATAAAATCTACAGGTGGCAAATAAGCATTCAGGAAGATGATCAACACTATTTGTTGTGAGGGAAATGCAGATTAAGACAATGGGTTACTATTACACCTACTAGAATGGCTGAAATCCAGTTGACAATACCAGTTGATGAGGCTACAGAGCAATAGGAATTTCCACTTAATACTGGTATTCATGCAAAATGATTCAGTCCCTATGGGCTCAGCAGTATATTTACAAAGCTAAATATGCTCTTACCATAAGATCCAGCATGTGCTCTCCTTCAGATTTTGTTAACTGATTTGATTTTTGTCTGCTCAAGGATCTGCACACAAATGTTTATAGGACTTCTATTGTAATTAGAAGCAATTAGGATACCCTTCAATAGGTGAGTGGATAAACAAACTGATGCATCAGAAGAAAATACCAGGCAGAATCATGACTGAATCTTAAACGCATAGTGCTAAGTCAGAAAATTCTAAGGCCGGGTATACACACGATGAGCCTGGAGCATTTAGTTAAGTGCCAAAAATAGGGAAGTGCTCCAAGCCAACAAACACAACAAAATACAACACTGCAGGACTGTCATAGGGACCCAAGAGCCAGACGAAAAGATTTTCAGTGATGAAAGCTGAAATAGTTTGGGCAACAAATAAATAATGTGAGACTGGCATGCTAACTATAAGTAAAATCATGAGTCCATACAAATGCTTTAGTAAATTTATAAAGGGGGAATAGGAGACAAATCTCCTTTGCAGAAGAATTCTAAATAATGAATGCATATACAGTTCCTTCAAAGAGGTGGAACATTACTCCTCACCCTTAACTGTGTGCTGGGTATACTGACGTCCTTCCTAATAGCAAGGTGTGGAAAGTGTAAAAAAAGTCACTTTACAATAGAGAAACCTGACACTGTCTCAGCCAGGTGACCAAGGTCAACATCAACAGTGATAAGCTGTGTTGGTGGTATTTACCACTGATATGATATGATGTGAAGGATACTTTCCCTCTGTGGTCTTCCTCCCCCAAACCCATAACCACACTGTAATCATGAGAAAAGTGGGGGTATAAACCCCAGTTGAGGGGCATTCTACAAAATACCTGACCAGCACTGCTCAGAAATATCAAGATTATCAGTAACAGGGAGAGTCTTGCCGCAGTCTGGAGGTGCTTCCAGACATGGAGACTGAATGTGAAGGGGGCACCTGGATGAGCTACTGGGACAGAAAAACCCATCAGGTAAACATGGAGGAAATCTGAAAATGGCATAGACTTCTGTTAATAATAATACATTAATATTGGTTCATTGTTTGTTACAAATGACCATACAAATGTAGGATCTTAATAGTAGGGAAAACTGGGGGCACCTGGGTGGCTCAGTCAGTTAAACAACGGACTTTTGATTTTGGCTCAGGTCGTGATCTCAGAGTTGTGAGATTGAGCCCTTCATGGGGCTCCTCACTGAGCATGGAGCCTGCTTAAGATTCTCTCTCCCTCTCCTTCCCCTATCTATAAATAGTAAGTAAGTAAATAAATAAATGAATAAATAAAATAATAATAAAGAAACCAGGGTGTGGGCCAAATGGAAACACTCTGCGCTATCTTTAAAGATGCTCTGTAAATCTAAAATTAATCTAAAATAAAAAGCATATTAAATTATGAAAAGCAAAGGGATGATGAATATGGGTTTTCAGATGATCACCTTCTCAGATAGGGTGGTACTGGGATGGGACAACACGTCACTATGAAAACACCAGTTCCCGTTATAGCTGATGTTTTCTGATGGGTGGCTATGATATGAAAAATAGCTATATCAAAATAGAATTGAAAATAAATTATGGTGTATCTGTATAACTAAACACTATGTAATCTTCAAAAATATTTTTTCAAAATATATTCCTTGGCATCCTAGGAGGTTGTCAATCTAATAATCTAGTTGTGTGCATGCATGCATGCGTGCGTGTGTGTGTGTGTGTGTGTGTTTTACTGTGACCTTTGAGTTCTCCACGCCTGGCACTTGGCTTAATGTTGAAGACAATACGGAGAGAAAGATGCATCAATTACGTACTACATTTTGTTCTAAAGGAAGCAAATGGTTTTCACAAGCCACTTTCCTCAGATAATATCAAATGGAAGTACACGATGATATGACAACTTAAACAATTTGGAAACCATATCTGAGCTTTTCAAATAATACTTCCTTGAGGAGGTGTCATTTGACTACAGCTGTAAAAGAATAATAGGATTTAAATATTGAATAAAAGAAAGATAATTTTCAACTGAGGAAATGACAGCTCTATGGAGGACAACAATATGGACTGTCTGAGAAAGGGAAGGGAGGAAGGAAGGAAGGAAGGAAGGAAGGAAGGAAGGAAGGAAGGAAGGAAGGAAGGAAGGAAGGAAGGAAGGAAAGTGTGGGAAGTAGGAAGGAAAGAAAGGGAGGAAGGAAGAAGGGATGGAAGGAAGGGGGAAGGAGAGGGGGAGGTAGGAAGAAAAGGGCCAATGTGGAGAGAACACAGAGAATGAGTTGGAGAGTGGTAAATTGTGAAGCTGGAAGAGAAAAAGAGTTGCCATTCCTGTCTTGTAGGACACATACTGAATTTTTCTTTTTCCTGTTACCAATGGGAAGGCACTGGAAGATTTTAAAAATAATATAATAGCATCAAACTTGAACTTATAAATGATTACTCAGGCCAAAGTGTGGAGAAAGGGTGTGAAGGGTCAAGAAAGAATGTGGAGACACTGTGGAAAGGCCTAACTGAAAAACACAGAATCCCTTCCTTCTGCTTTAAACAGAAAAGGATTTTGGGATAACTTACAGACGCTGGGTTGGACATGGAATCAGGACTTAATGCTCTCGGAGGGCTCTAGCATGGTGCTTTGCAAGTTCTCTGTGTTGAAGGATACACAGATAAACTTTTGGAGAAAAATATGTATGTATATAAATATATAGACTCATGTATATCAGTAAGGAGCACATACTTTTATAAAATACAATGAAATAATTACTAGAAAACAGTATGAAAAACATAGAAAAGTACAAGTTCAAAGTCTTCATTATTAGATTCACAGACATAAATTGCATTTCAGCAAATATAATCAAAATAAATATAGCACACAGGAGCATAGAAAAAATTTCAGAACTTAAACACATTTTTTATTGGTGTTGCACATATAGACAATTAACTTAGAGAATCATTACTTTCAAGTTTTCACCAGCATATAAGTTGTTCCACTAGCATAATTTAACAAAAAGTTTTTGTTTTCTATTTTTAAAGATTTTATTTATTTATTTGACAGAGAGACACAGCGAGGAGGGAACACAAGCAGGGGGAGTGGGAGAGGGAGAAGCAGGCTTCCCGAGGAGCAGGGAGCCCGGTGCAGGGCTCCATCCCAGGACCCTGGGACCATGACCTGAGCTGAAGGCAGACGCCTAACCAACTGAGCCACCCAGGTGCACATCTTGAATGAATGCCATGCACATCAGTATTTAAGGTTTTAATGTAATGAATAATCTTGCTTCTCACTAGTTAACTTAATTACTTCACATTGGCTGATGACACTGTTCCTCTCCAAGAGTAAGATACATATCAAAGGTTTCATGTTCTATTTTAATAAAGATTATCCTAGAGAAATCAGTGCCTCACAGAGGAATATCGGAATGAAAGAAGAGATTTTAAGGCAATTTTGGCAAATGCAAAATATTCATTTATTAAGTTGATCACCACTGGAGGCAAGTGATGCTGGTTTTCAAAGTATAGCTTTAAACCTCTATCAGTTGCCATCGTCAACAACCTCATCTGTAAAGTTTTAGTTGTCTTTAGAGATTTTCCAGTGGAAGAACTTGATTTCAAATCCATTAATTTCCTGTTCATTAGTCTCCTTTGATGAAAAATAAAATTGGAAACACTTAATCAGATCGTATTGGGTATTCTGTGACAACTCTTTTCAGATGTATAATCACCTAAGATCATCACCTAATTGGGATATTTGTTGGTAAAGTATGGGATATATTACAACAAGCTGAGAGATACTACTGTTCTAAGTATCTATCTTTCACTCGTAATACTTATATTTTCTCAGATTTAGTATATTTCTTGGTTACAATTTACAAATTTATGTAAAATGCTGCACACTTTCACATGGTCGTACAAACCCTGACTAATTCACAGATCTCACCACACCGGACTCACCATGTGAGTTTGGCAAAACCCTGGTTGGTATCCTGCTCAGTTAATCACCCTCTTGGATTTGTGGTGACGTCAAGTTGCATAGAAGTGTCTCGATGTTTCCTTTCATTTTTCTGGACATACATCATCACTGAGCAGGAGCTCTCTCGGGCACTGTTCGGGTGCCGACATCACACAGGCACTGCTGTGCCACAGGAAGTGGCACATACCAGCTCAGCTGGACATCTGGCTCTTCTGTCCCCCACTGCTGCCTCTGACAGTGGCCAGTCCGTCTGTGACAGGGTGACCCCATGACATGGCTTTTCCTTCCCATCCTTCACTTTTGAAAGGAAATCTCACACTGGTTTGTATTTGACTGGCAGAGCCCAGCTCACAATCACGTATCCTAGCTGCAAAGTCTTCTGAAAACATAGTTCCTGAGTTCCCCTACATGGGAGGCAAGATACATATAGTGAAAAAACTCAGGCACCTGGGTGGCTCAGTCCATTAAGCTTCTGCCTTGAGCTCAGCTCAGGTCATGGTCCAGGGTCCTGGGATCGAGTTCTGCATTGGGCTCCCTGCTCAGTGGGGAGCCTGCTTCTCCCTCTCCCTCTGCCCCTCCCTCCCTGCTCATGCTCTCTCTCTCAAATAAATAAATAAAATATTAAAAAAAAAACAACTCTAGAAACACAAGGGATGGTTTTAAAGGGTACCATGTAATCAAAAGCTATAGAAGGCATCCAGGGAGGTGGGGTTGAAATGGAGAGGGGTAACACGAATACACGACAACTGAAGGAGAATGGGTATTAAACGGTAAAAAGGATGGATTTGACAAGGGGTAAAAGGCCAGGGAACCTCTAAAGACAATGCCATGTCCCTGGTCTATTCATCTGCATGCGCCATGGTGCCATTCAGAGGGAATTGAGGAAGAGGGGGACGGTTAGTGTTTTTGCTTTTCTGTGTCTTATTGGTATATGCCCCAGATTGTGGAGAGGGCTGGGTTCAACTGGGGCAGAATAATATAATTGAAGTGAGGAAGACTGTTTTAGTTAAAAATCTGGCTCTAAGTGTTACATTGGCATTGGATCAGTAACAACTTTTTCTTTTTTTGTTTGCTTTGTTTTATTTTGTTTTATTACCTATAGGTTTCTGCCTTCTCAGCAAAGCCTCCAGAATGTCCTTCAGAACACAAGTTGGTTTTGTTCACTGCTGCATCAATAGGTCTAGATGCCCAGTTCATTGTAGACTCTCAACAAATTCATATTTTTTTAAGATTTTATTTATTTATTTTTGAGAGAGAGAAGGAACACAAGTAGGGGGTAAGGGCAGAGGGAGAAGCAGACTCCCAACTTAGCAGGGAGCTCGAGGCAGGATTCGATCCTGGAACTCCAGGATCATGACCTGAGCCAAAGGCAGTCGTTTAACCAACTGAGCCACCCTAGGTGCACCATAAATTCATATTTTAATAAATGATTTTTCTATCTACCTCCTGCCACAAATTCCAGACTAGATTTAAGCTCAGACTTTTCAAATACTTCCCTTGAATCCATGTTTCCCTGTGTACAAAGAATAGGTATCTTACTAATCTAATTCATGCCCAGTGAAAATGGTTGTCTCTTGCCACCATAGACATCTAGAGACTAGTAGTTTCTAGAAACCAAAAATAAAATAGGTATTTAGCTTTGGTTTAATTTCATCAATACAAAAAGTCAGTTTAGGAATTGACATTCATCCCCATCAACAGAATGGAGAGCAGGTAGGGGACCAAAGGACATAATGGATGAGCCTGAGTGTGGGTTGATGCTTGTTCTTCCATTTGGCTATATCGGCCATGCAAGTTAAACATAGGTTTATTTATATGGTATGGAAATATATATTCAAGTTGCAGTTTTCAATCAAATGATTTTCTTTAACGTAGATATCCATGTATTTTACTCTCACCTTTACTCTAGATTTAATTTGGTTTTCTCTTAGGCCAACTCAGATCACCATTTGTACATTAATCAAAAGAAGAACAGGTTACTCTAATTGTTTTAATTGCAAGGCTGCCAGAGAACACCTCTGTCCAAATCTTTTCTCTGATTTGTTAAATTGCCTTTTTAAGAAAAGACAAAAGGCTTGTGTTTTATAGAGAGTAGGGCTAAAAATGGGGGCGTTTTAACCCAATCAAAGGAAGAGAGGCCTGGCTTCTCATAAGGGAAAGGAAAATCCTTTGCAGGAAGCAGCAAAGCTTTGCCCACTTCTCGGTGGTGGCTGGCTCACGCTCTCTACCAAGTTCTTTATCCTTGAGCAAAGCCTAAATTCTGCCTTCCAGAAGGAGCAAAGGAAAAGTAAGTATGAAATATCCTGTTTGGTCCTTTCCCAAAGAGTGAAAATCAAAGAGTGCAGTTGGTTGCTTTGTTATTTGATTCTAGGCTCCCTTACCTCTCTCCCCTTCTCATAGTAACGTTCAAGCCTTGATTTGTTGCTTCTTCCCTGAGTGGTGAGAGGAAACAACAGTCCACTTCCCCTCCCAGGCTTCAATGCCAGCTCTAAAAATAAACCTGCCTTAATTAAATTGCAAATGTAATCACCAGGGTCTGATTCAATAAAAATGACATGCTGGCATTCTGTAAAGTCCTCCTGAACCTGTATGGAGCCCCGGGAAGCACCCCTTGCCAACCTGCCTGTCAGGTCTGATGAATCAAGGCAAACATGTGGGTACGCAGGACAAGTGCAGAACTCCCTGAATTTAGGGGTCTTTATTTTTAGAAGTGAGGGAGAACATACCTGCAGTCCAGCACAGGGTCTAACTGTTTCCAGTGCTCCCACAAAATCACTCTAACTTCTAGAGAAAACTTTGCAAATGCTGGTGATCTCTGAGAGCCCAACACCAGCCATTCCCAGGCGTCTCTAAACAGCCGAGGCTCAGGCTGGAGCCCTGAGTGGTCACGTTCACAGCTCCAGATCCGAGGTGTAATTTGAGACACACATAATGGGTGATGAAACAGGTTGTTGATTGAAGTTAGTAATAAAAACACAAGCGAGCCCTTGCGTTAGGCTCTCAACAAATAAAACTCCTGAAAGAGGCAATAAGAGATCGGTGTGGTGAATGTTCATTTTGCGTCCCTGCAAGTTGAGACGGGTGATCTGTCTCATCCCGCTATTTGGTTAAACATTTCCTGTCCTCACATATTTTAAAAGTGAAAATGTACTTGTTTATAAGAGCCTCTCGACTCGCATCTATAATGTGAAGCCCATCAGCTTACAGGAGAATTGGAATAGTAAAACCAGGCTCCCTGGAAGAGTAAAATCAGGCAGTAGAAGGAATTAAAATGACCCTTTACTATTTTAAATGGAAATAAAGCAGATATTGGTCGTGTTACCACACAAAATGTGTACAATGGGACCCATCTGGCCTTCAAGTTGGGATATTAAAAGAGGAGGTAGGTGACAATCTTTGCTGCACAAATCGTGGAAAATCATGAGTGGGCCTGAAACAGAGACTCTAAGAGCTTATAGGAAAGGGTTTTATAGTAAAGAAAGATGATGATCTATTTATGTTCTAGAGTGGTCGATTTTTAGAGTTGTCGATCTTGAAAAGTTAAAAAAGTACATAAAGATCCATGTGTGCTTAAACACATTGCTAAATAAAATGGACATAACGGTGGAATGGAATTTATATTTGGTGCACGCATTCCCCAATTTCTCTGCTGTGTGCTGGTCTTGTCAGATCCTTGTTCAGGTGTGGGTCATTGCCAGTGGAAGCACATGAGAAGGTAGAGGAAAGATTGAAACAGGAATCAGATCCAGTCTGCATGACAGAGATTTCTAAAAACCAGGGGTGTTTATTATAAAGGGGCTGGGAGCGGGAGAACTTCTTCAAGTATGTGATTGCTCTCTTTGAGCTCAGGAAGATAGAAAGGGATTGGAGCGCTTTGGGGTCAATCCAATGGGCAGACCAAAGAAGAGGATTGTCAAGAGATAGACTCTTTTATTCATTTTCAAGAAATAATCGTGGACCATTGATAATTTTGCCAGGTATGTTTCCAGACTCTGGGGATACAAAAATAAGCAAAAGAGAAAAAAAAAAAAATCCTATCATCATGAAACTGACATTACGATGGGGAGAACAAAACGTGAGTGAAATGTATGTTCTTCCTGATTGAGAGCAGTAGGAGATCCCCGCCCCCAGCCCAAGGCCCACGGAGTGGGGTGGATAAATCACCTCCGATAGGCCAGCTAGACAGCCAATTCTGACAACCTTAGAGAGTGGCAGTTAATAGATCTTGATGTAGACGCTGCTTATGGAGCATGAAGAATTATATCCATTGTATCATCAGTATCAAAGGTCTGTTTTAGTCATCTAAATATGTTCTAATTTCTCTGGGTGTTGCTTTTTGCCTTGGTTTACCTATCATTAATCATTTTACACATCTCTATACCTTCCCATTTCTTTTGTATTTCCTTGATTTATCATCCCTACCTTGTTACATTATCCTTGTTTATTTACTTATTTCACCATAGCCTTTGCAGCCAGTTTATAGTTGGTATTTTAATTTTATTTTTTTATTTATTTTTCATTTTTTTTTAGAGAGGGAGGGGGGTGGAGGGAGAGAGAGAATCTCAAACAGCCTCCACACCCAGCACAGAGCACAACACAGGGCTTGATCTCACGACCCTGAGATCATGACCGGAGCCAAAATCAAGAGTCGGATGCTTAACAGACCGAGCCACACAGGCGCCCCTAGTTGGTACTTTTAAACTGGTCCTGGGAGTATATCTTTTGTAGGAGAATGCGGTCTTTTTTTTCCCTATCACATCGGTCCATGATTTGTTTTTTGTGTGTGTTTCTTTTGTTTTGTGGTTTCACATTTTCTGATATATGAACCCTGTCTAAGGTATTTTGTGTATGTATGTGTGTGTGTAATACTGGATGCAAGTTTATTTTCTAATCATTAACATTAGAATTAAAGAGTATCTCTAGACTCCATTATCCTGTAGTAAAATAAATAAACAACAACAAAAAAAGACGATATTCATGTAGTCTTACTGCTGGACAACCTCCCTTGGGTCAGCTTTTGAATTGTTCATGCATCCTGGGATGTTAGAGAGTATTTAAAAGAATTTAATTCCTGTATTTTTATGGTGTTGCTCCACATGTAAGAGAAGTTGTCTAAATTAGTATGTGAATTACCAAGAGGAATTCTGTGTCCCTGCAGACTCCTGGGATGATGAAGGGGTAGGAAAGGGGCCCACATGGTACTGTTTTGATATCAAAGAAGCAGTGACTCAAGAGTTTGGAGGACTTTGACTGTGCATATTTCCTCTAATTCTATTAAGGGTGGAATAAAACAAATGTGACCAAATATTACTTCAGTTTAATGAATTTATATTTGCAGTGTTGCTCCTTTTGTTTTAGAATTTTTTCATAATCCCATATTGGATGTAATTATTTATTCATTCATTTCTGTTTAGTCATTTTTGCCAGATGGAAGGTTGCTTCTCATGAACAGATTGAGATGTCTGCTCTTTCTCACTGCCTTGCTCATGCCGTCAGTATGCCCTCACTTGGAAGGCTAGTAACTCTAATTTCACATAGCCTCTTCCTCATCTAGGCAACCTGGAGGGGAACAAAGAAATGTGGGTCATCCCAGCAGAACAACTTCATCTCTGTCATCTTTCTTGTCTGTGGATGAAATGGTTACTCTAGAGGCTAAAATTTTTGTTTGTTTTGTTTCATTTTATTTAATTCAGCATTCCCTTTGCTCAGTACCCATGGAAAGAGTGCAATGTGGCTATGTATAGTCTCATTAATATGTTGCCTCATACTATAACAACAAAAAAAATCTATTCCATCTAGAACAGACTGTTCCATGTAGAAGAGAAATAGCTCTGCATCTGGGCTGTAATATCTTCATGGTTTTCTGAGAAACAGCAGCAACTTCTCACGTGGCTACTCTTAATTGTTAGAGATTGTAATTGCTAAAGCAATTTACAATCATTTTCCCCCAATATCATACATAACTCTTCAGCCCCTCAAATTGCAGGGTCCTAGGTGGCTCAGTCTGTTTGGTGTCCTACACTTGATTTCAGCTCAGGTCATGATCTCAGGGTCTTGAGATCAAGCCCCATGCTGGGCTCTGTTCTGGGCATGGAGCTTACTTAAGATTCTGTCTTTCTCTCTCCCTCTGCCCCTCCCCTCCACCACTTGTGCTCTCACTTTCTCTCTTTCTGTCTAAAACAAAACAAAACAAAAATTGCAGGGTCTTGTCTCAATTCCAGTAGACAATGTCTTCCCAGCCACTGGACAAAGAGAATCTGCAAATAAAACCTCAGTATTCTTCTGAAAGTTCTAAATACATTATTTTCACACCTAAGTAAGCAGTAATTGTTAGCCATTATTTTCATTTTTAGTCCATCAGCCTGGCCCAGATGCCTCGCTCAGAAATCTTTCCCATTTCTTGCCCATTAATGGCACTGTTCTCCAGTCTGGAGATTACAATTATATCTGGGATCTGAGCTAGAAGAGGAAGGGAAACCCCATAGGCCTCTGCTCAAGTTGCCATCATAACTAGAATGGACCGTTAAATGGGGTGTTGGGTACTAATGATAACAGTTTATTTTAGAAGCCAGTAATGGTTAAAAGATAACAGATTCTGAAGGAAAAAAAATCTCATTAAAACAAAACAAAACAGAATAGTATTGGTGGAATGCAAGGATGCTGCTTGACACATAGGTTATATTGACTGTTAGCAAATAATCTTTCAATTTTGTTAGAGTTGTATAACTCACGTAGAGAGGTATGAACTAAAAAAATAATATTGCTAATGATATGACTAAGAGCTACTAGTAAGAAAAAAATAATAATTATTAAGAATTATGTTTTGGAGTTCTATCCTTGGCTTAGACTACAAAGATATATTTATTCTCACTTTCGTAAGAGTGAAATTGCAAAAAAGAGAAAAAAATTGGATTTGATTACAATCTAAGAATGAACTGTAATGATGGAAAGTTTAGGATTTTAAATTAGATAAACAATTTGAAGAAAAGAGCAATATCTTTTGGATATTTGCCTCAAGCTCAAGATGACTCTCTTACTGAATTATGCTGGATTAAGTGAAGAAATGCTTCCCACAACCACCTTTCCTTGCATAGACTAAGATACACTAAAGATTTCTTCCCTCTTTTTCTTAAATTCAAACCCTTTTATATGTAAAGATGAGAGCAAAAAAGCAGAACCAATAAGAACAGAATGCAGAGATCTCTTTTGTACTAGCTGGAGGAGCAGGGAATTTAATGATGTATCCAATTAATCATTTGGGGCTAGATTCCCCATATCATTACTTCTACTAACCAGAGCCCTGGGCCAGAGTGAGAAATGCAGAGATTGGAAGTTGACTTCCCACAGGTAGCAGTAGGGAGAAAAGGGAATATGAATTTTTAGAATTGAGTTGGAGTCGTAAATATCTGAAACTACCAACTGATAATTGCATTGATTAAAATTTGGATATTTTAAAATTTTTCCACAAACCCCAATATACTATGAATTGTTACCCTGATTCCTATATAAGGCTGGTGGGTGATGAACTTGCATGTACCCAGCACAGAGCTTAGCATATAGTTTGTTGTGTCAAAAATAAATAAGTAAATAAATAATAAAATAAATAAATAAAATAAATGTAAGTGAAATTCCATTTCGTTAAACTAGATAACATAGTGAGTATATTGGTAAAGATAGGCTGAGTCCTATTACAAACTCCCGATTCTCAATAACAAAATGCCATTCTATTTTTCATTAAAGACATATACTTATTTAGGCAGGTCAGGAGGCTCAGGTCCACATAGTTATTCAGGGACTGAGTCTGAGAGAAATTCTAACACCTTTATTTAACCAAGAGCCCCTATGGTCCCAATGGAAGTAGAGAAGAAAGAAGGTACTGGGAAGGCACACCCTCACTTAACTGTCTGAGCCTCCTGATATTTGACATCTACTCTCATTCCATTGGTGAGTTCTAGTCACATCATCCAATCTCATTACAAGGGAGGCTGGGAAATGTAGTTCAGCTGTGTCCCAGGAAGAGGAGTTGGCCCTATTGAGGGTCTAGCCAGTCTTTGGTGTGGAGCATGTACTCCAGAAACCTTACAAAACTTTTCCTTATACAGTATTTGCAGAGCTGCATCTAGACCTGCCCTTTCTAGACCCTTTATAATACCACCCATAGTTATGGTGATCTACTGACTGATACCTTTCAATTATTTCTTAACTTTAGATAATTGTGCTAGCCCAAGAGTCAGATTTTCTTTTGCTCAAGACTGTTTAGTACTTAGAGACCCTATTTGTCCATTTAATAATTATGTGTACCAGGCAGTGTTCTAGGCTGTGGAGACATCGCATTGAAGGAAGTAGAAAATAATCTTTGCCCTTATGGAACTTAGATTCTTATTTTGATTCATAGCCTCATAGATGAGACACTGAGATGTTGATGAGGAAATGTAAAGAGGAAAGTGCAGGAAAAATAAGGTCCCGTATAAAATACATAAATATAATCTGATACACCACGTGAGGATTAATTTTGAATTTGCCATTGAAAAAGGAAAGAAGTTGGGTGCCTGGGTGGCTCAGTCATTGAGCGTCTGCCTTCGGCTCAGGTCATGATCCCAGGGTCCTGGGATCGAGCCCCACATCGGGCTCCCTGCTCCGCGGGAAGCCTGCTTCTCCCTCTCCACTCCCCCTGCTTGTGTTCCCTCTCTCCCTGTGTCTCTCTCTGTCAAATAAATAAAATCTTTTAAAAAAAGAAAGAAAGAAAAAGAAAACGTAAAG
Source organism: Zalophus californianus (assembly GCF_009762305.2). Taxonomy (NCBI): domain Eukaryota; kingdom Metazoa; phylum Chordata; class Mammalia; order Carnivora; family Otariidae; genus Zalophus; species Zalophus californianus. The sequence goes on along the minus strand of NC_045606.1, from coordinate 6,627,020 downwards.
AAGTTGACCATTCTCTATGTGGACAGATCCTCTTCAGTTTGGTGTGCAGAATACCAAGGGGCACCATGAATAAGTTAACAAAGAAAGGCATGCCTTCATTCATGGCACAGGAAGACATATCTGTCTTGTTCATCGGCTGCATGGTAACTACCGTTGCCAGAAAGTTCTCGTGTATGGGCCCCAGGCACTTACTATAGATGGCCCACAAAATTGATTCAAATATTCCCTCAATATTTAAAAAGGGGAAAAAAATAAAAGAAAAAGAAAAATACAGAGAAGGAAAAACACTTTTTTAAAAAATAATCATTTCAAGAAAAGTCTTACAGTTCTTCAGAGCCATACCAGAAATGAATGTTCTTGTAGTATTCCCCAATAATTAAGACATCTTATGCTTGGGTCACCTGGGTGGCTCAGTCGTTTAGCATCTGCCTTGGGCTCAGGTCATGGTCCCAGGGTCCTGGGATCGAGCCCCGGGCTCGACAGGGCTCCCTGCTCAGCGGGAAGCCTGCCTCTCCCTCTCCCACTCCCCCTGCTTGTGTTCCCTCTCTCGCTGTGTCTCTCTCTATCAAATAAATAAACAACATCTTAAAAAAAATAAAATAAAACATCTCATGCCTATATAAAAACTCTGTGCCCATACCCTTCTCATGCCTTACATCTGTTATCTATTTAATTTTCACACAATCATATGAAGTACCAAAATTATACCCAATTTATATATGAAGTAGTAGAGACTGTGATGAAATAATTTGCCCAAGATTTTACAGTTATGAAAAGGGAGATCAGATTTGAACCTAAGCCTTATTGAGTCTGTACATGTAACCACTCTACAAACTGCCTTTTTCTTTTTTTTTTAAATTCTTTTTTTTTAATATTTTATTTATTTATTCATGAGAGACAGAGGGAGGGGGGGGGGAGAGAGAGAGAGAGAGAGAGAGAGAGAGAGAGAAGCAGGCTCCCAAGGAGCAGAGAGCCCGATGCGGGACTCGATCCCAGGACCCTGGGATCATGACCTGAGCCAAAGGCAGACGCTTAACCATCTGAGCCACCCAGGTGCCCTACAAACTGCCTTTCTCTACATAATATTCAAAATAATTCTAAAAATAGAGGGAAAAAAAGAATATCAGTATCTTTGGCCTTGATACATAAATGTCTCCCGATCAGTGTTTGTTGTACTGGCCTTGGTAGCATACTGAACCATTAAAAACTTCCATCATCTTAACTTTCTGGTTCATTCCAGAATGTGAGTCCCCTCTGCTTCTCTCCTGTTACTTACCCTTCTTCAGTATAGGAAGGAATCTTTAGATGACTGGAGGTAATTAATAGTGTGCAATTAAAAAATTTTATGGTTGTATATAAATGCATCCTATAGCAATTTTGACAAGGTAGGCAAATAATCTATGTCTCAGTCTCAATTTCTGCATATTGGGAAAACGGTACCTGATTTGTGGGATTGTTGTTTGGATACAAGGAAGTAATCAATATAAAGCTCTAAGAATACTCTTGGCATATTATAAATATATCAAAATTATGAGATATTGTGGAGAGTTTTGTTGTCTCAAGCATTTATAACAGACTTAACGGTGAATGAATAATCAAATGGGTTTACAGCATCTACAAACCTGTTCTCATTTCTTTGTTTTCTTTTCCTAAGTCTACCTCATTCACTGGCATGCAGGAGTATGTGGGTTACAAGCTCAGGAATAAAGGGTCCAACAGGAAATCTAAGAGGTAAATATGCTCAGCTCAAGGAGATGCCGGTGTAGTGACTGAGCAAGAGGAAAGTGTTACAATTTCAAACTCTAGGACCCCAGGGAAGCAGAGGCTGCTCCCTTCCCCACAGCCCACAGCCAAACGCAAACCCGTGATCCTCACTCAAAACTCAGCCATCGACATGCTCAGCTTAAGCCCATGTGGCATTTGAGCGTGTACTCCATAATTAATGTGTATATAACAAAAGAGCCCCTTGTTTACAGTAATATTTTTATTCAATTCATCTTCCCAATCTAAGAAAGTATTTAATTCCCCTTAATGATATTAGCCACCCCAGTCTTTATTACAACATAGGACATAATTACCCTGCTTTAACTTAATTTATAGACCTCATTAACACCCTTGCCTTTCTACCATGATTACAAATTTCCTAGGAATCGAGAACTCTCTGAACGGTAGGAGAATTATTGTGATTTATTGTTCACCCTGGCAGTCCCGAGCACAGACTGATTTATTGTTGTGGATTCCCACTTGGGTGAGCAGAATTTGGGGGGAGAAATGTAGGGCTGCTGGGGAAGTGAGCTTACCCTCCCTGACTCAAAGTCACAGGTTAATACAGAGACTCTCGCTTACTGCACAGAAGCATGAAGGAATCTCAGGAGGACAAAACCTCTAGCAAGAGCCAGCTTGAGAATGTCACTTCTGCCCCTGGGAAAGTAATTGTGTCCCTTTATTGGAAATAAGAAGCTAGGACAAGTCTTAAATATTCCAGCTGCTATTTATTTTGCCCACTCCACGGGGACATTTTTCACCCATGGCCTGAACAATCAAGCAGTTATGGAGAACAGAACTTGCATTCTTTTTCTGACACAAGATCACATCTCCACATTTTCCCAGGAATGATGCTTATTTGCCACATGATTCTTAGCTAAAAGATCAAAAGTACTGGCATCACAATTGCCCTGAAGGTCCAGGAGAAAGAATTGTGACTTTCAGAGCTCATGTAATCATTAACAGTGAATGCTTACAGCTACCCCACAGTTCATGGTATTATATTGTCATATCATTTTCACAATAAGATTACCATGTGAACTTTGATGGTGATGAAAGGAGACAGAAGATTTTTTTAATGCAAAATTAGAGTTAACTCCTGTCCAAATCGGGACATCTTCTAGAAGCAGAGTGACATGTCAGCGTTCTTTCGATTCTTTGAAAAGAATCATGGCATCTAGTTATAGAACCCTCAATAACACATTAGAGTCTTGCCCAGCTTGTGGGCAGGTTGCGAAGGAAACCAGGTTGTTTTGTTGTTTTGTTTTCTTTTCTTTCTGAACCAAGTAACATTTATTATCTTTTTTTCTTTATTTTTTTCTTTAAATTCAATTAACCAACGTATAGTACATCATTGGTTTCCGATATAGTGTTCAATAATTCATCAGTTGCATATAAAACTCAGTGCTCATCATAGCACATGCCCTCCTTAATGCCCATCACCAATGACCAGGTTGCTTTAGAAAAAGATCTGAGACTTTGAGGAAACAAGTCATAAGGCATGTCATATTTTTTTCCCTACACTCATTTTGATCTGCTTTCGTAGAACTGCTGTGGGGACCTCAATTTAATACGTAGATTGTTACTGACTTTTATAAACTAAGAAAAAGAATTGGAGGCATTTAATTGTTTAATGACTTTTTATTAGTTGTCAGATGCCCAAAGTTCAGAAAGAGAAAGAAAGAAAAGGTTCTTGCTCTTATTATCCCTTCGTTTTTATACCAAGGCAAAGCCATCACGACTCATTTTGGGTGAAGAGTTAATGGAGTGTGTGCTAATTGAGAATGAATCTTGCACCCACCAGGGAGCTGGAGGCTCCCTCCTTACACTCCTAGAAGCTTTGTACCTTGTTTCCAAAGCTCTTTACAAATCATCATAAAAGAGAAATGATCTCAGAAGCACTTAAAGCTTTCTCTACACCTACTTTTCCAATAAATCTCAAACACATCTTTCATTTTGATCACAGAAATGCAAATTTTCTGACAGGCAAACTAGAGCATGACTAAGTCCAAATGGAGTACAGTACATTTACTCAAGTGGAAAGAATAATGCAATGAAACATAATGCAAATCACTCGGCTTCAACTGCAAAACCACGCGTGCTTTACATTATTGGCTTATTGTTTGGTGTTGGTTTTTTCACATATTATTTTAAAATGATTAAACCAGTTAGAAAGAAAAACAATGCTTACACACCGCAGGTAACTTCATGTGCCTGTTTCTCCTTAACTGTATGTTTATTTTTTCCTATAGCTTTCATTCATAAGAAAGTTAGGTTTGATAGTAGTGAAATAATTTCAGACTAATCAGGGATACAAGTGCTAATTTTTGTTAGGCTGGATCTCATAACAGGCACAGAAATGGAAATGTGTGGTCTAGTCTCTCCTCAGTGTGCAGGGTAGTGGTTGCTAGGCAGCCTCCTGTTTGTGGAGGAGAGAAAGAATTTCTTTATCTACAGACATCTTCAACAATGCTTCATCCTCAGTATTTCTGTCAAATGTATACAGTGGGGTAGGGCTTACTGAGCTGCATTGATTTTGTGTGCAGTAAAATCTGCCCTATTTGTGAGGGATGCATTGCCGAGCAAGGGTCAAAGTGCAAACAGAAGTGGGCATTACTGAAACAGATGGCTGTTACCTGGAAAAGCCAGCCTGATAATATCTAAGAGGCTTAAAAGCAGCATTATGACCATTTTAATTGAATTTTTTGTTATCAAAGCCATATACATACAATGGCTTAAAAAGTTGAATAGTAAACTAAATGGATTATAACTGAAGGGCTCTCTGCTGCATTACTTCCCTCCCTTACATCTTCCTCTCCAAAAGCAACCACTCTCAGGTGTTTACTCTCCATAATTGCAAATAACATGGATCCGTTGCTGTCATTGGATTCATTTGTTTTAGATGCTGTCTATGGACACCTGGTTAGGGTAGGTGAGGATTTAGCTCTCTTATACTGCCAACACTTTTGTCTGCCTCCCTCATTCTCCCATTATAATTCCATTAAAATTTAGGGTTAAAGCAGCATTCAGTGTTTATATTATTAAAAAGTATCATTGTGTCATGACAGGATCACATTTACCTTTTTTCAATCTGTCCTGAAGTTAACTATTCTTTGCTTATTTGTTTGTTTAGTTTTATTTCCTTAGAATTTTTGTATGTATCACTACATCTTCTAGCATCTTCTATTATCCTCTCAGTGCAATTTTCCAAAAAATAAAAAAAAATAAATAAAAAAATCTGGGAACCGTGAATGCCAAACTTTTCTCTGGATGTCTTACTACTGGAGTCTCTTCTTCTCCTGCGTTCTCTGGGGCTGCTCCCAGCTCCCTTACCTTGGAATTCCCTTCATGGCATCCTGGGTCCCCTACCTTATTTCTTGTATGTCAAGCTTTCTTCTTTCCCGGTTTATACCACTGTCGGGTGGAGCACATCCTCCAGTAATTTCAAGTTCAAAAGACCATCCAAGGACAGAGGTGTGGTCATGACAACCCCCATCCTTTCTCCTGAATTAACCGCTCCAAACTAGACCAAGTGTCCTCCATGCCTGGCACATAGTATCTCCTTATGCTGCCTTTTCATGACCTGCTGGACATTACCTTTGCTTATCGCCTATGTTAAGACTCCACTTTTCTGTGCAGCAGGTTTTGCCCTGGTATATTCCCTCATCTGGAGGAAAACATTTTAAGTAGCTTTCCAGAAAAGGAAGCAAGAGAGGGAAGATTTTGAGACCTAACATATCAGAAAATGTCCTTATGCTAGGTCACACACACACCTGCATTTGAGTGGGGATCATCTAAGTTGGAAATCGTTTTCTTTATTTTCTGTATTTGAAGGCACTGCTCAACTGCCTTCCAGCTTCCAGCTTTTTGTTAGATGTCTGATGCATTCTGTTCCCTGGGCCTTTTGTTTGATCTTCCTTCTCCCTAGAACTTGTATCATCTTTTTAACTTCAGTGTTCTGAAATCTTGCCATGCAATATCAATATGTTTCTATTTTCTCAAATGTTTTGCTAGTCCTTGGCAATCTCAAAACTCATGATTTAGCAGATTAATGTGGGTTATAGGCATCCTTGTTTGTTTAACTCTCTAGATAAATGTGAAGAGAAGCAAGGTTCAGAAATATTGGATCTTGAACAAAGGATGAAGTAGAACAAAGACCTCTGAATCCCTTGATGTCTTCTATAAGCTTGACACTCCGTTCTCTTTTCCTTGCCTCCTATTCAGGTATATAGACATATTCTCTCTCATTTTTCCCCTTCTCCCATATCTTAAGCTATGCCTTGAGAATGACATGATTTTTTCCCATAGTTTTCAGATTTCAGTGCCCTTTATTTTAATAAGAATCAACAAGGCATCATCAATTAAGCACCTGTAGATTTGTTGTAACATTCAGTGATAACTTGGTATCACAATATTTTGCAATTGTGGAAAAAGTGGTTCAAAGAGATAAACGTAACATGAAAGATCACTCAGCAAAGAAGAGGTAAAGGCAAAGCATATGCCCAGCTTTATCTGATTTCAAGGTCTTCTGTTCTTACCATCTTTCTTTACATTTTTTTTTTTACTTTCTAGAGAACTGTAAATTTATATGCAATATGTTCGAATTACAGGATGAAAAACATCATGACTTGTTTATCAAGTTTATGAATGACATACATTTTGAAGTGTTAGTTTGTATATTCAGTAATATAATCTAGATTAAAAGTCATGTTAGAAGAATTTGCTCAGATCAGCAGTATGAGGTTCAATGTGGGTAACAGGATCCTCCACCATTTGTTTGCCTAACATCTAGTTTCATATCAGCTTCAGGGAGTTCTTTACAATATCTTTATTACTATAATTCTGGCAAAAATATCTACTAAAGAAATAGTTGAAATATTTGAAAGCACTGCTTAAACACTATTCTTTCTCAACTTAAGTTTATACTCCATATTACTTAGCTTTAGCGTATTTTTTTGTGGCTTTTAATTTTCAGATCATGATCTTTCATGCACTCAAGGCAATTCTTATTCTGGTGGGAAAGTTGCCTTAGTAATAATTTACATTTTGCAGGCACTGGTGGAGGAGATGCTTCTGCTAAAAGGAATAAAATTTGTTATCACTCTTAACTGTTTTGCAAGAAAAAGAGCTTGTTATAGAAATAAGTCAATCCGTTGCTGAAAGAATAATGCTTGGAAATATACCTGTGGACAATAAATCACCTGTTAGGGACAGGGGAAAAAAACAACTCTGTACACATTGGTGTGTGACCACTCTGCTGTTCATCCAGGAGCCTCACGTGAAGAGACAGAGAAATGCTGAGCCTCTGAAACACCTTTCTAAAACTACTTACACAAGAATCCTCTTCTCAGCCTCTCCTAAAATGAAATCAAGATCAAGCAGTTATATCATGATGTTGAGCCATATAAAATGAAATTAGAAGCAATTATATCAACTGAGACCTTAGATGTGAAGATGGGCTTCAAGTTAAATGTAAGGCATGGGCAATTTAAGAAAGGATTATTCTTTCTTCAGAACCTTAAGACTTCAAAACTAAAGGGGAAGAAAAATCTATTTATTTGATACTATATATGTGCTTTCCTTATAAGAGGCCCATAAAATGCTAACTTCCATTTTGTATACAATCTTATGAATGGACAAGAAAATTCCGATACTTTAATTAATTTTATATGTAGTGCTAAGAATTCAAAAAGTACCCTTTCTGTGAGGACATTCTTGATCCAACTTTGTCTCTACCACAGTATGAACTGAATTTGGTTTGGATGTCACGATGCCATTCTGGGTACTTGCGGAGTAATTTTCTATTTTTATTTCTCTGTTTTTTATTAGAGTTCTCAAAATGGTCATATATCATTTGAATTGCTCTTTTTCTCTTTCAACAGATCAGAATTTAGAACATGCCAGACATCAGAACACACCAACTTGTACTGATTTCTGTTTCTAATATAAATACCAATGAGTACTTAGAGAAGTCAGAGATCCACAGAAGATAGGAATTCAGGTCTTCCTCTGCAGAATGAAGAATTTGTCTACATTAGTGGTCAATCCTACTGGCATGTTAGAATCACTTGGGAAGCTTAACAACAGGTATTTTTAATCCAATACTTATCAATCCTTCCCCTTCCACTCTGCTTCATGTGGGTCTTGCATGGAGCCACAAAACAGTCATTCTTTAGAATTATTAAAATAGTCCACTGATATTTCAAATCTTAAGTGCACATAAATCCCCTGGAGAATTTTATAAAAATGCAGACTCTATTCAGTCAGTCTGGGGAAGGGGCTGAGATTTTGTTTTTCTATCCAGGTCCCAAAAAATGCTAGTGCTGCAGGTCCCAAGTGTCACTCTAATTAGTAAAGATCTAAATATTCTTTAAGACTACTTTTAAGAGAAGAAAGAAAAAAGATAGGAAGGAAGGAAGGGAAGGGGGATGGGTGGAGGGAGGGAGGGAAGGAAGGGAGGAATGAAGAAAAGAGAAAAGAAATCTGTCTTATCTAAAGAATACATTTTTTATGGATTATAAAGTCCCGGATTTGTCAGAAATACCTAAAGAACCAGACACAATTTAAATGAGATGTCATTTAATATTGTTTATAATAAAAAAATCCACTAGAAAGTTTGAGAATTATATATAAAATATATAATTCTATCTTAATAAAGTTTCCCAAACCCCTAAAATTTGTCATAAAGTTTGTTATTATGATGGTTAAGTTTGTATGTCAAATTGTAGGGTGTTCTGGATGAGATTAACGTTTAAATCAATAAACGCTGAGTAAGGTAGACAGCCTTCTTAATGTGGGTGAGTCTCATCTAATCAGTGGAAGATCTAAATAGAACAAAACGACCAGCTTTCTTGAGCAAGAGGGACTTCTCCAGGAGTGTACCTTCACACTTTATCTCCACCATCTGCTTTCTCAGTCCGAAACCTGTTGGACTTTAGGCTGAAACTATATTATAAGCTTTCCTGAGTCTGCAACCTAGGGGTAAACACAGTAGATTCTGAATTTGTCAGCTGCCATAATTATGTGAGCCAGTTTCTTATAATATCTCAATCTTTCTGTCTCTGTCTCTCTCTGTATCTCTGTCTCTCTCTCTAGCAATATATTTTGTTCTGTTTTTCTAGAGAACTTTGACTGATACAGATTTTGGTACCAAACTAGGGTGAAGCATGTCAAGATCTTTCTCTCTCTCTTTTTTTCTTTTTTAAAGATTTTATTAATTTATTTGACAGAGGGTGGGGGGAGAGCACAAGCACGGGGAGCTTGAGAGGGAGCTCCCACTGAGAAGGGAGCCCGACATGGGGCTTGATCCCATGACTCTGGGATCATGACCTGAGCCGAAGGCTTCAGATGCTTCACTGACTGAGCCACCCAGGCATCCCTCAAGATATCTCCTTAAATGTGAAGTGTACGTTGTTTTAAAAAGCCCTTACAACAGCCAGAAGAAGAAGCATAACACCTAGTGGGTCTCTTTGGAAGGAAGCAACATATTACTCATTTGAGTGTATTACTCCAACTCATTGGCCAAGTGACCCAAAAAGCTTTTAGTTTTGAGTGTGGCCCAGAACAAGAGAAGACCCTGCAACAGGTCCAGGTGGCTACACCAGTGCTTTTCCATGTGATCCAGAATTATCCAAAAGTGCTTGGAGTGACAGACTGGGATGCTGTTTGGAGCCTTGACCCTTGTAGGTGTCATAGTACAGTCCCTCAGGATTTTGGAGCAAAGACCTGCCATTCTCTACAGATGACTACCCTCCTTCCGAGACACAGCTCTGGCTCTGCAACTGTGCCTCCAGAGAGACTGAATCTTAGCCATGGGCCTCCAAATTACCACATGGCCCGAGCTGCCCATCATGAGCTGGATGTTATCTGACTCAACAAACCACACATTTGGGTGTGTACCACAGCATTCCACCATCAAATGGAAGTGGAATACATGAGATTGGGCATGAACAGACCCTAAAAGCACAAGTAAGCCACATGAAGAAATGACCCAATGGCCCATAGTCCCTATTCCTGCTACACCGCCTTCGTCTTCCCTCTCCCAGCCTGCACCCATGGCCTCATGGTGCATTCCCTGTGATCAATTGACAAAGGTAAAAGAAGACCTCAAAGTCTGGTTTATAAACAGTTCGCAATCTGCAGACACCACCCGAATGTGAACAGTAGCAGCACTATGGCCTCTGTCTAGGACATCCTTGAAAGATGTGGTGAAGGGAAATCCTCCCAGTGGGCAGGACTTGAAGCACTGTACCTAATTGCAGTCTACCAAATCATTTTGCTCAGGAGGGAAAGTGGGCAGATGTGAAGTTATATCCTGATTCATGGACTAAGGCCAATAGTTTGGCTGGTTGGTCTGGGAAACATCCATGGAAAGAACATGATTGGAAAATTAGTGACACAAAAGTCTGGGGAAGAGGTGTATCAGTATATCTCCCTGTACAGGCAAAAAAATGTGAAGATATTTAGATTCCAAGTCAGGGCTAACCAAAGGGTGACCTTAGAGGTGGAAGATTTTAACAATCAAGTGGATAGGATGACCCACTCTTTGGATACCAGTCAGCCTTTTTCCCCAGCCACCCCTGTCATTACCCTACCCATTGGGTTCATGAACACAGTGGCCATAGTGGCAGGGTTGGAGGTTATGCATAGGCTCAGCAATATGAACTTCCACTCACCAAGGTTGATAGACTACTGCTGAGTGCCCAGTCTTCCAGGTGGAGAACAACACTGACTCTCCAAGATGGCCCAGTTCCCCAGGGTAATCAGCCAGCTACCTGGTGGCAGGTTGATTACATTGGACCACTTCCCTAATAGAATGGGTGGCATTTTGTTCTTGATGGAGTAGACACTCTGCATATGAATTTACCTTTCCTGCACATAAGGCTTCCACCAAAACTACCATCTAAGCACTTACAGAATGCCTTCTCCACCATCATGATACTCCACACAGCATTGTTTCTGATCAAAGAACTAAGTTCATGGAAATGAAGTGAAGCTGTAGAACTATGCTCATGGAATTCACTGGTCTTGCCATCTTTCCCAATCTCCTGAAGTAGCTGGCTTACTAGAACAGTGAAGTGACCTTTTGAAGACTTCATTTACAATCCCAGCTAGTGGAAATACCTTGCAGAGATGGGGCAAGTTTCTTCAGGAAACTGTGTATGATCTGAATCAGCCTCCGATATATGGTATTGTTCTCCAATAGCAAGGATTCATGGATCCAGGAGACAATGTACCACTCTCTATTGCTCCTGGTGACCCTCTTGCAAAATTTTTGCTTCCTGTCCCCATTACCTTATATTCCGTTAGCCTAGAGTTCTTAGGAGACACAATAATGATTCCGTTGAACTGGAAGTTAAGACTTCCCCCTGACCACTTTGGACTCTTCATGCTTGTGAACCAGTGGGCACAAAAGGCTGTGCTGTGCTGGCTGGAATGATTGAATCTGACAACCGAGTGGAAGGGACTGCTGTTCCACAGTGGAACTAAGGAAGAGCATGTCTGGAAGACAGAAGATCCTGTAGGGTGTCTCTTAGTATTGCCATGCCCTGTGATTAAGGTCATTGGAAAACTGCAACAACCCGATCCAGGAAGGACTACTAATGACCCAGACCCTTTGAATGAAGGTTTGGGTCACCCCACCAGGCAAAGAACCATAACCAGAAGAGATACTTGTTGAAAGCAAAGGAATACAGAATGAATGATGGAAGAAGGTAATTTTAAATACCAGCTACAACCACAAGACCAGTTACAGAAATGAGGACTGTAGTTGTCATGAATATTTCTTCCTTATTTGGTTGTAAAGTGTGTGTGTGTGTGTGTGTGTGTGTGTGTGTGTGTGTGTTCAGCAAGTATCTTTGTTTTCTTCCTTCTTTATCCCTTTATCATGTAACGTAAGATACATTGACTTTATATCATAGCATTTAATTATTGTGATGTTTACAAAACAGTATTTTAGTTACAGGATCTAAAGGAGCAGAGCAAACTTCAGGCAAGGACTTTGCATCCTAGGGGCACCTGGGTGGTTCAGTCATTAAGCGTCTGCCTTCGGCTCAGGCCATGATCCCAGGGTCCTGGGATTGAGCCCCGCATCGGGCTCCCTGATCAGCAGGAAGCCTGCTTCTCCCTCTCCCACTCCTCCTGTTTGTATTCCCTCTCTCGCTGTCTCTGTCTCTCTGTCAAATAAATAAATAAAATCTTTAAAAAAAAAAAAAAGGACTTTGCATCCTCTCCTGGGGAAAGGGTTAGTGTATTTTCAGTTGTACTCAGGATAGTTGTATCATGTTAGGTGGAAGTATGAGTTCATTGTTGTCTTGGAGATGAAGTATGGTTTAAGGAGATGTGTATGGGTGCCAAGTTGACAAAGTATAAACGTGTGATGGTTAATTTTATGTGTCAAGTTGGAAGGTGTTGGGTAACATTAATTTAATTAACACTAAAATTGGTAAAATTTGAGTAAGCTTATTACCTTCTATAAAGTATGTAGGAATCACCTAACCAGCTGAAGATCTGAATAGAATAAAAAGACTGACCTCCCAAAGAAAGAGGCTATTCTCCAGATGACTGACTTCAGACATCATCTGTACCAGAGTCTCTCCTGGGTCTCTAGCCTGCTGGACCACACTGCAGATTTGAGCTTGTCCATCTCCATAATCACGTGAACCAATTTCTTATCAATAATCTCTCTCTACCCCACCCCTCTCTCTTTCATCTCTCTGTATACACACACACACACACCAATACACTCTGTAGGTTTGTTTCTCCTGAGAACCCTGACAATTAAAACTATGTATATCCACAGGAAGTATCAGTCTTTGTTATCAAGCCCCCTCCTCCAAAACTGCTCCCCAATGGGTCTTAAGTATAGTACAGACCATCAGGAGTTCATTCTCCCTTATTAGCTGGCTCACACTTCAAAATGTGGAAGCACATCTCCTTCCTTATGGATTCGCCTTCCAGCCCTTCCATAGCCAGAACTTGTAACCACTCTTCTTATGTCTGCTAATTCATTTTCCAAATCTCAGCCAGAGTGCAATTTCCAGATCATGAGTGTCCTTGTCAACACACTTAGATGGCATATGGTTTTCTTCAGGCTCAGTTCTGAGCATGGCTCATGAGATTCAGTGAGGCGGGACCTCTGGCCACGTCGTCTAACCACATTCACAGGCTTGGAACTACTTGCTGCTGGTATAGTCATTGTCCAGCAGCCCTCCGACGATGGTTCTCCTTTGAGGGTGTGCCGATCAGGGTTCTCCACAGAAACCATAACAATAGAACATATATAGATATTAAAAAGGCCTTTATTATGAGGGACTGAGTCACATAATTATGGAGGCTGAGAAGTCTCACAGTCTTCCCTCTGTAAATTGGCACCCAGGGGAGTCAATAATTCCTGTCCCAACTTGAAGACCTGAGAACCAGGAGATCCAATGATGTAAGCCCCAGGCCCAATGCTTGTCCAAAGGCCCAAGAACTAGGAACCCCAATGGCTGAGTGCAGGGGAAGATGAATATTCTGGCTCATGCAGAGAACAGATTTGACATCCCTCTGCTGTTTTGTTCTATTCAGGCCCGGGATAGATTAGATGTCGCTTGCCTGCATTGGTGAGACCTTCTTTACTCAGTCTATTGATTAGAATGCTAATATGCCTGGAAACGCTCTCACAGACATACTCAGAGATAATGTTATACTGGATATCTGGCCAAAGCTTAGCCCAGTCAAGCTGACACATAAAATTAGCCATCACAGAGGGAACATGGTAGTCCTCGATTTTGCTCACCCCTCATTTCCTGAAAAATTTCTCAAAGCTTCATAGTGGAAGAGCTCCTTGTTGTGCTCTCTGGCAAAGAATGTCTTTCATTCAGCTTTAAACTTCATAGTCAATAGTGCCTGGCATTTAGATGGTACTAACTAAACTTTTGTTTATTGAATAAGTAAGAGAATTTTATGATTTCCACTAATTATGAATAGCAAAAACAAAAACAAAAACAAAAACAAAACCTACTGTAGTCAAATGGATGCTCCCTTTTTTCTCAAATATTGAGCATGTGAGGTTCAGAAGACATAAAGAAAATATTCATTTTGGGATTCAGAAAACAGATATTTATAGTATGTTAAATAAGTCCTCAGGTCTTAGGTGTTTTTTACGTGCATTAATATGAGAAATCTTCAAATGTAACCCTTCCTTTCCTGTTCTACTAAGTTTACGTGCTTAAGAAAAATGGCCTGAGTTTTCTGTCTGATTTTTGTTCTTTTATTTTTTTCTTCCTGCCAAGGAGATTTAGGACACATAAATCATTAACGGGTGTTTTTATATATCCTGGTGGTCGGTGATGAGAAGAGTTTAAGGTAACATAAATCCATTTTGTGGGTGTTTATAGGAGATACTTTCAGAGTGTAGAATTCAGTACAAGTCCTATGGACGACCTTCAGACAAAGCATGCTTTGAGCGTGTGCATCCAGAAGCGGACAGAGTTCCTTTTTACTGCCTACTTTTAGGAGAGGAGCATCATCTAGAGCTGTAACTCTTCCATTTCACAATTTACAAGATTTGTTATTTTCCTAGTTAGAGAAGAAGTAAAAAAAAAAATGTGCCATCTGCCCATCACTGACATCAAGAGCAGAACGAAGTACTACAGTCAAAATTTTGGAGACAATTTTGTTCAGAAATAGAATTAAAACGTTAGTTTCATCTATTTAAGAAAACACTAAATTCCTATGTAAACAAAACTGATAGAAATCTGCTATTACTTGACATAATAGTCTAATTGTTCATCATATTCATTAATACCGATGGTGAGATACCCCTGCTTTAGTTCCATGGGTTACCGTACTACTTGAAGGTATAAAAATATATTTCCTTTAAAATGAATAAAATGATACTTTTTACTGATTCGATCTCTCATCACTGTTTGGTATGTTCACTGGCTCTTAATGTAGCAATCCCAAGGCATATACTCAGAAACATTCATTATAAGATGAAAAGTCTAAAAAGGCGGAAAAAAAAAAAGGACTATAACATTGTGATAATTCCAGAAAAGTAATTCCATTTTGCAGAAAGGAGGTGATAAGTTTAATGCCTTAAAATATTTCTATTTTTTTCAATACGATCACCTAAAAATGGCCTGACAGCAATATGTACTTCAAGTATCAATAAAAATCGAACCATACTTTTATACTTTTAATATGAAATCAATATAAATCCACCATTTACATGACAGATATATCTGCATGCTTATAATGGTAATAGTTCCTATGAGAGACCTCTCTCTCTCCCTGTCTCTCAAGCTCTCTCCATTTCTGTTGTTTTATAGAAATAAAGATACTCTAACAATAAATGAAGTGATGTGATTGATATGTCAGACAGCTCAGGCCATGAGCACATGTATTTGCTTATGGTGGTCATTTGCTCAAAAATTGCCCTATATGCCACTCTAGGAATTGGGTACATCCATGAGCATATCACTTTCTTCAGTAATCATAGAATTTGGCCCTCTAGTACAATCCGATTTTTATATTAATATCTATTAAGATTTTATATGGAAAAAAAAATGTAACTGCTGTCCCATCTCCGTGAAGGCAACATGACTGCTGAAAAATAAAGAAACCAGCAAGCAAGTATAAACTAGCTGTTAAAAAAAAATGCAATGAGAGAGGCGGAGCAAGATGGCGGAGGAGTAGGAGACCTAGATTTCGTCTGGTCTCAGGAATTCAGCTGAATAGGGATCAAACCATTCTGAACACCTACGAACTCAACAGGAGATCGAACAGGAGAGTAGCAACAACTCTCTGAACAGAGAAGCGACCACTTACTGGAAGGTAGGACGTGCGGAGAAGTGAATCCGAGGCGATATTCGGGAGGATAGACGGCGGGGGAGGGGCCTCCGCCGGCCGCTTCTGGCAAGTGCTAGAGCCGCGGAGCACAAGATCGGACCTTTTAGAAGTCGGCTCGGTGGAGGGACGTCGCTGCAGTGGCTAAGCGGGGGGTGGAAACCTCGCGGGACAGTGTGGTCTCAGGACCCTCGGGGTCACAGAGAGACCGGGGTGCCTGAGTGCGGCAGAGCTCCCAGGTATCGGAGCGGGGAAGCCGGCTGCAGAGACGGAGCCGAGGCGCGGGCTCTCAGCTCGGGGTTGACATAAACTGTGA
Source organism: Zalophus californianus (assembly GCF_009762305.2). Lineage (NCBI taxonomy): Eukaryota > Metazoa > Chordata > Mammalia > Carnivora > Otariidae > Zalophus > Zalophus californianus. Next base: position 6,611,110 of record NC_045606.1, on the reverse strand, counting down.
TCTGCGGCCCAGTCGGGGCACTGCGCCTCCAGCAGGGACCCAACAAGCGGCAGAGCCGGGGAGACTCCCCTTCCTTCCCCGGGAGGAGCGGCACGGGAGCGCACCGCAGGGATCTGCTGGGTTTGGAGACTCCGAGCGGGGTCGGGTGCCAGAGATAGCAACGCTCGATCACAGGCCGGGTGAGCACGGAGTGCGGCCAGAGACCGGGGACACGGGAGTGACTGCTTTTCTCTGGGGGCGCACTGAGGAGCGGGGCCCCGAGTTCTCAGCTCCTCCGAGTGGAGATTGGGAGGCCACCATTTCTGCCCTGGTCCTCCAAAGCTGTACCGAGAGCTTGCAGGGAACAAAAGCTCCTGAGAGCAAACCGGAGCAGCTTCCTTAGCCCGGACCGACAAGGGCGGGGCAATTCCGCCTCCGGCAAAGACATTTGGAAACCACAGCAACAGGCCCCTCCCCCAGAAGATCAACACAAACAGCCAACAAGCCAAGACCAAGTTGATCGATCAAGGAGAATAGGAGAACTCCAGCGCTAGGGGAATACTGCACATAGATTCATGGCTTTTTTTTTTTTTTTTACCATGATTCATTATTTCATCAAAGTTAATTTTTGTTGACTGTTTTTTTTTATTTTTCTTTTCCCTTTTTCAACCAACATCTTATAAATCCCCTTTTTAAAAAAAAAAAAAAACATTTTTTATTTTTCATTTTTAGAGTCATATTTTATCCCTTCATAGTAGTTACCCTTATTTTTGACATATATATATATAAGTTGTTCTGTCTTTAAAATTTTGAGGTAGTTTCTTCTAACAGATCAAAATATACCCTAAATCACTAGTGTATGGCTTTGTTCTAGTCTCCTGCCTGATCACATTCTCTCCCTTTTTCCTTTTTTTTTTTCTTAAATCTTCTTTCTTTTTTCAAACAACTTATTTTACCAAGTCCTTTTATAAAATCTTTTATAATTTTCATCTTTACAGTCATCTTCCATCCCTTCGTTGTATCAACCCTTATTTTGTACATATATGTTTCTTCCTTTAAAATTTTAGGAGGCACTTTTTTCTAACAGACCAAAATACGCCCAAAATCTAGTGTGTGGCACTGATCTATGCACTAGCCTGATCATATTTGATCATATTCTGCCTTTTTTGTATTGTTTTGTTTTTGTTTTTATCTTTTTTTTCTCTCTTTTTCTCTTTCTTTTTTCTTTCTTTCCCTTTCTTTTCCCCAGGTTTCAGGTCTTTTCTGATTTGTATACAGTATATTTGCTGGGGACGTTGTAAATCTGTTAGCATTTTGTTCTCTCATTCATCTATTCTCCTCTGGACAAAATGACAAGACGAAAGAAATCACCTCAGCAAAAAGAACAAGAGGTAGTACCGTCAGCCAGGGACCTACTCAATACGGACATTAGTACGATGTCAGACCTAGGGTTCAGAATCATGACTTTAAAGATACTAGCTGGGCTTGAAAAAAGCGTGGAAGTTATTAGAGAAACCCTTTCTGGAGAAATAAAAGAACTAAAATCTAACCAAATCGAAATCAAAAAGGCTATTGATGAGGTGCAATCAAAAATGGGGGCACTAAATGCTGGGATAAATGAGGCAGAAGAGAGAATCAGCGATATAGAAGACCAAATGATGGAAAATAAAGAGGCTGAGAAAAAGAGAGAGAAACAACTACAGGATCACGAGGGCAGAATTCGAGAGATAAGTGATATGATAAGACAAAACAACATTAGAATAATTGGGATCCCAGAAGAGGAAGAGAGAGAGAGAGGGGCAGAAGGTATATTGGAGCAAATTATAGCAGAGAACTTCCCTAATGTGAGGAAGGAAACAGGCATTAAAATCCAGGAGGCACAGAGAACCCCTCTCAAAATCAATAATAATATGTCAACACCCCGACATCTAATAGTAAAACTTACGAGTCTCAGAGACAAAGAGAAAATCCTGAAAGCAGCTCGGGAGAAGAGATATGTAACCTACAATGGTAGAAACATTAGATTGGCAACAGACCTATCCACAGAGACCTGGCAGGCCAGAAAGGACTGGCAAGATATCTTCAGAGCACTAAACGAGAAAAATATGCAGCCAAGAATACTATATCCAGCTAGGCTATCATTGAAAATAGAAGGAGAGATAAAAAGCTTCCAGAACAAACAAAAACTAAAGGAATTTGCAAACACAAAACCAGCCCTCCAAGAAATATTGAAAGGGGTCCTCTAAGCAAAGAGAGAACCTAAAAGCAGCAAAGAGCAGAAACGAACACAGACAACAGACAGTTAACAGTCACCTTACAGGTAATACAATGGCACTAAATTCATACCTTTCAATAGTTACCCTGAATGTAAATGGGCTAAATGCCCCAATCAAAAGACACAGGCTATCAGATTGGATTAAAAAACAAGACCCATCCATATGCTGTCTGCAAGAGACTCATTTTAGACCCAAAGACACCCCCAGATTGAAAGTGAGGGGGTGGAAAACCATTTACCATGCTAATGGACACCAAAAGAAAGCTGGGGTGGCAATCCTTATATCAGACAAACTAGATTTTAAAACAAAGACTGTAATAAGAGATGAGGAAGGACACTATATCCTACTTAAAGGGTCTATCCAACAAGAAGATCTAACAATTGTAAATATCTATGCCCCGAACATGGGAGCAGCCAATTATATAAGGCAATTAATAACAAAAGCAAAGAAACACATTGACAACAATACAATAATAGTGGGGGACTTTAACACCCCTCTGACTGAAATGGACAGATCATCTAAGCAAAAGATCAACAAGGAAATAAAGACTTTAAATGACACACTGGACCAAATGGACTTCACAGACATATTCAGAACATTCCATCCCAAAGCAAAGGAATACACATTCTTCTCTAGTGCCCATGGAACATTCTCCAGAATTGATCACATCCTAGGTCACAAATCAGGTCTCAATCGGTACCAAAAGATTGGGATCATTCCCTGCATATTTTCAGACCACAATGCTTTGAAACTAGAACTCAACCACAAGGGGAAAGTCGGAAAGAACTCAAATACATGGAGGCTAAAGAGCATCCTACTAAAGAATGAATGGGTCAACCAAGAAATTAAAGAAGAATTAAAAAAATTCATGGAAACCAATGAAAATGAAAACACAACTGTTCAAAATCTTTGGGATACAGCAAAGGCAGTCCTGAGAGGAAAGTATATAGCAATACAAGCCTTTCTCAAGAAACAAGAAAGGTCTCAAATACACAACCTAACCCTACACCTAAAGGAGCTGGAGAAAGAACAGCAAATAAAGCCTAAACCCAGCAGGAGAAGAGAAATCATAAAGATCAGAGCAGAAATCAATGAACTAGAAACCAAAAGAACAGTAGAACAGATCAACGAAACTAGGAGCTGGTTCTTTGAAAGAATTAAGAAGATTGATAAACCCCTGGCCAGACTGATCCAAAAGAAAAGAGAAATGACCCAAATCAACAAAATCATGAATGAAAGAGGAGAGATCACAACCAACACCAAAGAAATACAAACAATTATAAGAACATATTATGAGCAACTCTGTGCCAGCAAATTAGATAACCTGGAAGAAATGGGTGCATTCCTAGAGATGTATCAACTACCAAAATTGAACCAGGAAGAAATAGAAAACCTGAACAGACCTATAACCACTAAGGAAATTGAAACAGTCATCAAAAATCTCCCAAGAAACAAAAGCCCAGGGCCAGATGGCTTCCCAGGGGAATTCTATCAGACATTTCAAGAAGAATTAATACCTATTCTCCTGAAACTGTTCCAAAAAATAGAAATGGAAGGGAAACTTCCAAACTCATTTTATGAGGCCAGCATTACCTTGATCCCAAAACCAGACAAAGACCCCATCAAAAAAGAGAATTACAGACCAATATCCTTGATGAACATGGATGCAAAAATTCTCACCAAAATACTAGCCAATAGGATCCAACAGTACATTAAAAGGATTATTCACCACGACCAAGTGGGATTTATCCCTGGGTTGCAAGGCTGCTTCAACATCTGCAAATCAATCAACGTGATACAATACATTAACAAAAGAAAGAGCAAGAATCATATGATCCTCTCAATAGATGCAGAAAAAGCATTTGACAAAGTACAGCATCCTTTCTTGATCAAAACTCTTCAGAGTATAGGGATAGAGGGTACATACCTCAATATCATAAAAGCCATCTATGAAAAACCTACAGGGAATATCATTCTCAATGGGGAAAGGCTGAGAGCTTTTCCCCTAAGGTCAGGAACGCGGCAGGGATGTCCACTCTCACCACTGCTATTCAACATAGTATTAGAAATCCTAGCCACAGCAATTAGACAACAAAAAGAAATCAAAGGCATCCAAATCGGCAAAGAGGAAGTCAAACTCTCACTCTTTCCAGATGATATGATACTGTATGTGGAAAACCCAAAAGACTCCACCCCAAAACTAATAGAACTCATACAGGAATTCAGTAAAGTAGCAGGATATAAAATCAATGCACAGAAATCAGTGGCATTCCTATACACCAACAACAAGGCAGAAGAGAGACAAATCAAGGAGTCGATCCCATTTACAATTGCACCCAAAACCATTAGATACCTAGGAATAAATCTAACCAAAGAGGCAAAGAATCTGTACTCAGAAAACTATAAAATACTCAGGAAAGAAATTGAAGAAGACACCAAGAAATGGAAAAATGTTCCATGCTCATGGATTGGGAGAATCAACATTGTGAAGATGTCAATGCTACCTAGAGCAATCTACACATTCAATGCAATCCCCATCAAAATACCATCCACTTTTTTCAAAGAAATGGAACAAATAATCCTAAAATTTGTATGGAACCAGAAGAGACCCAGAATAGCCAGAAGAATACTGAAAAAGAAAAGCAAAGCTGGCGGCATCACCATTCCGGACTTCCAGCTCTATTACAAAGCTGTCATCATCAAGAGAGTATGGTACTGGCACAAAAACAGACACATCGATCAATGGAACAGAATCGAGAGCCCAGAAATGGACCCTCGACTCTATGGTCAACTTATCTTTGACAAAGCAGGAAAGAATGTCCAATGGAAAAGAGACAGTCTCTTCAACAAATGGTTTTGGGAAAATTGGACAGCCATATGCAGAAGAATGAAACTGGACCATTTCCTTGCACCACACACAAAAATAGACTCCAAATGGTTGAAAGACCTAAACATGAGACAGGAGTCCATCAAAATCCTAAAGGAGAACACAGGTAGCAACCTTTTCGACCTTAGCCGCAGCAACTTCTTCCTAGAAACATCGCCAAAGGCACGGGAAGCCAGGGCAAAAATGAACTATTGGGATTTCATCAAGATAAAAAGCTTTTGCACAGCAAAAGAAACAGTCCACAAAACCAAAAGACAACCGACAGAATGGGAGAAAATATTTGCAAATGACATATCAGATAAAGGGCTAGTGTCCAAAATCTATAAAGAACTTATCAAACTCAACACCCAAAGAACAAATAATCCAATCAAGAAATGGGCAGAAGACATGAACAGACATTTCTCCAAAGAAGACATCCAATTGGGCCAACAGGCACATGAAAAAGTGCTCAACATCGCTCGGCATCAGGGAAATCCAAATCAAAACCTCAATGAGATACCACCTCACACCCATCAGAATGGCTAAAATTAACAAGTCAGGGAACGACAGATGTTGGCGGGGATGTGGAGAAAGGGGAACCCTCCTACACTGTTGGTGGGAATGCAAGCTGGTGCAACCCCTCTGGAAAACAGTATGGAGGTTCCTCATACAGTTGAAATTAGAGCTACCGTTCGATCCAGCAATTGCACTACTGGGTATTTACCACAAAAATACAAATGTAGGGACCCGAAGGGGTACGTGTACCCCAATGTTTATAGCAGCAATGTCCACCATAGCCAAACTGTGGAAAGAGCCAAGATGCCCATCGACAGATGAATGGATAAAGAAGAGGTGGTATATATACACAATGGAATATTATGCAGCCATCAAAAGGAATGAGATCTTGCCATTTGCAACGACGTGGATGGAACTGGAGGGTGTTATGCTGAGTGAAATAAGTCAATCAGAGAAAGACATGTATCACATGACCTCACTGATATGAGGAATTCTTAATCTCAGGAAACAAACTGAGTGTTACTGGAGTGGTTGGGGGTGGGAGGGATGGGGTGGCTGGGTGATAGACATTGGGGAGGGTATGTGCTATGGTGAGCACTGTGAATTGTGCAAGACTGTTGAATCACAGTTCTGTACTTCTGAAAGAAATAACGCAACATATTTTAAGAAAAAAGAAAAAGAAGAAGATAACAGGAGAGGAATAAAAGGGGAGTATGTCAGAGGGGGAGACGAACCATGAGAGATGATGGACTCTGAAAAACAAACTGAGGGTCCTAGAGGGGAGGAGGGTAGGGGGATGGGTTAGCCTGGTGATGGGTATTGAGGAGGGCACGTTCTGCATGGAGCACTGGGTGTTATGAACAAACAATGAATCATGGAACACTGCACCAAAAACTAATGATGTAATATATGGTGATTAACATAACAATAAAAAATAAAAAAAATGCATTGATTTTATTATGGATTATTATTATTATTATCCATTGTTTTGGGTAAAAAATGGCTATGTGTTTCCTTTCTACCAGTATAAGTGGTGTGAATTTCTGGTCTCCCCTAAAATCTTATTGCTATAAGTTATTTTAGAAAGGCAGAAAATAAACCACCACCCTGCGGCGGAGTTGTTACTGTGGACTCTGAGTTAGCCTGGGCTCATCATGTCCCTCTTCTGCTCTCTAGGTGTTAGAAGGACGTGACGCTGCCCTGATCCTCAGACGTCTGAGCTTTAAAATGAGGATCCGGCCTCTCCCCTTCACCACCGTGTCTACGAAATGGAGTTTCATATAAAGCACTTAGAACAGCTCTAGTGCACAATATGTGCTCAGTAACAGTTACTTGTAAATGTCAACGTTAATATTATTAGTGTTTTACTTGCCTTGTCTGCTTTGGTATTGTGCTTTTTATTGCTCTCATGGAATGAATTGTCATTTTTCAATTTCTTGGAAGAAGGTCATACAATGTTGGAACGATCTGTTCCTTAAAAGTTGGTGAAACTCAGCTGTGAAATATTTGGTGTTTTCTTTATGGGGTGATTTGTAGCTATTGATTCGGTTTTATTAATGGTTATATGATTTTGAGGATGTTATATTTTTCTAGAAGTCTTCCGGCTTTGTCAGAGTTGTCAGCGCTGTGGACATATGTTTTCTTATGAAAGGATTAGTATCTGATGGACCTATGTGATTTCCCATTTTTCATTCTTCATATTAGTTACTTCTGACCTTCTTCTTTTCCTTCTCCTCCTCCCCCTCACAAAATTCCTCCTTCTTCAGTTCCTCTTCTTCCTCTCTTTTCTCCCCTCCCTCTCCAACCCCTCTCGCCCCGCTCCGCCCACCCCTACGTCTCTTCCTCCTCCTCCCCTTTCTTCATTTCCATCAACCTTGGTAGAGGCTCGCCTACTCTATCCGTCTTTGCTTTCTTAATTTCCCTTGTTCCCATGACTAGTTTTTTTTTATTTAGTTAATTAATAAACCTCTCTTTTCTCCTATAATCAGCTATTTTGGGGTATATTCTTATTTTTTAAACCTTAAATTTAGGCTTAGCTCATGAACATTCCCTCATCTTACCTCCTTACATAGTGTCTCATGCTACTGCTCTCCTTTATGCATGACTTACTGGGCTCCACAAGCGCTGGTGTATTCTACTGGCATAATTTTTTAGTTACAATTATTCTTTTTTGCATTTCCATTGTAATTTCTCCCTTTGTCTATGCTTTATTGAAAAGCATGGTTTTTTACCCCCTTTACAGTACAGAGCTTCTCCATTTGTTCTTCCTTTAATAAAATTCTAATTTAATTATATTATGAACTCATTAATATAAAATCCTTGAGTTTTTTTGCCACTTGGCCTACTGCCTAGTAAGAAGTTAAATTTTGTAAATGTCACATGGGTGCAGGGTTCTATCTCTATTCTAATAAATCAAGACTTTTTAATTTTGTTAGATAAAGTATCTCTTTCCTAACTAAAGTTTAATTACCTTGAACTTTCAATAATTTAAAGACATGAAAGCTCCCAATTCGATGGTGGATTTGTCTGTTTCATTTGCCACTTACATGTTGCCTTATATTTACATTATTGCATTTTTTAGATTCTTAGTGCATTTATCCCATAATGATATCTTTATCATCAGTCTCTTTTTTTTTAATCTATGCTTACTACAAAACAGACCTGATATTAATATACACCTGAGGTTTTCTGGTTTTTGTTTTTTTGTTGTGATTACACACACATACACACACACACAGGATGGTTTTTTAAACTTTCATGTCACTTTTTAAAATGTCTTATTGAAGTATAACAGATATATTATCAAGTCTAAAGCTTGATACATTTTTACATACTAAACACATCCATGTCAGCAACATCAAATTTAAAAACAAACAAACAGGGGACACCTGGGTGGCTCAGATGGTTAGGCGTCTGCCTTCAGCTCAGGTCAGGATCCCAGGGTTCTGGGATCGAGTCCCGCATCAGGCTCCCTGATCCTTGGGAGCCTGCTTCTCTCTCTCTCTCTCTCTCTCTCTCTCTCTGTCTCTCATGAGTAAATAAATAAAATCTTTTAAAAAATAAAATAAAATAAAATAAAAATAAAACCAAACAAACAGAACACTACCAGCATCCCAGGTGTTCATGTTTTGCCCCATTTTAATCACTACCCAGACCCCAAGGTTACTTTAGTTTCCCAGCAATTGAAATTTATATACATTGAAGCAAAAAATGTAGTCTGTATCTGATTTATTTAACTCAGTGTTGGGTTTGTGTGTTCCTCAATACTGTTGATATTGTTCATTTTTATGGATGAATAGTATTTCATTTTGTGAAAATACCTGAATTTATTTATCTAGTCTAAGGAAATGAGAATTTGTGTAGCTCCTAGTCTGGAGCTATTTAACATGATACTATACATTCTACATTTCACATTTATCGTTGTACATGATACAATATATTTAACATGATATATGAGACTATACATAACATTTGGTGATCCTTGTACTCACACATCATGGATGTCACTTAAAAATACTGTCTAGCTACATTTTTCCTGCACCCTATCTGAAAATCTGCTTTTAACCTCAAGTTAGACCATTTATATTCTCAGTGCATATAAAGAAAAAAGAAAATTATGTATATATGTTTTATTATCTTTGTTGCCTTTTAGAAAATAAGTTTAACTTTGTTTCCTCATTACAATTCTTTCCTCAACTGGCTTGGAAGTAATTTACTCCATTTCTCATTTCTATTGTTCCAGTGGATAATTTTGAAATTTTAGTGTTTACTTAGAACACGTTAAGTCCTCATACCTTACAGTATTAATTCTGTTATCTTAATTCTACCCTAAATATTATCATTGCCAATATTCAGTATCTGTTTAAATTTACCAAATTTTTTTTAGCCGTCTTGAAGGATCATTTTTTCTTCTTAAGTTCAAGCTCTAAATTTGTAAAAAAAAAAAAAAAAAAGTTTACTTGTATTACTCTGAGGATATCCTTATTTCACTCTGTCTCTTGGAAAGTTGTTTTGTTAGCTATGCAAGTTCAAGTTCACAGCTGTTACCGACCTGCCTCTTAAAGATGTCACTCAACCATCTTTGGCTTCTACTGTTATTGTTGTGAATGTGTCGCTCATCAAATTGATGTTTCTTTGTAAGTGATCCATGATTTCTCAGTCTGCTTTAACTTTGTTTTTTCTTTGATATTGTTTATATTTCTCTAAAATATGTCCAAGATTTTCTTTCTTCCTCCCTTTCTCCCATACATTATGGTATACATTGTACTTGTGAATTTGTATCTTTTTAAATCATTTCTAGAGCAGACTTAGTCATTCATCTAATCCATTGTTGTCTGAACTCCATTCTCTGTTACTTTCTCTCTCTCTCTCTCTCTGGCACTCCTACTTAGATATCAGCTTGATTTTGTCTTTTCATTTTATCTCTAAACTTCTATTTTGTATGTGCCTCTTTTTTTTTAATTATGTTCTAGATAATTTCCTTACTTATATCTGACAATCAATTATTTTTCTCATGAGTTCTGTGTCTAAAGCAAATGCACCATTCGAGTTTAGAGTTTTACAAATTTACATCTTGTATGTTTTGAATGTTTTCAGTTATACTTATTTTATATTCTGTGTCTGATAACTAACTCTGTTACTTATGTTTACTCTCTCTCATGGTGGTTTCTTCCCCTGTGTGTTTGGGATCTTCTCTTGTGATCTCATACTTGGTTGAAGTTAGTTGTGGAAATCCAGATGCACAATTTGTGGCTGTTTTATTCTAGGAGAATCTGGATTTGCTTCTGTTGGGAATCAGAGACTGTTATCAAACTGGGACCACTTTAGCCAACTTTCAGAATTTCTAATTTATTATAAAAATGTCAATTTCTCTGTCAGCTTGCTATTAACCCAAGGCTTAGTCTCTTATTTAGAAGTTTCATGTTGACATTTGCTTTTTGTTTTAATTCAGATAATTTTTATGGGATTTCCTCTACTTGTGCAAGGCAATAGATACAATTAAATTGTGTATTATGTGAAGTGTATATAGCTGGTTTGCAGGATGAAGGGACTTCTGAATATATTGATACCTTGTTTTCTATATTTGAAATGGAAGATGTCAGTTTAGTGCTTTTGAGTGCAATATAATTTTTATTAGATGTTTCATTGGTGTCATAGAGTGATATCACAAGAATTATTCTTACTATAGATTCCTAATTTTAAAAAGGTCATATGCATAAGTACACCATTAAAGACAAAGCAAACATTATTCTTTCAGGAGGAGATGAAAAATTAATTATATAATAATGGTCATAAGTTCTTCTAATGTGCAATTCTTACAAAATGAATAAATAAAAGTAGTATTCATTGTCACTGTTGCAAAGACAGATGCTGGCCCAGGCTTCTGTGTGTCCTCAAACATTTCTCAGTCCTATTGCTGTTGGGCAGGACCAAGTGACATATTGAGACCAATGGGCTATGGAAGAAAGTAACACATGCCCTGTTCAGGAAAATGCATGAGACATCTGAACAGACCCCTCTGGTTATTCGTTCTTCTACCTCAGTGACAATATATACCTTGGTCTAGCCTTCTGGAGCCAAAATGTTAAAGAAGTTTGTATTGCTGAGTCACCTTACTAAGAGCAATGCCCTAGATTACTGCTCAGACCTGCAGCAAATTTTCACCATAGTGGGATTAGACATTGAGATCTGAGACTTGTACAATTTGAGGGAAATACAATGTGTCCATAAAACAAAGAAAGAAAAAGAGGAAGGAAGGAAGGAAGGAAGGAAGGAAGGAAGGAAGGAAGGAAGGAAGGAAGGAAGGAAGGAAGGAAGGAAGGAAGGGAAAAATGGAACTCTCTCTTAGAGATATGTTAGTGAAAATATAAACAAAATACATACATTAAAATAAAGCAAAGTTAATTGAAGCAGACCATGAGAAATGATAGATCACTTACTAAAAAATGTCAGTTTGATGAGCAACAAATGTATAAAAATAGAAACAAAAATATGATTGGATAACATCTTCAAGAGGCAGTGAGGTAACAGCTCTGAGGAATCACTATAGCAAAACCTAGCTTTACCTGAGCAATACAGTAAAGCATGCAGTCAGGAAGAATTCCTAATAGAATTTCTTATTCTTTACAGAAGAGTTTATGCAAACATTTTTTCTGAAATGTGCTATCTTCACAATCAAGTTCTTCATCCTCCTTCCCCATGCCCAGGCTCCATTTGCACCCAGTGCAGTGGTCTTATGCAGGAGTCCTCTGTGATGAGTGGGCTTCTGGTCATCCATGGAGCCCAAGGCAAGGTACTTCAGCACTTACATCATCGGCTTTGTCCTCTGGCATTCATAGTAATACGACTGTGTGAGGCTGAAAATGATGGTTGTGTAAGGCACACATCAGAGTGTCCAGCATGAAATGTTCTCAGAAGAAAATGGCAGCTGGTATTACCCAGATGTTAGTTGTTCCTATGTACACACTTTGTAGTTGTCCTGGAATAGATTTTCTTCAAAGAAAAAAATACATCTCACCCTCAGCAGTGAAATGTGAAGCTTTTATTGAAGAGAAGATGGGAGACCCAAGGGTTAAGAGCAGGATGCAAACACTTCACTTGGAAAGTCCTGATGAAGCTGCTCTCAACATGGCTCCTCTTCCACAGTAACTTGGAAACATGGCCACCCCTCTCCCTGGAAGTGTTGAATGTCCCTCCACTCAGGTGCCACATTATTGGATCTTCTCACTGGGGCTCTCCCTCTCTCTCACCAGGTTCTTCCATCTAATATCCCTATATTCTGACTTCAATATATGAACAAACAAACAAAACCAAACAAAACAAGAACCTTCCAAATTTCTGGTTTGAGCTCCAATATGTAAAAACTTGGATGTGTCACCCCTGTACTTACTTATAACAAGTAAAACACACAAAAAAGTAAAACTAGTTTTTCCTGACTCCTACAGAGAACTGAGGTCTCAGGGCAAATCACACTGACTCTGTAGAGAGACAGGGCAATCCAGGGAGGCACAGATGAACTCTGCTTACCTGGAACCATAAACTTAAAGGAATGCTTAAACCATAATTTTCATCTATTGCTGAAGACTTAGTGTAGACTAACGTGAGTGAGAAACTCACTCCTGGCTGAAGGAGTCATCGACAGCCCCCCACAATTTCCTGGGTCTCGCAGGAACTCCAGGTGGGTCACGCAGTGAAGGGCCAAGATTCTCTCATGGCTCTGGCAGGATGAAGGGAGGGGTAACCAACGAGAAATTTTTCAGAGTGTTTTATTTAGCCACGGCTTAAAATTTCTACCTGACTTTACTCCTCTGGAGGAAGGATATTTCACTCTTCTTGTCCCCTGTAGCTTTCTTCCACCATGTAAGTGCTGGGGCAGAAGGAGAAGAAGGTAAGCCGAGAAGCACATATAAAGGTCACAGTGCAGGACAAAGGTCCACTTATTGAGATTCAATAAGATGATAGAATGCTTCATTCCCCCCATATGTGATCATCACATCCTCAGGGCACAGGTATTAACAGTAGATTACTATTGGAAGAACCACACAAGACACACTCTGATTTTTGCAGAGTTCTTAGGGTAGTCCTAAGATAGTGCCACAGGGACACTGGAGGAATGAAAACATCTGACACCTGCAGATACAGGAAACATGGAACAGAACCCCAGTAGAGCCAGATTATACAGACCTCACACTGAAGAATCTCTGCCTCTGTTTCTACTACTGATACTTCATGTCCATCTGTCAACACAAAAATTACAAGGCATACTAAAAGACAAAAAAAAAACAAAAAACAAAACAAAACAAAACAAAAAACCCAAAAACAGAGTATGAGGGGACAAGGCAAGCAACCAAGTCAGATTCAGACATGATACAATTTTTGGCATAATAAGACATGTAATTTAAATAATTATGTTTAATATATTAAAGGCTCTATTGGGAAAAGAAGATGATATGAAAGAAGAAAGGGATAATGTTAAGAGAGAAAAAAGAAACTCTAGTAAAGAATTAAAAAGAAATGCTAGGGGAAGGGGAAAAAAGCCATAGTGTAAGTAAAGAATGCCCCAGATGAGCTCATCAGATACTGGAAACCAAAAGGGAAGAGTTGTTGAGCTTGATGGTAGGCAACAGAAACTTCTCTCACTGAAATACAGAGAAAGGAAAAGAGAGTGAAAATACAAGAACAGAATGTCTAGGAAATTTTAGAAAATTTTTAGTGTTTATGTGTATTTGAAATACCAGAAGAAGAAAAGAAAGAAAACAGGGAAGAAACATTTGAAGTCATAATAGCTGAGAATAGTCCAAAATTAATTATAGTTACAAAACCATGGTTCTAAGACTCTCAGAGGACACTGAGCAAGATAAATACCAAAAAGATCTCTACTAGGTATATTATAGTCAAACCTCAGAAAGTTAAATACAAAGAAAAATTATTGAAAGAAACTACACGAAAAAAGTATCTTGTCTATGGAAAAACGATATAAATTACATGACTTTTCATTAGAAACCGTTCAAGCAGAAAGAGAATAAAATATTTTAAAAGCAAGCAAAAAACCCCCAAAACTCCAGCACACAATTTTCTACCAGCAAAATCATCCATCAAAGGTGAAGAGGGGTGCTTAGGTGATGCAGTCAGTTAAGCATCTGACTCTTGGTTTCAGATCAGGTTATGATCTCAGGGTCCTGGGATGCAGCCCTGTGGCAGGCTCCACGCTCAGCAGGGAGTCAGTCTGAGGACTCTCTCTCTCCCTCTGCCCCTGTCCCTCCCCCACGCCCCCTGCAGCATTCTCTTTCTCTCTCAAATAAATAAAGAAATCTTTTTTTTTTTTTTTAAGCGAAGGAATACCTTCTCAGACAATCAAAAACTGAAGAAATTATTGCCGGGAGGACTGGCTCACAAATAACTTTGAAACAGTCTCCTCAGGGAGAAGGAAAACAGTAGTGTTCATAAACTTAGATCTTCAAAAAGAGAAAAAGTAAGAGAAAGAATAAATAAAGGTATTTTTTTTAATTTTTCTTATTCTTAACTCACACAAGGAAAATAAAATAATCTGATTAGATTTATGTTGATTAAAGAAATTGAATTAATAACTAAAATTCTCCAGAAAAGAAAGCAACGGGCACAGGTGGTAAATTTTACCAAAATTTTAAGGAAGAACTGATGCCAATTATCTGCAATCTGTTCCAGAAAATATTTCTTAATTAATTCTAAGAGGACAGTATTGCTCTAATACTTAAACCAGACAGAGGCATTCTAAAATGGGAGCACCACAGATAAAGGTATCTCATGAACTGAGATGCAAAAATCCTAAACAAAATTTGTCAAATCAAATCCAAAAATATAAAAAAAGTATCATACACCAAAAAAGGGAGATTTATAACCCACATGCAGAAATAAGTCATAATTTAGAAGTCAACGTAATTCTCTGCATCAATAGGCTATACTGATTTTAAAATATATATGGAAAGGTAGAATGCAAAAGGCAACGCAGTACAGAATCAGATGAAGGGGAAGAGGAAGAAGGAGGTGGGGGCGAGGGGGAGGAGGAAGTAAAAGGGGGGGAAGAAGAGAGGAGGAATAAGGGAGGTAAAGAGAAGGGGGGGAGAAGAAAATTAGGGGGTCACTCTACCCAACTGCAGAAGTTACTAGAAGGTTCAATGATTAAGCATGGTTGTATTGGCAAAAGAATAAAAATGCAAAGGGGATAGAATAGAAAGCCCTAACCTTTCATAAAATAGTAACTCCAAGTAGAACACAGACTACTGTGAAACACAAAACTCTAAAACTTTCAGGAAAAAAAAAATAGGAGAAAAATCTAGGTGGCCTTAAGTTTGGCAATGCCTTCTTAAGATATACACAAAAGGAAATTAAAAAATTGATCATTTGGACTTCACTAAAATTAAAAATATTTGTTCTACAAAAGATGCTGTTAAGAAAATGAAAACAAAACAAAACTATTTTGTCTGGGAGAAAATAATTGCAGAATAAGGTATTGGGACAATAAGGTAATAGGACATATATCCGAAACATATTAACTTAAAACATTCTTAAAATTCAGTATTAAGAAATCAAAGCCCAAGTAAAAGAACAAATATACCAACAGGTACCTCACCAAAAACAATATACAGAGAAAATAAGCATATGAAAACAAGCCCTTCGGAAACTGCAAATTAAAATAACAATGACACAGGACCACACATCTATTAGAATAGCTAAAATCAATGCTCAGTGTGATGGTTAATTTCCTGTCAACTTGGGTAGGTCGAGGTGCCCAGTTTGGTCAAACACGAGGATAGAAGTTGCCATTAAGGTAATTTTAGATGTGATTAACATTTAAATCTGTAAATTTAAAGTAAAGCAAATTTGTCTTCAAGAATTGGATTTGCCTCATCCAATCAGTTCAAGGCCTTAGGAGCAAAGACTGCAGTTTCCTGAAGAAGGAATTTAGCCTGAAGACTGCAATACAGAAACCCTGCCTAAATTTCCAGCCTGCTTGGCTTGCCCTGCAAATTTGACTCAAGATGACATTAACTCTTACTTGTGTTTCTAGCCCACCTGTTTGTCCTGTGGATTTCAGACTTGCCAGTCCCCACAATCATGTGAGCCAATTCCTTAAAATAAATCTTCTCACTCATATATTATACACACACACACACACACACACACACACACACACACACACACATTGGTTAATGTATATATTTTATTGGTTCCCCTTCTCTGGAGAACTGTGACTAATATTCCTAGCTGAACCTATTGATGACAAGTTTACGAGGTAATAGGAACTCTCATTCATTTTTGGTTTGGATGCAAAATGGTTCAACTACTTTGGAAGACAGTATGGCAGTTTCTAAAAGACCTAATGTGATGAGGGAACAGAAGGCAAGCTGAGGACAAAGCTGAAGCTGACACCCCGCAACCCCCCCATGGGGCATATGTGACCTTCCTCAGCACTCCTGGCTGCCCTAAAGGAAAAACAAATAGTTAACTTGTAGAGATCACAATCCTGCAAGACCTGAGTCTCCCTCTGTTTACAAATGTCCCAGTGATTTACAAGGAAGAAGCTTTCTTATCACTAGCCTAACTTCCAGAGACCCATAACTCAAGTTTCCTGAAGCCCTGTCATCACCCTCCCCTCCATAAAACTGAGGGAGACTGAGGCAGAAGGAAGTGTAAGTAAAATTGAATTTCTTTTAAACCTGCAGCCCATTCATAAGGACATGTGATAGGAAGAATGGAACATTCCTCCAGGAAGCTCTCAACTGTCTTAACTGTTAACGCCTCACTAGAGGGGTAAGCAACCTTTACTGGACAAAAGCAAGAAGGCCTCCGGTATCCTGTGAGTCTTCTTTAATATATGAAAGTTCTTTCTCAAAACCTCCCTTTTCCTGAGCTCCCCCAACCCCATAGTATATAATCAGCCACCCCTCACAACCCCAGTGCAGGAGCTCTTTCTGCCCCCCGGGGTCCCGTCCCTGAGCTTTAATAAATCACCATTTTGCACCAAAGATGTCTCAAGAATTCTTTCTTATTCGTCGGCTCCAGACTCCACCCCACTGAACCTCACCTGTATTCCAAAAACCACATCAAATGTCGTCTTACCACATGATTCAGCAATTATAAGTATTTACCAAACTGATTTGAAAACGTATGTCTTCACGGAAACCTGTAACCAAATGTGTAGAGCAGCTTTATGGATAATTACTAGAAACTGGAAGTAACTCACATGTCCTTTAATAGATGAATACGTGAACAAATTATGGTTCATCCATACATAGAACATTTGTCCAAAATAAAAAAAATTGTGCTATCAAAAGACATAAATTAATTTTTAAATGTGTATTGCTAAATGAAAGAAGCCTTTCTGAGAAGATTATATACTGTATGATTACATTTTCATGACATTCTGCAAAAGCCAAAACTCCAGCAACATACGGAGAGCAAGAGGTTTTAGATCTCTGCTGACCTGCTCCCAGTTAAACTGGTGAAAGTTTAAAAAGCAACCATTTAAAGCCTCTGGAAATAATCCTAAGGACAGCAGCAAAGGAAGAAACATCAATTCCGCCCCCCCCCCCAAAAAAAATCTATGACATGTCAGCAAGAGAAGTGAGAGTCTGTGATATTTGAGTGAAGCCACTCTCTCTGTCTTGAATCCCAGATCTACCAGGCAGAGACGTCCCTCCAGACTGTGGCAGCAAGAGCATGGAGCTCCCAGTCCCCTCAGATCCTTTCTCCATGGAAGACACACAACTCCCACGTTTCTCATCCTGCTTGCAGCCACCTGATCCTGAGGGGAAATCCTGGGTGAGTGTGGTCAAGAGACGGGAATCGCTTCTGCCCACCCCCCAAGTTATGCAAGAAGGTCTCTACCTTGAGGTGGGGTAGAGGATAGAAAACAGATGACAAAGCAGATAGCTTGATTTTTCTTCCCCAAGAAATGACCTTTATTTGCAAATGTGTATGGAAAAGTTCAAACCGAAGAGTAATCTCAAGAACAGTGGAGGTTGTAGTGAAAGGCAACTGGGGGCCATTCCTGGTTTTAATGGAGATACAGCCTGGATTCTAGACTGTTCAGTCTGAAGGAGACAACTGGGTAGAGCAACTGGGAGGAGCCCTTCTGCTCTGGGAACAGACATGAAAATTAGACCTCAGAAATAATTGCTACCCAGAAGTCGCAGTTTGATTAGATATGTTTGTAGAACAATGTAGGTTCCAGGGCATTGGAGGAACCAGCAAAAATATAGCAGATGGGTGTAGTCAGGGAGAGAGGGAGAGAGAGAGTCCTACCAATAGCCCTGCTAGGGAAATTGTTGGCATACACAGCACTGTACCTCCTTGAAGAGCAACATCGGAGATTTAACACTAGGATTGACGCAGAAGGGAAATGGGGATGAGGCAGGAATCGGGATTGGGAGGTAGACTTCATGAAAATTATCCAGCCAGTTAGTTAGAAAGTAAACAAACGAATAATGATAACAATCTCCTGGTATAGGGAGGGAGCCAGTAACCAGAGCTGATGCAGTATATTATCTAAAATGCCCAGTTTCTTAAAAAAAAAAAAATCAATAAAATAAAATAAAAATCTCAAAAAAGCCATTAGAGATGTGTTAACAGAACTAAAGGAACACTAAGCATGATTATATAAGTAAAATGTGAAGACAGCATTGTATTGAATAGTAGAGAATATCAATAAAGAGACAAATTATGGAAAGAAACCAAATGGAAATTCTGGATTTAGTGTAACTTTTAAAAAGTACAGTAAATCTCTGGAACTCATTTCATCTTTCAAAACTGAAACTCTACACCCATTAACAAAACACTATTCCCCTGCACCCCTAAACCCTGGCCATCACCATTCGACTTTCCATCCCTATAATTTTGACTACTCTAAAAACTCATAATTGGAATCATACAGTATTTGTTTTTTTGCAGCTTATTTCACTTAGCATAGTGTCTTCATTGAGGTGTATGTCAGAATTCCCTTCCTTTTTAACACTTAATATTATTCCATCATTTATATATACCACATTTTGCTTATCCGTTCTTACTTTGAGAGACACTTGGGTTGCTTCCAGCTTTTACAATTGTGAATGATGCTGCTATGAACACGGATATACAAATCTCTCTTTGAGACCCTGTTTTCAGTTCTGGGTGTACACCCAGCAGTGGAATTGATGGATCATGTAGAAATTCTATTTTTAATTTTTTGAAGAACTGCCATATTGTTTTCCACAAGTGTACCATTTCAAATTCCCAATAGTGTTAAAGGGTACCAATTTCTCCACATCTGTGCCAACACTTGTTAATTCTTCTTTTGTTTTGTTTTTGTTTTTGTTTTTTTTGCTTGATTGCTTGTCTGCTTTTATAGTGCCCATTTTAGTGTTTCTGAGGTGGTATCTCATTGCAGCTTTGATTTGCATTTTCCTAATGATTAGGGATGTTGAGCATCTTTTCATGTAATTGTTGATTTGTGTAATCTTCTCTGGAGAAAAGTCCTTACATGTCCTGTTTTTGTTTTTGTTTTTGAATCAGGTTATTTGGGCTTTTTGCTGTTGTTGAGTTTTAGGCATTCCTTATATATTGTGGCTATCAATACCTTATCAGATATATAATTTTCAAACACTTTCTCCCATTCTGTGTGTTTCTTTTTACTTTCAACCCTTGTTGAAATCATTTGGCCACATATGTGAGGCATTAATTCCAAGCTCTCTATTCCATTTAATCTGTTTATATGCCTGTCTTTTTATCAGGGTCACACTGTTTTGATTACTGTAGTTTTGTGGGAAGTTAGAAAATCAGGAAGTATGAGTCCACCGAGTTTGGTTTGTTCTTCCTTTTCAAACTTATTTTGGCTATTTGGGATCCCTTGAGATTCCATATGAATTTTAGGATGAGTTTTTCTACTTCTTCAAAAAACATTGAGATTCTTTAAAAATCTGTAGTATTGATATATTAGTAATAATCAAATCTTCTAATCCATGAACATCTGCAGTTATTTATATCTTCTTTATTTTCTTTTTTAGCAATGTTTTAGTGTTTTGCAGTTCTCATTGTTTGATTTCTCCCTTGCTTCTGTTCTTTCTTAGGGATTTTATTCTTTTTAAAATGATTTTAATGAAATTACTTTCTTCATTTCTGCTTTGGATTGTTCATTGTTAGTGCTCAGAAATGCAACTGATTTTTGTGCATTACCTTTGCATTCTGTTACTTTGCTGAATATGTTTAGGAGTCCTAATAATTTATATGTGTGTGTATGTTTGGGCATGTGTGGAATCTTTAGAGTTTTCTACATCAAAGGTCATCTCATCTGTGAACAGAGTTGATTTTATTTCTAAGCTTTTAAATAGAGATAAGTTCATTTTAAAATTTCCAAAATTATTCCCTAGATTTTCTTCTGTTTTTCAATTCTCATGGACTCTATTTTATTGAGAATGTAGCCACCAAAGCCACTGTCTAAAAGAAAACTCTGATCATTCCTTTCCTCTGCTCATAAACCTTTAATGCCATCCACTAACTAGAGATTCAGTTTCAAACTCCTGCAAGTGTGTAAGATCCTTTCCTCCAACTTTTTTTTCCAAGATTCACCTCTATAGACACTCAAATCATGTGTCTGAGGTCCCCATCAGCCCATATTTCTTACTTCTTCTGCCCAACATTTCATGTTCTTTTACACCATTGTGCTTTTCACAGACATCACCGTTTCCTGGTATTTTCTTTTTGTTTATTTATTTTCGTTTTGTTTTGTTTATTTTACTGGGGAAACTGTATTTTGTACTGCAAGATGCAATGACAATGCAATCTAATCAATAAACATTTCTAACTGACCAGAGAGAATCACGGGCTTTCCTATCTGAATTTGCATAGTAATGTGTGTAGACCAGTAGACGAACAGCAGTTACGTTGTAATTCAATATCCCTTATTTTCTGAAAGAAGAAAAGAAAAAAAATGATAAGTTTTAAGATGAAGAAATTGAGTTAGTGAGGAAAATTTGCCCATTTTTAATAAAGGTGCATTCTGGAATTTTTATTGACATTTTGTATCACCCCACCACATTATTTTATTTCCTACTGAATTATATAGCCTCAAATTAATGTAATATTCACTCAACAAATAGATGATACTTTATGGGTAATTTATTTTTTAAGATTTATTTATTTATTTATTTATTTGTCAGAGAGAGAGAGAGAGAGAGAGAGCACAAGCAGGGGGAGCAGTAGAGGGAGAGGGAGAAGCAGGCTCCTCACTGAGCAAGGAGCCCGATGTGGGACTTGATCCCAGGACCCCGGGATCATGACCTGAGCCAAAGGCAGATGCTTAACGACGGAGCCACCCAGGCGTCCCCTTTATGGGTAATTTCCTGATGCTCAAACACAAAGGGTCTCATAGAAATAAACATTGTTATTGGAAAATATTTACTAATACAATGGTTCATAATAAAAGATTCCATTTCTTGAGTTAACTGATTAAAAGCCACTCTGGTGCTTTGTATATACTTAAATTTCACAGCCACATTTTCAAATTGTCCTCATTAACCCCACATTCTAAATGCAAACTTGAGAATGAGAGAACTAAATAAGCTGCCATTCATGCTGATTTTTTGTCAGCCTTTGGAACCTTCAGTCTTTACCAACACATGCTGCTTAAAATTAGATGAACTGAAATCCTTGGTGCATGTGTTTTGCTACAACATACTTCATAAAAATAACTTAAAAATGATAAGGCATGAATAATCCTTATCCTACAATTACCTTTAAGATATTTAGAGCTGGTAAAAATGTTGCTAGAGCTCAAAGGAAAAGAGGTACAAACTGGAACACTCCTAGGACCTTCTGGACATTGACCTTGGGAAACTCCTCTCTCATTCTCCTTCACTTGTGTGGTAAGCTTATGATTGTCCTCTGCTAATGGCATTCTCCAGAAATCAGAGTATACATTCATTGGTAGACCTGGAAACACATTGTCCATGCTTAGATATCTCATGGAAGAAATTTGTCGTTTCTAACTAGTTTTCATTCCTGTGATGAGGGTCTACTTTCCAAAGCCCTCAGTGGGTTTGCTCCTCTCCCTGCTGACTCTCCTCTGGCACTAAATGGTGCTTTTGTGGTTCCCTTTACATGTGCTTTTCTAGGCTCAACGTGCCCCACCCTTTTAATCCCTTTTCACTTTATCTTTCTGCCATCTAATCACAGTAAAACAAACCTAATTATCATTGAACACTGCTGTGATCAGAAATAAATTTTTAGAGAAAAAAACTATTATAGTCTGATCTGCTTAAACATGTTATTTTTTTTGATGGACATAATCTTGTAAAATAGTATAAGGGTAATTAATGATTATTTAACTAAGATTATGTAATAACATGGTTGGTTTATGATTCCAGAACCACTATGCTTTTAGTAACAACGGGCTAAGAAAGAGGGCTAAACCTTATTTTGGATTTTTAATCTCCATAAAATGGCTTTCTCTTTGAAGCAAAAGTCCTCTGAGCACTATAGGATCAGGCTGGAGCCCTGGGAAAGAAGCCTGGGAAATACTGACCCACGGTGCCTCTAGGTAAAACATTGGTAAAGCTTATACTACTTTGGGGGTTTTATTGGGGCTCCATTTACAAAGTTTTATAAGTTCTTTTATTTTTAGTGCAGTTTTGCAGAACTTGCCTGTGCTAATAACAAAGAAGGAGAGCCCTTGTAAGTTACTTTTACTCTCAGTTCTTCAAATTTCATAGTAGCTTGTTCAACACTAATAATTCTAAGACAGATGCTCAATTATTTTGCCATGAACAAAGTCAGAACTTTTGTAACTAACACTCTGTCTCTTAAACATGAGTCATTTTAAATTGTAACTTCAAGTTTTTGTTCTAGATTCCAGTTAGAATGCACCGACCATCACCTTTACTTCAAATGACTCGTCATATAAGAAATGCTATGTAGAATTTACTCCTTTCTTGTCACCTACCATGTGCTCCCCAACCTTAGAACTTTTTTTTTTAAGACTTTATTTATTTATTTGTCAGAGAGAGAGAGAGAGCGAGCGAGCGAGTACAGGCAGGGGAGCAGGAGAGGGAGAAGCAGACTCCCCACCGAGCAGAGAGCCCACCGCCAGACTCGATCCCAGGACCCTGAGATCATGACCTGAGCCGAAAGCAGCCGTTTAACCGACTGAGCCACCCAGGCATCCCCCAACCTTAGAACTTTTATCTTTCTGCTATTTGATAAGAAAGCAAGAGCCTACTTTTACCCCTTGGAATCACACCATTGTGTGGCAGCCCTCAGCACGAGCGTGTTATAGGATGTATAAGAATAATTGAAGAGGCATAAAAAGTATTCGATTAAAATTTGATTACTAAAGCAAACTGACTTAAAATTGCCTTTGCCAAGCTTTTAGAGGTTTGAATTTGAAAGTAAACTTGCTGCTGGCATAGTCTATCTGCCATGGAGGGAAATATTGAAATGCTTAACATTTCCTAGCAAATTGGCTTAGAACTGCGTATTATTTTAACTCAAGCTTCTACTCTTTCTTCTTGTTTTAGCAAGTGCTTAATATTTGCTATATAAATAAATGTATGTATATATAATCTTTGCATATATATAAAGGATAAAGAATGCTCACATAAATGAATTCTAACAAACATTCCCCCTTGTACTCTGGTAAAAATCTTTGAATTAATAACTATGTAATTACAAATTCCCATCAAGTCCTAGGGAATACTGATCAATTTGTTTAATAAATAATCTTTCCGAACCTACAGAAGGTCCCTCATGACCCCTCTCCTATGCCAGTTCCTTCCCTTCTATTTTCTTACACAATGATAATGACACAAAATAGCTTGCCAAAAAAAAAAAAAAGGTCATTGAAGCTAAGAGAACTATTCCAAATTTGGGGGAAAAAAAAAAAGGTAAAGTATGTCATTGTCAGATTGGGGCAGTGTTTAACAAGCCCAATCAGGGATTATTTTATCTGTGTGTTTGACTGTTACTTTCTATTTGGATACATTCTAGACACTGTGAAGTTACATATTAGTTTGTAGATTTTTGTGGTGTACAAATGGTAACCCTGGAGGTTATGGGTTTATTGCCTTGTAAGACATTATTCTGTTCTGTATCTATCGAGTGTAGCAATCTTATTCTAATATGATTTTTAAAACAAAAACAAACAAAAAGCTCCACCAGTTCCTCAGATATTGTATTCTTTCCATATTTGTAGAAAGGGAATGCTTTTAACTATTTTGAAATTTGATTTTGACCGTGATTACAGTCATTCACACTGATCTCCCATGGTCAGCTATATGGAGTTGACTCTACGTGGCCATTGGGTTGTGAATTAAAGTTGGCTGTGTTGTCAGGGTCTTCTCTGCAGCAGATGCTGGCTGTCAAGCTATGATATCCTGGCCTTCTGTATTGCTTCTGAAGGAACACAATAATACTTTGTATAAAGAGACATTATCCTACTACCTCATCGACCAGTAAACAGATATCGTGTGCCTATCATTAAATGAACACTATAGACAATTTTGAGAAAACAAAGCAATGAATCTAATAGATTTCAAGGAATTACCTTGTGAGTTCATTTTTCAAATGCACTCCTTATTTGCCCTAATCACCACCCTTTTTAAAACACACATACATCCATACCACCTTTTTCTTTTCTTTTCACTATTTAAAAAGAGAATGAGAATGTATTTAGTACTTTTTTTAAAGGCAATTTTACCTTTCCTAACAAACCTCTGTATTTTACTCTGTCTGTAAGAGGAGGCGCTGTGATATATTCACTCAGTCCCTACTCTGATCAGACCATTCACTCAACTAACGTAAGCCTGGCTTAGGATTCAAGGAAGAAGTGTGCTTCCTGATTGCATAGAAACCAACCTTTGGCAATGGGCACAGAAGTCATCTCAGTGTCCATCTTGGTTTTCCTTAGAAAGTGTCCCCAGACACTACTGAATAATCTTTGTTTTAGTATTTTCCACTTTTTGTCTAATTTACATAAATGCATCCTTGGAAACTACGGCTGGTTCTTCAGAGCTGTGATTTAACTAGTCTGTGACTTTTGGTTCTGGTGGACACTCCAGGAACACACCCTCTGCCTGGCAGAAAGAACTGCAAATCCACATGTCCTGTATCAGTAACGAACTTGCCAGGCTTGAGGAACAGGGAGGTTAGTACATTGAAGAGTGGTAATTGAGAGGAAAATGGCAGGGGCTGGGTTTGGAGATCAGATCACATAAGATCTTGGCAATAATGGTGAGTTTATTCTAAGAAGACCAAAGGATTTTAAACAAGTGCATGGGATAATCTGTTTTATGTTAAGATAAAGACAGACTAATCTGCTTTAGTGTTGCCAGATTTAGCAAATAAAACTACAGAACACATATCCCATACACTATTTGGGACATATTTATACTTAAAATATATTATTTGTTCACCTGTTTCAAATTTAATGCATTGTCTCATGGTTTATCTGGTAACTCTCTACTGGTTCCATGTGGAGTGTGTCATAGAGGGGAAAGAATAAAATCAAGGACACTTTGAAGATTAGGATGATAATCCCCTGTAAGAAATGGCAGCAAAAATGATGTTGGTTTGGGGGATTTTGGTGGATATGGAGAGAAGAGATTGCAGGGGTATTTTGTCAGCAGAACTGTTGGCGTCAGAGTAGGTAGTTAGGTTCTAACAGGATACCTGGAGGTCAGCGACGAGGAAGTCATGGCCAGCTATGGAGAAGATCAGAGGTCTGTCCTGGCAGCACTCCTTAGAAGCCAGATCACACGAAACAGGCCCGACATGGAGGTGCCATGTCAGGAAACCCCTGACCAAATTAGGAATAAAAAGCACCAAACTCTACTCCCCTTCCCCAAGGAGTAATAGTCAGCCCCCTAGTTAACAACTGCCGATAAAAGATGGAAACCCGGACCCAGGGAGGAAGCTCACACTCTCTCTCTCTGTCTCTATGTCTCTGTCTCTCTGTCTCTCTCTCAGTTGCCTGCCCTCACATCTTGAGAGCGTACTTTTCACTTTAATAAACTTTACCACATGTGTTGCTCATCTGCTCTGTTGCATGTCTGTCCTTGAATTATTTCTTGTGATAAGACCAAGAACCCTTGGCAATATTCCTACAGGATGGGTTGGGTCTAGACCTCAGGGCCCGGGGTTTCCCCAGTTTACTCAGCAACATGGGACTTACTGATAAATGTATTTAGAAATGATTCATATGGGATTAAAAATGGAAATGAGAATGCCACAGTTCGGTCTCGATAAACTGTGTGTAAATGTTGTTCTACATACCTTTGATTATTTTATATCTTTCTCAGGGACTCTTTGTTCACAAAATGCACAATTGATCCATTGAAATTTTAATATATTGTATTAGGTACTGATCCTATATTGATGGGGTTTTCAATAAAAGAATAATGCCTAATACATGATGGAATTTGTATACAGGATAACAGAACGCTAGACAGTAGCCCCTATTTCAAAAACAAGAAGGAAATTCAAGTTGGTAGTGAGAGAAAGCTGATAGAAGTAACCTGTTAGTCTCTGGGAGCTGCCGGTCTTGCCGGTCTCCATGACCTTCCCAGGCCATGGAATAGAGGGCAACAGAGACCAACAAGAACATAGAAATCTGAGCAAGTGGAAATCAGAATCAGTGAGTCCTTCTAGCCGCCCACTGGAGCAGTAACCAGAAGACCTGCCCTCAAAAAAGAGGTTCTTCAAGAACTGTAGAGGCTAGGGCGCCTGGGTGGCTCAGTTGGTTAAGCGACTGCCTTCGGCTCAGGTCATGATCCCAGAGTCCCGGGATCGAGTCCCTCTGACCCTCTTCCCTCTCGTGCTCTCTATCTCTCATTCTCTCTCTCTCAAATAAATAAATAAAATCTTAAAAAAAAAAAAAAAAAGAACTGTAGAGGCTAAGGAAACCCTAGATTTGGAGAAAAGGTTCAGGGTTCATGCTGGAGCAATAGAGAGAGCCAACCTGGAGCACGGATGACCAAGACCAGAGGCAGCACTTGCCCTCGCTCACAGGCCTGTGTGGAGCAGGACCACCCGTCTACTGTGTCTGTTTTCCTATCAATATAAATCATGCAAACACACCAATAAACAAAATATGCTCTACCAATATGGTCACCAGAAATACATTCTTGGTGACAAAATTAAATAATGTCTGTTAAGCTAGTTTTCATGAATGAAAATGGGTAAAATATTAAGAGGATTGCTGGAATATTGCCTGGGCCTTGATCTTGAAATGAGCTGAAAATGATTGAATGAATGATAATTGAATTAAAGACATTCATAAATCATCTCATTTTTATCTTTATTCCACAAGATTTATTTTTTATCCTCATTTCAACAAATTCACCAATTATGTAATTACAATCAATGTGTTCACATCATTTCTGTGATACTGTCAGTAAGGAGCCAAAGAATTTAAAATCTAAGTGTAATGGTATTTAAAGTGAAAATAATGAGAATGTAATTCCATACAAATAGAATTAAATAGAAAAATAAGAAGTTACAAGTATTTTCACATTATCCAAGTTATATTTCTTCTAAAACATTCATAACTGTCTACTAAAATTAAACTTCAAGCTTTGGCTCTTGGCTAAGATGGATTAACAGGGACTGGATAAGCCTTCCTACCTGAAACAAAAAATCTACATTAAAAACCGGTTTTGAAGACACTGGACATGAGGGCGCCTGGGTGGCTCAGTCGGTTAAGCGACTGCCTTCGGCTCAGGTCATGATCCCGGAGTCCCGGGATCGAGTCCCACATCGGGCTCCCTGCTCAGCGGGGAGTCTGCTTCTCCCTCTGACCCTCTCCCCTCTCATGTACTCTCTCTCCCATTCTCGCTCTCTCAAATAAATAAATCTTTAAAAAAAAAAAAAAGACACTGGACATGAGGTGAGGTAGACCAAGGGTAGTGATCCCTGAGAGATGAAAAACACGAGATGAGGCTGCAGTTGCCCCCTCCTTCCACCAGGAGAGACACGGGGCAGAAGGATGTGGAGCTGGGCAGGGTGCCTGGGGAGGAGTGTCCAGGAGAGCAAGGCAGTGAAGTTCTCACCTTACAAGATGCAGAGAAGGGGTTTCACAGACAGCGACCCTCAGCGATCCCTCTCCTTTATTCAGCTCAAATGTGAGGAAGCTCGGCCTGTCCCAGGAAGGAACCATCCAAAAGGATGAAAGGTAATAGACCCTGGTTCTCACACAAACCCGAGAATGGTGTTTTGGTGCTTTTTTCCCAGCAACCAGATAGGAAAACCTCAGGGCTTGCGGGATACTGGGTGTAGAGAATATGTTTCCCATGGGGAAACATTTAGAGGTGATTCATCCATTCCTGAGAATGGTGATGGTTTCATGAATATATGGATGTATATCTTTCAAAACTTTTCAGGTTGTTCACCTTAAATATGTGCACTTATTGTATGTCAATTGTACCTCATAGTTTGCCTGGAAATTTACAAAGTAAATGCAAATTATTATCAATCAACACGTGAATCGTAATTTAAAATATTTAAATACACCTGGAATTAATTATGTTTTCAAAACAATTGAACCTTAAAAATATTCTTACAAGAATAAAGCTTTTGTGTCCATGTCATTGTCAATGAGAGCAATCAGTTTCACGGGTCACGTATCGCATCTAAGCTCAAATATACATACGAGTTAGGAGAAAATGAGAAAATGTAATGGCTTCATTGTACAAAAAGCCCCATGCTGACTCCACACGATGTCACCAGTTACCTCCAGAACCGTAAACTGGAACAGAAAAAAAGCAGAAAATGGATTCCCCACAGGTCTGGGAATAGAAACCCCATTATGCAAGGCTCCCTGGCACCCCTGTTTCCTAAGAGGGAGTTTCAGCAAGTTCACTAGCTGGTCTCTCCTCTAGGTTCTGTGGCCACCCATACTCCCCTCACTTGGAGTCAATGTCCTACCTCAACATCAGCAGCTTCCTGGCCTTTGGCTGCCCTCAGCTGCTATTTCAAAGACCCGGGGGCCAGTAACTAGGACAAGTGTCCCTGTGGCCATGCCAGTATTAGTCAGAAGACAGAATGCCCAGAGGGGCAGTTCTCCTGTGCCAGTGCCCAAGGCAAGACCCTAGGGAAGGACAGGCATTCAGTTCTCTAGTAAACTTATTTTTGGTATGTTTATGATAAGCAGGAGCATCTAAGGCACAAAGCTGGGGGCATGGCCACTCTCGCTGGGTTAGATGGACAGGCAGGCCAGAAGGGCTGGCTCTTTCACTCAGTGCTGAGTTACATAAGCTATTTCTTTCTTTTTTTCTTTTTCTTTTCTTTTCTTTTTTTTTTTTAAGCTATTTCTCATAAAAGACTTTCTGAATTTCCTCTGGTTAACGGCCAGGACCTAGGATGAGACTATATAGGTTAGGAACAAGTAGATCCACTTGAGGATAATGGATATTTCCAATGGAAAATGAGAGAGAAAGAGAAGGAAAGGCAGATATTTCTCTAAGAAGTGCATTAGTGTGGTCTGCATAGAATATCCCTGGCCCCGTAAAATGATTATATTTTAGCTCATTGCTTAAAATTACCAAATTTTTTTTTCTTTTTTTCTTTTAAAATGTGATTTCACAGAAGGTACCAGTTTACATGGTACCACTAACAGAGAGATCCTGAGAAATGCTCCCTGATTAAAGAAATCCCTGGACCCTCAAAGGAATGCAATTATGCAGATTTATGTAAATGACATGCAAATCACCTTGTAAATAAAGTGTGCAAGGGATGAGAGCGATGCTCCCAAGCTGTGACTTGTCAGTCTAAAGCTGTTTAGTGGAAAAGGATGCAAACCCTGATGCAAACAAAAGCTGAATTATGGAGGCTAAACCTTACCTCCTACATCTCTTTTGGAAATAATTGGATTTGGGTGAGATAAGTAGTTATTCTGTCTGACAAGATAGAAACGTCTCCCTGGTTATCTTGAATACTAAGAGATATGGATTTCTGTACTATAGCAACAGCCCACTCAGTATGGCATTGTGTTTTTAGGCATAGTTTGGGAATGGTAGTAATGAGTCTCCAGTCCCTCCTCTTGACCGTCAACCCCACAATATTTCTTGACCTTCCTTGGGGCTCAGCTTTCCTGTCCCTATGTTATTGCAGAGACGATGAAATGGTTCATCTATGAAGCAGCAAGACCAGGCCCCGTGCCACACCAGGTGCTCTATGCTTGGTCACAGCTCTTACTTGTATTTATCTCTTTTTTCAAAATAAATGTATTTAAAGCAATCTATTGACGGTATCTGTAGGTTGTACAAGTTTACATAAGAAATAAAAACTGTAAGTAAAGGTAGCATATCAGAAAAGGCACTTGCAGGCCATCAGAACCTCTGAGGAAATCTTCACAAATACAAAACAGAAAAAATTGGGTTTCATAAGCAGAAGGAGGCGGAAAGACCGGAGCTGCAAACCCAGAAGCGAGTGCTCAAAGCTCACAAGGAGCAAACACACAAAATCACACTTAAATCATTTGAACCCATCACGCTGTTTATTTCTCCTCCTCCATTGGGTTTTCCCAGTGTCTGCATTCCCTCCAGGTGCAGCTATGAACATCAAAGGTGGATGGCCAACCTGGGGGTGTGCTGAGTGATGTCTCCCAAGAACCAGAGCTTCACGTGGCTTCAGCCTTTCATGAGTCATGAAGATTAAGCACCATAAAAAAAGACCACCTTGTTTAAGAAGGACATACTTTCTTGAGTGCAGAGTCATCCCTCCTTTGTTCCAAGTGCAGCTTGTCAGGAAAGAAGATTGTCCCATTATAGAAGCAACAACCCACACTGCTTCCTTCCCTCCAGTAATCTATTTAGTATTCCATTTACAAATATGAATCAACAGTCAAGGACCAGCAGGCATATGAAGAAAGCAAAGAGCCTTGAGAAATGGGCCAACAGACCCTAGAGGAAACAAAGATAATTAAAGTTTCTAAGAGAGTTTAAGCATATTTTAATTAGTATCCTAAAAAGTACTCAGTTTATAAGATATCCATAACAATAGACTGGCCAGAGTGATTTTGGTCCCACAGCCCCTTACCCAAGAGACAGGAGGCAATGTCTGAGGACATTTTTTCCTGCCAATCTCTAGCAGCTAGAAGCTGGTGATGCTGCTAAGCACTCTACCGGGTTTAGGACAGTTAAATATGTATGTCATGTAGGAGGGAAGGTTAAACATTCTGATTCCATGGGACTAAAAGCCAAGCTAGTGATAGTGATTTTGATAATAAAAATAAAGCAAATTTCTAATGACTCAGCTCTAAGAATAAAGATATCAAAAATAAGAGAAGGAAAAATGCTGTCAGTCATGAAGGTATCATTAATAAGCACATAGGCAGCAACAACTGAGGAGAAAAATGTTTTCTAGAGTTTAAGATTGGAAAAGCCTTGGTGTGTCTAGCTTGATTAATAAAGATGACCCATATTTACAAAAATCCTTCTGAAACTAAAAATCTATTATGATAATGAAAAAGATAAAATGCTGAAAGGAACCAAATGTGGGGGAGATAGAACAGGGTTAGGTGCACTTTACTTTCCCAGAAATTCAAACAAAAGGGATGTTAGACAAAGGGCGATGCTTTTAAAATTACGAGAGAAAATTAGAACTACACTTCAGTGATCAACCCAATAAATTTTGAGGACAAGTTAAATTTCAGACATGCAACAAAGAAAAGTTATTATGTAGAAAGCAAATATAGATTTTGAATAATAACTAAGATTCTCTTTTTAAAATCTGAAAATACAAGTATCACAAAATACTGAAAAATAACATTTTCTTAATAACTAAAAATTATGTAATATTTTTCCTACATTTGTTGGGATGCATACTCAATGATTGGTTTGTTTCTATTAAGACTTATTATGAAGTTGAGTGTTTAAAATTGAGTCAAGGTAGATAGATTGGACGATTTAAGAGCTGTAGAACCCAGAAATAGATTTGCATACATGTCTACACTTGATATATGCAAAGTAGCACTGCAGGGCGGAGAGAAGTAGACCGTCTTCTCAATAAATGATTGGGATCAGCTGGATACCATAAAAAAATGAATCTTAACCCCTCCTTCATTCATATTTAAAAATTAAATTATAGGGGCCTTCAAGATGTAAAGAAAGACAAAATAATAAAGCTTTTTGAAAATATCTCTTTATAACTTTGGGGTAGGGAAATCTTTCTCAAACAAGTCCCCAAATCACATAGGAGTCTATTAAAATTAATAATTTCTACTTATTAAAAATGTTATATAGAAAAGAGTGAAAAAATAAACCACAAAGTGGGAAAAGTATAGGCAACCTATATAACTATAGAAGGCTCATAACCAGGATGTAAAATTAGCTCCTAATATTCTAGAAGAAAAGATCAGAGTCCAAGAGAAGAAAATTGTCAAGGGATTTGAATAGATGATTCACAAAAGACTATTTAAAAGGCCAATCAGCATACACAAAGGCACTACATCTCATTAATATACAGGGAATGCTAACTAAAATTTAAAAATGCAGTGAGACACCAGTTCAAACCCTTCAGAATATTTGAAACTAAAGATTGACATACTCAGTGCTGGTGACAATGTGGGGTAACTTCATGCGCTACTGGTAACTTTAACTGGAAAATTAGTTTATATTCTAAAGTTAAATGTAAATACACCTCTGTGCTAGCAATTGCACTTCTAGTTCTGCATACAATAGAAATGCTCCTACAGCAAAGGACACGCTAATGAAGTCCACAGTAACCTTATTCATATAGCCAAAAATTGAAATCAAACCAATTCCCTCCAAAAATAGATTCAGTAAGTACACTTTTATTAAAAAGCATACAATTGAATATAACCTTTTATTCCAAAATTTTTAAATCGATACATTTTTTCCTTTGCAGAGTTTTATCAGGTCTTCAACAGTTACCAGGAGCAATTCATTCTTCTCCCTTGGAATATAATTTATCTGACCCAATATTTGGCTTCCTTCTGGAAGACCCTAAATCCCTTGAAACCTGTCCCTCATGATGTCTTTTCCGGGTCTTCATTTATCTCTGCAACTTGCACGGAACGTTAAGTGGAAAGCTACATTCTCACGTCTTTAGCACTCGTTGCCATCCCCAATTCTAGGGTTCCAATTTGTTCTTGTGCTTTGCACTTGCGAGAATGCAAACAATTTTGGGGCGCCTGGGTGGCTCAGTTGGTTAAGTGGTTGACTCTTGATTTTAGCTCAGGTCATAATCTCAGGGTGGTGAAATCAAGCCCCATGTCGGGCTCTGGGCTGGGCATGGAGCCTGCCTAAGATTCTCTCTCTCTCTCTGCCCCTACCCCTGCCTCCCTCTCTGTCTCCCTCTCACACACACACACACACACACACACACACACACACACACACACACACACACACACACACAAATGCAAATAATTTTCTACTCATTCTTGATTATCGTATTTCTTGTAATCTTTTTTACTAAGTCTTTTTTTTTTAAGGCTTGTTTGGGATCAACACATGCAAAAACAAAAAACAAAAAACAACAACAAAAGAACTTTTTATTTCCTAATTTACTGAAATCTTTAAGCTGGATATTCAGAATATCACTTTTGAAAGCCTCCTATTGCTTTGACACATAACACCACTGAAAATTGTAAGATTGTTTTTGTTTTCTAAGACTTTTTGAAAGCTGTCTTTCTCCAGTGTGAGAAGAGGGTCACACCCTTCCTCCCAGGCTCCTTTTCATTTTCCCCCTAATCTTGTCCCTTCCAGTCAGTTTCTTTCTTTTTTTTTTGTTTTTTAAGATTTTATTTATTTATTGGACAGAGACAGAGATAGCGAGAGCAGGAACACAAGCAGGGGGAGTGGGAGAGGGAGAAGCAGGCTTCCCGTCGAGCAGGGAACCCGATGCAGGGCTCGATCCCAGGACCCTGGGATCATGACCTGAGCCGAAGGCAGGCGCTTAATGACTGAGCCACCCAGGCGCCCTCCAGGTCAGTTTCTTTTTGTCCTACCTCCACTTCTCCACTTTCACAGTTAAGCTTCCTCCTCTTCTTCTTCTTCTTCTTCTTCTTCTTCTTCTTCTTCTTCTTCTTCTTCTTCTTCTGCTACTGTTCCTGCTCCTTCTTCATTAGTAAATTGAACAGTAGAATGTTTTGGCTTCTGAACAACAGATTTCAAGTATTTATACCACTCACGGTTCTTTCTATGGGAAGTTAAAGCCCCTTCCTGCTTGCCATGAAGCCTAATTTTGTAGAGAAACTCATGATTGTCCAAAAGTCGGTGATCTTTAGAAGCTATGCTTTATCATAAAAGACAGCTCATGTTGCCTTTTTGAAGTGCCTGAGCTAGGAAATATGAACAGAGTTGTCAGTTATCAAAAGCTGAGCCATGGGAAGTCAAGTCCACATACAAGATACAGTTAAGGTTCGGGATGGTTGTCTTTCCTTTCTATGCTTTGCAAAGCAGACCGACGTGGGTAGCTCCCGTGACATCTGCCTTCCAATCATAATGAGGTTTAGCCAAAGAACGGGTTGTGAATTGCAGTACTCATTTTTACATCTTTTCTCCCATGCGCTTCTACCCCTTCTCTCTACCCCTTTGTCTCTGGGTTCCAATAACAATTCCTTCTGCCTTTCCCTTTGGATCTGGGAGGAGGAGTAGTAGTGGTCCAAAGTTGTTAATAATCCACTATCCAAATGTTCTCCCATGATTTTCCTATGTCCTGCCCACAACTTTATCATGTTATTGAAGTTCTCTTTAGGCACCCATTTTGAGTGTCTGCTTGAGAGCCATCTGTTTCCTACTGACCCTGACTTATTTATGAGGGGAAAGAGAAAAAGATAAAGTATATGGGCTGCTAAAGTTAGTAACTACCATTAGGTAAAATAACAAAAATGGAGAATGCTGGTCTTGACAGATTACATTGTCTCCTTAAAAGGCACAAAAATCATGTTAATATTCCTCCTTTAAAAATAACTCTTGTATGTTTCTTGGCTAATTAATGGCACCATCAAATCTATTGATTTGGCTCACAGCTTTTAAATCATATATATATTATTATTTATTTATCTTTTTTTT
This sequence comes from Zalophus californianus, assembly GCF_009762305.2. Lineage (NCBI taxonomy): Eukaryota > Metazoa > Chordata > Mammalia > Carnivora > Otariidae > Zalophus > Zalophus californianus. The sequence goes on along the minus strand of NC_045606.1, from coordinate 6,575,933 downwards.
CCAGGTAGTTCACCTAAGTCACTTGAGATTTTTCACCATATGTACAATGCAACATGCATATCCAGATGCTTCTTATTTTCTTAGGGGCTGGGGCTTCTCTTTAGAAGTTGTATAGATTTTCAAGCACCTTTATTCCATTCAATTATTCAGATGATTCCAGTATTCCAAATATAAGAACTATAAATATGTAGAATTATTCTGGCAGTCAAAAAAGCTGCTTTAGCTATCAGATAAGTAACAATAGTGTAAAGACATTGGACCTTATAATCCGTTTCAAATTTAACAGCATTTCCCAACTCTTGTGGACATTTGCCAAGTTATTAAGTTATTTTCTAAGCCATCTCTAATCTAGGATTACTAACGAAGGAAGAATCAAGACTAGACTCCTGTTAGAGATATCCACATTGCAGTCTGGTGAACAATGGGTTTTACTTTTCAGATGTAGCAGACGTGTTTGCTTGACTCTCTAAGATTGTTTTATGCTAACATCAGTTTTTATTTAATATAAAAATATGTTCCATGTGAAACATAAAATAAGTCAATCCAACAATAGCTCTGGCTGACACATGCTATAAAACATAGTTGATGACATACAGTCATGTCTTTGTGCCATAAAACAGGTTTTAGCATTATCTCTCACTAGCACCCATGTGAAGAAGAAAAATGATGGCCAAATAGAAGAGAAGCTAATTCTTTTTTTTTTTTTTTTTAATGTACAAATCTACTTGTTTCTATAAATCCAACTTTGGAATGTGTCCCCTAAGTATTGAAGCAATAAGTTTATCTGCATACATTTTTGCGGTAGTGGTTTAAATAAATTTGCTCAGTAAATTATAATATTACTGACATAAGATCACCCTACTTGTGTTGTTCTTGTCATATACTATGACATCACCTCCATCAACATCTCTACATGATTGTGTTCTTTGTGTCTGATCTACCTTGGATGTCATTTTTCATTCTCCTACGGGGCCTATTTTTCATTTTTTATTATTTCATAAGGATAGCAATATCCTTTGGAAAAAAACATATTTAATCTTATTGGACTCTTGAGTGAAAATTAATGATTATGGAATAACTTCAGAAAGCATGAATGAATATAATCTTGTTTGTAATTTTATTTTATTAATTTAGTTCAGAATAATGTTTAGAAAGAAGAAAAGCATATCCCTCTGACCTCCTGAATCAATCTGCAATTGATCATTGGCTACTTTAGAGCATTTTATTGGTGAGACAACCAGTTTTGTGGTAATAATAAAGATCTAAGTAATATAATTTTCTTCTTTGAAAAAAATATGTTTAAGATAATAGGATGACCCTACTAAATACCTGCAATAATGACATAATTTTTTTAAAGAAAGGTCTATATCTATCTATCTATCTATCTATCTATCATCTATCTATCATCTATCTATCTTTATTAGCTCCATTTTTTTTTTAAACTTAACATTCAGTTCAGGGTTTGAAATAGAACCAACACTTAAACTTTTGTAGTGTGTGAAATGAGTAAGTGAGAAAAAATATTTGGTATATAATGCATTTTGTTATGACAATTATCAAAAAAATGTCTGAAAGAGTATAAATTATCAAGATATATCTTATATTCTACAATGTGAGAATCAAGATTCTATGTAAAAATGATTATTTAAATTGCTTGATAAGAGTCTTGATAAGCTGCAATTTGAGAAATTCTGGTAAAACTGACCAAATTAGAAAACTATAGAAGACAAAGGAAAAATTATCAGGCTTTTCCATAGAAGAGAATGGAGAAGAGGTTCAGGAGGTGTGGTACAGATTAGCAATGTCCATCAATTATTGAAAGTAAAATATAATATTTTTGAAAGTAAATACAATATTTTTTAAAATAAAATATCTCATGTCTCATAAGACTATGTGAGTACTTTTACAATATAAAGACACAAAGAGATATAAAACATTCAGAAATATCAACCCAATAAAAAACATGAGTCAGAAGGTCTCCTGGCTGGCTCAGTCAGTAGAGCCTGTAAACTCTTGATCTTAGGGTCATGAGCTCAAGCCCCATGTTGGGCATAGAGCATACTTAAAACAAAACAAAATAAAACAAAAACCATGAATCATAAAAAGTATATATCAAAATCTATGCACGTATATGGAGATGTATAACCTAATGAGTATAAGAAGGCAGTCTAGCTGCTGGGTCAGCCGGGAGCTTGGAAAACACAAATCACTGCCCCATCACCTGGGTCCCTGATTCAGTCGTCTTGAAGAGGACACACTGAGTGCTGTCACGGTGTAGAAGCCAACTTGGTTGGTCTCTGCACCTGAGTCTCTTGGTTCTAATTTTCACAAATAGGATCATTTACCCTTCCTGGGCTAACTCAGTGCTAATTGAGGGCCTGGAACCAATTTTACTTTATAAATAAATGACAGGGTGTATGGATATTTATGCCTGTGGTTAAACACAGTAGCTTGAACTCATGTTTATATCTGTATTCTCTCAAAATTTCACTGGAAGGAATAAAAGTGTTAAACCCTGAAGGAGAAGAAATACCTATGAAGATTACAGCCCCAAAGGTATCAATGAAATTTGGGGGACAGTAAAGTGGATGGAAGATACGAATCATCTTAGAAAACTACAGGAAAGTGAAATCTAAGGGCATGTCATGGGGAAAGGCAGCAGGAAGCACAATTGCAGAACATTAGCAAACCTTGGGAATGGGAGGAGCAACTTACATGTGAAAGTTAAGGTTGCTGATTATCCCTTACTAAAGGAAGATTGTTTGGGGGAGGGGCTGTTAGTTCTTTGCCAACTCATAAGCAGCCGGATACCCTCCACACTAATGGTGAAGGAGACAGGACTTTGCTGGGAATTGGCACAAAGGCAGTTAGGAACAAAGGTGAGCTTCTGCATAATAATAAATGGTGGTAACTCCAGCCTTTCTCCTACTTGTCTCCTAGGACAGTGGAAGCCAGGACTACAGGATCCAGAAACCATCATGGAAGATTCTTCTCTGGTTAAGTAATTGTTTCAAAAGAAATTTCTCAAAAATACTAATCATTTTGAGTTTTCGCAACATAACAAATTCGGCTTTGCCTCTTCACACTATGGTAAGGACCAACATTTGGCCAAGCCAATTATGCTCACACTTCCCTGTGTGCTTCTTAGCATTTTTCCCCACAGCACTAAAGAACATGCAGTGATCATCAGAGTAGGAAAACACTTCTACTATAAAGACAGGGGCAAAACAAAAAATGCAAGCAAACAGCACCCAGAGCAAGCAGAAAAGGCAACAAAACTTAAAAAAAGAAAAGAAAAAAAGCCTATTAAAACCATCAATAACATAATTCATCCATAAAACAAAATGCCGTTAAAAGAAAACATAAAATAAATCCCATAAGTATAAGAAAGAGAGATTGGTAATTATATATATATTTTTAAAATTTTTTTAAAGATTTTATTTTATTTATTCATGAGAGACAGAGAGAGAGAGAGAGAGGCAGAGGCAGAGGGAGAAGCAGGCTCCCCACCAAGCAGGGAGCCCGATGTGGGACTCGATCCCAGGACCCTGAGATCATGACCTGAGCCGAATGCAGACGCTTAACTGACTGAGGCACCCAGGTGTCCTGAGATTAGTAATTATAAATATGACAGCAGGAATTAAAAAATGTGCTCGAAAGAAAATTAAAGTTAAGAAAATCTCATAGAATTAGACAATGAAAGAGACAGAGAAAGCCAGTTGAAGATGTGAGATAAAGTCTATTCAGGAGATTAAATACCTAATGATATGAGCACAGGAAGATGGAAAACAAGAAAAGAACAAGAAGGAAGTTGTCAAAGAAACAGCAGCAGAAAACTGATCATGACAGAAAGATGAGAGCATAGATTGATGGGATCGACCAAGTTTCATATAAATAACAAGAAAAGGACAAATCAAGGGATTAGAGGAAGAGGAAAAGAAACCATCTTCTCAGGAAAAGCAAGACAGGATTGCTAGGCTGTATCGAGCAGCAATTAGAGATCAGGGAGCCCAGCAACATTTGGCTGCTCATAGGCAGATGCAGCACAAAAGGAGTAGTGCTGTCATTGTGCCCTGGATTTATCACGGAAGTCATAAATATATGACTTTTTTAAGGCAAGAACGTTGAAGAGGTTTGGAAGATCATGAAATTCAAGTTGTATACTGAAGAACATTATTTCAGAAAGGCATTGCGAGGTACTGAATGAAGCTCATGAGGTGGAAGGTGCGAAGTGGTGAAGACTTTTAGAGCAAATGTGCCTGACGTGATGACCTGAGAATGGTTGCAAGACTAACGTAAGTTTTAAAAGTTTTTCATAAAAAAATAAGACAAGCAAAAAGAAAGCAGCATTCACACTATACCATAGCACTATAATTTCAGAACACCAGGATTTTGTTTTAATCCTAAAATCTTCTAGAGAGAAGAACAAAGCAGAATCCGAGAGAGAGGGTAGATAATTTGATTGACATTAGGTTCTTCAATGGCAATGCTGGAAGCAAGAAGACTATGGAGCAAAGTCCTTAAAGTAATGAGGAAACATGATTTCCAACTAAGATATCCATTACCATCTAAACTTTATATTGAATGAAAATATTGCCCACCTACACAGAACTCCTAATATGCATCCCATGAACAGTTTTTCAGAAGCCAGTCAAGGAGGCTCACCTTCACTCTCCAGACGGACACCTCCCGGAGGTCTCAGCTAAGGAGAGAAAGGAAAGGAATCCAGGAAGGGTGCCTGGGTGGCTCAGTCGTTAAGCGTCTGCCTTCGGCTCAGGTCATGATCCCAGGGTCCTGGGATCGAGCTCCGCGGGAAGCCTGCTTCTCCCTCTCCCACTCCCCCTGCTTGTGTTCCTTCTCTTGCTGTGTCTCTCTCTGTCAAATAAGTAAATAAAATCTTTAAAAAAAATGTAACTTCCCTATCAGAAAGAAAACAGAACACATTGAAACTGAAAAAAGTAGCTCTAGAATTATACAGAAATGCAGACATACATAGCAAAGAAAATAGTTTAAAATAATTGAAAAAGATTACCTCTAGTGAGCAGAACATAGGATTGAGAAGGGAAAGAACAAGGAAGATGGTTTTTTGTTAGAATACACATAGTGTAATTTGACTTTTTAGACTTGTCTATTTAGTATATTAAATTTTATATCTGATTTATATTTTTATCTTAAATTCGGGACAAAATAAAAGACAGCTGACTTAACCCTTCTTTATAAAAATTTTATGTGAAATTTAAATGAATCCAGCTTGTTTTGGGGCTCTTTCCCAAACCATTAATGTCATTTCCAGAGTAAAAGAGAGTGAAATATAATTCCTTTAACTTTCTAGAAATGTAAATCCACCTAAAACCTAAGTATGTTAAATGGCCATGTCATTACAACAAGGAATCTTGTTATTAATCATAAGACCGGGCTTCTGCAGTTATGAGAAATGAACTCATTCTCCATGAGCAATTATTAACTGTTAAATCTTGGATGACAGCTGTGAGACAGACAGTGTGGGTGCCGTAAATAGAACAATTCTATGATTTTTCATTTAACCTCTGAGCAGTTTATCACCTATGATCAACTGCCTATGGAAAAGACCAGGCTAAGAATTTCATTTAAAATAAATGGCATCTGGGCATCTGGGTGGCTCAGATGGTGAAGCGTCTGCCTTCGGCTCAGGTCATGATCCCAGGGTCCTGGGATCGAGTCCCGCCCGCATCAGGCTCTCTGCTAGGCGGGGAGCCTGCTTCTCCCTCTGCCTCTCTCTCTCTCTGCCTCTCATGAATAAATAAATAAAACATTTAAAAAAAATAAATGGCATCTTACCAGATGGCTTTCATGTAACAGCAAGGCACAGAATTCACTAGTGTTGAGAGAAAAGTCATGACGAAGAAAACACAGAAAAGATGGGCAAACCAAATGACCTAAAGTCAAATGAATAAAGAGCAATATTTCTAAACTCTTATGCCCTAATTTTCTCCATATTTTCTTATCACTCTTGCAAAGGCTTAATGCCAGGAGAGGGAGAAAAAGGATGCAGACTAAAAATGGCCAGAGATAGAGATAATTTTATATATAGTATGAATTATCTTTGTATTTTGAACATTTGGAAAATTCATTTGAAGAATTTTCTAACATGTATTACGTATGAACATCAGTAATTAGATTATACAGTCATGAGAAGTTTTAATGGAATATTTGATAACTTAGATGCAATTATTTTCAGAATATTTAATTTGTAACTTGAAAATATGGAATATTTTCAATATTGCCTTCTTAAGGTCAATTAATTATAATTATTCATATGGGAGCAGAGTATTTTGGAGGTCCCTATAATAGAGAAATTCTGTGTATAAAATTATAGGGAATGTTACTAAATTCGTTTCTCTATCCTTAGATTTAGCTTGCTCAAATGTATTAATAAATGTAGAAATCAGGGTACCTGGGTGGCTCAGTTGGTTAAGCGACTGCCTTCTGCTCAGGTCATGATATCGGAGTCCCGGGATCAAGTCCCGCATCGGGTTCCCTGCTCAGCGGGGAGTCTGCTTCTCCCTCTGACCCTCCCCCCCTCATGTGCTCTCTCTCTCTCATTCTCTCTCTCAAATAAATAAATAAAATCTTTTTTTAAAAAAAGAAATATCCTGTAGAGTGAGATGTAATAATAGTTAAGAAAGCATGAAGTAGTATTATTTTAATAGCATCCTTGTAAATGTATAGAATTTCTTATGCAAGAAGGAGGGAGATTATTTTAGGTAGATAGGCAGATAGATGTGAATTTGGAAATGCACATTTAGATCAGGAAAGCATGAGTTTTGTTGATAACATGAATAGACTTAGACGTGTTAGACGAAAGGATTACCACTGGGAATAAGTATGTCTGGAAAAAGATATATATGTTGACAGGAACCTGAAAAATTTCTAGCAGATGACTCTCCCAGACAAAGAGAATCTACCTTTGGACTCCCATTTTTTAATGCAGGTCCCTTCTTTATCTACCCCGTCTGAGCACTTGGTCAAGCAAGTGCAAATATTCCTTGGGTATCTTTCTTTTTAATTATTTAAAAATCTTATTTTAACATAACACTTTAAAGAAAAAGAGGATTAATTGACAAGAGTAGAATATATAACAAATGCACTTAATAGAATGGAAACGTTCAGGATAGGGATGTCGACCCACAACTTCAGAAATAATGTTATGAACAATAGCATTAACTATCAAATCTCTCTTTTATTTTTTAATGGATGGCATAAATATGGATGGCATTTTCAGATACCTATATTGTTTTATCATCCATGATATATATTATGTTCTGTCTGGCTTCAAAATTCTGTACAGGCCTATTTTCTTTCATTTTCCAACGGACCACATCTTTACTGAAGAAGAAATATTTCAATTTGTGAGGGTTTGCAAACTTTCTTCTAGGAGATTCTCAAAGGTCAGATTTTACAATATAGGAAACTAGGTTTTCTTTTCTCCCCAGTTTCATTGAGCTATAATTAACAAACAAAATTATATGTATTTAAGCCACACAATGTGATGGTTTGACACACACACACACATATATATATATATATATATATATATATATACACATTATTCAGTGATCACCACGATTAAGCTAATTAATATATATATCAACCCATACTGTTATTTTTTTTTTCCTTTTCATGTGGTGGGATCACTTAAGATATACTTTCTAGCAAATTTCAAATATATAGTCACCATGCTATACATTAGACCCCCAGGTCTTACTCATCTGAAAAAATTGAAGGTTTGTAATCTTTGGCCAGTATGGCCTGGCTTACGGTATTTGCTTTTCTCTGTGTAGAAAGACATTGATTTCACTTAGAATAATGTTTTCCAGGTTCATCCATGTTGTCACAAATGTTAGGATGGTTCACTTTTTTATGGCTGAATAGTATTATATTATATTATAGTTACCTATATTACATATAACTCAATTAAATAGATGAGTCAATATAAATATATCTTATATATTACATATTAATATATAATATATTTATATTCATTATGTTTAATATAATTATATAGTGTAGTTATATACCTACTACAGTTATATCAGTGTATATACAATATATTTTATAGTCACCATAATATTACTATTACTAAATATATACCATATATATATAAATATATGCAATATTTATATCCACATTTTGTTGATCTATTTACCCCCCTACAGACACTCAGATGATCTCTATATCTTGGTTATTGTGAATATTGCTACAGTGAACAGAAGGAAGATGTCTCTTAGAGATACTGATTTTACTTCCTTGGACATATGCCCTTTAGTGAGATTGCTGGGTCACATGGAAGTTCTATAATTTTTTGAGAAACTGTTCTCCATAATGTTCCATACTGTTTTCCATAATGATGTACTTATTTGCATTTCCACCAACAGTGTATAAGGGATCCCTTTTCTTCACAGCCTCACCAAAACTTGTTGTCTCTTGTCTTTTTTATAAGAACCATTGTAAGAGGTGTGAGGTGATCTCTCACTGGGGTTTTGATTTGCATTTCCAGGATGATGAGTGATGTTGAGCACTGTTTCATGTACCATTTGGTCACTTATATGTGTTTTTTGCAAAAATGTCTATTCAGGTCTTTTGCCCACTTTTTTTAAGATTTTATTTATAAAATGTCTATTCAGGTCTTTTGCCCACTTTTTTAAAGATTTTATTTATTTATTTGACAGAGAGAGAGAGAGAGAGAGCAGGAACACAAGCAGGAGGAGTGGGAGAGGGAGAAGCAGGCTTCCAGCCGAGCAGGGAGCCCGACGTGGGGCTTGATCCCACGACCCTGGGATCATGACCTGAGCCCCCAAAGGCAGATGCCACTCAGGCACCCCCCTTTGCCCATTTTTAATTAGGTGGTTATCATTATTATTGTTGTCATTTCCTATCGAGTGATGTCCTTGTATGTTTTGAAAATTGGCCTCCTGTTGAATATGTGGTTTGCAAAAATTTTTGACCTTTCCACGGCTTGCCTTTTCATTTTGCCAATGGCCCTCCTTGATTATAGAAGCTTTTATGTTTGAAGTACTCCCACTTATTTATTGTTGCTTTTGTTGCTTGTGCTTTTGGTATCATACCCAAAATCATTGCTAAGACCAAAATCAAGGACCTTATGTTTCTTTAAAGGAATTCAGGTGTTAAGTCTTTAATTCATTTTCTTGATTTTTGTATATCATGTAAGATAAGAGTCTAACTTTATTTTTTTTTTGATGTGGATATACAACTTTCCCAACACAACTTATTGAAGAGACTGTCCCTTTTCCATTGTGCATTCTCTGCACCCTGCCATAGATAAGTTAATTGTGTGTGCAAGGGTTTATTTCTGAACTCTCTATTCTGTTCTTTTGATCTGTGTGTCTGTTTTTGTGCCAATACCATACTTTTTTTAATCACTACAGCTTTGCAGTATAGCATGAAATCAGGAGGTGTGATACCTGCAGTTTTTTTTTTTAAGATTTTTTTTAAATTTATTTGACAGAGAGAGACACAGCGAGAGGGGAGTGGGAGGAGAAGCAGGCTTCCCGCTGAGCAGGGAGCCCGATGCTCGATCCCAAGACCCTGGGATCGTGACCTGAGCCGAAGGCAGACACTTAACAACTGAGCCACCCAGGCGCCCCAACCTGCAGCTTTGTTCTTCCTTAAGATTGTTTTGGCTATCTGGAGTCTTTTGTAATTCCATATGAAATATGGGATTGTTTCTGAATTAAATTCTGTTTCTGTGCAAAATGCCATTGGAATTTTGACAGGGATTGCATTCAGTCTATCGATTGCTTTGGGCAGTATGGAGATTTACACAATATTAATTCTTCCAATGCAAGAACATGAAATATCGTTCCATTTATTTGTGTCTTCAATTTCTTTCATTAATGTCTTATAGTTTTTGGTATATAGATCTTTCACCTCCTTGGTGAAGTATATTTGTAAGTATGTATTCTTTTTGATGATATTGTAAATGGGATTATTTTCTTATTTTCTTTTTCTGATAGTTTATTGCTAGTGTATAGAATTGCAACTTTTTGGACATAGATTTTATATCCTGCAACTATAATGAATTTGTTTATTAGTTTTAATAGCTTCTTGGTGGCCTTTAGTTACCTATATGTACGATCATGCCATGTGCAAACAAAGACAATCTAACTTCTTCATTTCCAGTTTGAACATCTTTTACTTCTTTCTCTTGCCTAATTGTTCTGGCTAGTACTATGTTGAATAAAAGTGGCAAGATTGAGTGCCCTTGTCTTTTTTCTGATCTTAGAAGAAGAGCTTTCAGCTTTCCACCACCGCATATGATGTTAGCTATTGGCTTGTCATATGTGGCCATTATTATGTTGACCTTTTATACTGAATTTATTGAGAATTTCTATGAAAAGATGTTGAAGTTTTCAAGTACTTTTTCCTTGTATATTGAAATGATCATTATAATATGGCTCAGGGTAATCTTTTAGTTGATCTTTTCTGGGGTTTTCTGAGCTTTCTCAAAAACCTGGATGTTCATATCTCTCCTAAGATTTGGGAAGTTTCCAGCTATTATTTCTTTAAGTATACCTTCTGCCTGTTTCTTACTCCTTCTGGGATTCCCGTGATGTGAATGTTCATTCACTTGATGGTGCCCTTTAATTCATGTTGGCTTTTTCACCCTTTTTCATTATTATTTTTTCTTTTTGTTCCTCTGATTAATTTCAAATTACCTATATTAGAGTATACTGATTCTTTCTTCTGCATAATTAAATCTGCTTTGAAGTTTTCTATTGCATTTTTCACTTTTATGGTTGTATTCTTCAGCTCCAGGATTTCTGTTATTATTATGATGGTTTCTATCTCTTTATTAAATTTCTCATTTTGTTCATTTATTGTTTTGCCGATTTCATTTAGTTTTTTATCTCTGTTCTCTTGCATTTCATTGAGTTTCTTCAGGATGACTATTTCAAATTAATTTGTCAGGTAATTTGTAGATCTCCTTTTCTTTGAGGCTGGCTACTTGAGCTTTATGTTTCTGGTGGTGTCGTATTTTCCTGATTCTTTGTGATCCACATAGGCTTGCATTGGTGTCTGTGCATTTGAAGGAACAATACCTCTTCCAGTATTTATAGATCATTTTTGGCAGGTAAAGACTTTCATCTGTTGGTTCCATGAGCTGATGGATTAATTACCTCTGGAAGCACAATCATGCTTGGATTGTCATGCTGAATCACAAGGTTTTTGCTGGGTCTGTAGGGTGGTTTGTGATTTCCAGAGCCTTAGGTGGGTTTAGATCTTGTCTGATCTCTGGGTTGTTGGGACTGCCTCCAGGACATTGTAGGTTGATTTCGAGATAAGTGTTTGCTTCAGGATACACAGTTGAGTATGCAGATAGTGGACCTGTTACCAAGTGCATGAACAGGTGTGGCTCCTACCAGGTCCCTGGGATGACTTCTGCTAGGTCACTAGGTGGGTCCTCGGATGGGCAAAACTACCCCTGAACATGGCTGAGAAGGTCTAGAACAGAGTCCCAGGGTCCAATTCCAAGACGGATCTGTAGACACGGTTCTGGAGGCATGGATAGGTATGTCTTCCACCAGTCCATAGTGGGCAGGATTACTCCCTGACTGTGGCTAGAAGGGCTAGAGCTAAGTTACAAGGCCATGTAGGATAGAAACCTTCTTCCTGCCAACCTCATAGCTATGTTTACATATATGGATCTGTAGATCTATATATGATATCTATAGATCTATATTTAGATAGATGATAGATAGATAGATAAATAGATAGATAGATAATCTCCTCCCCCCACCCCATTTTGTCATGAAGGTGCTTACATTCCACTTAAGAACAAATGTAGGATCGGTGCCATGGGAATACAAGCAGAATTTTGGCAACTACACCAGGACCAACTTTTCTGAGAGTTTCCTGCTGATGGATGTCTGATACATCCCCACCTTGCTAACACGCTGATTCCTCAAGGTCCTACTGTTCTAAAGAAAAGATTCATAGCAGCCATACCTCAGTTTTGAAGGGAAAAAAGAAAAACTATTGTTATTATAAAAATCTAATAGAAACAGAAAGAAGAAAAGGGAAATCTATTCATGGATGAGGGCAATGGTGAGCAGTAAAGGAGAATAAGGCACTGTTATATCAAATTGGGTACTTACAACATCCTACCTTATTAGCTGGGGAAGCTCTGTGGAGACAGCCAGGCTGGAGTCCTGATTGAGAGAACTGGGAAGAGCGTCCTGCCCTCAGGTGAGACTTCGAACTGACCATCCCCATAAGGGCCCTATGTATAGGACAAATGATGGGGTCTGAAGTTAAACATTTGTTTGTCTATGTATAGTTTGGAACAAGCTGTATTACTATGTTACCATGTCTTTGCATCTTCAAGGAGCCTGGGCTAGGTGTGCTTGCCTCCCCTCCCGGATTCCATTCCGGGGTGCCCCAGCCTGGAGCAGGAGGGGATGCAAGGCAAAATTTATAGCTCTTGGCATCCAGACCAGGTCCAGTTCTGACCTGGAGGCCTGCTAATGTCAATAATCAGGCTCCCAATGTCACTTATGCAGCATAAGTCTCACAAAAAAACATTCTTTAGCCTGCCTGCATACGTGCAGGTCAGGATGGTCCATTGTGCAGGACAAATCATGGAAACCTCCATCCGTACAATACACCACATCCTCCTCGTCTGGTCTCATATCAGGACTCCTGCATCCTCCCTTATGAACTCTTTCCATCTCTTTTCAGCCTTCAGAAATCACTTCACTTTCACATCAGCTTCTTGACCTCCACTCAGCTATACCATAATTTTCCTCTCAGGCTTCACTTTTTCTGTTTGATTCTATATTGAACAAAAATGCTTCCTTGATGTCATATGTTGGCATCTACTTTTTCCAGCTCCTTGCTATGGACATCTCTAAGTATTAGTCTCAGATGCCACCTGTAACTACATTTACATTCTAACTATTTCTAGTGATCTCCATCTCAGAAGTAGGAAGTTACCAACTATCATACAAATCTATGTCAATCATGAAAATTGGGGAAATGGGAATCTCCCCCATTGTGAAGGTTATTTACTAATGCTTTCTTCCTGAGAATATTCTCCTCAAATATCTTTTTCTTGTGTTGTTCTAGTGGAAAAGATCTTTATATATCACTATCTTTCAACTTCAAACATTTCATTGATTCTCCAGTATCTTCACTTTGATACTGATGTGGTTGCATCTATAGTCACTATATGCATGCGGCATGTTAACTTAAAAAAAAAATAGGATATGTTTACCATCTTGTTCAACCTCTGAATCACTTTTGTGATCATTTCATAAAATGATTTTGAAAAATAAACAATTTTATTTTGTAATAAAATTTATGGATCTAGTAACATTTTTTAAATGTTGTAATCGGAGCATGTGTTTCTTTGGTCATTTAAAAATCACTGATTTACTCATATTTCCTTTTTTGATCAAATGTTCTAAAATATACTTTACACTATGGATAATTCCATAGAATATTTTAAGAGAGTCTTATTTATTTGGTACATATGTAGTTTGGAGTGTGTGGATACAGATGTCTCTGACTAATAAAAGTGATCTTTCTTAATTCTTTTTTTTTTCTTTGTATAAAACACAGTCAATATATCTCTGGGGAAGACAATTCTGAAATTGCATTTAAAATCAAATTCATCTTAACTCCAGAACTTTTCACTATATTCAGATAAGGCTTTTTGTAAACAAGAAACTTACATAATAAAAATTAAATCAGGGCTCCTGGGTGGCTCAGTTGGTTAAGCGACTGCCTTTGGCTCAGGTCATGATCCTGGAGTCCTGGGATCGAGACCCACATCGGGCTCCCTGCTCAGCAGGGAGTCTGCTTCTCCCTCTGACCCTCTTCCCTCTCATGCTCTCTGTCTCTCATTCTCTCTCTCTCAAATAAATAAATAAAATCTTAAAAAAAAAATAAATCAACTTCCCTGCATAGATAATATGCAGTCATGAAACTTGAACAAAAATTGCAATTTAACTATTTATAAGAGAATGGGAAGCAATAGTGATCATGATTCCATACTAGTCTCCATATCTTTCTGGGCGGAAATAGTAAATGTATAGCCAGAATATTCTTCCTGGTATAGACAGAATATTGAAGAAGTGTCCAATGCACAACAAAATAGTGATTTTTTAAAAATATTTTATTTATTTATTTGAGAGGGACAGAGAGACAGCACACACAAGAGAGGTGGGGGGGGGCAGGGGGAAGAGAAAGACGGAAAAGCAGACTCCCTACTGAGCAGGAGCCTTTACTCAGGGCTCCATCCCAAGACCCCAGGATCATGACCTGAGCCAAAGGCAGACGCTTAAGGTACTGAGCCACACAGGCGCCCCCCAAATTGTGATTTTTTTTTCTACCACTTTCCCAACATGCTGAGGAGGTTAAAGCAAGGAAAAATTTACCAATTCTTTTGCCACTACATTATGAGGATTGTCACTATATTATAAGGATGTCTTAGAAGATACAAGAGCTTATTTCTCTCTCACATAAAGGCATAGAAGTATGTACTACAGAACTACGTCCTGTCTTTGCTCTATGAATTCTTAAAGACCCAGGTTTCTTCCAGCTTTCCGGTCTGACATCCTGAGAATATTGTGTTCATTGTCCAACGTAAATCTGTGACATTCATATTGCAAGTAGCAGGAAGAAAATGGGGAGAAGAAGAGACAAAGATTGTGAGACAGCTCTTGTTAAAGGAAGTGTCCCAGAAAAATGCCCAATCCCATTTTCCTTTGTATATGATGAAATAATCACATCATCACACCTGGTTTCAAGTGAGTCTGGAAATAGAGGGAAACCAGGTGTCCACTTAAAAATTGCTTTCCTATCACTGTATACTTTATAAAAATTACAGGAGGCTACATTTGTTATGAGTTCTTGATTTCTGGCTTTCATTCCTCTTCAAATATCAAACTCAGTATCACAACAATGTTTATCACATGCTGTTCTCTCTTCCTAAACACTTAACACCTCTCTTGCTCCCCCATATAGTAAACTATTTCTCCCAAATCCTATCTCATATCCAGTCACACTAATAAAAACTTCCATAAAATTATGTCTATTTGCTTCCTATGAAACTCAATTTTAGTTTTATTATTGTGTTTGATTCTTAGCCTGTCTTATTAACTATTTTTCAAGTTCAACAGAAAATAGCAAAAACACCTGAGTGACTCAGTGGATTAAACGGTCAATTCTTGATTTCAGCTCAAGTCATGGTCTTGGGGTCATGGGATTGAGCCTAGCTTCAGGCTCTGTGCTCAGGGCAGAGTCTGCTTGTCCCTCTCCCTCCCCCTCGGCCCCTCCCCCTGCTCATGCTCCTGCATGTGTCAGTCTCTCTCTCTAAAATAAGTAAATAAAATCTTTTAAAAACATAACAGTTCAATAGCAAAAAACACAGGGACAGGCACATAATTATTGCTCAAACTTATTTGTTGAAGACATATATTAAATGATGTATAAAAAATAAGTAAAACAAAAGTGTTATGAAGTATTTCATTTACCGCACTAAAATGTTAAGTTCCTAAGAGCATAGAACTTGGTTATTTTGTTCATTGTTAAATTTCATGTTCTATAATAGTGTCTTGTACATATTAGTGCTCAATAAATAATTAAACTAGTAAAAATTAATAAATAAATGCATGCCATTCTGTCTTCTTTTAGGTACATCAAACAATTTTGGTAAAGTTTTCTCTCAATCTAAAGATATGCCAGCTTTAGAAATGGATGTGTGCTCAGATGAAATTTGCTTTATATTTGATGTGTGTGTGTGTGCTCTCACTCTAGCCACTAGTTCCAGTGATCTATACTCACATGTACTAACAGACAAGATTTGTAAATAAGATTTAGCTAAATCTGAGGGTCAGATTACAGCTAGAGAGAACACCTGTGTACTAGCTCCTTGACCATCCCGAGTGTGAAGACAATAGTTAATTTGTCTACTTTTTTTCTGGTTTTCCATATAGTGCTGATTACTTTCTTAGTGTAAAATGACGTAGTTCTGGGGGAGTTCAAGTCCTAAGGTTCCTCTGACTAGCTAGTTTACTTGTGAGGATTATACCTGCTAGGTAATAATATGCCTTGATACTCCTTCTTTAATCTTTTTTCCAAATTATTTTTAACATTTATCTCTGAAGGGATTTAGAAAAACGAGGGAAATGAGGAACTCATTTGGAAATGGTCTCAGAAGCATTCCCTACTCAGTAGAGAACACCTGCCTGATTTTCTGGTTACATTTGACCTATATGTATTGAGACAATCCAAAAAGTATGGACTCTCTTTCATAAAAAGAAGAGAGAGTTGGTTGCATCCTGTTCCCTAGTGTACTTACTGCAAATTCTTCTGAATTTCTGGGAGTAATGTTTCCTTCAGTGTTAATTTTAGATGCCTTGTCAGTTTTCATCTTCTGATGATTATGGATTTTAGTGGGCAACTGAGAGTGACTGTATCAGAGGTTGTTATCTAGATGCCATTTGTTCTTAAAAATGTCATGGTGTATATATACACCACATCTTCTTTATCCATTCATCTGTCGATGGACATCTTGGCTCTTTCTACAGTTTGGCTATTGTGGACATTGCTGCTATAAACATTGGGGTGCATGTACCCCTTCGGATCCCTACATTTGTATCTTTGGGGTAAATACCCAGTAGTGCAATTCCTGGATCATATGGTAGCTCTATTTTCAACTTTTTGAAGAACCTCCATACTGTTTTCCAGAGTGGTTACACCAGCTTGCATTCCCACCAACAGTGTAGGAGGGTTCCCCTTTCTCCACATCCCCGCCAACATCTGTCGTTTCCTGACTTGTTAATTTTAGCCATTCTGACTGGTGTGAGGTGATATCTCATTGAGGTTTTGATTTGGATTTCCTTGATGCCAAGTGATGTTGAGCACTTTTTCATGTGTCGGTTGGCCGTTTGGACATCTTCTTTGGAAAAATGTCTGTTCGTGTCTTCTGCCCATTTCTTGATTAGATCATTTGTTCTTTGGGTGTTGAGTTTAAGAAGTTCTTTATAGATTTTGGATACTAGCCCTTTATCTGATCTGTCATTTGCAAATATCTTCTCCCATTCTGTCGGTTGTCTTTTGGTTTTGTGGACTGTTTCTTTTGCTGTGCACAAGCTTTTTATCTTGATGAAGTCCCAATAGTTCATTTTTGCCCTTGCTTCCCTTGCCTTTGGAGATGTTTCTAGGAAGAAGTTGCTGTAGGTGAGGCTGAAGAGGTTGCTGCTTGTGTTCTCCTTTAGGATGTTGATGGACTCCTGTCTCACATTTAGCTCTTTCAACCATTTGGAGTCTATTTTTGTGTGTGGTGCAAGGAAATGGTCCGGTTTCATTCTTCTGCATGTGGCTGTCCAATTTTCCCAACACCATTTGTTGAAGAGACTGTCTTTTTTCCATTGGACATTCTTTCCTGCTTTGTCGAAGATGAGTTGACCATAGAGTTGAGGGTCCATTTCTGGGCTCTCTATTCTGTTCCATTGATTGATGTGTCTGTTTTTGTGCCAGTACCATACTCTCTTGATGATGACAACTTTGTAATAGAGTTTGAAGTCCAGAATTGTGACGCCGCCAGCTTTGCTTTTCTTTTTCAACATTCCTCTGGCTATTCAGGGTCTTTTCTGGTTCCATACAAATTTTAGGATTATTTGTTCCATTTCTTTGAAAAAAGTGGATGGCATTTTGATGGGGATTGCATTGAATGTATAGATTGCTCTAGGGAACATTGACATCTTCACAATACTTACTCTTCCAATCCATGAGCATGGAATGTAATGGATTATTATGCAGCCATCAAAGAGACTGAAATCTTGCCATTTGCAATGATGTAGATGGAACTGGAGGGTATTATGCTGAGTGAAATAAGTCAATCAGAGAAAGACATGTATCATATGACCTCACTGGTATGAGGAATTCTTAATCTCAGGAAACAAACTGAGGGTTGCTGGAGTGGTGGGGCGGTGGGAGGGATGGGGTGGCTGGGTGATAGACATTGGGGAGGGTATGTGCTATGGTGAGCGTTGTGAAGTGTGCAAGACTGCTGAATCACAGATCTGTACCTCTGAAACAAATAATACATTATATGTTAAAAAAAAAAAAGGAGAAGAGGAAGATAGCGGGAGGGGAAGAATGAAGGGGAGGGGAAATCAGAGGGGGAGATGAACCATGAGAGACGATGGACTCTGAAAAACAGACTGGGAACAGGCTTCCCTTCCAGAAGGGAAGGGGGTCGGGGGATGGGTTAGCCTGGTGATGGGTATTAAAGAGGGCACGTTCTGCATGGAGCACTGGGTGTTATGCACAAACAATGAATCATGGAACACTACATCAAAAACTAATGATGTAATGTATGGTGATTAACATAACATAATAAAAAAAATGTCATGGTTATCTAATCAGTGCTAACAGAGTCTGAGACATGACTATTCACTGTCAGCTCAGTTTTGGGTTTATTTATTTTTTATTTTTTTAGTCATGTAAAAATTTAAGTGGTAATTACTATGTGCCTGACATTGTCCTGAACACTTTATAAATATTAACTCATTTAATTAATTCTTATAATAATACTATGACTATTATTGACTTGTTTCTTTTTACAGATGAAGAAATTGAAGCACAGAGCAGTTAGGTTATTGGCTTCAGAATCTGAGCTTTTAGCCAATCCACATGCTGCTTCTCCCTGCCTCTGCACATCGCCAATGGCGGTGCTGTCTATTAACTTTCGCATCTCCAGCTATACAACATCGTCTTATATGTTGTTTTACATTTCCAGACAAAGAGTTACAACTGAAAAAGCATGATGCAAGTCTTGCTTTTAGAAAATTGTTCATTTTTTAATTTTTTTAAAAATTTATCTTATCCTTCCTTAGGAGTCTGAAGTGATGGACACCATCTAATTTTATTTTTAAAAAACTCAATCTCCATATTGTTATTACATAGGATGAATTTAACCCTGCAGAACTTGAAAGGAGAAGCTTATCTTAATTTCAGTGACACAGAAGAGGTATTCTAGTTTTAATATGGGGAATATAATTCACAGAAACATTTTTACTGTAATGTCTCAAATATTATAATTGATGAATTATATTTAAATTTGCAATTTCAAAACAAAATGAATGTAATAAAGTGCAGGTATTTTATGTTAGTGAATATGAAGTTTCATAAAGCAAACTTTAATTTGTCACCTAATTAACAGGGAAGTTACATATTTGAAAGAGAAACTTATTTAGCATAGTGAGCACCTATTATATTACTTTTAAAACATAATTCGTTCCATGCCTGTATATTCATCTAGGTATTTTAATATTTTAATTGTTTCCTAAATGGTATGGATTCCTTCAATATGATCAGTCTATATTTAACCAAATAACTCAAATTAAAATAATAAATCTAAAACTATATGTTATCTGATTTATAAATAACCCAAACTCCTTGCCATGCCTTAGTTTATTCTAGCCTCCAGTCTTCTCTGCCGTCCGTGTTCCTTGACTGTTTATTATCTGTAGGTGCTGCCTTCCCATTTTTCTCATTATTTTTCTTTTAATTGTTTTCCACAATCCCAAAATTAAAATCGTGTTTGCCACATGAGATTCTTACACTTCCTTGTGATCTCCTGCCTTCAACTGCCTCTTTGTTTCCTTCAAATGTATCTTGAAATACCAAGCAATTTTCTATTTCAAAACAAATGTATTTAATTCAATAAACTTTATTCAAAACTAAATTTAGAAAAAATAAAAATGAGATAAAATAAAAATTTAGAAAAATGCAAGGGCTGTGCTCACACTTACTTGCACACTGAAGGCACACAGAGAAACTCGTGCCAGTTGCAGAGTCCCTGGGCCACTCTTGGTGTGGAGCTATGTCTGGAGTGATGGAAGGCTCAGCACCAAACCCAGTGCAGTCACACCTCACAGAGCTCATCATTTATTTAGAAAAACAGGAGGAGATATCTAAATTCTTCTGAAACAATTTGCAACTGAGACATATCATCAGAAATGATTTCTTGAGCACTCAGAAGAGTGGCAATTAATTTCTGAGAACAGAGAATCATACTGGAAGAAAAATGGAGTACATTCTAGGAGGACTCATAGGATTTGTGTTGGATTCAAGTACCAAAAGGTCAAAAGCAGAGAGGATGATCTGTATAAACCTATAGATTCCGGAAAGTCCAGGGCACAAGAAGGGACCATTCTAGGCAAGCCATGGCTATTGAAAATTTTAGGTGAGATTTCAATGCAAAGCCCAAGAGACAGGCTAAGAATCACACTTCATTTGGCAAAAAGTGGGGGCCAGTAGTGGTCTTTGAGAAGTGGGGTGACATTGATGTGGGAAACAAAGACAGAAGAAAAATTATTAAATTTCCTTACTATCTACAGCCCATAAAGGAGTCTTTCAAACAGGCAGAGTGCCATTCCTCTAGGAGCTCAGCTACATCGATGTTAATACTCTGCTAAGGACAAAAGACAATCTTAGCCCAACCCCCAGGATCCTGTAAGTCTACTTTAACATATAAAAATTCCTTTGGAAAATTCCTTCATCTCTACCCTCCAAGACACATGTCGGCAGTCATCCCCCAAGCATATGACCCACTGATATATACCTGAAGGTTCTCATGACTCAGATTTTATTAGACAGTAATACACGACCTTTTCCCAAAAATAGCTAGCCCCTCAAGGTCCTGGAAACCTTGTTTTCAAATTCCTTAGAGACTTAAGCTGTCCCTAACCCCCTCCCAACTTGAAAGTCTATAACGGGCCCCTCCTCATGACGCAGGTGCAGCTCATTCTACCCACGGGTCCTATCCCTGTGCTTTAATAAAGCCACTTTTTTGCAACAAACATGTCTCAAGAATTCTTTCTTGGCCATCGGTTTCGAACTCTAAAGTCTTTCCTACATCAACATGAACAGGGTTCTGTTTAGAGGACCTAATAGGCTATGTTTAGGAACTTGTGTTGAGTAGCTCTGAGTGCAAAAGCTGTGTGCAATAAAACTGTTACAGATGCTATTGTAATAACCTCAAGTGAAGTAATAAGGGAGCACAATAGCACGATGGCAATGGGATGGAAGAAAAAGCAACAGTCTTTTTATTCTTTGAAATTTTTCTTTCCTTTTAAGATTATTTATTTGAGAGGGAGAGAGAGAGACAGTGCGAGGGCCCAAGCGGGGTTGGGGGGAGCAGAGGGAGAGGGAGAAGCAGACTCCCCACTGAGCAGGGAGCCCGACGCGGGGCTCAATCCCAGGACCCTGAGATCATGACCTGAGCCGAAGGCAGCCGCTTAACCGACTGAGCCACCCAGGCGCCCCTGAAAATTTTATTTTCATATCATTTTTATTTATTTCTTAAGAGAACATTTTCTTACTAAGCTTGTTTTTGCTGACACAAGAAAATTGAAGAACCTCAATAAGGATTCTGAACAAAGTCTGAATTCATTAATCTAAGTGTTGATTTTTTTTTCCTGGATTGGGTTTTTCATGATTTCTGCTCTTGAGGTTTTTAACCCTCAATCGCTGAGAATCACATACCGTTATACACAGAGAATTATCTCATTTTGCTTAATTCTTTCAATTTGAGCCTTCTCTTGACACACAGAACCAATGTGAATATATTTTCAAGCATGTGGAAATATTCTGTCACTAGTGAACTTCTGAAAATAGCGTGAAACTGTAGCAATACCTTGTAATATATTCCCATAGTACAAGTAAAGTTTTTCTAGTTTACTATTTCCATGTTCTATATTTACCTTTTCTTTAAATGTTTGCTACACCATTTTTGTGTGTAAATGTATTCAAATGCTGGATTAAATGATAAGAAAATTGTCCATGACAGTCTAAATCTATGAAATTTGCATAAATTACCTAAACTAAATTCCTTTAAAGAGCTCAGTGAATTAGAACGCTATAATCTCTGTCCATGTAAACACATTAAGTTTACACCATTTTAAAAAACATAAAGGGGACTCTGACATCTATTGGCCATTTAAACATCTTATAACTATGGGGAACACAACTAACAATTTGTGACTGGATCAGTGAAAATTTGTTTTTACTAGTAAAGAAACTATCTCATGTCCTTTTGGAGTCTGCCTAAGGATTTATGTCCATATGCGAATGGATATAAGTATATAGGATACATTTAGTAAGGGTTCTTTTCAAGTGAATCTAAATTTAATAAAATAATTTCCAAGAAGTTGTCATTAACTAATCTCCTCTTCCTAATTTTGATTGAATTGAAATTTGATTGCATTGGAAACAAAGGTAATGTAAATTTTAATTTAGGAGGTGGTTTCTGAATACTTTTTAGAAGTATGGAGGAAGAGGGACATCTAGGTGGCTCAGTCAGTTAAGCGTCTCTCTTTGGCTCATGTCATGATCCCAGGGTCCTGGGATTAATTCCCACCTCGGGCTCCTTGCTCACAGGGAGCCTCCTTCTCCATCTGCCTGTAGCTCCCCCTGCTTGTGCTCTCTTGCTCTCTCTCTGACAAATAAATAAATAAAATGTTAAAAAAAAAAAGTATGGAGGAAGATAAAAATACATGTGTAAGAAGCCAAGAAAAATAAGTAACAAATTATGCACACCTATACAATATATTTCAACTAAATTTCTTTTTAAAGATTTTATTTATTTATTTGAGAGAGAGAGAGAGCGCACATGCAGAAGCAAGGGGAAGAGCAGAGGGAGAGGTTGAGAAGTAGGCTCCCTGCTGAGCAGGAAGCCCTGTGAGGGACTCAATCCCAGAACCCTGGAATTATGATCTGAGCTGAAGGCAGAGGCCCAACTGACTGAGACACCCAGGGGCCCCTTAGCTAAAATTTAAATTAAATGATTATTTCACAGAGTTTTTAAGACAACATTTGAAATACCAATGTAGACACAAACGAAAAGCTTCAGAAACCTAGGTTATATTGACACAGAATCATGGTCTCCTCTCTTTAATTAGTTTGGACTAGCTTCCCTTCTATTGAACTTGGTGCCCTTGAACTCACATGTAGTACACAACCATACTAATGCCTTATGACTCTTTTTTTTTTCAGTTCCACAGCAATATTAGGAAGGTTTAGAGATTTCCCGTATACCCCTGCCCCATACATGCATAACCTCCCCCATTATCAATATCGCTCACCAGATGGTATATGTGTTGCATTTGATGAATCTGCATTGACACATACTTATCTCCCAAAGTCCATGATTTATATAAGGGTTCACTCTTGCTGTCATATACCTTAGGAATTTCAACAAATACATAATGACATGTATCTATCATCATAGTACCATAGAACATATTTTCACTGCTCTAAAAATCCTTTGTGTTCATTTTTCTTCCCTTCCTTCTAGCTCCTGGAAACCACATATTCTTTGATCATCTCTATGGTTTTACCTTTTCCAAAATGTACTGTAGTGGAAATCATACAAGGTAGCCTTTTCAGATTGGCTTCTTTCACCTAGCAATATGCATTTAAGATTCTTCCATATCTTTTCATGGGTGGATTATCTGGATATACCACAGTTTATTCATCCATTCACCTAATAAAGTATATCTTGGTTGCTTCTAAGTTTTGGCAATTATGAATAAAGCTGCTGTAAAAATTTTGTACTGGTTTTGTGCGGATACATGTATTCAGCACCTTTGGTTAAATACTAAGATGGCTGATTGCTGGATCGTATGGTAAGAATAAGTTTAGTTTTGTAAGAAACTGCTATACAGTCTTCCAAAGCAGCTCTACTATTTTGTATTTGCACCAGCAATGGATAAGAGTTCCTGTTACTTTGAATTTTCCCCAGCATTTGCTATTGACAGAGTTTTGGATTTTTACCATTTTAACAGGTGTGTAGTGATTTCATTGTTGTTTTAATTTCTTTGTTTTAATTCCAGTATATGTTGTGGAGTATCTGTCCATATGCTTATTTGCCATCTATATATATTTTTTTGGTTGAGATGTCTGTTAAGATCTTTGGCCCATTTTTAATCAGGTTGTTTGTTTTATTATTGAGTTTTAAGAATTCTTTGTTTATTTTGGTTTTTTTTGTTTTTGTTGTTGTTGTTGTTGTTTTTAAAGATTTTATTTATTTGACAGAGGGAGACACAGCGAGAGAGGGAACACAAAGCAGGGGGAGTGGGAGAGGGAGAAGCAGGCTTTCGCCGAGCAGGGAGCCCGATGCGGGGCTGGATCCCAGAACCCTAGGATCATAACCTGAGCCGAAGACAGATGCTTAACAACTGAGCCACCCAGGTGCCCCTCTTTGTTTATTTTGGATAACAGTCCTTTATCAGATACGTCTTTTGCAAACATTTTCTCCCAGTCTTTGGCCTGTCTTCTCATTCTCTTAAGTGGTTGGGTTTTTTGGTGTTGTTATTGTTGTTATTTGTTTCATTTTGTTTCAAGCTTGCCTTTTGCTTAGATATTCAGTTTAGCTTCTTCTCACTTTAGCTTCAACGGAGGAATATTGTCTACCAAGCTAGATCCAGTTTTGAATTCGGGTCAACTGATTGTTACCCCATCCAAAACAAACTTTGTCCCTATGAATTCTGAATGAGAAATGAGACTATCCCAAAGTTAGTTGTTAGACAGTATGTCTTCTGGGTGTTATAAATAAAAATAAGCCTATTGCATTTGGTTTATACATTAAAATTTTTTTAAAACTCTACATAACACACCTGGCTGTGCTCAACATGAGAAGATATTTGGACTTATATAAGAAAATTATAAAACAAAAAATCTCCAAATAAATATGTGTGCACTCCTCAGATGGAAACAAAATGCAGTGTTGATCATACAGTAGTCAGTACACTCTTGGTGAATGATAGATCAATTAATATAATCCTCTTCCCACAGAAGTTTATCTTTAAAACAAACAAACAAACAAAAACAGATTTATTTGGGCATCAGCATTGCCACCACACCCTGTTACCTACATGATATAAAATAGAGCATAGGGCGCCTGGATGGCTCAGTTGGTTGGGCGACTGCCTTCGGCTCAGGTCATGATCCTGGAGTCCCAGGATCGAGTCCCACATCGGGCTCCCTGCTCAGCGGGAAGTCTGCTTCTCCCTCTGACCCTCCTCCCTCTCATGCTCTCTGTCTCTCATTCTCTCCCTCTCAAATAAACAAATAAAATCTTTAAAAAAAATAAAGCATAAATATGGATTCTCTTTATATTCCTTTGGTCCCAGTCCCCAATGACTTCTTATCCTCCCCAATCACTGAAAAGCTTTTTCTTGCATAAGAATTTTTTTTAAATAATTACTTACCTTTGAAATCTCTCTTAAAGAGGCATTTATGGGGCACCTGCGTGGCTCGGTTGGTTAAGTGTCTGCCTTCAGTTCAGGTCATGATCCCAGGGTCCTGGAATTGAGCCCCACATCGGACTGGGCTCCCTGCTTAGTGGGGAGCCTGCTTCTCCCTTGCCCTCTGCCTGCCGCTCCCCCAGCTTGTGCTCTCTCTCTGTCAAATAAATAAACAAAATCTTAAAAAATTTGAATTTATTTCCACTTCCTCCCTTTTATGTTCATTTGTGTTCTCCCCATGATTTATCAGAAAATATTCTAAAAGGGAATTAGATTCGATTCTTTAGTCCCTGATAATGACATGAACACAAGTCTATTATGTGTCTTCAATAAAGATAACATCATATTTGGAACACCAGCCTCCTTAAAAAACAAACAAACAAACAAACAAACAAAAACACAAAAACCATAAAACAAACAAACAAACCCCTAGTTTACACAGATCTCTAAGTTCCCATCTGTCTTAGGCACTATAAATTAAGAATTAAATATGATATTCAGTTAACATGACTTGAACCTAATTTTGGAATATTTAGAATACTATTATTGTACCCATTTTAGATTTTTCCATTGTAGTTTACAAAAACTCAAAGTGAGATGCACACAACCAATACTTTTTTTAATGGCAAAGATTCACTTCATTTTAAAATAGATTATCATTGAAATAAATTCAAAGACAGAATTTAAGTCAACATGAAGGCACATTATCTTGAAAGAAAAAAATGTTAACTTCAATGCCCTTATTTTTTCTTTATTTAATCTCTGATGCCTTTGAAGAATAGCTAGTGTGCTGTTGTCTTCCCTACCATGAAAAGAGGTGATATTACTGTTTCAGCAATTGCTTACATGGCACAGAAAGAATGGCATAATGAATTGGCCCTTCATATAGCTATTATTGGCTTTCATGACAAGTACTGGGCAGAGAAAGAAGAACCAAGCTCATAGGATAGCCCTAAAATTGGAAAGAAATCAATTATATCATACACCAGAAAAGGAAATGCAGGTATGTGTAGACAATCTTCCCTTCTCCACTATTTTTATTTTAGGGAATTCAATCACAAATGATTATTTTCAGCCAGGTCTGCAATTTTTTTTTCTAAATTGGAGAAATTTTAGCATTTGACTGGAACAATATTAGAGTAAAAGGGATATATAAAAGCTGACAAAGGAGAAAATGAAAAGAAGAAATTCTAACAAAATGGATTGAATATACTCCCCTCTTTTTTTTATTTCCTAAAACAAGGTGTCCCTGAAAATTTTGTAAAATTGTTTTTAGAAATCGTTCTAAATTATCCTTTACATTTTGAACTACTTGTTCTTATTGACAGCAAGAGAAACAAGTCAGAAATATTTTTCCCCTCTTCTTTGATTTTTAAGGTTGTTTCTTTTTTCTTTAAGATTTTATTTATTTATTTGACAGAGAGAAAGAACGAGCAGGGGTGAAGGGTAGAGCGAGAAGGAGAAGCAGACTCCCTGCTGAGCAGAGAGCCTAATCCAAGACTCGATCCCAGGACCAAGAACATGACCTGAGCCAAAGGAAGACACTTAACAGATTGAGCCACCCAGGTGCCCCTTTTAAGTTTGTCTTAAATTAACTCTATTATGCTTTGTAGCTCTCTCTATATATAAACATACTGTGGTAAGCATAATTTTAAAAGTGACTCTCAATGACTTATAACCACCCTCCCCCCCGGAACATGTGGGAGTTTAGTGACTATGCATGCTGTGATGTTATTCTCCAGATTACATTTTATAACAATGGTGAGAGGAAAACTTTGCAGATGTAAGACACCTAATCAGCTGATTTTGCTGGCAAAAGATTTTCCTGGGTAGACCTGTTGGGGAGATTCATCAAGATTTGGGGTGGGGGGAGGGCACCTAGGTGGCTCAGTTGATTGAGCTATGTTTTCAGCTCAGGTCATGATCTCCGTGTCCTGGGATCCAGCCCTGCATGGGCTTCCTACTCAGCGGGGAGTCTGCTTCTCCCTCTGCCTGCCCCTCCCGCTGGTTGTGCTCTCTCCCTCTGTCAAATGAATTTTAAAAATCTTAAAACAAGGGGTGCCTGGGTGGCTCAGATGGTTAAGCGTCTGCCTTCGGCTCAGGTCATGATCCCAGGGTCCTGGGATCGAGTCCTGCATCGGGCTCCCTGCTAGGCGGGGAGCCTGCTTCTCCCTCTGCCTCTCTCTCTCTCTCTCTCTCTCTCTCTCTCTGACTCGCATGAATAAATAAATAAAACATTAAAAAAAATCTTAAAACAAAACAATACAAAAATCAAATAACAATGTTGAGTAAAGAAAGGGTTAAGGTATAAACAGGGAGAGATAGGGGGTCCCTGACTAGGCTCTGAAACTATTCCTGGCAGGCACAGGTGCAGAGATAGAGTGAACAAGAAAAAGATAAGAGAATAGACCAGACCACCTGTTAGGGAGTATTTTTCTTTGGCTGCTACATTGTAATCACAGAAAATGACCAGAACTCAAAGAGGCGTCATTAAGGGCATTATAAATAGTCCTTGCTCAAACCAAGAGGGCACAAGAATCTCAAGACCACAAGCTTCCTGGTAAGTTTTCAACAAAAGACTGGCCCTAAAAACCCTCAGTGGCAACCCATTCGGGACCCCTACCACCCTAGAGGGCTTTTTCTTTCCTTTCTGCTCTCACCTTCACTGAATGAACTTTCACTTCATTACACCCTTTTGTGTCTGCAAGATTCATTCTTCCACTAGGTGAGACAAGAACCCTGCAATCTTTCAATAACGTGACCACCAGGTAACCATTGAGCTGAACTTAACTCAGTTAGAGCCTACCCCTGTTCCCCACCCCATCTTGGAATTTGTACCCCACCTGCCTTCCCCACACTAGAAGCTGCCCCAAGGACACAGCCCTGAGACTGTGATGTGGTTTTGAGACCATCTGGATGGTGCATGTCACTGAACACAGTTAAGGACTCTATGGAGACTTTCAATATTCGGATGCTGGGGCAGACATCTCATCCTTGGGCACTGCCCCGGATAGGCCTGCAAGTAAGTCCCTTTGCTTATCAAAACTGCCACCTACCATCCAGGAGCTGCCTCTTTCTTCAGTCTCTCTCTCTGCCCTCTGCATAGGGGCTGGTTTCAGGTCTTACCTGGGAAGCTCCCGGGAAGCCTGTGAATAACAGTTTGGTGAGCCAGGCAGGAAGCCAACCAAGGAAAGGAGCCTTGGGAAAGAGGTGTCCCTGAAGAAGTCCCAGGTCAACCGGCAACCACTGTGTGGGGAGAGGTGGCCTGTGTGTCAGATGCTTGTGGACCCCCATGGGAATGCAGGATGCCTGAAAAATACTGGCTGCTTTAATGTCCGTGTAGGAGGAACTTTGCAGAGGACAAGGCTGTGTGGTGGGCCGACACCATTGAGGCTGAAGTTAGGAAATAGAGGAAAAGCTGAGATTAGAGAATGTGTGGGTGCCCACTATCGTGCAAGCTTCCGGGCCAGCACACACGGTGGGAGAGCAGGATAAATAAACCCTTGCAGACCTTAGCAGGCCCTCGTGCCAGAGCAGGTAGAACTCAGGGCACTGGTGACAAAAGCCTGATCAGGATTAGGAGGAGGAATCCCTGCGAAAGCATTAAGAAAAAAGAGAAACACGTTATGGACATTGTTGAGGAAACAGAGAAAACGACCCAAGTCTTCTGACCCCTAATACAAAGGAAAAATTTAAATAACAATGACCCCAAAAGTCCTAGAAGAAAACTAGCATTCTTTCTTCCTCCCTTCAACTGTAAATCTTATTATGTATTTGAAATATAAACACCCAGGTACATAACCAAAACATAGCCCACAGAGACTAAAGGAAAAGAGAAAGGGGTGGGGGAGGCGAAAGGCTTTTTACCACAGACTGCCACAGAAGTATTCTTGCCCCAAATTGAGACCACAGCTTCCCTAAGATTACAAGTGTCAGAAAGAAGCTATAGATGTGTAAGCAGATACTTGATTCATGGCTAGAGTTTTTGAATGAAACCTTAATGGTCAGAAAGTTATAGGTTTGTGGAAAAGGGATAATGAGAAAGACATTTTTATTTATTTATTTAGATTTTATTTATTTATTAGCCAGAGACAGAGAGAGAAAGAGAGAGCACAAGCAGGGGAGTGGCAGGCAGGGGGAGAAGCAGGCTGCCCACTGATCAGGGAGTCTGCGCTCATGACCTGAGTGAAGGCAGATGCTTGACAGACTGAGCCAGCTGGGCGTCCTGAGAAAGACATTTTATATATAATCAAGTTAAGATTGGAATTGATTTATGTAAGTTAAAGAGAAAATAAAAGTTTTAAAATCACAAGTACCCTGGTATGAAATTAAAATTTGGTTTTCTTTCTGTTTAGAGGACACACTTTTCTTAGATTATTGGCCCGCTCTTAATAAAAGATTATAAACAAAGGTTTTCCCTTATTTAATGTGTTCTGCCTAGAAAATAAAGGCTCTGTGTTTTGTCTTTATGAGGTCTTTGATTACATAAGAGTCCTCTCCATTAAAAGAACTAAGTTTTTTTTTTACAACTATGTAAGTTTTGTATATGTTAAATTTCATGGGAAGTGATGTGGGAAAGATATTAGGGTTCAAAGCTATGACCAAGAAAGAATTCTTGAGACATCTTTGGTGCAAAAAGGTGGTTTTATGAAAGCACGGAGATAGGACCCCTGGGCAGAAAGTGCTGCATGGGGGTCATGAGGAGTGGCTCATTATATACTTTCTAGGTGCAGGGAAGGGGTCGTTAGGGATAGCTTAAGTCTCTAAGGAATTTGAAAACAAGGTTTCCAGGACCTTGAGGGGCTAGCTATTGTTGGGAAAAGGCCATGTATTACTGTCTAATAAAACCTGAGTCATGAGACTCTTCAGGTGTATGTCAGTGGGCCATATGCTTGGGGCATGATTGCCGACATGTGTCTTGGAGGGTAGAGCTAAAGGAATTTTCCAAAGGAATTTTTATATGTTAAAGTAGACTTACAGGATCCTGGGGGTTGGGCTAAGATTGTCTTTTGTCCTTAGCAAAGTATTAACTTCAAGGTAGCTGAGCTCCTAGAGGAATGGCACTCTGCCTGTTTCAAAGATTCCTTAATGGGCTGTAAGTAGTAAGGAAATTTAATTTTTCTTTTGCCTTTGTTTCCCACATCAGGAAGCACTGTCAAATTAAAAGTGATGCTAAACTTCTTCAGTGTATATTTGTATGAAATTCCTAAAATCTGATATGTCCTGGTATAATGATATGTCATAATTTTAAAATGTATGTCACAGGATTATCAAAATTCCCCTGGCAACTTTTTCCTAATGAACTCTCATCAGATCTTTAACCATGGCCATTTTTAAAGCTTTTGCCATTTGCAGATAGTCATTGTTTTACTTTGATGCTTTGGCAAAAAGTGTTCCTGCAAAAGTATTTATCTTTAAGACATTCATGGAGAAGACTGACAGATTTCTGATAACTAAGATCAGTTTTCCTCCATGTGGACCTTCAAGAGCTCCCCAGAATTTACCTGCACAGCTGCACAATATGTCACAGGATGGTAATGAGGGACTTATCCCTGTTCTCCTTCCCCTCCTCAGTGACATGGCACCATTACCTTGATAATGTAATGTTAACACATGAAGATGTTTCTCTGCTGCAGGGCTTTGCTGGAACATCTATGAGGGAGAGGATGGGCAGTGAACTCACAGAGAATTCAAGGCCCAGGCATCATTTTAAGGTTTGAAGTCATCTGATGGTGTAAGTTGCATGTTGTCCCAAAAGCTACAGTTGATAGGATACATACTCATCCAGGTCTTAGGAACGTAAAAGAAGTGCAAGCCTTTGTAGAGACTTTGAGGTTTGGAGGACTTTTATTCCCCACCTGACACAGGGCCTCCATCTCTTATAAGACAGGGAAACTACAGGAACCCCATAAAAGACTGCTTTTTTGCTGCCTGTATTCTTGCTAGGGCCTTACACATACCTTATTATATGCATGTACCTTAATGTACACATATACCCACCTTACACTTACCTTAATGTATATCCTCCTTGTGAAGGTCAAGGAGCTAATGATTTCTTTGGAGTCCTTCAGCACAGTAGATAACATCGAAGGAGTGACCAGGTGAGGTCGTCATGGACATTTTACAAGACCGCTGACTCCAGACACCTTGATGTCTGGACCCCCTGGCTCCAGGTCATAAGTGACTTACAGAGGACATCTGAACACACGTCTTTGTTTTGAGCACTCATCCAGTTCCTGGATGCCTGAGAGGACACATACACAAGACCACCATCCTCAGTGAAAACCTCAGACCCCAAGCAAAGACTAGACTCATGCTCCTTTTCCTTTCCAAGTCTCCCAGATGCTCTGTCTGTATCTGCTCTCTCTATGTCTTCAATAACTTCAGCTCTCACTTCCTCCTGGCTCATGCTTGATATCTATTCTGCACAAAGCCAAGGACCTGGTTAATCCTGTGGGACCCACTCTAGGTCCTTGCATCCAGCCTGCCTGCATCACTTATACTGCTTGGTAAAAAAGAGCATATGTGAGGCTGGGTATCATAGCAGCAAGCTGCCTTTGAGAAGGAAAAAAATATGAGTGAATCTGATTAAAGCTCTGTAATCTCCAAAGCAGGAATACCATTTGAGTTCGATGTGTCTGTGACTCCAGAAGGGATGGGGTCAGGCACTGTGGCAGAGACAAGAGAAGGAGAGAGAGCCCCTAGGATTTTGGTCCCGGCTCTGGAAAGAGGCAGAAACCTAACATACCCCCATAGGGCAATAGCTCCTAGTAGTTTACAGACCACTTCTCCAAGTGGAGCCTCTCAGGAAGGAATAAACCTTAGCAGCCAGGGGGCTGAACTCAGTGGTTTGACTGGTGACAACTCATGACCACCGGCCATTAACGCTTTCCACTGACAGTTGGGCTTTCTAAAGAGATTAACCCTATGACTCTGACAAAGGAAACCCAAGTGATGGAGAATCATAAATGATCCCTGGTGAGATCAGGATATATGGGGGAGGAGTGCACGTGGATCCACCTGCAAGAGCGTGAGGCAGTCTTCACTGTCTTCCATGTCCCAGTTCATAAGGCTCTGATACCTCCTGGCAATCAGGAAGCTGATGCCCTAACTTAGGTCTAAGTCCTAGCAACTGACTCTTGAGTAGATACGGAAGATGGGGTGCATAGAGAGAGGGGTCACCATTGCACCAGGTGGGATGACGTATTGCCAAGGATGTCAGGTTGCCCTTGAAATACAGTAACTTGTTTAATACAATAACAGTATGTCTTGTGTGTTATAAACAATGTCCAGGGCAACTGTTAAAAGAATCCGAGACCATCCACCAGAGTTGGTAGCCAGTGAAGAATTGGCAAATTGATTACACTGGCCCCTTCTCTCTGAGTGAGAGTTCCAAATACACCTTACCTTATGTGGATTTCCTCTGGCCTAATTCAAGTTTTCCCCTGTTGTTGTGCAAACCAGGCTGCCATTATTAGGGGATTAGAAAAGCCAAGTACCACATGGACACTCTTGTCGAATAAACAGTGATCAGGGGTCACATCTCAAAGAACATGACATTGAATGAAGATTCCATCCAGGGGATTGGTAGAAAGGGAAAAGAGAATATTAAAGCAGCAGATTAAATTACAAACAGTTGAGACCATTTTAGCCAGGTGGACTACAGTACTGTCCCAGACTTTAATACATTTGCATGATCAACTCATAGGGACTGTTGCCCCATATGCCAGATAGGACCCCTGCCCAAGCACCTAATACAGCAAAGGTATGGAAGTCATGAGAAACAGCCATTGCCCCAAATCTCACCATGGATCAATGTGCTATGCTGTTGAGAACACCAAGTTCCATCACACCTGGGAAAGTTGTGATCAAATGGAATTGCAATGGGACATCCTGCTAGAATGGGTGAGTTACATTTCACCCCTGGGAGAGGGGAAACTACTCGATCTCCACTGGGATTCTCTCGTCCTGCTTCAAGCCAGATCTTTTGAAATGTCCTATACCTTGTGGAACATATACAATTGAAAGATGGTAGAAGGTCTGGCATAACACAACCCCAGTGCATCTTTTCATACCTGACAGTGCTGCCTCCCCCAGCCAACATATATGGCATGCCTAACCTGATCAAATTCTTAAAGCTGCAGCCTCATTCAATTCTAAAGATCAGACCACTAGTATATTTTTGGTAGAACGGAAAGCCCTTCCCATACAAATTCCTACTAAGTATCTGTGTTTTTGATCTTAGACTTCTGCTGTTCCTGTGGTCATGGATGAGCATCTGTTGGAAATGCCTTTCTATAGTGGGTGCATTTGCATGCCTGACAAAGCAATCCAGCTATTGGGTATGTGGGCAGGTATCCCTCTGGAGCTTGTCAGAGTTACCATAATGGGTATAGCTCCTCCAGGGAAGGGGTTAGAAAGTCCTAAAGCACTACATTCAAGAATAACAAGTTAGATTAATATTGTTAATTTATCTGATATTACCAATACTGTTCCACACCTTGGCCTGCAGCGTGCACTATCAATAACACAGGGCATGAGTATTCTTTGTTTGTCAAACAAACTATAAAGGCAGCCCATCCGATTGTTGATCAGAAAGGTCCTGGAAATACCACCAACAGAGTCATGGGTGGCTATGCTCAGATCTGGGATGGCTTTATGTGGCTTACCTTGGATTATAGGCATCCCTGTGTTGGGAGCAGCAAAATCACTCTAAACAGCATCAACCTGAAACATGTGAAGGATATCACTGGAACTGTGTTGTCATTCTATCATGTTAAATGATGGTGACTGGTTTGGCATTGATTAGTTGCAATGTCCAGATATTTATTGGCTAGCACCAAATGGAATGCACTGACTTTGTGGCACAATCTTTGGTCATGCCTTCCACCTGAATGATTGAGCCATTGCACTCTGGGCTTTCCCTGGGCACAGGGGAGAATCCACCCCAAGGTAACAGTAGACACCAATCTCCCTCTCCTAAGAGCCAGATGTGCACATTCTGTCCTTCACTGATAGAAACATTTGGCTACCATATTTATTCCCTCTGTTAGCCTGGAGGATATTATAGTACACATGGAATCCCTTACTAAATCCACCCAACAAGTCTTCAGCGATAGCCACCAGAACCTATCCTTACTAAGTGCTGAAATGTCTCTGATGAAAAAAGATGGCCTCCAAAATAGAATGGCCTTGGACATAACTACTGCCTCTCAAGGAGGGACCTGTGCCATCATCCAAACATAATGTTCTGTGTTGGTACCTGATGAATCTACTCATGTATCATCTTTATTAAATTACATAAGGACTCAAGTGAACACCCTGAGTGATTCTACTCCCAGATTAGAGGACTCGATAAATCAGTGGTTTAAATCATGGGCTCTTGTGGAAAAAGCTGTCAATGATTTGGGGAATTGTTATTTTAATCTTTTTTCTCTTGAATGTGCCTGTATAATTGCTGTTGTATCTGATTCCAGTGTAGCCAGATAGCTGTCAAAGGAGACCTCCATGCTAGTGACCCCCCTTGCTGACTGTTCAGGTCACATTCTGGAAGACAAGGGCATCTGAGATTGTAAGAGCTGGTCATGAGGGGTGAAGGGCATTGGTGAAGGTCATCAAGAGGACATAACCCCAGTTGAACTGTGAGCTGGACCCCAACATTTGGAGGCTCCTTTCCCTGTTCTTGGAATGTAGGTCCTGCTTGCCTTTCCCACTCCCAGAGACTGCCCCAAGGACATAGCCTTGAGATAAGGATATGGTGTTGGGGACATCTTCATGGTACATATAACTGAACCCAATTAAGGCCTTTTTATAAACTTTTAAGATTTTGTGGGTGAGTGTGGGGGTCCACTTGTCTTGGTGCCACACAAGACAGGCCTTGTATGTGAAGTTCCCTTGCTTATTACAACTGCCACCTACTAATGTGGAGTGGTCTGCCTCTTTCTTCAGTCTCTCCCTGCCCTCTGTATATGGGAGCCTGTTTCCATTCTCACCCAGGAAGCTTCCAAGGAGGTTGCAAACCAACAGGGCCTGACATAGTTAGATGAGCATTTTATTTTGTTTTTATTTTATTTTTATTTATTTTTTAAAAAGATTATTTATTTGAGAGAGAGAATGGGAGAAAGAGAGAGCACGAGCAAGGGGGAAGGTCAGAGGGAGAGTCAGATTCCCCACCAAGCAGGGAGCCTGATGTGGGACTCGATCCTGGGACTCCAGGGTGATGACCTGAGCCGAAGGCAGTTGCTTAACCAACTGAGCCACCCAGGAGCCCTAGATGAGCATTTGAAAAGAGAGCTTACTTCTCTCCTAAAAGATTCTGGCCATATGTTTCTCTTGTCATTCACCATATTGTTTGTATTTGAGATTTTTCTACCCAGAAACCTATTTTTTACTCTAATTTTATCTCTTTGAAATGTAGACCCATTCAGCATTAGATCAGCATCTAACACATCCTTTGTTTCCCATTTGGAGAAGCCTTGTTGATGGGAAAGCAATAGTAGAGTAATTTGCTGCATAGCAGAGCTGGGTTTGACTCTTATACGGTTTGCCACTTACCTAGTTGCTTGTCCCTGGGCATTTACTTGAGTTCCTCGAAGTCTTAGTTTCCTCATCTCTAAAGTGAAGGCAATGTGGCTGTGAGCATGAGAGAGCTTTGGTATAAACACATTTCTAGTTTTTGATATACAATGTACTTGGCTGGATGATCCCCATTTCCAAGATCTATTTCTTATCTGTGGCTCTTGAAGCAAAGCACTGACCAGGACTCAGTGGTTTTTCAGGTGAATAAATGGAGAGATTAGTAATCTTAACTGTTCTACAGGTTCCTCTATTCTCTCTTAATGGCCAGAGCTTCCATATTCCCATTATCTTGCAACCCACATTTCTTTCTCTGACCACAGTCTTTCAGATTTTTTGCTTGATCTTCCCCTCATCACATCTGTAACCTTGCTACCTGACAGGTATGGAGCCTGTAGATCCAATGACCACCCATCCCTGGCACCACTTGGTTTGCCATATCCTATCTGGAACACGGCAAGTGTGCAATAATTTCACTGCTTCTGTTATCAGTATTTTCTATAGATATTGCCTACAGTCCTTCACTTCTTTCCATGACTAATTATGTCTTCTTCCCTTCTATTACCAGGATGCTCAACACTAGAAACTATGTTCCATGAATGAGCAGCAATTTAGTGGAAGGTCATATCTAATAATTGTAGGATGTTAAAGAAGGTGTTTGTGTTTCAATGATCTTCTTATTGGATTTTTAAAAATCCAACTCATTTTCATGCTCCTCAAACATTGATTCTTGCTTCAATTACATTATCTATCTGTCTATCTATCTATCTATCTATCATCTATCTATATATATATATATATATACAAGTCAAAGATTTGCATTTTTAATTTTTAATTTGAAAAACTTGTCATTTTCACCCACATTTTATCTCTCCTCTTTATCACACATTTTAATGTCCCCCTAATGTTTGTTTTCCAGGCATCATTAGCTCTATCCCAATGAAAACCACTGTTAAGTCATTACTCTGTGTCTTTTTTATTATCTTCAATATTCCACCACACTTGTCATACCCCAAAAGGAAGCTTATATTTTTCTTTAGTGACCAGCTAAATATCATCTCCCTATACAGTCCTTCCCAATGCTCACTACCATATCTGAATATTCTTTTGTGTTCTAGTAATATGCTTCTCATATCTCAATTATTACACTTAATCTACATATTCATTTATGGTAAAGTTTGAAAAATATACATAAGTATAAAATCTAATTAGGTACTGAGAATAATGCATTAAGATAGAGGTGGCTATATTTCCAGATTTACTGCTATCAAGTCTTTCTTACGAAGCAATTAATGTCTAAACTAATGACTTTCAAACTTTATCATCATGTTTGAATCTCACTCAAGTGCTAATAAATACATTTTGAAGGGAATTGAACACATTCAATTTGCTTTAAATATCCATGTTCCCATGCAAAAATTTGAAGTGCAGACTATTAGCTCAATAATTCTCAACCTACTTGGTTGATAATTGAGTGAGCAGACATTCTGTTATAGCTAACATGTCCTCATTTTGGTAACCTGGTCTGTGTAGGTCACTGTTTTTGACAAGTCACAAGCTACCTGTCACCTGGAATGAAGTAGCCACCACCTGCAGTAGACATCATCAGTAAGGGAAGTGACTTATGGCACAGAAAGCCCAACTCCATTTTTGATGTGTGACTGCTGACAGGTTTAAAGGCCCATCCTTCCCTACTTCCCTTCTGCCTTACATTTGAGCAGGTCTATGAAAGTCTGAGTGTTCCCAAATTTGTTGCAAACGGGAATTTTACACAGAATGCACATGAAAACCTGGCCCCATCCCCTAATCAAGATAAAAATCCCAACACAGTCTCCTGCCCCTACTCTTTCAGTCCCTTCTCAGGCCAGTTTGGGAGGACTGACATGCCTTCCCCAAAAATCCTCATTATGTAAGTAGTAAGTTTTTTTTGTTTGTTTTTGGTTTTTTTGTGTTTTGTTTTGTTTTGTTTTGTTTTGTTTAATTCCCTCTTGGTTTGTGTGTGTGTGTGCTGTCATCAGTCTCAACATCTGAACTACATTTTGGGCAGGAATCCGTTCTATTTCTGTGTAGTAGTTATAGTACTCATAACAATTTAAAAAACTGACCATGAAAGTTAAAAAAAAATTCTTAGAATGATGTTCTAACACTTATTACATGCAAGATGTTTTGGAAGGCATTGAAAACAACATATATTTGTCAGAGGAGGTTTGGATAAAGACCTAAATAAAATTGATTTAATTAAAAAATAATTTATAGTAATGGCAATAATTGGTTCCCCAAATTGAAAGAAAAGTTAAATAACGAAGAAGCACATAAATCTCAATAATATGTTTGCAGTATTGGGCTTTAGATCTCAGATCATTCTATGGATATTGCCCTTTCCCCTTGTTTTCCTGAGAATTTGATGTCTCTGATTTGCTATCCACATACGACAGTCAAGTTTCTTCAGATTGCAGCAAATCTCTGTGTTCTTTAGAAATAAGACCATGGACTCAAGTGTGACTACCACAAATAAGACTGCTCTGAAGCTCCAACTGCCTCAGATGAATTCTTTCCTACTGCAGAGGAAATCATTCTGATGTCCCAAATAACAAAAGCACTGGTGGGTTTTGGCTCAAACCACCTGAGAGAAAGAAGTTTCTCTCTTGGTTACAGTTATAGAAACCTGAGGAGTCTAATTAACCTTCATCAGCTCACATCCTCTCATCATGGACCAATCACTGCAGCAAGTTACCAAGACTGGCCCATCTGTGGTTAGCTATACTTTTCTGTGGCCAGGGATGCTATGAATTCATCCATCATGTGAGAGCTGGAGCAGAGAGAGCAATGTCAGAGGCAGGAATTGTCAGCACAAATGTGGGCTCTGGGAGAGTCATGGTATGACAGATCTCTACCACAATTTAGTGCACCACTCTCATAAAATCCATTCATTCTTCTGCAACAAAATAGATGGTATTTTTCTCATATTAAAATAGGGAAACTAGGACTCAGAGAGATTTAAAGAATCTCTCCTTTATGGTTAATAACTACTGGAGCAAAAATTTATTTCCAGGCTTTTATGATTCCAAGATTATAATTATCCTAATATACAATGTCCACAGTGCCTTTTAGAAATCAACTACCTGTCCAAGGAATGAACAAATTTCCCACCCTAGCTAGTGTATGAGATAAACTACATGGCTAGAACAAGAATATATTTGTCCACAGCTTCAACTGTGGATCACGATCTTGCAGATACAAAAATATGAACCTTGATTCTCTTTTTTTTTAAACTTGATTCTTTACCTACATTTTTCTGCTTGTCTCTTAGTTCCTGATCTACAATTCATTAATTAAATATTTAAAAATAATTATCCTTTTATAACGCATATATTTAAAGAAGAGTTAAAATTTAAAAATAATTTAGGAGTCACATATTTAAAAATAATTATCCTTTCATAATGCATATACTTTTAGAAGAGTTAAAATTATCATTTAATTCACTGAGTTTGACCTACACAAAGATAAGTTGACTTACACAAAATTGCTGATTCACCCTAATTCTCTAAGATGGGACAAAGTAGGATATGAGAAAGAATTACTCTGACATTTAGAAATAATGAGACTGTGGACAAGTCATTTTTTACTAAAGTGAAGTGTGTGTGTGTGTGTGTGTGTGTGTGTGTAGTTGTTGCAAAGAAAGACAAAAGCAAATGAATGTTAAATGTAATTAAAATAGAAACAAAAACCATTACAAAAGGCAATAAGAATCTATTTTTCTTTTGTTTTTGCTACATGTCTTTTTAAGAGTTATCAATATTTTTTCTTACAAAGAAATGTTAAGGAGCTTTCAATTTCCAAGACAGTTATTCTCTATATTTTCCCTTCATTAGTATTCTAGTGATTCATGACAAGCCATGCACAGCTGACGAATGCTTTTGCTGAACTTTGGTAGTCAGATGTGCCTTATTTAGTGGAATGCAAGTTGCATGATTTGAATATCGCCACCTTCTTCTACTAACAACTGCGACTATGGGGACTGTCTTGGTAGATATAGTGAATGATTTTAATATTTTGTCCTGAATATTGTTTTGTAAAAAAAAAAAATCGGTTTTAATGTATATAACTTTAAATAAAACTGAAATTATTAATGACTGTTAACTTGAATGCAAATGTTTTGCTTAAGTCATTATAATAGTAAAATAAGGGGACTCTAGATGATTTATTTATTGAAACATAATAGACACCAATTAAAGTGAACATATTTAAAGTGTATGAGTTTATCAATTTTTTTAAGGATTTCATTTATTTATTAGAGAGATAGCACAAGCAGTGGGAGGGGCAGAGGCAGAGGGAGAAGTAGGCTCCCCACTGAGCAGGGAGCCCCATGTGGGTATCATGACCTCAGCTGAAGGCAGATGCTTAACCGACTGAGCCACCCAGGTGCCCCAAGTTTATCAATTTTGATGTACATATACATCCATGAAACCATGACCACAATGAAAAGAATGAACATATGCATTATCCCAAAACGTTTTCCATGTCCCTTGGAAATAACTACTTCCTCCATACCAATTATTTTTATTTTATTTTTTTGAGGGGGGTAGGGGCAGAGGGAGAGGGAGAGAGAGAATTGTAAGCAGGCTCCATGCTCAGCACAGAGCCCAAAGTGGGGCTGGATCTCACGACCCTGTGGTCATGACCTGAGCTAAAATCAAGAGTCAGATTCATAACTAACTGAACCACTCAGGCTCTCTTCCTCCATAAAACTTATTGAAAGTGTATCATTTTTCCACTGAGTTATTTTTGTACCATTGATAAAAATCAGTTTCATATATATACGTGTATGCCTCAATTTTAGGACTTTCTTTTCTGTTCCATTGATCTCTTTCTCTATTTTTATGCTAATACCACCCTTCCTTGATAACTCTAACATTATATTGAATTTAGAGATCATATGATGTTCTTCTTAAGTTTTTTTAATATGGTGAATTATATTAATTTATTCCACAATGTTAAACCAACATTATAATCTTGGAATAAACCTCCAACTCTGTTCTTTCTCAAGATTGCTTTGGCCATCTAGGGTACATGCTGTCATTTTCAATATGTCATGCTTTCATTTTTATTCACTTAAATTAGCTCCTAATTTCCCTTTTATTCTTTACCTTGTGGATTATTTATAAATGTTTTATATTGCATCCAAATATTTAAATAATTTTCTTAGATATTTCTATTAGCAACTTCCAGTGTAATTCCACTATTATCATAGAACATACACTGTGTGACTTGAATCCTTTTTTTTTTAATTGAATTCTTTTAAATACATTTGGAGATTGGTTTTTATTTGTTCAATTTCTTGTTTGTTTTTTTTCAGGTGGGAGGTCAAATACAGTTCTTTGTTCTCAATCCTTGCAGGAAGTGGAAGTCTTAGTAGGGTTTTAAGACAAATAATAAGAAAATACAAGCTTAACAAATGTTTAGTGTCTATAAAATCTTCATTATATACGAACATTTGTTATTAATCATTGTTTCTTTTTAAATAAAATATGGGGTTTTGGGAGATCCTGTAAGAGTAGCCAAGTTATATAGCCTTTCTGGGAATAAAAGGAAATATTAAAAATATTTTATTGCCACTGTGTTTATTACTCCCAGATAAATGCTGGTTTAAAAAGTTATTGTTTTCTTTATCATGCAGTGAAACATTTGAAGTTTACTACTTTTTTAGATTCTAGTTAAAGAATCTGATCATTACCTAATGTGGTCACTGAGAGGAAGCATTTCATTGAGCATGATAACCCGCAGCAGGAGCATATGTGTTTCTGTCTGTGTGGACAAAATATTTACATTTCAAGTTTTGGCAATATTCAAGAGAAAATGTCATAGAAGCAGTGAAACCAAGGACAAAACGATGTCTGGATTTTGAATCTCAAGATGAGGGCAGGGTTGTGCTTGAAGGCCTTGATGAGTCATCTATTAGAACTTTGATTCAACAAAGCAGTAAGCAAGCTAAAATTACCTAAATTGTAGTTAAATAATACAGGCATAACATAGACTCTTAGAACCCAGACTCAATGGTATTGGCAAATATGATGCATTGTTATCCAATACCTTTTAATCTCTTGAACTGAGATCTTCATTCAACTTGGTCAAAATCTACTTCATCTAAGAACATACCAATGATATCATCTTACGTACACTTTATTCAGTGTGATGAGTCTACCCACCATGGGGTTTAAGAACAGCTCCATTCTTCACAGATTTCTCCACTGGAAACTGGGCATTATAACTCCCCCCTCACCAGGTTGTCTGAGGATGTCGTGACATGGAAAGTCAAAGCAGTATCCAATCAGTGCACCTTTCCAGCTCATTCCTGGAAAGATAATCACCCCAGTTCAGCAGTGAGCTTGGCCTCTTTCAGTTAGCTAAAGCAAAAGTTAGTTTCTCTGATTTAAACTCCAGGCACAACATTTAGATACTGCCAAGTATAAAATAATCTTAAAAAAAAAAAAAGAAAAGAAAAGCACCATAAATACTGGGAAAAGATTGGTTGTTGCCATCATGGAAAGCAGAAAATAAGCACCCTATATAGTTCATAAACAAAAGCGAACATCCAAGGTCTTGAGTATTTCAGGATTTGATTTGTGTGTACCTGGTGCCACAATTCAGAAGAGTATGGACACTGCCACTCCTGTTCTCATTATTCTTTTCTTCTTGGTCATGACACTGCCTCCTGTTTTATAAATACAAGCAAAGAAAGGCCACAGAAACAGTAATTGTTTTATTCCAAGATGACAAATTATAAGACAGAATATACAGCCCTTACTCTTTAATTTTGAATGTTGAAAGGTAATTATCATTTTATTATGTATTATGATTATGCTAATGCATAGGTATTTTAGCAGTTAGTTTTTATGTACATTTAAGAAATTTCCATAAAAAAGCCTAAAAATTAACTAAAAGTTCCAATTATTTGCTTTTTTTTTCCATTCTCTCTAAGCTTCTTTTCAATGCATATAAACATTTCACATAACCCTATTATTACTTAGCAACCCAATGTTAACATTGTCCACCAGGAAAAATTTTAAAGCATAGCATTTATTTTATTTTTACTTTGCTCCAGTGTAGGGGAATTGAATAACAATTATTCACTATTTTCAAAAGCACTTATCATAAAAATCTTGAACAATTTTTTTTCCCTTTGGTCAAACCACTTTTTTTCTTTCCTTTTAAACATATCATTTGCTATTACAAGAAACAATAGGTACATAAATTTGGATTGGTCTTGTTGCTTATTGAAAACTTGCTCTCCAGAAAATGTAACACAGTTTACACTGACAACAAAGTGTTTATTCATTTGTTTTTAACAGCAGTGTTTAAATACTTCAGCTTAAGCCTATCAACATTAGATTACATCTATTTTCTTTATTTTTGCTAATATAATAGATTTATGTTGGAACATTAATGTTACTTAGTGCTATTGAGAGATAACTTTGTATTTTTACTTCTTAAAGAGTTTCTTTCTAGTTATCAAAAATGCTATTTTATAGCAAGACACCTTAAAAATAAATAAATACAAACAAAAATCTGCTAGTAATCTCATCTCCAAAAGATAGAAATATAATAAATATAGTGATACTATAATGAATACAATACTATAATAAGTACAATATACATATACATAAATAGATTTACATGCATGCACACATATTTGTTATTTCATGATATGGATGTATACTATTTCTAGTGTGATAATACATTCTGGACATCGATTGCTGTCAGTGCATCTCCTCACTCAATACTATTTAATGACTGTATAGTATTCCATTGTATGGAGCATCTTCAATTGCTTTTCTATTCCCTCATCATTTAATATTAATTTGTACAAATTTTAAGTGGTATAAATTATGTTTCAGTGAAAATTGATATCTGTACATGTTTGTATATATCCTTGATAATTCCTTAGGATAAATTCTTAAGTATGAAACTGCTAAATTATGGTAAATTTTGCCAGGAAAAAAAATTATACTCCTTTTGTTTAAATACCTGTCATTAGAGGGGCACAATATTTGTAACACGTGCCCTAAGAAAACTTCACAATGACATGTTATTTGAAATATAGTGGGCAGAAAAATAAATGGAGGAGAAATCCTTGCCTTTGCCTCTGAGATTCGTGTGAAGTAGAAGAAGACCCATCTATTTAGTAGGACATGTATTAGTCAGCTCAAGCTGCCATAACAAAATATTATAAGCTGGGTGACTTAAATAATGG
The DNA here is from genome assembly GCF_009762305.2 of Zalophus californianus. NCBI lineage: Eukaryota > Metazoa > Chordata > Mammalia > Carnivora > Otariidae > Zalophus > Zalophus californianus. The sequence goes on along the minus strand of NC_045606.1, from coordinate 6,531,788 downwards.
TAACTTATTTTCTCTCCAAGATCAGGGTCCACAGTGTTCAGGTCTGGTGAAAGCTTCCTTCCTGGTTTGCAGACAGCCATCTTTTTGCTGTGTCCTCACATAGCAGAGAAAGACAGAGAGGCAGAGATAGAAGACCAAGTTAATTACCTACTAAAGATGCTATCTAATCTCCAGATACAGTTCCATAGAGGGTAAGAGCTTCAACATATGAATCTGGGGTGGGGGGTGGGACACAATTCATTCCATAGCATATGATGTGTATCTGTTAAGTTGAACTTCCTTGAGTTCTTAATGAGTCTTCTGTGACAGAGAGGAGTCAAGGACATTAAAATCTTGCTCTTATCACTTTCTGTCATACAGCATGATCAATTTTAAAGTATCTATACAACTTAATTGTGGCTTTTTGAAAATAATATTAAAATGCCTACATTAATTAGAGGCCAGGATGATGGTGGAGTAAGAGGGCCCTAAGTCCAACTTGTTCATGGATAAAACTAGAAAACACTCACATCAGTGTAAATAACCCAGAAAATTCCCCAAAGACTGGCAGAAAAAACGCCAGAACTAAGGTACAGAAGAGGCCCTATCAAAGAGGGTAGAGAGAAAAGCAAGGGCAGAGATGTTGTGGGGAGCTAAAAGAGTCCCAGCCAACCTTGGTCAGGAGGTAGCCACAGGTGTGGAGAGGGGACTGAAACAGACCCCCACACCAGGTAGCCTGCAAAGAGAAGACAAATCCCCATAACATCTGGCTTTGAAAACTAGAGGGGCCAAATTTCATGAGTCCTTACAACCACAAGGACTTAAAGCCTGGATTTTTAGAAAACAGCAGGCTTGGCTCTGGGGCAGCCCAGAGGGTGATAGGAAGCTGAGTCTCCATCCCTAGAGAGATAGCACAATAAATAGCCCTTAGAGATACTGCAGAGAAGCAGCAGTTTGAAAAACATCTGGGGCATGCAGGAGTGAGTTATTTACTAATTTCAGAGCATGTCCAGGAGGTACAGAGATCTATGGGAGAGTCTTCCAGGAACAAAGGAGTTGGTGGGTGCCACCCAACATGAACACATGGCCACTGTGGGAATTATTTACTAATTTCAGAGCATGCCCAGGATGTACAGAGATCTATGGGAGAGTCTTCCAGGAACAAAGGAGCTGGTGGGTGCCGCCCAACATGAACAAATGGCCACCTGTGGGAATCAGCACAGCACCACCATTCACTACCTAACTTGCTTATACCAAGCCCTGCCCACCTGCACAGCTGTGGATCTGTCCTTTCCAGTCAGGCTTACCTCAGTCCCAATGCTGCAGGTCCCCTTCCAGAGAACACCCACACAAGCCTTGCCATCACCATGTTTTCCAACCCATGCATTTTGTGGGGCCTTGGTCCTGGTGTTGACACCAGCGATGGGCCCTGTGGAAGACCAAGTCACATTTTGTTAAAACTGTGTGCTCCAACCATGTGCACTTTGGGGATCCACCCTGGCTGCCTGAGTCCCAGTGGTGATAGCAGGTCTCATTTGACAGCAGACCATAGACAAGCACCTTGATAATACTGCTCACCCCACACCAGTCTGCCCAGTCCTTGTGGCAGTAGCACATACCCTCTCATCAATGCACAAAAATTGTGGGCACTGTGTGCCCCAACCCCTGCAATATACTCTTGGCCAGACAGAGCCCATTCAAACTATTGCCACAAGCCAGGCCGTGTGCAAGCAGCCCCAACCAGGGCCAGCACCACTCCAGGTGGTTCTGCCCCGGAGAAAGGAGAAGAAAACCACACACATCAGTCAGACAGCAGCCCTGAAAAGGAATGGGGACAGAAAATTGGTTTGATTGCAGGCCCTGTCCAGCAATGAAAGCTTCTCAGGGGACAACATAGGGAAAGCACCCTGTAGTCTGGTGCTACTGCATCTCTGGCAAATGCCTGGTCTGAGTCAACTCAAGACCAGAGCAGCCCCAGATGGGTCCACTAACACCAAAGGGACCACACACTGCCCACAAAAGGCAGAGAGCCACTGCAGACAACTGGACTGAAGGACAGAGTAACAAGATAATAGTAGGGCGCACATAACACTCACTGGAGACACGCCCTGAAGATCCAGGTCCTGAGGTACAGGGAACACTGCACTCCAGGACACTACAGAACCTCTTCTTCATAAGGCCATTACTTTCAAGAGCAGTTGACATAGCTTCCCTTACACACGGAAACAGACACAGAGCGTTAGACAAAATGAGGAGACAGAAGAATATGTCCCAAATGAAAGAACTGCAAGAGAGACCTAAGGGAAATGGATATAAGTAATACACCTGATAGATATTTAAAGTAATGATCATAAAGATACTCACTGGACTTGAGAAAAGAGTGGAGGACATCAGCAAGACCTTTAGCAAAGAGATAAAATGAACCAATGAGAAATAAAGAATACAATAAATGAAATTAAAAATGCACTAGATAGAATAAATAGAAGACTAGAGGAAGCAAAGTTATGGAAAGTAATCAACCTGAGCAGATGAGAGAAAAAAATATGTAAAATGAGAATAGACTTAAGGAACTCAAGACCTCATTAAGTGTAATAACATACATGTTATAGGGATCCCAGGAGAAGAAGAGATAAAGGGCAGACAATTTATTTGAAAAATTAACAGCTGAAAACATCCCAAATCTGGGAAAGGAAACATATATTAAGATCCAGAAGGTACAAAAATCTCCCAAAATATCAACACAAGATGGTCCACACCAAAACGCATAGTAATTAAAATGTGAAATTTGTGATAAAGAGAAAATATTAAAAGCAATAAGAGAAAAGAAGATAGTTACAAGGGAAATCCCAAAAGGTTAACAACAGATTTTTCAGCAGAAACTTTGCAAGCATGATATAGTTAAAGCACTGAAAGGAGAAGAAAAAAAAAATCTGCACCTAAGAATACTCTATCCAGCAAAGCTATGATTTAGAATAGCAGGTGAGAGAAAGAGCTTCTGTGACAAACAAAAGTTGAAGAAGTTCATGACCACTAAGCCAGTCCTATAAGAAATATTTAAAAGGGATTCTTTGGGTGGAAAGAGAAGAACAAAAGTAAGAATAAGGACAGCAGGTAGCACAAGAGCAGTAAAAATAAGTATATCTGTAAATATCAGTCAAGGAGTTCACAAAATAAAAGGATGTAAAATAGGACACCACATTCCTAAAATGTGAGGGGGGAGGGAAGGAAAAGAATAAAAAATAAGTTCAAACTTAAGCAACCATCAACTTAATATAGACTGTTATAAACAGATGTTATATACAAACTGAATGGTAACCACAAATCAAAACCAGTAATAGATATGCAAAACATAGAGAGAAAGGAATGTAAGTATGTCACTAAAAAAAGCCAGCAAACTGTGAAAGAAAAGAACAAGAGAAGAAAGGAACAGAGAAGAATTACAAAAACAACCACAAAACAAGTAACAGAATAACAATGAAGTATACATATTGATATTACTTTGAATGTAAATAGACTAAATGCTCCAAACAAAAGACATAGAATGACAGAGTAGATTAAAAAAAAAAAAAAGATCCACCTATATGCTGCTTAAAAGAGACTCATTTCAGTCCTAAAAACACCTGCAGAATGAAAATGAGAGGAAGGAGAAAAATCTATCATGCAAATGGATATCAAAAGAAAGCCAGGATAGCAATACTTATATCAGATAAAATAGACCTTAAAACAAAGATTATGCCAAGAGACAAAGAAGGACACTATATAACAATAAAGGGGAGAAGCCAACAAGATGACATAACAATTATAAACATTTATGCCTCCAACATGTAAGTACCCAAATAGATAAAACAGTTAATAGCAAATATAAAAGGAGCAATTGATAGTAATACAATAATAGAGGACTTTTAACACCCCAGTTACATCAATGGACAGATCATCCAAATAGAAAATCAACAAGGGAGTGATGGCTTTGAATGACACACTGGAACAGATGGATTTAACAGATATATTCAGAACATTCCATCCTAAAACAGTAGAATACACATTCTTTTGAAATGCACATGGAACATTCTCCAGAACTGATTATACATTAGGCCACAAACAAATCTCAACAAATTAAACAAGATTGAAGTCATAACATGCATCTTTTCTGACCATAATGCTATGAAACTAGAAATCAACTACAAAAAAAAAAAAAGAAAGAAAGAAAATCTGGAAAAAGCACAAATATATGGAGATTAAATAACATGCTACTAAACAATGAACTGGTCAACCAAGAAATCAAAGAAGAAATTACATGGAAACAAGTGAAAATTAAAACACAGTTGTCCGAAACCTTTGATGAACATAGATGCAAAAATCCTCAGTAAAATATTAGCAAACAAAATCCAACAATACATTTAAAAAATAATTCACTACAATCAAGTGGGATTTTTTCACAGGTTACAATAGTGATTCAATATTCTCAAATCAACCCACGTGATACATAATATCAGTAACAGAAAGGATAAAAACCATATGATCATTTCAATAGAGACCAAAAAATTAGACAAAGTACAACATTCATTTATGATAAAAACCCTCAACAAAGTAGGTTTCGAGGGAGCATACCTCAACATAATAAAGGCCTTTTATGAAAAACCCACAACCAATATCATACTAAGGTCAGAAATGTAAAAAAGAGGTCTATTCTCACCAATTTTTTTAAGATTTTATTTATTTATTATTTATTTGCTTATTCATTTATTTATTTTATTTGAGAGAGAGAGAGTGCACAAGCAGAGGGAGGGGCAGAGGGAGGGAGGGAGAATATGAATCAGACTCCATGCTGAGTATGGAGACCTACACAGGGCTCCATCCCACGATTGTGAGATCATGACCTGATTCAAAACCAAGAGTTGGATGCTTAACCAACTGAGTCACCTAGGTTCCCCTCACTCTCACTACTTTTATTCAACATAGAACAGAGTATGGAAATCATTAGCCACAGCAGTCAGACAAGGAAAAGAAATAAAAGGCATCCACATTGGAAGAAGTCAACTTTGCACTTTTTGCAGATGACATACTATATATATAGAAAACCTAAAATACTCCATCAAAAAACTACTAGAACTGACAAATAAATTCAATAAAATCTCAGGGTAAAAAATTAATGTACAGAAATCTGTTGCATATCTATATACTAAATATGAAGCAACAGAAAGAGAAATTAAGAAAACAAACCCATTTATTGTTGCACCAAAAATAATAAAATAACTAAGAATAAACATAACCAAAAAGATGAAAGACTTGTACTTTGAAAACTATAAACCACTGATGGAAGAAATTGAAGCTGACACAAAGAAATGGAAAGACATTCCATGCTCATGGATTGAAAAAGAACTAATATTGTTAAAATGTCTATACAACCCAAAGCAATCAACAGATTTAATGTTATCCCTATCAAAATATCAACAGCATTTTTCACAGAGCTAGAACAACCAATCCTAAAATTTGTATGGAACCAAAAAAAGACACTCGAATATCCAAAGCAACCTTGAAAAAGAAAAATAAGACTGGAGGCATCACAATTCCAGACTTCCAGGTATATTACAAAGCTGTTGCCTTCAAAACAGTAGGGTACTGGCACAAAAATAGACACATAATTCAAAGGAACAGATTGAAAACCAAGAAATAAACCTAAAACCATACGTTCCATTAATCTTCAACAAAGCAGGAAAGGATATCCAGTGGGGAAAAATACAATCTGTTCAAGAAATGGTGTTGGGAAAACTGGAAGCAACATGTAATAGAATGAAACTAGACCACTTTCTTGCATCATACAGAAAATAAAATCAAAATTGATTAATGACCTAACTGCAAGATCCGAAACCATAAAAATCCTAGAAAAGAGCACAGGCAGTAATACCTCTGACATCAGCCATAGCAACATTTTCTAGATATGTCTCAGGAGGCAAGGGAAACAAAAGCAAATGTAAACTTTGGGGACTTAATCAAAATAAAAAAAAAACAAAACTGCACAGCAAAGGAAAGAATCAACAAAACTAAAAGCAAAATACTGAGTGGGAGAAAATATTTGCAAATGACATAATGTGATAAAGGGTTAGTATAAAAAATATAGGAAAAAAAACTAATACAACTCAACACCCAAAAGATAAACAATCCAATTAAAAATGGGCAGAAGGTAAGAACAGACATTTCTTCAAAGAACATACACAGATGGCTAACAGACACAAAAAAGAGGCTCAACATTGCTCATTATCAGGAAGATGCAAATCAAAACCACAATGAGTTCTTACCTCACACCTCTCAGAAGGCCTAAAATAAAAAAATTCAAGAAACAGTGATTCCTGAGTGGCTCAGTCAGTTAAGCATCTGCCTTCAGCTCAGATCATGATCCCAGAGTCCTGGGATCCAGTTCTGCATTGGGTTCCTTGCTCAGCAGGGAGTCTGCTTCTCCCTCTGCTTCCTGCTACCCCCTGCTTGTGCTCTCTCTCTCTCACAATATAAATAAATAAATTTTTTTATATAAATCAATAAAAACTTTAAAAAACTGAAGACTACAATACAGATAATAACATTTAGTGATATTTTTAATGCTAATCTTTGGAAATTAGACATGATAAAATATAAAGAAATATAGTTTAAAAGAAACTAGATTTTCCATGTTCAAATTAATTTTCTTTTCTATTTTAAAGATTTTATTTATTTATTTGATACAGAGAGAGAGACAGTGAGAGAGGGAACACAAGCAGGGGGAGTGAGAGAGGGAGAAGCAGGCTTCCTGTGGAGCAGAGAGCCCAAAGTGGGGCTCGATCCCAGGACCCTGAGATCATGACCTGAGCCGAAGGCAACCACTTAACGACTGAGCCACATAGGTGCGTCTCAAATTAATTTTCTATTTTGGTAATAAAACAGGGAAAATGCCAAGTACAATGTTTATTTTTTCAGTTTCTTTATTTTTCAGATTTCTTGTTTTTTAATTTTTTTATTGTTATGTGAATCACCATACATTACATCATTAGTTTTTGATGTAGTGTTCCATGATTCATTGTTTGTGCATAACACCCAGTGCTCCACGCAGAATGTGCCCTCTTTAAGACCCATCACCAGGCTAAAACATACCCCCACCTCCTCCCCTCTAGAACCCTCAGTTTGTTTTTAAGAGTCCATTGTCTCTCATGGTTCGTCTCCCCCTCCGATTTTTCCCCCTTCATTCTTCCCCTCCTGTTGTCTTCTTCTTTTTCTTTTTTCATAACATATATAGCATTTTGTTTCAGAAGTACAGATCTGTGATTCAACAGTCTTGCACAATTCACAGCGCTCAACATAGCACATACCTACCCAATGTCTATCACCCAGCCACCCCATCCCTCCCACCCCCCACCACTCCAGCAACCCTCAGTTTGTTTCCTGAGATAAAGAATTCCTCATATCAGTGAGGTCATATGATACATGTCTTTCTCTGATTGATTTATTTCATTCAGCATAACACCCTCCAGTTCCATCCATGTCATTGCAAATGGCAAGATCTCATTCCTTTTGATGGCTGCATAATATTCCATTGGGTATATATACCACTTCTTCTTTATCCATTTATCTGTCAATGGAGATCTTGGCTCTTTCCACACTTTGGCTATTGTGGCCATTGCTGCTATAAACATTGGGGTGCACGTACCCCTTCGGATCCCTACATTTGTATCTTTGGGGTAAATACCCAGTAGTGCAATGGCTGGATTGTATGGTAGCTCTATTTTCAACTGTTTGAGGAACCTCCATACTGTTTTCCAGAGTGGTTGCACCAGCTTGCATTCCCACCAACAGTGTAGGAGGGTTCCCCTTTCTCCACATCCCCGCCAAAATCTGTCGTTTCCTGACTTGTTAATCTTAGCCATTCTGACTAGTGTGAGGTGGTATCTCATTGAGGTTTTGATTTGGATTTCCATGATGCCAAGTGATGGTGAGCAGTTTTTCAAGTGTCTGTTAGCCATTTGGATGTCTTATTTAGAAAAATGTCTGTTCATGTCTTCTGCCCATTTCTTGATTGGATTACTTGTTCTTTGGGTGTTGAGTTTGATAACATGTTTATAGATTTTGGATACTAGCCCTTTAACTGATATGTCATTTGCAAATATTTTCTCCCATTCTGTTGGTTGACTTTTGGTTTTGTGGACTGTTTCTTTTGCTGTGCAAAAGCTTTTTATCTTGATGAAATCCCAATAGTTCATTTTTGCCCTTGCTTCCCTTGGCTTTGGCGATGTATCTAGGAAGAAGTTGCTGCGGCTGAGGTCGAAGAGGTTGTTACCTGTGTTCTCCTTTAGGATTTTGATGGACTCCTGTCTCATGTTTAGGTCTTTCAACCATTTGGAGTCTAGTTTTGTGTGTGGTGTAAGGAAATGGTCCAGTTTCACTCTTCTGCATGTGGCTGTCCAATTTTCCCAACACAATTTGTTGAAGAGACTGTCTTTTTTCCTTTGGATATTCTTTCCTGCTGTCTCAAAGAATAGTTGACCATAGAGTTGAGGGTCTATTTCTGGGCTCTCGATTCTGTTCCATTGATCTATGTGTCTGTTTTTGTGCCAGTACCATACTGTCTTGATGATGACAGCTTTGTAATAGAGCTGGAAGTCCGGAATTGTGATGCCGCCAGCTTTGCTTTTCTTTTTCAGTATTCCTCTGGCTATTCGGGGTCTCTTCTGGTTCCATACAAATTTTAGGATTATTTGTTCCATTTCTTTGAAAAAAGTGGATGGTATTTTGATGGGGATTGCATTGAATGTGTAGATTACTCTAGGTAGCACTGACATCTTCACAATGTTTGTTCCTCCAATCCATGAGTATGGAAGGTTTTTCCATTTCTTGGTGTCTTCTTCAATTTCTTTCATGAGTATTTCATAGTTTTCTGAGTACAAATCCTTTGCCTCTGGTTAAATTTATTCCTAGGTATCTTATGATTTTGGGTGCAAGTGTAAATGGGATCGACTCCTTGATTTTTCTCTCTTCTGTCTTGTTGGTGTATAGGAATGCCACTGATTCCTGTGCATTGATTTTCTATCCTGCTACTTTACTGAATTCCTGTATGAGTTCTAGGAGTTTTGGGGTGGAGTCTTTTGGGTTTTCCACATACAGTATCATATCATCTGCAAAGAGTGAGAGTTTGTCTTCCTCCTTGCTGATTTAGATGCCTTTGATTTCCTTTTGTTTTCTGATTGCTGTGGCTAGGACTTCTAATACTATGTTGAATAACAGTGGTGAGGGTGGACATCCCTGCTGCGTTCCTGACCTTAGGGGAAAAGCTCTCAGCTTTTCCCCATTGAGAATGATATTCGCTGTAGGTTTTTCATAGATGGCTTTTATGATATTGAGGTATGTACCCTCTATCCCTATACTCTGAAGAGTTTTGGTCAAGAAATGATGCTGTACTTTGTCAAATGCTTTTTCTGCATCTATTGAGAGGATCATATGATTCTTGTTTTTCTTTTGTTAATGTATTGTATCAGGTTGATTGATTTGTGGATGCTGAAACAACCTTGCAGCCCAAGGATAAATCCCACTTGGTCATGGTGAATAATCCTTTCAATGGACTGTTGGATCCTATTGGCTAGTATTTTGGTGAGAATTTTTGCATCCATGTTCATCAAGGATATTGGTCTGTAATTCTCCTTTTTGATGGGTTTTTTGTCTGTTTGGGGATCAAGGTAATGGTGGCCTCATAAAATGAGTTTGGAACTTTTCCTTCCATATCTACTTTTTGGAAAAATTTCAGGAGAATAGGTATTAATTCTTCTTGAAATGTCTGATAGAATTCCCCTGGGAAGCCATCTGGCCCTGGGCTTTTGTTCGTTGGGAGATATTTGATGACTGCTTCAATTTCCTTAGTGGTTATAGGTCTGTTCAGGTTTTCTATGTCTTCCTGGTTCAATTTTGGTAGTTGATACATCTCTAGGAATGCACCCATTTCTTCCAGGTTATCTAGTTTGCTGGCATAGAGTTGCTCATCATATGTTCTTATAATCGTTTGTATTTCTTTGATGTTGGTTGTGATCTCTTCTCTTTCATTCATGATTTTGTGGATTTCGGTCATTTCTCTTTTGTTTTGGATAAGTCTGGCCAGGGGTTTATCAATCTTGTTAATTCTGTCAAAGAACCAGCTCCTAGTTTCGTTGATCTGTTCTACTGTTCTTTTGGTTTCTAGTTCATTGATTTCTGCTCTGATCTTTATGATTTCTCTTCTCCTGCTGGGTTTAGGCTTTATTTGCTGTTCTTTCTCCAGCTCCTTTAGGTGTAGGGTTAGGTTGTGAATTTCAGACCTTTCTTGTTTCTTGAGAAAGGCTTGTATTGCTATATACTTTCCACTCCCAGGACTGCCTTTGCTGTATCCCAAAGATTTTGAACTGTTGTGTTTTCATTTTCATTGGTTCCCATGAATTTTTTTAATTCTTCTTTAATTTCCCAGTTGACCCATTCTTTAGCCTCCATGTATTTGAATTCTTTCTGACATTCCTCTTGTGACTGAGTTCTAGTTTCAAAGCATTGTGATCTGAAAATATGCAGGGAATGATCCCAAACTTTTGGTACTGGTTGAGACCTGATTTGTGACCTAGGATGTGATCAATTCTGGAGAACATTCCATGGGCACTAGAGAAGAATGTGTATTCCGTTGCTTTGGGATGGAATGTTCTGAATATGTCTGTGAAGTCCATTTGGTCCAGTGTGTCATGTAAAGTCTTTACTTCCTTCTTGATCTTTTGCTTAGATGATCTGTCCATTTCAGTCAGGGGGGTGTTAAAGTCCCTCACTATCATTGTATTGTTGTCGATGTGTTTCTTCGCTTTTGTTATTAATTGCCTTATATAATTGGCTGCTCCCATGTTAGGGGCATAGATATTTACAATTGTTAGATCTTCTTGTTGGATAGACCCTTTAAGTAGGATATAGTGTCCTTCTTCATCTCTTATTACACTCTTTGTTTTTAAATCTAATTTGTCTGATATAAGGATTGCCAACCTAGCTTTCTTTTGGTGTCCATTAGCAAGGTAAATGGTTTTCCACCCCCTCACTTTCAATGTGGGGGTGTCTTTGGGTCTAAAATGAGTCTCTTGCAGAGAGCATATTGATAGGTCTTGTTTTTAATCCAATCTGATAGCCTGTGTCTTTTGATTGATGCATTTAGCCTATTGACATTCAGGGTATCTATTGAAAGGTATGAATTTAGTGCCATTGTATTGCCTGTAAGGTGACTGTTAACTGTGTTTTGTCTGTGTTCCTTTCTGATCTATGCTGCTTTTAGGCTCTCTCTTTGCTTAGAGGACCCCTTTCACTATTTCTTGGAGGGCTGGTTTTGTGTTTACAAATTCCTTTAGTTTTTGTTTGTCCTGGAAATTTTTCTCTCTTCTTCTATTTTCAATGACAGCCTAGCTGCATATAGTATTCTTGGCTGCATATTTTTCTCGTTCATTGCTCTGAAGATATCATGCCAGTCCTTTCTGTCCTGCCAGGTCTCTGTGGATAGGTCTGTTGCCAATCTAATATTTCTACCATTGTAGGTTACATATCTCTTCTCCTGAGCTGCTTTCAGGATTTTCTCTTTGTCTCTGAGACTCATAAGTTTTACTATTCGATGTCGGGGTGTTGACCTTTTTTTAAGGATTTTGAGAGGGGTTCTCTGTGCCTCCTGGATTTTGATGCCTGTTTCCTTCCTCACATTAGGGAAGTTCTCTGCTATAATTTGCTCAGTATACCTTCTGCCCCTTTCTCTCTTTCTTCTTCTTCTGGGATCCCAATTATTCTAATGTTGTTTCATCTTATCGTATCGCTTATCTCTCGAATTCTGCCCTCGTGATCCTGTAGTTGTTTCTCTTTTTCTCAGCCTCTTTATTTTCCATCATTTGGTCTTCTATATCGCTGATTCTCTCTTCTGCCTCATTTATCCTAGCAGTTAGTGCCCTCATTTTTGATTGCACCTCATTAATAACCTTTTTGATTTCGACTTGGTTAGATTTTAGTCCTTTTATTTTTCAGAAAGCGTTTCTCTAATAACTTCCACGCTTTTTTCAAGCCCAGCTAGTATCTTTAAAGTCACGATTCTGTACTCTAGGTCTCACATCATACTAATGTCCGTATTGAATAGGTCCCTGGCTGACAGTATTACCTCTTGTTCTTTTTGTTGAGGTGATTTTTTTCTTCCTTTCATTTTGTCTAGAGGAGAATAGATGAATGAGAGAACAAACTGCTAACAGGTTAACAACGTCCCCAGCAAATATACTCTATACAAATCAGAAAAGCCCTAAAACCAGGGGAAAAGTAAGAGAAAGAAAGTATAAAGAAAGAAAAAAAGAAAGATAAGAACAAAAACAGAACAATACAAAAAAAAAAAAAACAGAATATGATCAAATATGATCAGGCTACTGCATAGATCAGTGCCACACACTAGATTTTGGGCATATTTTGATCTGTTAGGAAAAAGTTCCTCCTAATATTTTAAAGGAAGAAAGACTTATATATGTACAAAATAAGGGTTGATACAATGAAGGGATGGAAGATGACTGTAAAGATAAAAATTATAAAAGATTTTATAAAAGGAATTGATAAGAAGTTGTTTGAAAAAAGAAAGAAGATTTAAAAAAAAAAAGGGAGAGAATGTGATCAGGCAGGAGAATAGAACAAAGCCATACACTAGTGATTTAAGGTATATTTTGATCTGTTAGAAGAAACTGTATCCCAAACTTTAAAGAGAGAACAACTTATATATATATATGCCAAAAATAAGGGTAACTACTATGAAGGGATAAAATATGACTCTAAAAATGAAAAATAAAAAATGTTTTTTTAAAAAAGGGATTGATAAGATGTTGGTTGAAAACAGGAAAAAGAAAAAGTAAAAAAAAAGAAAAAACAGTTAAAAAATTAACTTTGAAAAACTAATGAATCATGGTAAAAAAGCCATGAATTCTATGTGCAGTATTCCCCTAGCACTGGATTTCTCCCGTTCTCCTTGATCGGTAAACTTGGTCTTGGCTTGCTGGCTGTTCATGCTGATCTTCTGGGGTAGGGGTCTGTTGCTGTGGTTCCCAAATGTCTTTGCTGGAGGTGGAATTGCCCCGCCCTTGTCAGTCCGGGCTAAGCAAGCTGGGTTTGCTCTCAGGAGCTTTTGTTCCCTGCAAGCTCTCGGTACAGCTTTGGAGGACCACGGTGAAAATGGTGGCCTCCCAATCTCCGCCCGGAGGAGCCGAGAACTCGGGGCCCCGCTCCTCAGTGCGCCCCCAGGGAAAAGCAGTTACTCCTGTCTCTCTGGTCTCCGGCCGCACTCTGTGCTCACCCGGCCTGTGACCGAGCGTTGCTATCTCTGGCACCCGACCCCGTGTGGAGTCTCCAAACCCAGCAGATCCCTGCGGTGCGCTCCCGCGCCGCTCCTCCCGGGGAAGAAGGGGAGTCTCCCTGGCTCTGCCGCTTGTTGGGTCCCTGCTGGAGGAGCAGTGGCCTGACCCGGCCGCGGATCACAGTTTATGGCCACCCCGAGCTGAGAGCCCGCGCCTCGGCTATGTCTCTGCACCCGGCTTCCCCGCTCCGATACCTGGGAGCTCTGCCGCACTCAGGCACCCCCGGTCTTTCTGTGACCCCGAGGGTCCTCAGACCACACTGTCCCACGAGGGTTCCACCCCCCCCCCTTAACCACTGGAGCGACGTCCCACAGCGGAGCCGACTTCTAAAAGGTCTGATTTTGTGCTCCGCGGCTCTAGCACTTGCCAGAAGCGGCCGACGGAGGCCCCCCTCCCCCGCCGTCTAACCTCCCGAATATTGCCTTGGATTCACTTCTCCGCACGTCCTACCTTCAAGAAAATGGTCACTTTTCTGTTCAGAGATTTGTTGCTACTCTCTTCTTCGATCTCCTGTTGAATTCGTAGGTGTTCAGAATGGTTTGTACAATGTTTATTTTTACATATATGCTGCAATCTCCCTACTCCCAGAGGTCCTAATTTACATGACAATACAAAAAAGAGAGTGCTGTTCAATAGTTGCCTTCAAAGGGCACGTAGAATAGTATGAAATCCTCATGCCATCTTTGTGAGGGATGTTCCCTGCAGAAATTACAGATGAGAAGATACTGAGTTTGGTCAAGTTTTTTTCTTATTGAGAAAGCAACATGGTGTTATGGCAAGTATGTGGAGTTTTTGGCCTGGAAAGACCTACCCCATGCAAGTATAAATTCACAAATATAAAACAAAGCTAAATAAGTAACTCATTTCCATCAGTTATCATCTGTTGCATAACAAATCGCATCCAAGTTTGGTGTCTCTCAACCCTGCAAATCAGTAGTTGGACTTAGCTTAGCTAGGATGGTTCATCTCCATGTGTTACTGGCTGGGATCACACAGTTTGACAGTCAGAGGGCTGATGATAATGTTGCATACCTTTAGGTTGACTAGATTTTAAGAGAGGTGCTGGAAGAAGCTGAACATGTGTTGCCAAGTGTCCAGGAGTCCAGTCTACCTGGTTCAGATCATGGTGGTAGCAGCATTATTGAAAGTAGCAAAAGAGAATTCAAGCCCATATGTGCAGGCACTTTTATGATCTCTACGTTCATCATATCGGCTTTTGTCCCGCTGATCAAAATTAATCATGTGGCCAGTCCCATAGTCAGTGTGCGAGGAACCCATCCAAGTACGCAAGACTAGAATGTTGGATGCAGGGCACTGTGGAGACTGTGGCCATTTCTACAATCTATGAAACTCTAAATTGATTCCCCTGTACATTTACAAGCCTTGACAATGTTTCATTATTTGAGCGTGTATTTGGCACTTAGTGCATATATCCTTGTTTAATTAATAATGGGATATTGGGATGCCTGGGTGGCTCAGTCGGTTAAGCATCTGCCTTCAGCTCAGGTCATGATACCAAGGTCCCGGGATAGTCCCACATCAACCTCCTTGCTCAGTAATGAGCCTGCTCCCCCTGGAAAATCTAGTTTCTTTTAAACCATATTTCTTTATAATTTATCATGTCTAATTTCCAAAGATTAGCATTAAAAATATCACTAAATGTTATTCTTTATCTTATCTGTATAAGAGCTTGTGTGCTCTCTCTCTCCAACAAATAAATAAATAAATAAAGTCTTTAAGAAAAAGTTAATGGGATATTTACTATGCATCAGGTACCATTCTCATTGCTTAACATGTATCATTATTTTCCGGTAATCCTCACTTTGATGGCAAATCTTTTATTATCTTCATGGATAATGTGGACATGGCATGATTAAATAATATGCCAATATTTACTCAACTAATGAATGTGGAGCCAGGATTCAAATCAAAACAATTAACCACAATTTACATGGCATACAAATAAACTTATCCCCCGAAGAAGAAAGGAAGGATGTATAATTGAAGGAAGGCAGTAGGAAGCAAGGAGCAGAGAACAGAGTGGAGGGGAGGAAGGAAGCGAAGGGAAGGAAGGATGTAGGAACAAGCAACTTTATAAAAATGTATGTAATTAAATATAAAACATATATGTGGGGAAAAATCTAATAGGGCTTCTAACACAATCCATGAACATTAATTTTTACCTTATGATATAACAATCGAACATGATGCTAAATGCAACGGTTTAAAATGTGGAGTCTAAAACTACTAATACCACCCATACTTATAAATCTCCAGAGTTTGTTCAGTTTAACATCTAGGAGTCAGGAATCAAAAGTATAGGAGAAACATTTCATTGCTACCAGGCACCTCTATTTTTGAAAAGTCAAATAAATAAGCTATAATACTCCTCTCTCTGAACAGAGGATATGCATTTAACACACACACATTTTTTTTAAGATTTTGTTTGTTTATTTGAGAGAGAGAATGAGAGAGAGAGAGAGTACATGAGAGGGGGGAAGGTCAGAGGGAGAAGCAGACTCCTTGCTGAGCAGGGAGGCTGATGTGGGACTCGATCCCAGGACTCCAGGATCATGGCCTGAGCCGAAGGCAGTCGCTTAACCAACTGAGCCACCCAGGCGCCCCCACACACACATTTTTAATGGTCTAGTCATATAATTTAGCAAGGGCATCAATCACCTTTCAACCCTAATAAGAACAACTTACGTCCTACTGATTTATATGTTATATAAAGTTCTAAAACATCTAAATCAAAATCTCACTGGTGAGCACAGAATGCTTGACATGTAATTGGTATGTGCAAGTGAGATTAGGGCACCTACCAATTAAAGCTAAGGCAAAGTAAATTTTCCCTCCTCACTGCAGCTGGAAATACACCTGGCATAAGATGGTAAAATTACTCATATTGCATGACAGGTATTACAGGTCCCATGAGATAGTATTTACAATTACTTTTTTTTCTAATTGTTGAACAGGGTGACAACTTCACAAAGCAACTGATGCATATGTGAACAATACCTGCAATAGAAAATGTTCAACAACTAAATGTGGAGTATTTAATGTTTTTATTTCCTTGCCAATGTACTGTGTTTGCCTGTAATTGTGCAGTTCCTTTGAAAATGACAGAAGTACCAGGACACAACAGTAGAGGAGGCTCACTGAGGGAGAAGCTGACTCCCCACTCAGACATGTCATGGGAGAGTAACTCAAGCTCTTTGTGACTTAGCTACCTCATTTTATAGAGAAAGAAAAATAATGTATCTTTAGGTGTTATTAAAATAATCAAAAATTATACATTGAATGCACAGAGCAGGACATCAGAATAGCTCAATAAAAGTGGGTTCTAATAATTATTAAAATTATTAATATTATTGTATTAACTTAAAAAACAAAATTTTATATATACCCCATATGAATCAGTAGGGCATTACTCAAAATTCTTAATGTGGTACCAACATTTTGAAAAACATACTTTCACTATAACTAAAGAGCTTATCTTTCAAACCCCCTTTAAAAAATATAAATATTATTTATAGAACCAAATGTATAAGTAAAAATTTATAAGTATTTTGCTACACGTTGTTTTGTTTTTTTTTTCCCAATTATAAGCGGTGGTATACACTGTTGAAATCTAGATTTTGGGTTGACTTGAAGCCTGAATCTAATTCAGGGCTTAGTCAAATCAAATTACAATATAGAAATTGTTAATAAAGTGGACTTGTTGCTATTCTGTTGGGATTATAATGGAAACATATAAATATTTGTATCTGAGGTGATATGTCATTCCTTTGTTCCTTCTACCCACTTAAACTTTTTTTTTTAAGATTTTATTTATTTATTTGAGAGAGAGAGAATGAGAGACAGAGAGCACGAGAGGGAAGAGGGTCAGAGGGAGAAGCAGACTCCCCGCCGAGCAGGGAGCCCGATGCGGGACTCGATCCCGGGACTCCAGGATCATGACCTGAGCCAAAGGCAGTCGCCCAACCGACTGAGCCACCCAGGCGCTCCCTATCCACTTAAACTTTTTACAACTAACTCTGCCATTCATTAGATACTCTTCAAATAGTAGTTCAAAAAACTGGAAAAGAGCCAGAAAATAGTCCCGGTCCTGCTTTTAAAGTCCCCAGCTGCAACCAAAATGCTCCTATGAACTGTATTTGATTTTGTTTTAATGGCTGAAGAAAATCTAAGCATGACAATAGGCTCAATTTAGTTCGATTTGAAAAAATGTGGCTCCCAACTTGTGACTCCTTTAAAAATTGCTAAGTATCTTTTTCCCAAATGACTTTATTTTGAAGAAAGTTCTATCACTGAAATTCTCATAGGAAATAATGCTATTAACAATATTTACAATGGAGGTTTAGCTCAGAAGGACAATTTGATTAGAAAGGAATAAGAGGGATATACTGAAGTCAAATATTTGACCCTTACGTAGGCTGAATGTGGCTAAAATTCACAACAATGCTGTGGGTAAATGGAGACTAGTCATGCCAAGTGTCTCTCTGGGTGTCCAAGGAAGGTTGTCCACTCAGCCTGGACATGGTAAAATGAGAGCCGTCAAACAGCTTTTTCTTTATTTAATATTTATTATTAATTTATTTTAGAGAGAGAGAGTGGGGGGGAGGGGGAAGGAGAGGGAGAGGAGAGAGAGAATCTTAAGCAGACTCCCTGCTAAGCATGGAGCCCAACATGGGGCTCTATCCCATGCCCATGAGTTCGTGCCCTGAGCTGAAACCAAGAGTCAGACACTTAACTGACTGAGCTACCTAGGTATCCAAGGTCAAGGAATTTATTTTTTTTTAAGATTTTATTTATTTGACAGAGAGAGACACAGCGAGAGAGGGAACACAAGCAAGGGGGAGTGGGAGAGGGAGAAGCTGGCTTCCCACCGAGCAGGGAGCCCGATGCCATGCTCAATCCCAGGACCCTGGGATCATGACCTGAGCCGAAGGCAGACGCTTAACGACTGAGCCACCTAGGTGCCCCAATTTTTTTTTTTTTAAGATTTTATCCATTTATTTGACAGAGAGAGACACAGCAAGAGAGAGAACACAAGCAGGAGGAGTGGGAGAGGGAGAAGCAGACTTCCCGCCGAGCAGGGAGCCCGATGCGGGGCTCGATCCCAGGACCCTGGGATCATGACCTGAGCAGAAGACAGAGGCTTAAGGTCAAGCAGCTTTTAATCATGTCTTAATAAAGTCAACATATTCTTCATTCTCTATCTCCTTTGCTGCCTTGTATTTGTGTGAGACAGTCTGTATGATTTACTTAACAATCTACTGAGATTTAAGCAGGCCTGAAATGGAATCCCGTCCCTTCTCCTAGTAGCATGGCAACTATACAAGATAATTAAATGTGTGGATCTTAGAATTTTTATCTATAAGGTAGAAATACCTACCTAGCTCACAAGATTATAGTGATGATTAAATAACAAAGACTCTTGAGTATTCAGTGATATCAATGTTCAATTCTAAATATTATTACCATTTTAATTCGGGATTGCCTCAAGCACTTCCCCTGACCCCTGACTATCCTAGGATAGATTGGCCATTCTTGAAAAAGCTAATAGGCATTAGTTAAGGAGATGGTAATACGTTTTGCTAAATTGGTAATAGATTTAAATATCAACATAGCAGTTTCTGATGATATATACATATTTGGCGATTTATTGATAGTCTTTAATGAGAATAACACCATCAGAAATTCTTTTTGTGGGGCGCCTGGGTGGCTCAGACATTAAGCATCTGCCTTCAGCTCAGGTCATGATCTCAGGGTCCTGGGATCGAGCCCCACATCAGGCTCTCTGCTCAGCGGGAACCCTGCTTCTCCCTCTCCCACTCCCCCTGCTTGTGTTCCCTCTCCCACTGTGTCTCTCTCTGTCAAATAAATAAAATCTTAAAAAAAAAATTCTTTTTTTATTATTTTTAAAATTTAAATTCAATTAATTAACATATAATGTAGCATTAGTTTCAGAGGTAGAGGTCAGTGACTCATCAGTCTTATGTAATACCCAGTGCTCATTACATCACGTGCCCTCCTTAGGTCCATCACCCAGTTCCCCCATCCTCCTCCCCTCCTCCCCTCCAGCAACCCTCAGTTTATCTCTTATCATTAAGAGTCTCTTATGGCGGGCACCTGGGTGGCTCAGTCATTGGGTGTCTTCGGCTCAGGTCATGATCCCGGGGTCCTGGGATCGAGCCCCGCATCGGGCTCCCTGCTCGGCGGGAAGCCTGCTTCTCCCTCTCTCACTCCCCCTGCTTGTGTTCCTGCTCCTGCTGTGTCTCTCTCTGTCAAATAAATAAATAAAATCTTCACACACACACAAAAAAAGAGTCTCTTATGGCTTCTCTCCCTATCAGATTTTGTCTTGTTTTTTTTTTTTTATTCCTCTCTTCTATGACACTCTGTTTTGTCTCTTAAATTCCACATATGAGTGAAATGATGTGATAATTGTATTTCTCTGATTGACTTATTTCACTTAGCATAATACTCTCTAGTTCCAGCCACGTCATTGAAAATGGCAAGATTTCTTTTTTTTTTTTTTTGATGGCTTAGTGTTTCATTGTGTATATATATACTACATCTTCTTTATTCATTCATCTGTTGATGGACATCTGGGCTCTTTCCATAGTTTGACTATTGTAGACATTGTTGCTATTAATATTGGGGTGCAGGTGCCTTTTTGGATCCCTACATTTGTATATTTGGGGTAAATCCCTAGTAGCACAATTGCTGGGGGGTAGGGTAACTCTATTTTCAACTTTTTGAGGATCCTCTATACTGTTTTCCAGAGTGGCTCCACCAGCTTGCATTCCCACCAAGAGTGTAAGAAGTTTCCCCTTTCTCTGCCTCCTCACCAACATCTGTCATTTCCCGAGTGGTTAATTTTAGCCATTCTTCTTTTATTTTTAATATTTAATTTTTTATTTGAGGAGGGAGGAGCAGAGGGAAAGGGAAAAGCAGGCTCCCTGCTGAGCAGAGAGCCTGAGGTGGGGCTCAATCCCAGCAACCTGGGGTCATGACCTGAGCCATGACCTGCTTAACTGACTGAGCCACCCAGGCACCCCTCTCCATTCTGACTGGTGTGAGGTGGTATCTCATTGTGGTTTTGATTTGTATTTCCCTGATGCCAAGTGATATGGAACATTTTTCATGTGCCTGTTGGCCATTTGTATGTCTTCTTTGGAGAAACGTCTGTTCATGTCTTCTGCCCACTTCCTGATTGGATTATTTGTTCTTTGGGTGTTGAGTTTGATAAGTGCATTACAGATTTTGGATACTAGCCTTTTATCTGATAAGACATTTCAAATATCTTCTCCCATTCTGACAGTTGTCTTTTGGTTTTGTCAACTGTTTTCTTTGCTGTGCAAATGCTTTTTATCTTGATGAAGTCCCAATAGTTCATTTTTGCTCTTGGAGACATGTCTAGCAAGAAGTTGCTGTGGCTGAGGTCACAGAGGTTGTTGCCTGCGTTCTCCTCTAGGATTTTGATGGATTCCTGTCTCATTAGGTCTTTCATTCATTTTGAGTCTATTTTTTATATGGTGTAAGGAAATGGTCCAGTTTAATTCCTCTGCAAGTGGCTGTCCAATTTTCCCAAAACCATTTGTTAGAGACTTTTTTCCATTGGAAAGTCTTTCCTGCTTTGTCGCAGATTGGTTGACCATAGAATTAAGGGGCTATTTCTGGGTTCTCTATTCTGTTCCACTGATCTATGTGTCTGTTTTTGTGCCAATAGCATACCATATTACAGCTTTGTAGTAAAGCTTGAAGTCCGGAATTGTGATGTCACCACCTTTGGTTTTCTTTTACAACATTCCTTTGGCTGTTCAGAATCTTTAGGATTATTTGTTCCAGCTATGTGAAAAAAATTGAATGGTATTTTGATAAAGATTGCATTGAATGTATACATTGCTCTAGGTAGCATAAACATTGTAACAATATTTGTTCTTCCAATCCATGAGCATGGAACATTTTTCCATTTGTTTGGGTCTTCCTCAATTTCTTTCATGAGTGTTCCATAGTTTTCTGAGTACAAATCCTTTGCCTCTTTGGTTAGGTTTATTCCTATGTATCTTGTGGTTTTTGGTGCAATTATAAATGGGATCAACCCCTCGAATTATATTTCTTCTGTCTTATTGTTAGTGTATAGAAATGAAACTGATTTCTGTGCACTGATTTGCTATCCTGCCACTTTACTGAATTCCTGTATGAGTTCTAGCAGCTTTGGGGTGGAATCTTTTGGGTTTTCCTCATAAAGTATCATGTCATCTGCAAAGAGTGAGAGTTTGGCTTCTTCTTTGCTGATTCAGCTGCCTTTTGTTTCTTTTTGCTATCTGATTGCTGAGTCTAGGACTTCTAGTACTATGTTGAAAAACAGTTGTGACAGTGGACATCCCTGCTGTGTTGCTGACCTTAGGGGAAAAGCTCTCAGGTTTTCCGCATTGAGATTGATATTTGCTGTGGGCTTTTCATATATGGCTTTTATGATATGGGGTATAATCCCTTTATCCCTATGCTGTGAAGAGTTTTGATTAAGAAAGGATGCTGTACTTTGTCAGATGATTTTTCTGCATCTATTGAGAGGATCATATGATTGTCTTTTATTGATGTAGTGTATTACATTGATTGATTTGCAGATATTGAACAACCCCTGAATCCCAGGAATAAATCCCACTTGGTCATGGTGAATAATCCTTTTAATGTACTGCTGGATCCTATTGGCTAGTATCTTGGTGAAAATTTTTGCTTCCATATTCATCAGGGATATTGGTCTGTAATTCTCCTTTTTGGTACATTCTTTGTCTGGTTTGGAGATCAAGGTAATGTTGGCATCATAGAAAGAGTTTGGAAGTTTTCCTTCCATTTCTATTTTTTTTTTTTTTGAAACAACTTCAGAGGAATAGGAATTAGTTCTTCTTTAAATATTTGGTAGAATTCCCCTGGGAAGCCATCTGCCCTTGGACTCTTGTTTGTTGAGAGATTTTTGATTACTGCACCAATTTCCTTGCTGGTTATGGGTCTGTTCAGGTTTTCTATTTCTTCCTGGTTCAGTTTTGGTAGTTTATACATCTCTAGGAATGCATCCATTTCTCCCAGATTGCCTAATTTGTTGGCCTATACTTGATCATACTACGTTCTTAGAATTGTATTTCTTCAGGGTTGGTTGTAATCTCTCCTCTCTCATTCATAATTTTCTTTACTTAGGTATTTTCTCTTTTTTTTGATAAGGCTGGCCCGGGGCTTATTAATCTTAGTACTTTTTTTCAAAGAACCAGCTCCTAGTTTTGTTGATCTGTTCTACTGTTCTTTTGGTTTCTGTTTCATTGATTTCTGCTCTGATCTTTATTGTTTCTCTTCTCCTGCTGGGTTTAGGCTTTATTTGCTGTTTTTTCTCTAGCTCCTTTAGGTGTAGGGTTAGGTTGTGTATTTGAGACCTTTCTTGTTTCTTGAGAAAAGCTTGTATTGCTATATACTTTCCTCTTAGGACTGCCTTTGCTGCATCCCAAAGGTTTTGAACAGTTGTGTTTTCATTTTCACTTGTTTCCATGAATTTTTTAAATTCTTCTTTAATTTCCTGGTTGACCCATTCATTCTTTAGTAGGATGCTCTTTAGAAAGCCTCCATGTATTTGAATTCTTTCCAAATTTCCTCCTGTGATTGAGTTCAAGTTTCAAAGCACTGTGATCCAAAAATATGCAGGAAATGATCCCAATCTTTTGGTACCAGTTGAGACCTGATTTGTGACCCAATATGTGATCTATTCTGGAGAATGTTCCATGTGCACTTGAGAAGAATGTGTATTTTCTTGCTTTAGGATGGAATGCCCTGAATATATCTGTGAAGTCTATGTGGTCCAGGATGTCATTCAAAGCCCTTGTTTCCTTGTTGATCTTCTGCTTAGATGATCTGTCCATTACAGTGAGGGGGATGTTAATGTCCCCCACTATTATTGTACTGTTATCAATGTGTTTCTTTAATTTTGTTATTAACTGGTTTGTATAATTGGCTGCTCCCATGTTTGGGACATAAATATTTACAGTTGTTAGAGTTTTTTGTTAGATAGACCCTTTAATTATGATATAGTGTCTTTCCTCATCTCTTATTACAATCTTTGGTTTTAAGTCTAATTTGTCTAAGGATTGCCACCCCAGCTTTCTTTTGATGCCTATTAGCATGATAAATGGTTTTCCACCCCCTCACTTTCAATCTGGAGGTGTCTTTGGTCTAAAATGTGTCTCTTGCAGAGAGCATATTGATGGGTCTTTCTTTTTTATCCAATCTGATATCCTGTTTCTTTTCGTTGGTCATTTACCCCTTTATATTCAGGGTAGCTATTGAAAGATATGAATTTAATGCCATTGTATTACCTGTAACATCACTGTTTCTTTGTATTGTCTCCACTCCTTTCTGGTCTATGTTACTTTTGGGTTCTCTTTTTTGCTTAAAAGATCCCCTTTAATATTTCTTGCAGGGCTTGTTTAGTGATCACAAATTCTTTTAGTTTCTGTTTGTCCTGGAAGATTTTATCTCTCCTATTTTGAATGAAATCTCACTGGATAAAGTACTCTTGGCTGCATATTTTTCTCATTTAGCACCCTGAATATATCATGCCAGTCCTTCTGGCATGCCAGGTCTCTGTGGATAGGTCTACTGTCAGTCTAATCTTTCTACCCTTGTAGGTTATGGACCTCTTGTCTGAGCTGCTTTTGAGATTTTCTCTTTTTTTCTGAGATTTGCAAGTTTCACTATTATATGTCAAGGTGTTGACCTATTTTTATTGATTTTGAGGGGAGTTCTCTGTGCCTCCTGGACTTCAATCTGTTTCCTTCCCAGACTGGGGAAGTTCTCCACTATAATTTTCTCCAGTATATTTTCCACTCTTCTCTATCTTTCCTCTTCCTCTGGGATCCCAATTATTCTAATATTGTTTCACTTTATGGTATCTCTTATGTCTCAAATTCTCCCCTCATGATCCAGTGGTTGTTTATCTCCCTTTTTCTCAGCTTCTTTATTCTCCATCATTTGGTCTTCTTTATCACTAATTCTCACTTCTGCCTCATTTATCCTAACAGTTAGAGCCTCCGTTTCTTTTTTTTTTTTTTTTTATTGCAAGGATAGAATGTAGAATGTAACTGTAAAAATGAGCATTATAAGACAAAAAAAGGAATATAAACAGGCAGGTGAGCAGAACAGAACAATACACTATATCTTGAGTGTATTTTGGTCTGTTTGTTAGAAGAAACTACATCCTAAAATTGTAAAGAAAGAAAAATATATATTCAAAAATAAAATTAAATACATTGTAAGATAGAATGTAACTGTAAACATGAAAATTAAAAAGAAAACTTTAACCAAAAAAAAAAAAAAGAAGTAAAAAAAAAGAAAAAGAGAGAGAGAGAATGAGAATACGATCAGACAGGTGAAGAGAACAGAGCAATACACTAGCTTCTGGCATATTTTGGTCTGTTTGTTAGGAGAAACAGCATCCCAAAATTGTAAAGAAAGAAAAATTTATCTATATACAAAAATAAAATTAAGTACAATGAAAGACTAGAATATAAGTGTAAAAATGAAAATTAAAAAAGATTTTAAAAAACTTTATAAAATAAGAAATTGGTTGAAAAAAGAAAGAGAAAAAAATTAAAATCAAAAGACTAAAGAATCATTGAAAAAAAAAAAACAAAAACCATGAATTTATATACTAGTTTCCCCTAGTGCCAGAGTTTTGCAGTTCAGTGTGATCGGTTTCTTGGCCAGATAGTCTTGCTCATCTTCTGGGGGAAGGGCCTGTTTTGCTGATTCTCAGGTGTCTTAACCTCGGGCAGAATTGCACTGCTCTTGCCAGGGGTCCAGTCTAAGTAAGCTGCTCCAGATTGCTGTATGTGGCTTTTGTTCCCTGAAGGCCTTCCATGCCCCTTTAGAGGATGAGAATGAAAATGGCAGCCACTCAATCTTCAGCCCCAGAGCTGAGAATCAGGGACACACTACTTAGTGCACCCTCGGGGAAAAGCAGTCGATATCTCCTGTTTCCCTGGTCTCTGCCCGCAGTCAGTGCTCAACCAGCCTGTGACCAAGCATTTCTATCTCATGCACACAACCCCATTTTGAATCTCCAAACCCTGCAAAGTCCTGTGGTGCACAACCTCACTACTCCTCCTAGGGCAGGAAGGGGCATCTCACTGGTGACTCCAAGAGCAGTCATCAGGCCGTACAGTGGTTCATAATTTATGGCAACACCAAGCTGAGAGCCCTCTCCCGGGTTTTCTGATTGCAGTTGGCGTCCCTTCTCCAATGCCTGGGAACTCTGCTGCACTCAGGCATCCCATCTTCTTGTGACCCCGGGGATCCTCAGTCCAAGCTTCTGATTTGGACTCCACTCCTATATCACTTTCTGGTGCTGACTGATGGAGGCTCCCACCCCCCTTGGTTTATCTTCCCATATATCACCTCAGATTCACTTCTCCACACCTCCTACCTTGCAAAAAGTGGTCGCTTTTCTATTTGTAGATCTGCAGCTATTCTTTTCTTAGACCTCTGATTGAGTTTGCAGGTATTCAGAATGATTTGATAGCCATCTAGCTGAATTCCTGGGACCAGACAAAACTAAGGTCTCCTACTGCTCCACCATCTTGGACTCAAAATTTTCTTTGAAAACCATATGAGAAATGAAATGAGAAGCACATGCAGTGGGAGAACAATATCCATGCATGGCAGTGATCCCAAGGTAATATGTATTTCCTAATCCTGAGAAGATCATACTGATTATTTGCTTACTTATATTTGTTTATGACCTTTTGTCTTATTTTCAGTTTTCTCTATTGTCAATGTCTTTGTCCTTTTCTGTCATCTCAGAGTTTCATTTTTGTCAATTAATATATTCAATCTGGTCTCCAATGTATTAACATTTCATCTGCATTTTCTGAGTTTTCTTTTTTTTATTTATTTTCTCAGGTTTCTTAAACATGACTGTAAACATGGTTATTTTTACACTTCTTGAAACTTTAAACTTCAATTAAATGAACACTCAAAAACCCTTAAAATTGTGATTAACTGTAACGACTTAGAAATATACAGTCCTATCAACACTTTCGTGTCACAGATTAAGTTCAAATTAGACAGCAGGTATTTATCCTTACTCAAAGAAATCAGAAGAGTTTTTAAAAAGGAATATAAATAAATGCTCAGAAACATACAATTATTAACAGTCTCTATGTACTTGCCACACAGTGTCATGTTTCTTATTGCTATTATTTCATGTAATTGGCATCTTTGTGTTGTAATTATCAAATACTTGTGCATTCGCTGCCTGACCACATGGAAGTCAGGACTAGCTGAACTGGAGGAAATAAAACTGAAAGTTGAACAAGAAGAGAGATCGAGGAAGTTCCTCTGAGGACGAGGTATTTGTGCTAGTAAATATTTTCCCTCACAACTTACACAAGAGGGGGTCTCTTTTCCAACTTTATATTCTCTTGACTCTAAATTTGAGAATAGCTATCCCCAGAGCTATTCTGATGTAAAATCATAAAGTGCCTAAAATGTGTCTGGTGCTTTTTGACATATGTCCTCTCTCATTATCCCCAGCCTACAGTCCTCCATTCTTGTCTCCTAGCACCTTCAGTTTCCTGCAGTCAGGCCAGATGAGTAAGGGGTATTTCATGATCCAGAACTTTCTTTTACCTCCCAACCCTCAAAATATAACTACTAGTGTTTATCTATGAAGGTCTCCAAAAATCCTGAGACAGAATGAATCGACTTCAGTAAAGGAAAGTCAGCAAATTTTTATTCAATGGCAGGAAAGGTAAATAAGCTGTTTTCTCTGAAGGCTTTTGCCTCCACCCATGTGCTCTGCAAGAAGTTGACCACACTCAAAATTAGCTGGAAGGCAATTCGTGAAATTGGAAATTTCTAGTGCTCTGTAAGCCAGGGGTAAACATGCAAGTCAGGGAAAATAGACTACTGTCCTGTTGCTCAAGGCACATGGGCTGTATTGCTCATTGAACCAGAATTTGAAAGGTTGGTGTTTACATTTGCGTTTTGAAGAAGACAATGTAGATACTTGCTCAAATTCTTTATTATTTGATGACAATCATAAAGCCAGTTGTGCTGTTATTTCAATGTGCTAATTTTGTAGTATGTTTACGATTGCTTCTTCAGCAAGGGAAGGCTAAGCCACATCAGGGTTGCAACATGCCAAACGAGGGAAAGCTTAACAGCATTCTTAATGGAAGAATGGGAAGAAGTATTGAGTCAGCATGTGGTGAAAAATTGCAGACATTCAATACTATGCTAATTCTCATTCTGTTTATTTCTTAAATAAAATTAGTTTCCTAATAACAATAATGTAGTACTAAGAACAGGGTGAAAATTTTAATGAAATAATCAATGATTTTTACTGTCAAAATTTAAAGTAAATAGTAAAATTAATTAATCTGTGGGCATATTATAATTATGCTTAAAAAATTACTAGCTAAGGAAAAATAATAATAATAATGACTCAAACCATGGCTAATCAAGGAGCAAGATGGTAGAAGAGGAGGAGACCTAAATTTCGTCTGGTCCCAGGAATTCTGCTAGATAGGGATCAAACCATTCTGAGCACCTACGAACTCAACAGGAGATCAAAGAAAAGAGTAGCAACAACTCTCTGAACAGAAAAGCAACCACTTTCTGGAAGGTAGGACCTGCAGAGAAGTGAATCCAAGGCAATATTTGGGAAGATAGATGGCAGGGGAGGGGCCCTCCGTCAGCCACTACTGGCAAATGATAGAGCAGCAGAGCACAAAATCAGAACTTTTAGAAGTCTGCTCTGCTGAGGGACGTCACTCCAGTGGCTAAGGTGCGGGGGGGGGCGGTGAAACTCTTGCTGGGACAGTGTGGTCTCGGAAATCTTGGGGTCACAGAAAGACCAGGGATTCCTGAGTGCGGCAGAGCTCCCAGGTATCAGAGCGGGGAAGTCGGCTGCAGAGACGTAGCGGAGGAGTGGGCTCTCAGCTCTGGGTTGCCATAAACTGTGATCGGTGACAGTCGGGCCACTGATCCTCCAGCAAAGACCCAACAAGCGGCAGAACCGGGGAGACTCCCCTCCCTTCCCCGGGAGGAGCGGTGTGGGAGCACACCACAGGGATCTGCTGGGTTTGGAGACTCCACACGGGTCATGTGCCAGAGAAAGAAATGCTCAGTCACAGGCCAGGTGAGCACAGAGTGCAGCCGGAGACCAGGGAAATGGGAGTGATTGACAGTTATTCTCTGGGGGCAAAGTTGGGCGCCAAACTCTCGGCTCCTCTGCCGTGGAGATTGGGGGCCCCCATTTTCACTCTCGTCCTCAAAGCTGTACTGAAAGCTTGCAGGGAACAAAAGCTCCCGAGAGCAAACCCGAGCAGATTACTTAGATGGGACTGGCAAGGGTGGGGAAATTCCGCCTCCTGCAAAGACATCTGAGAACCACGGCAACAGGCCCCTCCCCCAGAAGATCAGCAAGAAGCGCCAGCCAAGACCAAGTTTACGGATCAATGTGAATGGCAGAACTCCAGCACTAGGGGAATACTGCATATAGAATTCATGGCTTTTTTACCATGATTCTTTAGTCTTTCAAAGTTAATTTTTTTAATTTTCTTTTTTTTTAATTTTTAATTTTCCCTTTTTCAACCAACACCTTATCATTCCCTTTTTTAAAAAATATTTTTTATTTTTCATTTTTAGAATCATATTCTATCCCTTCATGGTAGTTAACCTAATTTTTCAGTATGTATATATAAATTGTTCTCTCTTTCAAATTTTGGGATACAGTTTCTTCTAACAGACCAAAATATACCCTAAATCTCTAGTGTATGGCTTTGTTCTAGTCTCTTGCCTGACCACATTCTCTGCCTTTTTTTTTTTAAATCCTCTTCTTTCTTTTTTCAAGCAATTTCTTATATTAACAATTCCTTTTATAAAATCTTTTATAATTTTCATCTTTACAGTCATATTCCATCCCTTCATCGTATTTACCTTATTTTTGTACATATATAAGTTTTTCTTTCTTTAAAATTTTGGGAGGCACTTTCTTCTATTATTTTTTAAGATTTTATTTATTTATTTATTTGAGAGAGAGAATGAGAGAGAGAGAGAGCATGGGGGGGGTCAGAGGGAGAAGCAGACTCCCTGCTGAGCAGGGAGCCCAATGCAGGCCTCGATCCCGGGACTCCGGGGTCATGACCTGAGCCGAAGGCAGTCGCTTAACCAACTGAGCCACCCAGGTGCCCAGGAGGCACTTTCTTGTAACAGACCAAAATACACCCAAAATCTAGTGTGTGGCACTGATCTATGCACAAGCCTGATTATATTTGATCATATTCTGTTTGTTTTGTTTTTTTATCTTTTTCTTTTTCCTGTCTTTCCCTTTCTTTTCCCCCAGTTTTAGGTCTCTTCTGATTTGTTTAGTGTATATTTTTCTGGGGTCATTGTTACCCTGTTAGCATTTTGTTCTCTCATTCATCTATTCTCCTCTGGACAAAATGGCAAGATGGAAAAAATCACCTCAAAAAAAAAAAAAAAAAACAAGAGGCAATACTTACTGTCAGGGACCTAATCAATACGGACATTAGTAAGATGTCAGACCTAGAATTCAGAATGATGATTCTAAAGATACTAGCTAGGCTTGAAAAAAGCATGGAAGATATTAGAGAAACCCTTTCTGGAGAAATAAAAGAACTGAAATCTAACCAAGTCGAAATCAAAAGGCTGTTAATGAGGTGCAATCAAAAACGGAGGCTCTAACTGCTATGATAAATGAGGCAGAAGAGAGAATTAGTGATATACAAGACCAAATGATGGAAAATAAAGAAGCCGAGAAAAAGAGAGATAAACAACTACTGGACCATGAGGGCAGAATTTGAGAGATAAGCGATACCATAAGACAAAAAGAAATTAGAATAACTGGGATCCCAGAAGAGGAAGAAAGAGAGAGAGGGGCAGAAGGTATATTGGAGCAAATAATAGCAGAAAACTTCCCTAATTTTGGGAAGGAAACAGGCATCAAAATCCAGGAGGCACAGAGAACCCCTCTCAAAATCAGTAAAAATAGGTCAACACCCCAACATCTAATAGTAAAACTTACGAGTCTCAGACACAAAAAGAAAATCCTGAAAGCAGCTCGGGAGAAGAGATCTGTAACCTAAAATGTTAAAAACATTAGATTGGCAACAGACCTATCCACAGAGACCTGGTAGGCCAGAAAGAACTGGCATGATATATTCAGGGCACTAAATGAGAAAAACATGCAGCCAAGAATACTATATCCAGCTAGGCTGTCATTGAAAATAGAAGGAGAGATAAAAAGCTTCCGGGACACACAGAAACTAAAGGAATTTGCAAACAAGAAACCAGCCCTACAAGAGATATTGAAAGGGGTCCTCTAAGCAAAGAGAGAGCCTAAAAGCAACATAGACCAGAAAGGAACACAGACAATATACAGTAACACTCACCTTACAGGCAATAGAATGGCACTAAATTCCTATCTTTCAATAGTTATCCTGAATGTAAATGGGCTAAATGCCCCAATCAAAAGACACAAGATATCAGACTGTATAAAAAAAAAAAAAACACCCATTGATATGCTGTCTGCAAGAGACTCATTTTAGACCCAAAGACAATCCCAGATTGAAAATGAGGAGGTGTAAAACCATTTACCATGCTAATGGACACCAAAAGAAAGCTGGGGTGGCAATCCTTATATCAGACAAGTTAGATTTTAAAACAAAGACTGTAAGAAGAGTTTGAAGAAGGACACTATATTCTACTTAAAGGGTCTATCCAACAAGAAGATCTAACAATTGTAAATATCTATGCCCCTAACAGGGGAGAAGCCAATTATATAAGGCACTTAATAACAAAAGCACAGAAACACGAAAACAACAATACAATAATAGTGGGGGACTTTAACACCCCCCTGACTGAAATGGACAGATCATCTAAGCAAAAGATCAACAAGGAAATAAAGATTTTAAATGACACATTGGACCAAATGGACTTCACAGATATAGTCAGAACATTCC
Organism: Zalophus californianus; assembly: GCF_009762305.2. NCBI lineage: Eukaryota > Metazoa > Chordata > Mammalia > Carnivora > Otariidae > Zalophus > Zalophus californianus. The sequence goes on along the minus strand of NC_045606.1, from coordinate 6,500,392 downwards.
ATCCCAAAGCAATGGAATGCACATTCTTCTCTAGTGCCCATGGAACATTCTCCAGAATTGATCACATTCTAGGTCACAAATCAGGTATCAACCGGTACCAAAGATTGGGATCATTTGCTGCATATTTTCAGACCACAATGCTTTGAAACTAGAACTCAATCACAAGAGGGAAGTAGGAAAGATCTCAAGTACATGGAGGCTAAAGAGCATCCTACTAAAGAATGACTAGGTCAACCAGGAAACTAAAGAAGAATTTAAAATATTCATGGAAAACAAATGAAAATGAATCCACAACAGTTCAAAATCTTTGGAATGCACCAAAGGCGGTCCCAAGAGGAAAGTATATAACAATACAAGACTTTCTCAAGAAACAAGAAAGGTCTCCAATACACAACCTAACCCTACACCTAAAGGAGCTGGAGAAAGAACAGCAAATAAAGCCTAAACCCAGCAGGAGAAGAGAAATAATAAACATCAGAGCAGAAATCAATGAACTAGAAACCAAAAGAACAGTAGAACAGATCAAAGAAACTAGGACCTGGTTCTTTGAAAGAATGAACAAGATTGATAAACCCCTGGCCAGACTTATCAAAAAGAAAAGAGAAATGACCCAAATCAACAAAATCATGAATGAAAGAGGAGAGATCACAACCAACACCAAAGAAATACAAACAATTATAAGAACATATTATGAGTAACTCTATGCAAGCAAATTAGATAATCTGGAAGAAATGGATGCATTTCTAGAGATGTATCAACTACCAAAACTGAACCAGGAAGAGATAGAAAACCTGAAGAGACCTATAACCACTAAGGAAATTGAAACAGTCATCAAAAATCTCCCAACAAACAAAATCCCAGGGCCAGATGGCTTCCCAGGGGAATTCTACCAAACATTTCAAGAAGAATTAATACCTATTCTCCTGAAACTGTTCCAAAAAATAGACATGGAAGGGAAACTTCCAAACTCATTTTATGAGGCCACCATTACCTTGATCCCCAAAGACCCCATCAAAACGGAGAATTACAGACGAATATCCTTGATGAACACGGATGCAAAAATTTTCACCAAAATACTAGCCAATCGTATCCAACAGTACATTAAGAGGATTATTCACCATGACCAAATGGGATTTATTCCTGGGCTGCAAGTTTGGTTCAACATCCGCAAATCAATCAATGTGATACATTACATTAATAAAGGAAAGAACCGGAACCATATGATCCTCTCAATAGATGCAGAAAAAGCATTTGACACAATACAGCATTCTTTCTTTATCAAAACTCTTCAGAGTATAAGGATAGAGGGTACATACCTCAATATCATAAAAACCATCTATGAAAAATGCACAGTCAATATCATGCTCAATGGGGAAAAACTGAGAGCTTTTGCCCTAAGGGCAGGAACACAGCAGGGACGTCCGCTATCACCACTGCTATTCAACATATTATTAGAAGTCCTAGCCACAGCAATCAGACAACAAAAAGAAATAAAGTCCTCCAAATTGGCAAAGAAGAAGTCAAACTCTCACTCTTTTCAGAAGTTATGATACTTTACACGGAAAACCCAGAAGACCACCCCAAAACTCAAACCACGGCTAATCATAAAAACAATTTTAAAAGGTTGAAAGCAAAATAGAAAACAAATTTATCTTTCCTCTATAGAACTATGTCTTCAATATAGTAATATCAGCAAAATTATGTAAAAGGCAATTTCAAAATAAGTCTCTTATTTCAATTTATTGGTTTCCTTTAAGACTATAGTGGATGCATTGGTATTCTGCCCAGATCCTATTTGCCACTTTCCTGGGCCCTGGGAGTGATGATTCCTCCAATACCAGGAGTGGAAGCATCTGACAGGTTTCTGCTTAGTCCCTCTTTCAGACTTATCTGCACCTCAAGAATATGACACTTCCTATTATCTAAAGTTATTTTCCATCCAATGCTGTATTATAAGAGGATAAGAGGATGTGAAGGGTAGAACCCTTATCACAAAGGGGACAACTCAGAGGGGATATTCTCATCCAGAACTCTCTGTAAGGTCACTTGATCATTTGTGTTGACTTCATTTTTGTTCCACTTCTCCCTTCGCCTAATGTTGATCCTTAGCATGTTTTCTAATAATTTTCCAACATGCAAATAAGATTGTGAATGATAAGCCATGTCTTTAAACAAGTCATATATAATATAGACTTTTATGTTCTTAAGGCCAACAGATCGTGCTGTCTGGCCCATCAGATTAAAAGACAATAAATTAAAATGTTGAATAAAATATGAAATATAAAATATTTATCTGGCTAGAAAATACATAATCCTCCCACCTGCTAAGTTAAAAGAAGAATTAAAGAAAACCAGTGGAGCTAGGAAGCAGGCTTTCCACGGAGATTTTTTTTTTTTTTTCAAACCAAGGTGACATTGAAATTTGGATTTCATAGTCTTGCAGAAAGCAAGAGATAGAAAACACAAGGTAGGTGCTGCTAGAGATGGGCGTTCTACAGAAAAGAACTGACATAGTAATGTGAGACTGCTCTTCTTAAAGACCTTCTTGGAAAGTTGTCCTTGACTAGTGTTTGGGAACTTAAATTTTAGGAGGGTTCCCTTCATTTCCAGAACTGGTAAGGGTATTCACTGTGCCTAAACTGTTTGTACAACAGTGTGGCTTCTGGTGAATACCCACGTTCTTCCTGGGAGCCAACATGATTAGCTCCCAAGAAAAATATTGGGCACTGAGTCTCTAATGAACTTCTCTGGTCAAATACATTTCATAGATATTACCACAATTCATTGCTGGAGGAAGTAATCATGTCCTGTGTGACTCCACTGGGAGAGGACTCTCGGACATTTGTGTCTGGGTTTCCTCTGGACTCTGCCCTGTCCCTTTCTTGAATTTGTTCTGTATCCTTTTGTTATAATAAATCGTAGTTGTGAGTTTGACTATATGCTTGGTTCTGTGAATCATCCTAGTAATTCATCAAATTTGGGGATGTTTTTAGGGATTCCCAACATAAGAGTCTAGTTGTGATACCTCAAAAAAAAAAATCATCTGTGTAAAGATGAACTAGATAGAAAAGCCAGAGTAAGATATACAGCATTGGAATCTAGGCAGAGAAAAGAGAATGACAAAGAAGCAATACTTAAAAGAGATCATGGCTGAGACCTTCTTAGCATAAACACAAGAATTAGGATGATTAAACCAGCTGAAGCAAGGTAATCATTCCTTCTCTGACCACATGGAGATTTACTTATTTATTTATTTAAAAAACATAAAGACCATCAGTTTTCAATGTGTACAGTTCTATGAATAGAATAACATGTATGATTCCTGTAACCATCACAGACAGTATACATAACAGTTTTTGCACACTAAAATATTCCCTTGTGTTATCTCTTTGTAGTCACATCCTCCACTCCCCCAAACTCTGAGAGCCAATTATCTGTTTTCCATCACTATAATTTTGTCTTCAAGCATGTTATTTAATGAGGGGCACCCGGGTGGCTCAGGTGTTAAGCGTCTGCCTTCGGCTCAGGTCATGATCCCAGGGTCCTGGGATCGAGCCCCGCATCGGGCTCCCTGCTCAGCGGGAAGCCTGCTTCTCCCTCTCCCGCTCCCCCTGCTTGTGTTCCCTCTCTCGCTGTGTCTCTCTCTGTCAAATAAATAAATAAAATCTTAAAAAAAAAGAATGTTATTTAATGAAATCTTAGACTATATAATCTTTCAAAGAGGCTTCTTTCATTCAGCATAATGATTTTCAAGTTGATCAGCATTGTTGTATATCAATGGTTTATTTCTTTTTATTGCCATGTAGTACTGTCACATGGATATACCACACTTTGTTAACCATTTACCCTTTGAAGGATATTTGGATTGTTTCCATTTGTATGGAATTAAGAAAAGAGCTGATATAAACATTCATGTACAGGGTTTACGAGAACATATGTTTTCATTATTCTAGAGTAAATAAATATGCTGGGTCAAATGGTAAGGATAAATTTAAACTTATATAAAATTCCCAACTATTTTCCATACTAGCTATGGGATCTACAGTTTTACCAACAAAGTAGGAGAGTACGAGTTGTTTGTCAGCACTGGTATTATGACCTTATTTTATTTTGGCTACTGTAATAGCTGTGAAGAGGGATCCTATCATGGTTATATTGTGCTTCTACCTAAGGGTAATGATGTGGAACTTTTTTTTTTCATTTGTTTACTTCTCATTCATACATCCTCTTGGTGAAGTGTTTGTTCCAATATTTGATCCAACGTTTAATTAGTTATTTTCTTACTCTTGAGTTTTAAGAGATTGTTATGTGTTCTGCCTAGAAGTCCTTTGTCAATTCTTTGTCTTTTTGGTTCATGTCTAGAAAATCTTTGCCTAACTTCAGGTCATATAGATTTTCACCTGCCTTCTCCCAAATGTTGTATCACTTTGTTTTACATTCAAGTTTGTGAATTATTCCCAGTTAAGTTTCGTATAAAATATAAGTTTGATTCATGGTCCATTTTCTGCATATGAATACCAAATAGTTCCAACACCATTTGGTGAAGATTCTTTCTTTTCTTCATTGAATTGCCTCACACCTTTTCAAAAATCATCTGGCCACATTTGTATGGGTCTATTTCTGGACAAAAACTATCTGTTTTATTGTCTGTGCATCTATGCTTTTGTTAATGTCATCTTGTCTTTATTACCACCATTTTAACATAAGTTTTAAAATAACATAGTATAATTTTTCTGACTTTATTTCTAATTTTCAAAATAATTTTAGCTGTTCTAGTCACTTTGTCCTTTAGTATCAATTTTAGAATTAACTTGATTATACCTATAAATAATCTTGCTGAGGTTTTGATTGTTATTGAATAAATCTATAGGTTACTTTGTGGAGAAATTATATCTTATTTGTTAAGTGTTCCAATCCATAAATATGGTATATTTTGCCGTTAATTTAGATTTTCTTTGATTTTTTTCATCAACGTATATAGTTTCTACATACAGATCTTGCACAAATCTAAATAAATTGAAAAAGATTGAAGTCACTCAAAGTATGTCTTCATTATAAGAGGATTAAACTAGAAATAAACAACCAAAGTAAATGTAGAGAACCCCCAACTATTTGGGAATTAAACAACACATTTCTCATATATGATGGGTCAAAGGATATATCACAAAAGAAATTTTTAAAAGCATTAAGTTAGACCTGTCTATGATACCATCAACACAAATTAACTAAAACACCAGAGGCCTAAAGACTATAATAAAAACTAGAAAAAATTTAGAAGGAAACATAAAAGAAAATCTTTACTATCCTAAGCAAGTCTATCTAAGCAAGGAGTCCTTAGAAATGAAACCTAAAGCCTAATTCACAAAAGAAAAAAAAAGGTAAATTAGACAACCCAAATTTAAAAAGCTTTGCACTTCAAAAGATACCATTAAGAAAACAAAAAGACAAGCTACAGAAAGCAAATAAATTATCTATAAAAGGACTTATAATTAAAATACATAAAGAATCTTTTCAAATCAATAATAATAAGAAACCTCAATTTTAAAAGGGCAAAAGTTTTGAATAGACTTTTCACCAAATAAGATATAAAATGTCTAATAAACAACAATAACAAAAAAATGGCTAATAGATAAAAACGTGTTCAACACCATTATTCATTACAGAAATGATAATTAAAACTGCACTGAATTACCATTTCACACACCCTAGAATGGGTATAATAATGAAGACAAACCAAAACAGGTGAGGATGTGGAAAATCAGTACACTCCTACTTTGCTGGTGGGAATGTGAAAGGTAGAGCAACTTCATAAAACATACAATCCAACCATTCTACTCCTAGGTACACAAGAAAAATAAAAACCTATGTCCACCCAGGAATTGTACCAGTACTTCACAGCATCATTGCATCAAATGCCCAATAATTTCAATGCAAATGTCACCAACTATTTTTTTAAGATTTATTTGAGAGAGATAGAGTGCATGTGTGAGAGAGAGCACGTGCAGGAGAGAGCATGAGTGGGGGTGAGGGGGGCAGAGAGAGAAGGAGCAGCAGACTCCCTGCTGAGCAGGGAGCCAGATGCTGGGCTCAATCCCAGGACCCCAGGATCATGACCTGAGCCGAAGGCAGATGCTTAACTGACTGAGCCCCCTAGGCATCCCTGTCACCAACTTTGAATGGATAAACAAAATGTGGTATAACAGTACAATAGAATATTATTTAGCAACATAATGAAAAGAAATACCCAGATGATTCCAAAAAAAACAGTATTTTAGGTGAGAGAATCCAGACAGAAGAGACTACATATTTCCTGTACAAAATGTCCAAGAGAAGGAAATCTATAGTATCAGACATGAGATTGGTGGTTGCCTGGGGATGAGAGGAAGAATGGTTAATGATTGGAAGTGTCTAAAACTGCTTTATTATGAAGACAGCACAATGCTATAGAAGTCACTAAAATCCAGTGAGTCATGCCCTTAAAATAAGTGACTAAATCTTTTCGTCCAAAAACAGCATTTTATTTCCTATTTTCTTTTATTGTATTGTTTTTCATTATTTTATTTTATTATCTGAATGTCTGAGATTTCACTATTCAGAATATTTTAGTTTTTCCTCCTCATTCTATCACCTTCCTAGAAATACTGTTCAGGATTTTTCTGATATCAGTGTCTCTGGTCCCTGTATTACTGGAAGTGGAGGAAACAATGGGCACCTCCAGAATGATTTTCCTGCAGTGCTCTTGCCTTTCTTTCTCTGCTAAGATTTAGGCTTCGGAATAGAAAGCTTCCCTCTATGTCATTTGCTCTGGGTGACCTGTGTGATGTGATGCAAAGGACCTCCTGAGAGAAGAACAGGACCCTTTTATTCCTCTCAGAGGGAGTATGTTCAGAGAGTAGGGCAGGGTGCCTCAGGGAAAGATTCTTTGAGAACAGTGGCTAGCACATCCTTCCCTGCCATAATAGTCAATATACTTTGTAAGGTTGTAAAATAAAACTGTCAAAATACCAGTATCTCGGTACTTGAGAACAAGCCATAGCCAGGGGAAGTAAAGTGGGACAGAGTGCAAATCAGGCTCTCCAGTCAAAGGGGTGTTGCCAGGCTTCACAAGGCTTAAATAGGCTAGTGACAGAGGCTTCCAATAGTCTGGAAGAGAGAGATGCACCCCAGTGACCAGGAGTGATGTAGGGAGAGACTCAAAATACTAATTAAATGATATTGTTCTCCTTAAGTAATGTGTGTCTACAATAGCAGTGCTGATGTTTCCTGTTTGTTGAAAAAATTTCTCATGCAATGTGTTAAAAATGATGGGCTGATTATCCAGTGAGGCGTTCGTCCCCAGGAATTGCTTAGAGAAATATGACATTCACAGCCTTCTTGACCTTCTCTCCCTTCTCTACCTAAGTATTAAAGAAGACTTCAGCTTGAATTCTACATTTCAAATTGATTACCATGCTACAGTGCAATCCAAAATACAATGACTGTCAAGCTCACGAATGTTATGTAGAAAGTCATCATTGAGATACTATGATAAAGATTCATGAAGGTCTATAAAAAATCTGTTATGGTAGCAAATGAAACTTTGGCTCCTAAAACTAGCTTTCCTTTGTATAAATATTGCCATTGTCAATTTTAAAACTTTTTTTACACTTACATGAAAGATTGACAAACAACCAAGCAAAGTAAAGAAGCCAGTATAATAATGAGTAAAATATTCAGTCGACGTTAAATTCTGAGCTCATATAACTTTCTCAAACATGTCATGTATTGCCTCTGACTCATTTATTCTAGGTGTGGTCTGTATATATGAAGGGGGAGCATCCAAACATAGACGGGCAAGTCCTAATTCCTTAGGCATAGCTGCATACATGTTATTCCAAACAGTACAACATGATTCCACAGTATATTTCAGTTTTGGTAAGGGAGAGAAGAGGAGAGGAGGGGAGGGGAAGGGAAAAGGTGGGGAAGGGAGAGGAGAAAAAAAGAGTAATCCAGAACAACAGAAAATTGACTCTATACCCACATGAAAGAATCGGGAACCAGAGTTATCAGTATCACTCAGCTTTAGAAAAATAATGCTTTTTTTAAAAAAGATTTTTATTGATTTATTTGACAGAGAGAGAGAGAGAGACAGCGAGAGAGGGAACACAAGCAGGGGGAGTGGGAGGAGAAGCAGGCTTCCCGCTGAGCAGGGATCCCTATGCGGGGCTCCATCCCAGGACCCTGGGATCATGCCCGAGCCGAAGGCAGATGCTTAATGACTGAGCCACTGAAGAAAGGTAGCAAGTAATTATGTTGTTGTCTTTAAAATATTTTATTCTTGAGGTTCTTGGTTCATAGATGCTCTTTTCATGAAAACAAAAACACGAAACCTTCTGACTTGAGCCCATGTGTATTGTAAAATTTCTCTGAACTAATTCTGATGTCTGTGGACCCATTCCCGACTTCCCATGGAATTGTTACCATGAGGCTCCAAGGCCAGCTTCTTCTGAACTAGCCTAAATAGTTTGATGATCTGACGTGGTAATTATCATCAAAACCATTTTGTGGCCACAGATATTTGTGAAGGCAGATGGATTGCCTGTGGACAAATTAGATGGCCTGGGAAGCCACCACTTATAGTGATTCTAACACATGGAAACTTCTTAGATACAATTTATACTGCAGAGAACCCACAAGTATTGAAAATATGAAAATGCTCCAAGTCTTTCTGTGAAGAATAGGGCTGTGAAATTAAGAAGACATCCAGATAATGACAGCGATATTGAGAAGACTTTGAGGAAACAGAAATTGTGGAAAGATTTATAGTTAGCAGAACATGAAAAAAAATGGAAATTTTAATTTGATTTCTTTAATTTTTTTATTCCTTTAATTTCTAATAAAGGAGACATCAAGAAACTAAAGGGCATTTGAAAATATACCACAGAATATCCAGCAAAAGTACTATATAAGCTTTTCATTCAAGTTTCAGCAAATTTATGACTATTTCAAAAATTATTTACAAAGAGAAACATTATACTGAATAATCAGGATGATACTAATAGAGAATTTTTTTTTTTATTCATTTGAGACAGAGATACAGAGAGAGAGAGAGCATGAGCAGGGGGAGGTGCAGAGGCAGAGGGAGAAGCAGGCTCTCCCCTGAGCAGGGAGCCGGACGTGGGGCTCGATCCCAGGACCCTGGGATCATGACCCGAGCTGAAGACAGAGGCTTAACCATCTGAGCCACCCAGGCACCCACTAATAGAGAATTTAAATTTACAAAAACTCACACAGAAATTACTGCTCAATCTCTCTTTTAAAGTAAATTTCATAAAATTATTACACAAATATTTCTTTATACCTTATATTAATTACATTATTTTCATTATATATACACACAATTCCTTAAGATGAAGATGTTGAGTTAAAATGTTATTTAAATGTCATTTTGATCTGCTATGCCTGGTATTTGAAAACATATATCCACACAAAAACTATACATACCTGTTCTTAACAACTTTATTTGAATTACAAAAACTATAGAGAGAACTCAAGCATCCTGCAAGGGGCAAAAATACAAGCTGTGGTATATCCACACAATAGAATACTACTCAGACATAAAAAGGAACACATTATCGATATATGCAACGACTTAGATGGGTTTCAAAGGTATTACACTGATTAAATAAAGCTAATATCAAAATGTCTCATGCTATATGATTCCATTTATATGATGTTCCCCAAATGACAAATTTATAGTGATGTGAGACAGATCAATTCTTTTTTCTTTATGGTAATGAATAGTTTTGTACTTTGATTTTTGGTGATAGTTACTACATATATGCTCAAATTTCACAGTACTACACACAAACACATATGCCTACATAGACAGGAATGCTGGTAACAACTGGTGAAATCTAAGAAAAGGTCTGTAATTTATTTTATTCATGGATCATGTTTTTGATGTCATGTCTAAGAGCTTTTTGTTAAACTTTAAATCATGAAGACTTTCCCCTGTTTATTCTAGAAGTTTTATAGTTGCATAGTTTATATTTAGATTTATAATTTATTTTGAGTTAAATTTTGTGAAGTAAAACCTTTTAACAAAGCCAGTTGAATGGAGAATCAGAGACAAATTTGCACACAATTTTCCTCTCGTTCTCTATGTTGTAACTGATAAGATGCTTTCTCTAGCCTGCTCTCCTCTTGACCCATTCTCTGATCACACCTTGAAGAACAAAACAGGTGGTTTAAGAAAAATTAAAACTCAACTCAGAGATTAAGGGTTCTGCCTAGTATTAGCAACTCCTTTTTTTTTAGCATTTCTTTTTCCATGAGCCCAATGCAAACACTGTACTAGATATTAGGGAAATAAAGATGAGTAAGGTGCCATCTTTGCTCTCACTCTCTTCGAGTTCCAGATGAGAGGACAAACAGAAACACACTCAGGGTGCCAATTATTACCATTAAGGTATGGTACTGTTACACGATACAGAAGGAGAGATTACTTCAAAGTGGAGGAACGATTCATATGGACACAACAATAAAGATTTTCCCAGTAAAGACAATGGAAGGAAACAGTGAAGGAGATGTGGGTACAGAATGAACAAGGAGGCCTGGGAACACACATAACTTATTTCAGGAACAGTAACAGGTCTGATTTGGCCAAGTAAATAAGCTGTGGATGAATCAGTCTTTAGTTAGCCAAAAATTATTTTCTCCATGCCCCTGTCTCTCATACAACCTTTGTAATATATTTAATATGTGTCTTTGTGATCATAAATATTCCTAGAAAATGACTTTATAAATCATATATGTAAGGGTATATAAATCATATTAGGTATACATATATAATTCTGTTTCTTCCTTTCTTTCCAACCAGCACTATCTTTTTAAGCTGGAGTGAGGTTGCTGTATGTACACCAGTCTGTTTCTCTGACAGCCTCATCATATGCACCCACCACCTTTCCCCTGGCCAGTCACCTAGTGATGGACCACAAGGTTAGCTTAGCTGCTGGATGAGAGCATGCAGGAGCCATCCACACACATCCACCAGCAATTCATCTGTGGACTTCGGTCTTTCTAAACTTCTGAGCAATAACTCATAACTCTTCATTAATTTTTAAAATATTTTCTCCTTTCCTTTTGATTATTTTTCCTTTCTCTGGAACTCCATTATATGAGTAGTTATGCATTTTAAATATTTAGATACTATAAGTATTTATCTATATCCTTCATGCCTAGAAATACCTCTTTTATACTTTTTATCTTTCATCATTTTTGTGTTTCCTTCCCTGGAGATTCACAGACTGCTATCCCTAATTTCTAACTCATTTTTTTTTCAGTCACATCCATCTATTTATTTCATCTATAATGTCTTTTCAACTATTGTATTTTTTGCATCTAAAATAGTTTTTTTGATGTTCTTGTCTTTGTTTTGCTAAAATTTTACCTTCTTGCATATATTACATTAAAAAAATTCTTTATCCTTTCACACATTTTCATTCAGATACTCTATATTGTCCACTTATTAGTCAATCTTTTAAAGTAGTTTGTTTGTCAATTGTCTAGCCATTTTGGCCTGCTAGCTGATATTTTCTTGGAGTTGTTACTACACTATCTTAGAGTGTGTTTATAATAAGGGCCAAGACCAGGGTCTAATCTGTTTCAAATCAGTCAGTTTAAGGAAAGATATGTTAATTGTTCCCTTTGTTACTAACATGGCAGGCAATTTCCTTGGTCAATTTGTGCTTATATTCTTAAGGTGAAAGGCTATGGATTGGAATCAGCCTCTTTATATTGTAAACCAACTGTTTTGTGGTTTGGGGGAATAAGGGCAAAAAGCGAACGTCCAAATGCAGTAGGTCAAATCATACTTATTTTTACCAACGCTTCGTCTGTCCTCAGGCTTTCAGAAGCCCTGCTGTTCCTCAGAGGACACAAACATCCTAGTGTTTAGCTCTAGCTATGGATTTCTCAAAGAAGAATCAGACAAAGGTTTTCTCATTGCAACACAGGGAAAGACAAGAGCCAATTATATCCAATTTTTCTCCCGTCCGATCTCTCAGCTCTGCACAGTCTGCCTTTCACCTCACCTCCTTCATCTCCAAGATGAAGGACGCCTTTAATTATTCAGTTCTCAAGCACTTTCAGCTGTTCCTGGAATTTATTTTCCCTATCAATTCCTCTGGTTCCTTCATTGTTCATTCTGGGGATCACAGCACCCACTAGCTTGCCATTTGGTGGGCACCAGAGCTCTGTGTTACACTTGGCTCACAGACGTGTTCAGCTTGACAAGCAAAAGGCTCTTCAAAATTGAACTTGAATCCTACGAATGGAAATACACGTTCACACAGTCATGCACTATTGTATGTCACCAGCCCTGTTCACTTATATGGTACCTCCTGCTGTTGAAGGGATGGGAGTCTGATCTCAGGTAGAATATAGGGTAGATTTAATGAATACTGTGAGATAAAACTGAGAAGAGCTAGTCAAATATAAGTGTGAAGGAAATTGAATGATAGACCAAGGGGCTGTAATGTCTTACTGACTCACCTGGAAGAAATGGGGGTAACTGAGGGTAGGATATGAGGGAACTTGATCCATATTTCAGATGAGTAACTCTGGGGTCAGTGCCAAGCGTGTATTTGCAGGAGGAACCTGGAGACACTGAGGGCAGCAAGAATGTCATTCCAGAGGAGGGTTTATGTTAAAACTGGAAATCTAAAACCTGTAAATTAAAAAATAGCAGCACTAACTGACACTTAATATGAAGAATAGACTAAAAGCTCCTTCCAAAAGACCTTACAATATTTCTCACTTGTTTGACAGAAGGTATAAATGCATATTTTCTTGCGTTAATAAATACAAAGTTAACAGGCCTTTGCAATAGTCCAGACAATCCATGAAATTACTTGAACCTGAAGCAACAGGTGAAACGCAAATAGAGGGATAGAGTGAAGGTCATCTGTGAAGGGCACTAGATGGGCAGATCTAGACACAAATCTAAGGCTTATCACCTGGCTGCTGGGTGAACTGTGAAGTCCGTGACTAAATTCATCATGACAGAAGAGGTTTGGGGTGGTTTTTGTGACACAGAAATGTGCTTCTCTGAGGTGTGTGCATGAATGGTAGCTCAGTCTCTCAATCCACTACCATGTGCACAGGAAGGACACACTTGCCCAAGCTGCTCCCGGCTAAGGACTGAGCGTGAGATCGTGTGCTAGTGCAAGCCGATCCTGAGAGAGGTGGGACTCCACTAACGTGGAACGGTGGCTTAGAATGATTCTTAGAATTGTGTTCAGTCCGGAAGTTTTCCTTCAGCCTCTCTGCTTCATTTCCTTCCTTTTCCTGTGTCAGACCAGCAGCACGTTCTGAAATGTTCCCCTCCCGTTTGCCTCTTTCGCATTTATCCTTCACAAGATTGTCTCCCAATAAATCTCTTGCATGTCTACGCTTGTGTTGGTGCCTGGTTCTCTGAAGGCCAAACTAATGCAGCGGGCCGAGGAAAGGTGGGTAATAGTCTTGTTTAGGAGATGTTGGGTTTGAGGTCACACTGTGATTTGCCATTGCTGTATAAACAGTCTATTGGAAAGACAGGCTCAGTGTAACTCGACTTACAATTTTCATATCTATTTACATAGAATAGTATTTTCCTTATTTACAGTTGTATGGATGGGATGCAGATTTTTTTAATAAAAACATAAACTTCAAAATGCTATGTATATATTTATGTTGGTAATTTTTCTGCATCAAACTAGTTATCTCCACTGAGATCTAACAGATACAAAAGGGCTTATTTTTCAAGTGAGGTGATTAATTCAGATTAAAGAAATATGAGACTGCATATTTCCCTTTTAAAGTTTTAGTGAATTGAGTCTCAGTTATAAGAATATTTCCAGCATATTTATACTTCAAGAAATAGCTAGAAAAAATTACATTGCTATTAGTGAGAATTTCATTTTCTCTGTTGCCTCAAATTTATTAGGAAAATTATGAATATGTCCATTTATGTTTTAATACTTAAGTTTAGTAATGATGATACTTCTGACATTAATTGAAAACTTGTTATGTGTCAGGTACTGCATGGAGTACTTAATCTATGTCATGTGTTTGCTTGTTTTCCTGCTCAGGGTCTGTGATACTGTATTTTCTTCCTGTGGTAGCCATAAGCAATGTCCCTTAACCTTTACCATCTTACAATATGCCAGGATTTCACTTTCTAACCCCTTTTATGTTCTGTTGGGAATGTGATTAATTCTACCCAAAGACATATGAGCAGAAGTACATGTGCCAGTCCAGCTCTGGTCTTCTCATTGCCCATGTAGGAGCCTTCTGTCTCTCTTTACCTTAATAACAAGCAACTTTTCAAACATCGGTTGTCTTTGCAGCCCGCATTCTGGCATTTTCAAATATGGAACAGAGCCCCCCAGACCCAGATAGACATGTTGAGAGTGAGAAATAGCCTTTTGTGTACATACTTACTAAGGTGGAGTAATTTTTGTTGTTGCCATATCATAACATTACCACTTCAGACTCATACAGATACTCCCATTCATGAGTACCTGTTACAACCGCAATAGACACTGTTGCCCCAGGAGGGCAACAATGATATGCCATTGAGGCTGGAATTCAGCATGTAATACTCTTGCGAAAACTGTCACCTGTAATAATATAGAGTGAATGCAATGATCCACCATCTTTACACTTCCGGCTAGTAAAACGTAAGACTGAGTTGGCATTTAAGCAGCAACTCAAATGCATTATGAGAGATGCTTCGTGTCAGAGAAGTAGGCACAATTTTCATTAATAGATAATAAAAAAGAGTTAATTATAAAGTAAAAAATTGATAAATTGGATTATATTTAGGCTTGAAATTTTCAATATAAAGAAGACAACTTCTAGAAAATGAAAAGCAAGCCTCCGTGTGATAGAAAATGTTTTCAATGCACATACCTGATAAAGGGCTTGTCTACTATATATATATATATATATATATATATAAAATTCATATATATGTGAATTTTTAAAATTCAATAGAAATGACAGACAAATTCCACAGAGAATAAGCAAGAACTTGAGCATGTCCTTCACAAAGTGGGGTATCCAAAGAAATAATAAATATATAAAAATGTGTTAAATCTACTTATTCATTAG
This sequence comes from Zalophus californianus, assembly GCF_009762305.2. Lineage (NCBI taxonomy): Eukaryota > Metazoa > Chordata > Mammalia > Carnivora > Otariidae > Zalophus > Zalophus californianus. The sequence continues at coordinate 6,485,257 of NC_045606.1, read as the reverse complement.
AGAGATGCACCACATGCATACAATAAGAAATATACATACCAGAATGGTTAGAAAAATGTTGTCAATACCAAGTGTTGGAAAAGATTTATGTTAACAGGAAACTCACATGCTGCTGATAGCAATTTGATACATCTGCTTTTGAAAACTTGCAGTGCCAACTAAAATTAGATCACACTTAATTATAAAACCAACAAAAATAGCTGCATATGTTCATCAAAAGTCATGAAAAATGCTTATAGCCATGCTATTATCGCAGAAAAAAACTGAACACTATCCATATCATCATAAGAATGGATAAATGCATTGTTTTATATTCATTGAAGAGAACTATAGAAAAATAGAATGCACAAACCGCATCAAGATCAATGCTCCCCTCAAAATAATGTTGATCAAAAAAAAGGCAGACAAAAAAGGAATTCATGCTGTATTATTTCATTTACAATAATTTCATAAATAAGCAAAACTCATCTATGCTGATACAACTCAAGAGAATAGTTGAGAAGTAGTAACTGGAAGGGACAAGAGAGGAGCTTCTGGGGTGCTGGTAAAGTTTAGTTTGCTAACTGGGTGGTGAGTGTATCAGTGTGTTCATCATCTAATGATCTAATTGTACAAATGGATTTGTTCACTTTGTTGTCTTACTAAAAAAAAAAGAAAAAGAAAAATTAGAGAAAAACTCAGTTCTGTCAAGTCAAACATTTAAATACAGTACCAACTGATATCATGTCTGAATGGACAACCTTTGCTATACCATGCTTTTAACATAAATTTAGATTTTGAATTTCTTTTTTAAGTAGTTTAATTCTTTGTAAGGGTTGATATTTTATGAATTTAATTTGATTTTAGTGATACTATCAAGACAAAAGGTAAAAATTACTTTATATTTAACATAAAATGTAACATTTCTTGTTAAAAAAGCATGAAAGTGTTTTGTAGATACAATTGACATCTATAATTAGTTGACTTTAAGTGGAGGAAATTATCCTCAATATGGCTCCATTGGACACTTTTATATATGAAAGAAAAATTATAGGATTTTAGTGACCTTATTTTACTTTTATCTTGGCATTTCATCATCTTAGAAATTGTTTTATCATTACTCATGAATTATCCCCAACTTTGCTAAAAGGAGACTAAAATAAGAATAAGACTGAATCACCAAGAATGATGCAATGATAAGATAAATCATCAATATTACATCATCCTTCAGTTTTTTAATTGGGTTGTCCAAAATATTTCAGCATCTTTTAAAAAGTTATAAAATAAGTCTGGAAACATGATCTTTGTAGTCTTTTTAAATAAAGTGTTCATTGAACACATTGAGAATTCAGATTTTTTAAAAAAATTCTGCCAAGGGGGGCCTGGGTGGCTCAGTCGTTAAGCGTCTGCCTTCGGCTCGGGTCATGATCCCAGGGTCGTGGGATCAAGCCCCACATCGGGCTCCCTGCTCGGCAGAAGAGAAATTCCAGACTATATATCATTGGATGAAAATATCCCAGATGTATTTCCTCAAAATCAAGAAGCAATGAGTGAACAATATATTACTAAAAATGGAAGAGATATATGACATTCTCATCCAGTTAGTTACTCAACAGTAAGGATTTTATCACAAAGTATTTTGTGACATGAATCTGTATTATAATGTGTCAATATATTCTTTGATTTTTATGTTGCTCATGCATCAAAATTTACCTAAGAAGATTTGTAAGGGGACAAATGCTGAAGACATGTGTGATGATTCATTTTATGTGTCAATTTTGCCATGCAGTTATTCAATCAAACATTAATCTACATATTTCTGTAAAGGTGTTTTGTAGATGTAATTAACATCCACCATTACTTGACTTTAAATAAAAGAGATTATCATCAGTAATCCGGGTGGCCTCTTCGAATTAGTTGAATGGGTTTAAGAGCAAAACTGGTTTCTACAGGAAGAAGAAATTACCACAATCTCAGCTTCTGCTGGACTAGACTTTCCAGACTGCCTTTCCTGACAGCCAGCCCTACAAATTTTGGACTCACCAAGCCAGGTCCTATAGTTGCATAAACAGATTTCTTAAAATAAATCTCTCTCTCTCTCATGCATGTATGCATGCATATATGATATATAATTCTATATATAGAGAGAGAATTATATATTATAAATATATAGATATAAAATATCTATAATTTATATATGCATATATAATTTTATTTTACATTATTTATATATTACATATAGAATCAAACCCTAACACAGAAGATATATATAAAAAGTTAACTGAAAAAAATGGTTATAAGAAAAAGAAAATCTGATCATATAAAAATTTAAAAATACACCTATTGATAATTTCACTTGGTATTTTTAAACCTAAAAGTGAAAATATTTTGCAATTATAGACCAAAAATGATGGTCAACATGTCTACAACAAAATTATGAGATTTTAAATTATCAAAAGCCTTGCATTTTGATGACTCAAGACCATGAAGAAGAACCAGAAGTAGTGATAAGTGGAATCTATTTGAATATCAGGACTCAGTATTTACAAGATTGTGTGCTTAAAGTTCATTCACATGAGTTGCATTCAAAGGGTATTGCCTATTTCAGGTATATAGCTTTGCTTTACCACCAGGAAATTATGGAATAAAAACAAGGGTTTGCTATGTTTAAATTCTTATTAAAATTTTTAATGAAGTTGTCTTCCCCATACCTTTACTCTTAGTTCTCTAAATTATTTGTAAACAATTTTAAGATATTTAAAATATCTGCTATACCCAGATGGCAAGTGGTGATGCCTGTTTTTCCTGGTGTAATGAGCATTAAGATGGCCCTTGCAAATAAGTTTTGAACAAAAGTACCCAGGAAAAATAAACTAAAGGTTTGACTCTCCCCAAGGAGCCAGTATGGGTTCAAAATACCTGGAGTGAAATGAGGAGAGTGAGGCCTAACGTACATTGGCCCATGCATCTCAATGAAATAAAACAGGTAAGAAACGAATTACGTTTGTGAGGCAATTGTACTACCAAAAAGACCATGAGTTTAGACTTAAAATGCAATGCCCCTGAGTTCACACATTACTATGAATGAGAAGCAGACAAAGGAGTCTTCCCCAAGGAGAACGTGTTACCCAACACTCAATTCACATGTGTCCAAAGAGGATGATGAAGGAAGGGCTCCCAGAAATGGAAGACAAGAGCCTTGAAGAACTGTGGACTGGGAAGGCCCTCCCAAGGAGCAGGAACAGACCCTAATCAGGAAGATTTCCTTCTCAGGGGAAAGGGAGGCATCACAAAATCTGCAAAGGAATTGTTATGGTCCTTCCAAATGAGAATTTTTAGTGAGATTATCTACTTTGTGCTCCACCACAGCACAGGGGCGCGTTTGGTTCACAGAGCTCTAGATGAGAAAGATCTACATCTGCACCTAATACAGTCTAACAACTACCATGAGACCCTCACAAACATGCACTTTGACTTTTCATGCTGTGATTGGTTGAGACTTTGGGTGTATTTTCTGTTGTAGAAAGTATGAGTTATCAGACAAGGAGACCCTTGTAAGTGTTAATACAGTTCACCAAATAGTTCAGCACATGGAAGCTAGTTCTTCCTGACCTCTGCGAACTATTTGGGGATAAGTAACTAGCTTTGGATGGTGAGATTTGAGTGGAAGTGACAACTGTCCCTGTTGGGCCCAAACATTTAATTGTCTATTCACAGCCATCCATAGTTCTCTTCCCTTGCACCATAGTAATAGGCAAAATTTTAAATGGTAGCTGTTCTGTCAGCCTTGGTTTTAGTGTAATCCCTGGCCCAACTTGAAAAGGTCATATGAGAAATAATGCTTTGATTTTATCAGGCAGTAACATTCTGAGTCTGTTAGTTATTGTAGTGCAACCTGACGTGCTTCCTGTCCTTTCCTTCTCTGGTTGCTCTGTGCTACTTTCTTTTGCTGACTTCTCTCCCTCAAACTAACCCTGACATGGTAGTATTTGGCTCCCCTTTCCTTTCCTATCTGTATTCTCTCCTAGAGGTACCACATCCATTCCAATGCCTTACAATATCGTCTACATGCTAATAAACCCAAATTTATGTTCCCAATCCAGATCACTCATCTGATCCCCATATCCAGATTTTTTATTCCCTATTAAATATCTGCACTTGGAAATTGTTTAGGTTTCTCAATGGTTAACACTGCTACACTGGAACTTTTCAACACGTCTCTGAGTAAGCATGTGCTTGGTTTTTCTATCAGTTAATACCACCTCTCTCTGGTTGCCTCAACCAGAGAGTTATCTTTGAATCCTCCCTTATCCCAAACCTTCTTATTTATTCTATCAGTTGGGCCTGGGAGTTTATCTCCAAAATATATCTTAAATGTGTACACTATTTCCATCTATACTGCCAATCACCTTGGGCTGAGCCCTTGTCATTTTTCACTGAGATGCCACAGGAGGCTCCTGACCACTCCTGCATTGCCACTTTTATGCTCTGTGGCCCATTCTCCACACAGCAGCTGGAGGGATGAAGAATCTCTAGTCATCATACTCTCTTGATTTTTATGTTTACACAAAGTCATCCAATGCCTCTCCTTTGCTCTTAAAATAAAACCAACATTCTATACCTTCCAATCCTACCCACTTTAAAAAACCTTACTAAGGATCCAACCTCCCCGCCTTACTATACTTCAGACATACTGGCCTTTATTTTTCCATTCATTGAACAATCCTAGCCCTTCCTGACTCACACAGTTGTACCTAAATCAACTTATTATGAGGCTGGCATCTTCCTATCATCCCATTTCAGCATCTATATCCTCAGGGAGGAGTTTTCTGCCCATTTAATCTAAAATAGAACCTCCCTAGATAGCCCCTTTATTATTTGTATCCTAGAACCCTATTTATTTTATTCTCTGCATGAATCACTAGCTTGTAAATGTCGCATTTTCTTGCTTATTGTCTTCCTCATTGTCTCTTCCAATGCCATGTAAGCTCCACCAGGGTATGGGTTAACCATGTCCATTTCCTTCTCATTTATACATTCCTGATGCCTGGAACCATATCAAGCAGATGGTGATTGCTCAAGGAAACTTTGTGGGGAAAAAGTATTTATTTTGCCATTCTTTTGTTTTAATAAGTTATATATATTCATAATTATAAACTAATACTTGGTCATTCTATCAGTTAATACCATATCAGTGGGGTAAAAGGTCATATTTTATCTAAGAAAAAGGAATTATGCCGGGGCGCCTGTGTGGCTCAGTTGGTTGGGCAACTGCCTTCGACTCAGTTCATGATCCTGGAGTCCCGGGATCGAGTCCCACATAGGGCTCCCTGCTTGGCGGGGAGTCTGCTTCTCCCTCTGACCCTCTTCCCTCTCTCATTCTCTCTCTCTCAAAGAAATAAATAAAATCTTAAAAAAAGAAAAATGAATTATGCCATTCAAACTTGAAGATTACAAAGTCAATTTCCATTACTTGGTCCAAAGAAATTTCCTCATTTTTCTATTATAAATTTTTGAAGATGTATTAGTTAAGCATTGTATTTCCTTGTCCAATATGAAGGAAAAGTCTCATATACTGATTTCTAAGTAAATCTGCACATTTGTCAATATGGACATTTCTCACAATTCTAAATAGGATTCTAAATTGAATAAGGTTTGTTTTGTGTTCTTACACTGGACATAAATCCACAAATAATAAATACATGAATGTATAAATAAATAAATAAATAAATAAAAGAAACACATAAGTTTAAAAAGTGAGAATAAGCATCTGGCATGAAAAATAAAGAATTGTGTAAAGGTTAAGTGACAATAGAGGGCACTTGCCAGCCTGACCTCTTTCTACAGGAGATGGCACATAAAAAGAAAACCTAGTTTGTTGGCTATATTGTAATCCAGTTTATTCATTTGCCTCCTGCTTCTAGGAGCAAGCACAGACACATCCATAAATTATATGATTTAATACAAAGTTACTTTTACTTCTAAAATGCAAACATGTGGAAAGTGCAATAAATAGTTCCTAAATTATGTGTGAATACATTAAAAATAGCTTGTAAGTACCTTGGTTTTTGTAGGAAGAACATACATATTTTCCATTCCACAAACTCTAAAATTCTATGTCTACTTTCCATTATTAATCCATATGATTTACACAATTAAGATCTTGGGAAGTTGGAACAAATGCTTTATAAAAGTAAAAATTAACCATAGTTGACCAAGATGGTAACATAAGAGGCTTCTAAGCTCCCCTTCTCCCAGACAGACCAAATGCACAGCTATACATGGAGCAATTCCCTCTGAAATAGACTCAGAAACTAGCTGAATAACTCCTACATATAAAAAAAAAAAGAGAGAGAGAAAGAAAACACCTACGTCAAATTGGATAGGAAAGGCTGAAATGCACTTTCACTATAAACCTCACTCTTAGCACAATGCCATGGAACTGGGAGGAAACCCCCAACCTCCAGCTTCTCCCTGAGGAGTAAAGGGTTTCAACTGCACATCTCATGCTATGCTCCAATTTTTAGGAAATTCACTGCAGGGATAGACCTCCAAACACCTAACTCTGAAAGTCAAGCTAGTTTGTGTCCACGAGACCCACAAATGGGCACACCAGCTCTCACAAAGGCTCCCCGCAGGGCTCAATGCAGAGGGAGCAGGCAGAACCAGGTATCTTCCAAGTCTTTAACTGAAAGGGATTTATTTATATACTTTACAAGCTGTTGCCTGAGGATTAGGCTTTTTTTTTTTTTTTAGATTTTATTTATTTTTTGACAGAGAGAGAGAGAGAGACAGTGAGAGAGGGAACACAAGCAGGGGAGTGGGAGAGGGAGAAGCAGGCTTCCCACCAAACAGGGAGCCCGATGCGGGGCTTGATCTCAGGACACTAGGATCATGACCTGAGCTGAAAGCAGACGCTTAATGAATGAGCCACCCAGGTGCCCAAAGGAGCAGTTCTTAATAGGTGCAAGAACACCCTTCCCCCACCCAACCCCAGGCCTTACACTCAGGCCCAGAGGAGAGAAAGTAGACAAAAATGACCATTTCCCAGTTTCTCCCTGGAAAGGGTTTAACTAAAAATATTTCCAAATGCTGTCTGAAGGTTTCGCTCATAATCAGCCTGCATCTAGGTGCTGTCTCTGACTCTCTTTGAGGCAGGTCTTGGCACACTTTCAACTACTGGGAGACACTAAGAACAAAGAAGGTATCTTGGACAATCAAAAATTTGAAAGGCAACCAGTTTTTTGGGTTGGCCTAATTGCCGAGGCTCACCTACAAGAGACCACTCTGCCAAGACTAGGAGAGGCTATTTTACCTAATGTGCAGAAACAACCATAGAGAATAAATGAAGAAACAGAGATACACATTTCAAACAAAACAACGTCAACCTATAGAAACAGATGTTAATAAAACAGAGATAAGTGATTTAACTGGTATAGAGTTCAAAGTAAATTTAACTGGTAGATAGTTGGAAAGTTGCTCACCAAAATCAGAAGAGCAATGTATGAACACACAGAGAATTTCAACAAAGACACATAACATTAAAAAGCAGCAAGCAAATCATAAAGTTGAAGAATACAATAGCTGAGCTGAAATATTTAATAGAGTGTTTCAGTAGCAGACTAGATCAACTGGAAGAAAAAATCAACTAATTGAAAGACAGGTCAATGGAAATCATCCAATCAGAGGAGCAAAAAGAAAAAAAAAAATAAGAGAGTAGGATAGTTTAAGGGACTTATGGAGCACCATCAAGAGGACCAAAATTCACATTATAAGTGTCCCAGAAGGAGAAAAGAAAGATAAAGGGGCTAAAAGCCGATTCAAAGAAATAGTGGCTGAAAAAAATCTCAACCTGGGGAAAGAAACATACATCCAGATCCAGGAAGCCCAGAGAGTTTCAAGTAATATGAACCCAAAAATAACCACACTGAGAGATGTTATAATTAAATCTTCCCAACGTGAAAGAAAAGGAGGGAATCTTAAAAGCAGCAAGAAAAAAACAACTTGTTACATACAAGGGAATCTCCATGAAACTATGAGCAAATTTCTCATCAGGAACTTTGCAGGCCAAAGTGGAATAAGATGATATATTTAAAGTGCCGAAAGAAAAATATTGCCAATGAAGAATACTCTACCTACAAAGTTGTCTTTCATAATTGAAAGAAAGGTAGAGTTTTCCAGACAAACCAAAGTAGAAGGAGTTCATCACTACTAGACTTGCCTTACAAGAACTGTTAAAGAAAGTTCTTTGGCGCACCTGGGTGGCTCAGTGGGTTGTGTCCGACTTTTGATTTTGGCTCAGGTCATGATCTCAGGGTTGTGGGGTTGAGCCCTGCACCGTGCTCTGTGCTCAGCATGGAGTCTGCTTGGAATTCTCTCTATCCTTTGCCCTCTGCCCCTCCCTCCACTTGCAGGCTCTAAATAAATAATAAATAAATAAATAGTCTAAAAAAATAATAAACTCCTTCAAGTTGATATGAAAGGATAGTAATTAGTAACAGGAAAACATATGAAAGCATAAAGATAAAAATATAGTCAGCTTCAGAATACTCCAATGTTGTGACGGGGTGGTAAATCACTTATAACACTAGAATAAAAGTTAAAAGATAAAAGTATTAAAAATGACTATAGCTACAATAATTTTAATAGATACACAATGTTAAAAATGTAAATTGTGACATTAAAAATAAAATGTGAGAAAGAGGAGTGTAAAAATGTAGAGCTTTTCTATGTGTTTGAAGTTAAGCTGTTATCAGCTAAAAGTAGACTGTTTAAAGATGTTTTATGTAAGCCTCATGGTAACCACAAAGCAAAAGCCTTGAGTAGATACAAAAAGATAAAGGAAAGAAAGCATAGTACTACAGAAAATCATCAAATTACGATGGAAAAGAACATGAAAGGAAGAAAGGAACAAAGAAATTACAAACACCCAGAATACAATTAACAAAATAGCAACAGTCAGTCCATACCTATCAATAATTATTTTAAATCTGAATGGACTAAATCATCTGATCAAAAGACATAGAATGGCTTAAAAGTTAAAAAAAAAAAAAAAACCTGACTATATGGTGCTTACAAGCCACTCACTTCAGCTTTAGGGACACACATGGACTCAAAGGAAATGTATGGGGAAAGGTATTTCAATTGGCTTTGCCCAGAAACATCAGAGGAATCACTACCTATGGCAGCTCTAGTCTTTCAAAACATATTTCCTAAATAATAAGACTTGAAAGTCAAAATGACTCCTTGATCCATGGGCTGCAGTATGGATGTTGTGATTGCAGGCATGAAAACAACATTAATCTCATTGTACATCTTCATCAGACCTCTTGGGTGACCAGATGTACTGTCAATGAGCATTAATCTTTTGAAAAGAATCTTTTTTTTCTGAGCAATAAGTCTCAGAATATTTAGTAAAGTATTTAAAATATTTAGTGGGCTTAAAATATTTAGTAAACCATGCTATAAACAGAAGTGCCATCACTCAGCTTTGTTGTTTCACTTATAGAGCACAGGAAGAGCAGATTTAACATAATTCTTAAGGGCTCTAGGATTTTCAGAATGGTAAATGAGCGCTGGCTTCAACTTCAAGTCACCAGCTGTACTATCCCCTAACAAGAGTCAGACTGTTCTTTGAAGCTTTGAAACTAGGGATTGACTTCTCCTCTCTAGCTATGAAAGTCCTAGATGGCATCTGCTTCCAATAGAAGGCTGTTTCATCTACATTGAAAATTTGTTTAGTGTAGCCACCTTCATAAATTATCTCAGCTAGATCTTCTGGATGACTTGCTGCAACTTCTACATCAGCACTTGCTGTTTTACCTTGCAGTTTATGTTATGAAGATGCCTTCTTTCCCTAAAACTTAAGAACGAACCTCTGCTAGCCTCAAACTTGCAGCTTCCCTACCTCTCAACCTTCATAGAGTTGAAGAGTTAGGGCCTTGCTCTGGATTATTAGGCCTTGGCTTAAGGGAATGTTGGAGCTGTTTTGATCTTCTATCCAGACTATTAAAACTTTCTCCATATCATGAGACTGTTTTGCTTTCTCATCATTCATGTGTAGCACTTTTAATTTCCTTCAAGAACTTCTTTGTATTCACAGCTTGGCTAACTAGTGCAAGAGGTCTAGCTTTTGGCCTATCTTAGCTTTTGACATGTCTTTCTCATTAAGCTCAATCATTTCTAGCTTTTGATTTAAAGTGAGAGATATGTGACTCTTCTTTCACTTGAACACCTAGAGGTCATTGTAGAATTATTAACTGGCCTAATTTCAATATCATTGTGTCTCAGGAAATAGGGAGGCCCAAAGAAAGAGAGAGAGATGGCCAATTGGTGGAGCATTTGGGACACACAACATTTATTTATAGTTAAATTTTCTGTGTTACATGGGCATGGTTTGTGGTCTCCCATAAAGGATCCTTAATCACAGATCACCATAACAAATACAATAATAGTGAAAAAGTTTGAAATATTAAGAGAATTATCAAAAGGTGACACAGAGACACGTAAGGGAACAAATGCTGTTGGAAAAATAGCACTAATAGACTTGCTCAACACAGGTTTGCCACAAACCTTCATTTTATTAAAAAAAAAAGTAATATCTGTGAAGGGCAATAAAATGAAGTACAATAAAATGAAAGGAGGTATAGCTGCACACACAATGGAATATTATTCCCCCCTAAAAAAGAAGAAAATCCTGATATTTACAACAACAAAGATGTACCTGGAGAACATTATGCTAAGTGAAATAAGCCAGACAGAGAAAGACAAATACTGTATGATATTACCTATATGTGGATACAAAAAGAAAAAAGGAAAAAAAAAAAAAAAAGGTCAAACAGAGAAACAGAGTAAAACTATGGTAGTCAGTGGCTAGGGGCAGGGTTGGTAGATTAATCAAACTTTTAGTTATAACCAATGTCTGAGGGTATATAGTATATAACATGATGATTGTAGTTGAGAATACTGTATTATAATATTGAAATTTGCTAAAAGAGTAAAATTTAAGTGTTCTCAAAAAAGAAGAAAATCACATGTGGTGACATGCTGATTTTAGGCACTTTAGTCAGTGGAGGAAAAGGAACAGACAAGGACTCCCTCATAAAAGTGAGTGAACAGGGAAGAGCCCAGCACCAAACCCCTGCCCTGTGGTGGGGAGACCATTCCCCAGTACCACTCATGGAAGCCCAAGTAAAGTGATGAATGCATAAGTTCATTCAAAGAAAGGAATCCATTTATAATGTATATCAAATCATCATGTACATTTTAAATATCTTACAATTTCATTTATGTATCTATTATGCCTAGGTAAGGCTGAAAACAAAAACAAATTTGCCAGTTCATACCTATTTGATGAGAAACCTTTATTCTACTGTTTTACTATTTTGGTTAACATTTTTGGTGCATCCTAATTTCTCATGGGACTTTGAAAAACAAGTATATAAATATGCTTCATCCTAAGAAAATGTAATTAATAGATTTAGATGTATGCTTTTTAAATTGCGTTTTCTGAAAGCACCACAGATGTACAGTCAGGGTTGAAAATCATCATTGTAATAAATTAATATAATCAGTTTCTTGGGTATCATTCATATAAGAGAGGCATTTAACATTTTTATCTCATGTAATAAATATGAAAATGTTTGAGTGATACATAAACAGAACTTGACCCAGGTCAACTCTCCTAGAAAGTGACATAGACAGAATTCTACTTCTGCAATGAACTGAATGTTTGTGCTTGGGACACACCGTTTCTTTTCTCCTATTTCTCCCATTCAAAAAGAGAATGTCTGCCCTTTGCCTGTCCCACCATTGTATTTAGGAAGCATATAAATTGTTTGGTTGCCTAGGTTCACAGCTGGAGAGGAATGGTACCTCAAGTCTCCCTCACACTTGATTTAGACTTTAGAGTAGATGCTGTTGGGCGCGAATGTATTTTGCATGGGAGAAAGACATGAATTGTGGGGGGCCATAGGAGGGATGCTCAGTGTCCCTACAGAACTCATACTTTGAAATTCTAACCCCAGTGGAATGGTATTGGACGTGGGACATTGGGGAGGTAACCAGGTCATGAGGGTGGAGCCCTCTAATGGGATTAGTGTCCTTATAAAAAGAGACACAAGAGCGTTTGTTCCTCTCTGCTCCCAGCCATGTGAGGACACAGGAGAAGAATGGCCATGTGCAAACCAGGAAGAGGGCTTTCACCAAACACAGCACCTGACCTGCTGGCTCCTTGATCTTGAATTTCCAGTCTGCAGAACTGTGAGAAATAAGTATTTGTTGTTAAAGCCACTCAGTCTGTTTTCTATTATAGCAGCTTGAGCTAAGACCACTTCTCTGCCTATTTACCTAGGAAACTAACCTATGGTCTTTCCCATTCTTTACATTTAAATATTTTCTCAACCTTCCTTATCTTTTCCTTAAATTAAATTACAGATTTATTTTCTCTTTACTTCTGCTTACTTTGGGTTATTCTGTTCCTTTTTCATAACTGATAAATACGGTGGCACTCTATTAACAAAAACAGTTGTTTGAATTCTGACTACCCCTAATATATGTATAAAAATTCATCTTTCTCGTTAAAAAAGAAAAGGGGGGTGTTTGAATTAAGGCAGAAATATTTGGTCACTAAAAAGATTTTGAATCTAAAAACCGGGGCTCTGAGGTGGCTCAGTCAGTTAAGCAGCCAACTCTTGCTTTCATCTCAGGTCATGACCTCAGGGTCATGGGATCGAGCCCTGCATCAGGCTCCAGGCTGAGCAAAGAACCTACTTAAGATTCTTTCTTCCTCTACCTCTGCCCCTTCCCCCTCTCTTCCTCTCTGAGACTGTAAAAACTAAATAAATTGGATTAAAAGTCAAAATAAACACGTCATTACTCAAGCCGAACCCTTGAGCCTGTTGTGACATTTTGTTCTAGTATTTTTTCCTTGAGCTATTTTATCTCCATAATTATAATTTTCCAGGCTTTACAGACTTTTGAAAAGTTAGCAAATCCCGCCTGAAAAGAAATTTTTTCCCAAAGAATTTCTTCAGTGTTCTAGTACATGATTCACACCCATAATGATGAATGATTATTCACTACAAATTGTAAAATAAAACATCACTCTGATGAAATTAGTATGGTAGTTCAGTCAGGTGAAACTTACTAAAATGATGAATGTCTTCAGGTCTCTTTTAAAACTTCTTATGGGTGTTGAAAACCGCAGAGGGTAGTCTAACATTTTGAGAACATCATCAGTTCTCTTTCTTGAACTTTTATATTTTTGCTTTTCATTTTCTTTCATCTTTTAAAGAGCTGAATTCTTCTCCTTTTCTTTTTGTTCATTCTTTCTTTCTTTCTATCTTTCTTTCTTTCTTTCCATCTTTCTTTATTTCTTTCTTCCTTTCTTCCTTCCTTTCTTTCTTTCTTTCTTTCTTTCTTTCTTTCTTTCTTTCTTTCTTTCTTTTTTTTTCCTCCACCTCTGCATTTGCCTCCCCCTTCTTCCTCCTCTTTCATTTTAGGTACATAAATGTGATATGTTTCCCCATCTTTAAAAATACTTGTCTATTTTTCATATGTGAAAACAACTTGCCCAGATATACCAGTCTCAGACCCCCTTATTTTTATATCTAAACTCTATATGTTGAATGCTAGCCTTTGGTTTAAAACCAGTACCTGACTAATTTATAAATAACAAGTCTTTCCTTGTGTATATGTATACAATTTACTTTTTTCAACTAAAAATGTTATCAAGAAATTCTATGATTTCCCCAAAATTATCACAACTATTCAAAATGCATATGTTGGGATTTTTCTTTTTCAGAACAACTCTGCTTGCTTCCATGATTATTCTAGAGTCCATGATTTTATATAACCCACTCCATTTCTCAAGATAGTTATTTGTACATGTGGGTCTGAATCAGATCCAGAGATAGATTTTTCTTGCTCAATTTTATTTATTTCTGTGAAAGCCTTGATTACTGCGGTAAGAAATTCATGAGCAATCAGTGCTTTTTATTGGTCTAATCATAAAACTTTTAAAGCACTCTTATTTATTCCTCATAACAGCCCTGTAGTGTAAGCAAACTAGATATTAATTTTGAAAGAAGAATTTCAAAAGCTTTCTCTAGCATGAACACACTGTGTGCCAGGCAATGGGGAAATAGCACTGAACCACAAACACAAAAATATCTGTTCTCATCGACTTGTCTAATGGAGTAAAGGCAATAGCAAAATAAATATACAAATACAGAGTCTAAATACTAAGCAACAAGAAGGAAAACATGAAGTGTTGTGGGGAGCATTTTAGTTAGGAGTCAGAGAAGGCTTACAGAGAAAGTATTTGTGCAGACTGACAAGAGAAGGAGGTAGCCCTGAAGATTTTCAGATCATTCAAGGCAGGTGGGCCAGTAAATGCAAATGTCCTGAAGGGGGCATACGCATTATGTGTTTAAGGGACAGAGAGAAAGGTGGTAGGGCAGGATTATGGAGTAGTATTAGGAGACAAAGTCAGAAAATTGAGATGGGGACAGATCATGTTGTACCTGGAAGGTCATAGGATGAATTCTGATGATTTTCTCTGACTGAGATGGTCTACCTCTGAAGTGGTCTAAGCAGACTGGAGTCACAAGGGGATTATATTTTTAAAGGACTGCTGTGGCCTCTATGTTGAAAGTAAATCTTAAAGGTGTAAGGGTGGAAAAAGGAGGAGTCACTTAGAGACTTATTTCAGGAATTTATGATGGTGTCTTTGTCCACATTACTGGTTCTGATTGAGGTGAGATGTGGCTGGTGCTGGTTATATCTGAAAGTAGGTGATTAGAATTTGCTGATTAACCCAAGGTGGGTTATGACATAGAGAGAATTCAACAATAACTAATGGGAAGACATTGTTTTCTCTGACTGGTGTTGGAAGACCACCAGAGAGGTCAGTCTGGTGAATATGGTGGGGATGGATAACAGTAGTCAGCTTTTGACATGTTGATTTGGCAATGCTTATTAGACATTCAAGTAAACATCATAAAGGCCACTGAAGCTACAATTGTGTAGTTAAATGCCGAGGTCCAACATAAGAATATAAATTTCAGAATGATGGATCAGCTTTATGTGGTATTTAAATCTCAGGGTGAATGAGATTACGTAGTGATGAGTGTAAATAGAAAAGAGAGGTCCAAAGACAGACTCCTGGGGTTCTCCAGCATTTAGAAGCCCTGGATAGGAGGAGGAATCAACAAAAGATCAACCAGAAATGTAGAAGACAGGGAATATAGTCAATAATGCTGTAACAACGTAGAACAGCGGCAGAACGGTGGCAGATGGCAACTAAACTTACTGTGGTGACCATTTTGTACTGTATATAGATATCAAATCATTATGTCGCATACTTGAAACTAATACAATATCGTATGTCAATTATTCTTCAGTAGCAAGGGGGGGGAAGAAATGTAGGGAGAAAAAGGGAAAAATGAATGACACAATTTCACACAAGGAAATGAAGAGAGTATTTCCAGAGAAAGACATGACCACACCGTCAAAAGCTGCTGTTAACAATGTCCACAATAGCCAAACTGTGGAAAGAGCCAAGGTGTCCATCCACAGATGAATGGATAAAGCAGAGGTGGTATATATACACACACACACACAATGGAATATTATGCAGCCCTCAAAAGGAATGAAATCTTGCCATTTGCAACGACGTGGATGGAACTGGAGAGTGTTATGCTGAGCGAAATAAGTCAATCAGAGAAAGACATGTATCATATGACCTCACTGATATGAGGAATTCTTAATCTCAGGAAACAAACTGAGTGTTGCTGGAGTGGTGGGGGTGGGAGGGATGGCGTGGCTGGGTGATAGACATTGGAGAGGGTATGTGCTATGGTGGGCGCTGGGAATTGTGCAAGACTGTTGAATCACAGATCTGTACCTCTGAAACAAATAATACAATATATGTTAAAAAAAAAGATAGCAGGAGGGGAAGAATGAAGGAGGGAAATCAGAGGGGGGAGACGAACCATGAGAGACAATGGACTCTGAAAAACAAACTGGGTGTTCTAGAGAGGAGGAGCGTGGGGGGATGGATTAGCCTGGTGATGGGTATTAAAGAGGGCACGTTCTGCATGGAGCACTGGGTGTTATGCACAAACAATGAATCATGGAACACTACATCAAAAACTAATGATGTTATGTATGGTGATTAATATAACAATAAAAATTTTTAAAAAGCCGCTGTTAATTCACAAGTAATGGAAAATGGACATGACATTGCATCTGGTGATAAGAGGTAACAGGGGAGAAGGTAGAATACATGAGCAGAAATTTTGTTCGGTCAGTAGATACAGTGGTGACAGTTTGTGCTGGTTGCTTTAAGCTTGTGAAGGAAGAAGAATGAGGTTGGTAGAAGAGCAGTAAATATAGAATAGTCTAGAGGAGTGATCGGAAGAAGGAGCAGGAGGCTGAAGCTGGGTGGGCAGTACTCAGAGCGCAGCTAGTTTAGATATCTTGAATTTCAAGAGGGACCAGGCAACAGGGTTGGTGCTTTCCCTGCAAACCATTGTTAGCAGCTTGGGTTCCATTCTGAGCCCTGAATGGAGATGAGGATTTGACCAGGAGCCAGAGGACAAGAGAGTGGTTCCTGGATACAAGGCAGCATGTATGATGATCAATATTATAAAGGTGAGCTTGAAGCAGAAGCAATGCTTTAGTTCTTGGTCCAAAGAGAAAATGAATGTAACAGTTGGGTGGGGGGATATCTCACCTATTTATCTCTTGATCTTTGTCTTCACACTATATGAACTCAATAAGGTATAGATTGGCTTATGTGGTTTTCTGTTTCTGCATTTTATTTTGTAATAAAAAGATAAGTAACAATGATTTCAAATATATATATAATAAAAAGAAATACATATTTTTAAAGATATTCATTAAACGTAGTAATTCTTTATTTATTTTTCCCATCTTGAAAGTTGGTAAAAATCAAACTAATATTCCAGGCCTAATGGAGCATTTGGTTTTTATTTTTTTTTATTTTTTTTAAAGATTTTATTTATTTATTGAGAGAGAGAGAGAGAGAATGGTAGAGAGAGAGCATGAGAGGGAGGAAGGTCAGAGGGAGAAGCAGGCTCCCCGCCGAGCAGGGAGCCCGATGTGGGACTTGATCCCGGGACTCCAGGATCGTGACCTGAGCTGAAGGCAGTCGCTTAACCAGCTGAGCCACCCAGGCGCCCAGCACGTTTGTTTTTTAAAGGAATGATATTAAGGCCTACCTGGCATCCTGGCTGTGATTACATTTCAAAAGTGGTAGATACTGCTATTCAACTTTCCGAGGATCAATATGGCCTAAAGAAGGATAATAATCAAAACAGATTTTGGCCCCCAAATAAGTAGCAGTTGGGAAATTATACTACTCTCCATCAGAGTTTCACCATACTATTAAAAGAAATTCTAAAAGGTACATCTTAGCATATAAAGCTCTAATCAAACTTTATCAAACTTTATCTTTGCTTAATAGGAGTCACAAGACCTATTTTACTGTAAAAAAATATTTTTTGAGCATTTCATATTAAAGTGTTCTGAAGAACAGGCTTTAGAAGCTCCCCGTCCCTGTTCTCCCTGTGTACTCATCCCTCCTTGCTTCAAGGCCACACTCTGTGAGTCTGCAGGGCTCCCTGAACAGAATGACCCTGCCTCTTTTCTCCCTGCTCCAAGATGTCCAGCCCCATCCTCATCAAGTGCTCCATGAAGTCCCCAGATGGGTAGGGCCTCTGGTAGCACAAAATATACCACATTCTAACTGTACAGATATAAATGCATGATCCAACCACACAGTGGGGGAATCTGATAAAAGTCATCACCCATATTTCATCTTCTAGAAAATGAATATTCTGAAAAACTAAGACATTTTCCAAACCCATAGGAGAAATGTAAATTCTTGTCTTCCAAATCCTGTGCATACCCCAGCGTTTGTGGAATGAACACTATGTTGAGTATATTTTCCAGGGGCCGAGGGTCATTGCTTACCCAAGCTGATGGCCATTCCCTGACTTGGATATTGTCCCAAGTACATGTCTTGGAATCAGTGCACCTGTGACACATTTTCTTGGGTGGACACAGTAATGATTCTCCAAAGCTGTGCTTGGTTTGGCCTTTTCATTTATGTTGGCCTTTTTTGCATTTTAGGTGCATATTATGTCAACATGTAACTAGACATAATTGCACATTAAGGATATGGAGTATTTAATTAAGTCTTATAAAAAACCGGTAATAGAACTATCTTTAACCAAATGGACATGTGATTATTATCCTGTATTTTTAGAACACACCAATTCAATATTATATACCACTGATACTGAGAAGCTCTGACTTACACATGTTTTAAATTATTCCTCCCTCATTTGAGGTTCTGTTTCCTTTCATTTAGCCCTCTGTGGAGATGAATTAACAGCTGACTGCTTGCCTCAGAAACTAAGCCTGCATAACACCTGAATATTGTTACTTAATCTTAAATTTATGAGCATAGGGGGCCTTAATTAAAATATTTATTTACTTCCCTAAAGTCATATTTTTCTCACGTAATAATTTCTTTGAAATCCACTAGACTATCCCCAGTGTGTTCCATATCTCCTTTAGCTATGAAAGTGGGAAGTGGTTCAAGGATCTCATTATAATAAAAATCCTAGTGGCTGTGTAGCCTAACCAACCATCTGAAGTTTCAGTGCTCACCATGACACGCTCATCTGGTGGTCATCAGACTCATCTGAATGCCTGTGACAGCCCGGAACTCAATATTCCCCCTGCAGACGGCTCTACCTGATAAAAATCTCTATTGAGCCAAAATCCATTTATCCCTTCCTCGGTGTGCTCTGCACGAGACTTCAAAGCCACAGAGAAAAAGTCGAACGTTGCTTCTTCCCACTGTCCCCCAAAGGCCTGCCCTTATCAACTTTTGACTCCTGTTTTCTGTCCTCACCAGTCCTTCAACATTTCTTCTATGGCTCAAAGCCTTTTCCATTTTCATGACCAATTCTGATTATATCCTCAAGCTTCTCTATCCCTTCTAAGTAACAAAGCCCAGATGTAATGGGTGGGATTGTTTGACTCAGCCAGGATAGAATGTAATTATCATCCACCTCATCTCACTTCATTGTTAATGCAGGCAAATACGGTACTCACTTTTCTATGACCCCATCTTGCTGTTGACTAATGCCGTGTTTACTGTTAACACAGATGAGATGAAGTTCAGTACGGAGAAGTGATATTTACTCAGTTTTAATGTTATGTTCTATCTAGTGTATCAAACTCAAACCATGTGATATTTGCCTTGAGTGAGAAAAACATATTTGAAACTTTTTAAACCTTTACCTCCATGAACTTGAGATCCAGCACAGTCTTTGCTCTCTAATAAATTCTATCGTTTATCTTCTTCTTGAGTCTTCTACTCATTAAATTGTGATCTTTTTTTCCAGTACAAGTGTCTGTAAAATACGATGATGCATTTGTTCGGTAACATGCCCCAAGGCTGTTTCTCTCCTAATCAGTATATATTTAGCTCCCAGCAATGAGACCTCAGTCAGAGTCTACCCAAGTGTTTAGCTCTGAGTGGTGGCTTAGCAGGAATCCAGATTAAGTTACTAAATCTTGACAGAAATGCTAAAGGCATTTTGCTTACAAAGTTGATCCATTTGAGTGCAAACATTAAGTGGAAGTTGGAAATGAGAAAAAAAACTATTCACTGAAATATAATTTGAAATCTAGCAGATATATTAAGCAGAAAAATGAATTAAAGATAAATAATGGAACAACTTCAAATTAAGAATAGTCATAAAAGGTGTGAAGATTAACATTCCCGATAATAAATGGCAAATTAACCATTAGAAAGTAGGTCTGTATTATGTAAATTGGAGATAGAGAAGATAAATTTGTTGCCTATGTGTGAGCAGGTTTAAAGTGGGAGGTTTTTAAGCTTGCTTGGCCACATGTGTAGGCCATTGATTAATCTGTGAACTGAAGCATGTCAACTGGTCAGACCTGAGACAGAGTTAGTGGTAATCATACTTACGTACTTGCTGACTTCCTATTTCTAGTGTGAGTCTATATGCAAACTGGGAAATGAACAGTTCACATTTATTGTCCCGTTGAAATTTTTAAAAGCACCCCATTTGATGGCTGCATCTAAAGGAATGAGATCTTGCCATTTGCAACGACGTGGATGGAACTGGAGGGTGTTATGCTGAGCAAAATAAGTCAATCAGAGAAAGACATGAATCATATGACCTCACTGATATGAGGAATTCTTAATCTCAGGAAACAAACTGAGGGTTGCTGGAGTGGTGGGGGGTGGGAGGGATGGGGTGGCTGGGTGATAGACATTGGGGAAGGTGCCTGCTATGGTGAGCGCTGTGAAGTGTGCAAGACTGTTGAATCACAGATCTGTACTTCTGAAACAAATAATGCAACATATGTTTAAAAAAAAAAAGATAGCAGGAGGAGAAGAATGAAGTGGGGGAAATCGGAGGGGGAGACAAACCATGAGAGACTCTGGACTCTGAGAAACAAACTGAAGATTCTAGAGGGAAGGCGGGTGGGCAGATGGGTTAGCCCAGTGATGGGTATTAAGGAGGGCACATTCTGCATGGAGCACTGGGTGTTATATGCAAACAATGAATCATGGAACGCTACCTCACAAACTAATGATGTCATGTATGGTGATTAACATAATAATAAAAAAATTAAAAAAGAAAAAAAGAAAAAAAAACTAAAAGCACCCCATTTTACTTTCAAATATGTGTTCCAGTTTGGATGAGACATTGGAGGATCACTCTCCTTATATCCCAGAGGCCAGAAAGGATATGAGGAGACAGGCTGGAAAGGAGGAGATGATACTCTTGTCTTGTTCATCCTGCCTTCTGCTTCAGCACTTGAGATGTTGGGAGATGCATCCGGGGGTTGCCACCTTTCTGGTTTTCACCTCCCACCCTGCCTCCTTGCTTTCTACTAAGCAGGAGCCAGGGTGACAGGAGGAAGGATGCCCTGCTTTTGACATGGAATCTTTTCAAACAGGTCCTGAGGCAATGGGTGATGTTTTTGTAAGCAGACCAGGTCATTGTAGATGTATTTATAGCTGTTTGTGCCATGAAAGTTTTCCATGAACTTTGAATCAAATACTTCTACATTTTCATTTACATACCTGTATAAAGTAGCAGGGACAGAATAAAAGTACATAAAATAATCAAGGGATGTTTTATCCCAGTGCTCCCACACCCCAAAATGCAATTAGATGCATGAAACTATAACAAGGTAAACATTTGGTTATCTACATTAAAGGATGAGGGAAACAAAGAAAGCATAAAGAAGTCAAAGCAGTGAATAAAGTCAAATCTACTTATCTTAGGCAATTTATATCCTAGTCATGAGGGGTGATAGAGCAGAGTAGTTAAAATCGTGGATGTAAATACTGTCTATTATTAGCCATTTGACCTAGGTCAAGTTATATAACCTGTCAAGACCTCGGTTTCCTTAACTGTAAAATGGAAATAGTAATAGTATGTGCAGCAAGGAGTCACATAAAGATTAAATCAGTAAATGTAAATACGTGGAAGGGTACCTTGAGAAAGGAAAATAAATAACAAGGTGACATTAAGTTCATTAAGAATCAATTTATCTTGTCTTTACTCAGAACCTATTAATGGATATTGTGAAAGTGATTTGTTTTTAAAGTTTCAACATTGTAAAATTTTAACATTCTAAGCTGAGTTATCTAATTTCCAAATCCTTGGAAAAATTTAAGAAGACTTTTGGAAATAGGGAAACTAAATTCCATGGCAGCAGTATAATGGCTGACCTTTATGTGAAGGAGAAAAAAAAAAATTATACCATGTGTATTCAAAGCAAAAAAATCATAGCATGAGTTTGAAAATTTAGTAAGCAAAAAAGAAGTCTATTTATGCCCTAGTTTTCTGGAGACATTAGGATATATCGAAGTAATAAATTCTCAGTGTGCAACAGAGAGTCCCATGAAGAGGAAAATGTCCTTCTTTGATTATCAAGGCAGGAAATTGACAATGTACTTTCCAAAAGATACCAGTGAGATACCTATTTCAGCTTTGTTAAAAAAAAAAATCAGTTATCTGGAAAACGGAATCTGTTTTGGGGATTCCTAGAAATATTAGAAAAGAAGGGGGTGGTTAGAATGGAGCATGTAGAGAAATTTGATAAACATGCTAAACTTTTGTACTTAATTTTTATTTCATTCTTTATTTTTCAGTAATGTGTTCTGGTCTGTTTCACTAAGATGGCTTTTGAAAACTAAAAAGAATAGAAAAAAGGTAATGTTTCAGGAGCTCTTGATGAAAACTAATGAAGAGGATCTAAGTAAGGGAATCTGACAGTTGGAATGAAAAGTGGGGAAGAATGCAGAGACATTGTTGACATAGATGTAAGTAACCAGATAATTGACTTTTCAGGGGCAGCCTGGGCCTGTGACCCGGACCCAGTGGAAGCCACTGTCAGCCCTTATCATATCTCAGTTTAATAATATTTTTTTCAGGAGAATTCTGGGAAGCCAGTGTCCCCACACACAGCAGAAAATCAGACTGTGCATTCAATGTGTCTGTTATTAAATCTAATGTGTTTCTCCACTGGCCTGGCCGGTGCTCTGCTTTCACAACCTACAACATCTTCCCAAATCTCTCTATTATTATGACCATTGTAGTTCTTACACTTACATCCTACATTTGATTTTCAACAAAACAATAACCATAGTTAGTCAAATATCTTTTTCTTTTCCCTCAACATGACTCAGAAATATTCTTTTCTTCTTTCTACTTACAATTAACTGGTGGCAACTGCTTGGAAGTGGGAAATCAGGAAAGTGAAGTTATGCAAAAAAAGAAGATGAGGGAAGAGTCAAGAGTTGCAAAATTGAGGGCTGCATGTGCAGGAAGGATGGAAGTACTGATCTGAGAACACTGAATCCAGGGACAGACCTAAGTTGAGAGTCTAAGTAAAGAGAAGACTTTTATTTTAGAGACGTTGAATTAGCAGCCTAATGTGGCACTGTGGACTGGGGTCTACAGGTGTTCTGCAGGTATTCTAATTTTCATCTTTGGAGCTCTGGAGAAATGTCAAATGCAAAGATATAGATGGAAGATGAACTGAGTGGTTAACAGTTGGGTCCTACCAGAAAAAGCTATTTTTCTAGGAGAACAGTGGAAAAAGCTAAGCACTGAGTAACTTAAGTGGTGATTGAAGAAGAAAAACCAGAAAAGAAGACTAAAAGGATCAAGTAAAGAGATTAGAAAGAGAGAAAGAGACTCCAGATTCTTCAGAAGTCAAACAATAGGAGGATTATAATACTGAAAGAGTAGACAAAAGTGTGACATAACTCATGTGATTGCAATAAATCTACTAAGTAAGGTAAGATATTATTGGTTTGTCAATTAGAAAGTGTAATGAAATTTAAGAAGTCGAGTCCATGGAATTGGATTGTAAATCGTTAAGGGAGAAGTGGGAACATTTATTGCTTAAAAAATTATTTTGTGATCAAGTAATTAAAAAGAAAGAAACAAACAAAAACACCCCAGTATGTAGCATGTTCCCCTAATTACCATGTGGTTAACAATATTAACAGGTACAGTGGTGATTTTTCCCTGCTGTTAATTGCATGCAGAAAAAGCAAAGACAACAATATTAACACTGTATTTAGCTTCCTAGACCATCAGTGACATCCCAAGCCTTGACATCCCAAGACATCTATGCCTAAGATTTTCAATACAATTATATATATTTATTGATATTTGGCTGAATGAAATGAAGTTAGACCTGACAGATTATCATAAGCAGAAATAAGAAGAGTACACACTTTACTTATCTGCACTATTTGTGCCATTAAAAAGGTACCTAAATGTAATCTCACTTCAAGAACTTTTAGATGGAATGCAGAGAAATTGAGTCTTTGAATATCTGAAAGCATATCAATCTTGTTGTCAGACTTGATTAATATTTTGGCTAAGTATAGAAATCTAACCTCAAAACTGTTTCGCCAAGAATATGAAGGCCATTTCTCCAGCATTTTCTAATATATATTGTTGCCTGTACAGGTTTTTTGTTCTGGTCCTATTTCTTACTGTTTTTGCAGAAAAAAAAAATGTTGCTCTCCACCTTTTTTTTCTTATTCTTTTTCTCTCTCTGGAAGCTTTAAGGACTTTCATTTTTAAAGTTGGGGCCTTGTATTTTTCTCCCGGTGTGCCATTTGATGAATTATGTCATCATAAAGACCTGGCTTTTGTTAGTCCTTAGGAAGATTGTTTCTTTCATCCATTATTTTCCTTTTTCATTTCTCTATTCTGTATTTCTGGAATTAGATATATATCACTTGTACTTATTTTTCATGCCCCTTAAATTTTCTCTCCTTCATTACATATTTTTAAATTTCTGTTTATGTTGAATTTCTGTCATTTATATTTTAGGATTCATTTTATTGCTTTTTAATAGTTGTCCTCTTATATTTATTTTACAACATTATTTTCTTATTTTCTAGTTATTATATTATCATTATTTTTACTTAGTAGCCTATTTTTCTGTACTAGTTTTTTTTTCAATATTTTAACAACTTTGCTTTTTTTTCCTCATGACTTATTTGTTTCCTTTATTAATTGCATTAATTTCTTGCTGCAATTACATCTTGATTCTTTCCTTTTGCACTGTTTTCCTCAAATATCTGTTAATCCTTGGATTTCCAATCACTGTTTATGAGTAAATGCAGGGGAAGTAAACTATGGTCTGTGACCTATTCCAGCCTGCTACCTGGTTCCATGAATAAAGTTGTTTGTTTCTTTGCTTGTTTGCTTTAATACATTCATAGCAATTCATTCATATATTATCTGTGATCTATGGTAGCTTTCTTGATACAATAGCAAATTTAAATAGTTGCCACAGAGACCATATGGCCCTCTGAGCTTAAAATATTTGCTATACAACCCTTTAGTATAGACCCCAGAATTAAAAGATGCCAGGTTTTTTTTATTAAAGATTTTTATTTATTTATTTGACAGAGAGAGACACAGTGAGAGAGGGGAATGCAAGCAGGGGGAAACGACAGAGCCACCCAGGCGCCCCTAAAAGATGTCAGTTTTAAGTGTCCTCTGTGAGTTGGCACTGGCCTGTTTTCAGGGTTTTTTTCTCCTTTTAGTGGAAATTTTGTCAGCAGGCTCTGTGGAAATAGGTGGGGCCTGTGGGCTCTTTGCTTTCGCTTTCGAACAGGCAAGTCAGAATAGAGACCTCAGTTCTATTTGCTAAAATAAAGCATTCTTTTAAAAGATAAGGACTTGAGTATCCTTTGCTTTTGGAAAAACCTAATTAGCATTTCTACTTATTTGCATTTTCCCCTTATGTTTATTATTTCTGTCTGAAATTACCTCAGATTATTTTCTGCTCCTCTTTGGGACCAGGAAACATGTCTCTCAAATGCAGTTCTCAGGGTTTAGCTGGAGGGAAAACAGTGTCACTTGTCATTTCAGTTCATGGTCATTAATAATGAACTTATTCGCTCATGATCTTGAAAGCTAGCCTACAGCCCATTACCACTTTCTGTTGCATTCAGGATTTAAAATGTCTGTAGCACTCAGTTGGAAAGAGCCATTCTTATTCTGGAATGGTCAGCTGTGGTCCCATTGACAGTCAGTCCAGTGCCATCCAGTTTCTGGCCCCCCAGGTCCTGTGAGAATCCACAGCCTTCACCGAGTCCCCTTGCCTGTTTGAAAGCATTGCTGCAGGAACTTTCTTTGTCTTGTATTCTTCCTGCTAAGCTAAAGAGACCTTGTTGGTTTGGCTTGACCACAATCTGAAAGTCAAATTCTGCAAAATAAAACACAAGTGGAAAAATATTTTGTCCAAGAATCATTGTTTAAAAATATGTCCATTACTATTGACTCTTTTTTTTTTTTTTTGCCCCCGTAATATTCAAGTTAAGGGCAGGCACTGCTCTCTCAATAGAGCCTGTCCTTGATTTACCTCATGGGAGGCTGGGGAGTGTCTGATGTCTGGACTCTGGAATTGGATGGTCTGGACTTATGTCTAGCTCTGTCACCTTCTTGTTATGTGACCTTCAACAAGTTACTTAAACTCCTGTGTATTAGCTTCTTAATATGTATAATGAAGATAATATCAATACCTCACAGGATTGTTTTGAGGATGAAATGAGTCGATACACAGAAAGACCTTCTATCAGTAGCTGGCACTCAGCATTTGTGCCATGTATCTGTTTGCTAATATTGTGATGTCGATAATGACAATTATGGTAATGAGGTAATGTTGAACACAGTCACAGCCTTATCTACTGAGAAAACAAACTTTTACATACATTCAGTACATTTAAATAAAAATAAATGAGATAGAACTCAAGGTGTGCACTTTTTAGTTGTTTTGTGTTATACCTAAGTGAAATTGCTAGGGATTTGGTATCTCAACATGGGAAAATGGAAAGCATTCTTGTAGATGCATAGATGTAAGTTCTGCAGAACTGCAGACTAATAGCAGAAGTTACATTATCATGGATCCAAAGGGACAATCAGCTGCAAAGTGCCTGAGATCAACATATACATAGTAGCCAAAGCTACTAATGGATTTAGTGATAAATGGAATTTATTCAAAATACAACATTTCTAAAAAAATATGTCTTAAGTCACTCCTTCCCTTTAAATCTGGAGTGGTAAAACTACCAGCACGATATTATTTCCCAAGTGCATATTTTAGCAATAGAAAAGTTGTAACTATATGCGAGAACTGATTCCTGTCATTTTATTTTACCCGAAATATTTAAGAATGCGTGTTGGGGTTGAAAGAAAAGAGCCAAGGAAACAAAGATAGACCAACAAACATTATCTTGTGATGGGGACAAAGGCTGTTATCCTTTCAGAACTTGTCTTTGCATCCTTTAGGGCTTCTGTCTCTCTGAGCTGGGGTCTCAAATCCATCCACAACTGCTGGAGTGTTTCAGGCATGACCTGTAAAGCCAACATTTCCTCGATTTCCTTGGGGCTTTCACAATTTCATGACTACTGGTATCCTACCTGCCAGATCTGAATCCATTGCAGTCAGGTCCTATGAAGAAGGAAGGAACCATGGTCCTAAAGTAAGTAACACATAATGTCTTTTAATGCCTCTCTCGGGTATACCCCATGCCTTGCTCCAACCCAAATACTTGCACATGCTTGTGACAATATTTAAGCTCACAACAAACATGGAAGTTGAGACTGTGATGCACAAATTCAATAATTTATTAAGTAAATAATTTAATACACATATTGATTAAATTATATTTCAACCCCTGTGTAGTTAACCTACTTTAAGATTCAAATTATTGGTCACATATATAGTACCACCATTCCTTAACTCTATAAACGCACATTTGTGAAATTGTGTTCTTCACAAAACACTTAACATTGGACAGTCACATTAGTTTCACATGCTTGTCTTTGAGTGAAGGGATGAAATTATACAGTTTCTAAATTTCTAGAGGTCTTCATTCTAATTATCCAAAAATGTTGATATCAGTCTGGATTAAACTGAGGGGTCACCACATCTATAAATATAATACAAATATTTTCTGAAGATCTCTAAACTTCTAAGAAAAAAAAATTAGTATAAAGAGAAGGAAGTTAATATAAATTAAAAGGAATGTAGGTGGGGAAAAATAAGGTGCCTTCAGTCATGAGAATAAGTTTATGTGTCTGTAGGTAAAGACAAAGAAAATGGGCAGAAAGTCTTTTCCCCTCTGGGATTAAGGCCCCAGGAATTATTGAACTCAATATCATGAGAAGACAAAAATAGTAATTTCATTGCATTTTTAAGTTAATATCTTTAGCACAGCACAATTATTACTATAATTATCCCTGCTATACTTGGCAGTTTTATATAATCTTAAATTTATTCATTCTCTGAATAAAGTTGATATAGTTTATTTTCCTGCCGACAGAATACAACCCTCAAATAATTTCTGAACTACACTTTAAGGAAAAAAAAATTATCATTAAATATTTCATTTGCAAGACCCTTTTTAATTATATAATGATATACAATGCATTTTATGCTTTCATAGACCCTACACATTGTAGTGTATTAAAGAAATCTCAATAAAGCTATGCTGTCTGTCCAGATTACAATGAAAATAAGAAAGCAGATTACAATAAAATAAGAACACTCTGCCGTGTTCACTGCAGAGTGGCTTGGAGAGTACCTCATACATAGCAAATAGTAATAAATAGATATATGTTTAATTGATTAATTCAGCTATCTGTAATATATTATTTATTAAGTGGACAAAAGATGGAAGGGCAAACTCCATAAATGTTACTTTATAAAGTAATTATTAGCAAGTCTAAGGTCAGCAATTAAAAATGAGGTAAACAAGATCTATCCTGCTCCCCCCACCGCTCCTCTCTCCCCCACCAAAAAAAGCCAGACTTTCTTAATGACCACTTTAGATTGTATTCTCTGAATCTGCATGAAAGAAAGTCGAGTTTTTTAGTCATTGAATATTCATATCAACTAAGAGGTATGTTTTAAAATATACCTGGGAATCTAGGGGTGCCTGCGTGGTTCAGTCAGTTATGTGACTGACTCTTGATTTTGGTTCAGGTCATGATCTCAGAGTCCTGAGATCGAACCCCGTGTCCGGCTTCCTGCTTAGCAGAGAGTCTGCTTGGGGATTCTCTCTTTCTCTCCTTCGCCCCTCCCCCTGTTCTCTCTCTCTCTCAAATAAATGAACAAATCTTAATAAAATAAAATAAAATGTACCTGAGAAATTGTTTTAGTCAGTTATAATAAGACAACAAACACAGAGGGGCTGGTGCCATTGACAGAAGAATTTACGACTTTTAGTTCCCAAGGATAGGAGACCCACCATGCCCCCAGGGGGAAAGACCAGACATGGTCAGAAGGCAGCAGGAGTGAGGGGAAGCAATACAAAGCCTCAACTGTGCTTTACCTGGGGAGGAATGGGCAAGGCAGGGTAACCACTGAGCAAGCCTGAGTTGGGATAGTTTGAATAATCTCAGTGGGCTCTCAGCTAGAGGGTCTGTGTGTAGTTGTCTGGAGCCTGGTCCTGGGATGATTTGGGGCAGGGAGAATATTGGCTTGATGTGAGAGATAGATAAGGGAGACTGTTTAGGTAATGGGCTCTGGATGGGTTGGTTTGCATATAAAAGGTGTGCTCACAGGCAAGTTGTTTCCTATATTTAGGAATTAACTAGCTTTGGGAGAGGCATCCCTCCTCTCAGAGTACCCAAGCCCCAAGCTGTCAAAGCATTATAAAACAAAAACATGATTAATGCAAGAGTCCAGATGTACTTCGGGAATTTTACACTCATTTTCTAGTGCTTATTTGCACTAGAATTAATGCAAGAGTACAGATGTACTTTGGGAATTTTATACTCATTTTTCTAGCACTTATTTGCATACTAGTTTTAGGATGTACACATAAGTTAACACAGTTCCTCATAAATAAAATATAAAAGGAATCTTATCTAAATATATGATGTAGTGATAAATAAAGTTGGATATTGAATGTGAAGGTGCCATATCTTATGCCTGAAATTTATTCAGTTTGGGGTACAAAGCAATTCTTAGGGCCAGGGTTTACTTCCTTTGATAAGTAGGGCTTTTTTTGACATCTGTTTATCACATGGCCATGCTGGGCACTATTAATAGAACAGAATAAGAAATAAGCAAGAATGTATGAGTGGGAGCTTCTGATTTCTGGTCTGGCACATAAGGCATATTGAAGTCATTACTCTTGTCCACATAGCAAGATAAAAGCTGAACAAAATGAAAATCAATGGCTCTTTTTAGATCCATGAGAGAATTAAAATCGCAGGGCAAATGGCTGCCCCCAGATTAGAGAAACATGGGTGGAAACAGAACCACAGAAGAGACTTAGCATGGGCAAGTTTAAGAAACTAAAACACCAGTGGGGCCCAGGGTTAGTAAAGCCCTCACACTTTTGTGAGTTTTGCCTCAAGTTGGACTACCAGGTTCTTACCTGGTAAAGACAAGAGAAAAATTTTCACTTGCTTCTAGCACTCCCAAAGTAGCCATTCTGAAATGTGTCTAGAGCTTTCTGTTTTTCTTAACAAGGCTGTCCTCATCAGAAACTATTTTTATCGAAGTTTAACCTACTAGGGTTTTGCCAGAACCTAACCTACCCGGGGGAATGGAAATGTCCAGCTTGTTTGCTCTAGCCTTTGATATGGTATAAGGAAAATAACCAACTCCAGTCTGTAACAGCCTTCTACATGGCAGAAAGTAAATACCCACTCTAGACCTCTCTAGCCTTCCTGTATCACCTGGGAGAGGGTGATGGGGACTGAGAAGCACTTGTGAGATCACAGTTCAGGGCAAAGTTTCACTAAAGACTAAGACCTAGTCACAGGACTAAAGAATGCTTCTCTTCCTCCTACACCTTACCACCACATCAGTACGATGCCTATATAGTAACAAGGGGATACAACTGAAATAATTGCATATTTTAGACCTTGTTGAAGAAGTCTCTGTGGAACACCAAAGATAGCAGAGAAGATGCAAACAAAGACACCAAGGGAAATTTTAGCCTCATACCTATTGGTATAGCAAAAATGTACATAGTCTCTAACTTCTAGCCAGTTATGCATAGAAGCCTACACTAAAGGCCTATTTGCTTTAGTTATTTTTATACAGACCATCATATCTGGCTTGCAACAACAACAAAAAAATTAAAAACACACTAAAAGACAAAAACAAACAAACATAATTTAAAGAGATGGGGTAAGCATCAGAACCAGAATTAGATACTACATAGACAATGTGGCAAGGACTGTAAAGGAAAGCATGTGGAAAACTGCAAAAACTGCAAAACAGAGGGGTAAGCAGAGAGATTGAAACTCTAAGAAGGAGCCAAAAGGAAATTCTAGGAATCAAAACACTGTAACAGAAATCAAAAATGCTTGGTCAGCTGACCAATAGTCTGTACACAGTTGAAGAAAGAAGTAATGTCAATATAAACTTGAAGTATGTGAGCTTGAAGTAATGTCAATATAAACTTCTAGAACTAAAGTGAAGAAAGAAGATAGAATGAAAATGGCAGAACGTGACTGTCAAGAACAAAGTAATAGTTACAAAACATGTGCCATGACATAATGGGAATTCTAGGAGGAGAAGAGAGAATGGGAAAGAAGAAATTTTTAAAGCAAAATGAGCATTTCTATAGCAAACCACAGACCTAGGAAGCTCACAGAAAACAAGCAAGATAAATACTAAAAGTCTACACCTAGTTGTTTCATATTCAAACTGCAGAAAGATAAAAGACAAAGAAAACTTCTTGAAAGAAGCCAGAGGGGAAAAAAGACATCTTACATATAGAGAAGCAAGGTTAAGAGTTATGTTGGACTTCTCTCCAGAAAGCAGGCAAATAAGAACAGTGCAGTGAAATATTTAGTGTTGAAAGCAGAAGTCAACAACTTGGACTTCTGTATACAATCAATCAATCAATCAATCAATAAATTACTCTTTAAAAGTGAAGAAGAAATGAAGACTTTCCCAGACAAGCAAACAATGAGAATTTGTCTCCAGCAGTCTCTTTTCTGATTTGTAAGAAATGGTAAGGCCTTCAGAAAGATAGAAGGTGATATAGGTCAGACATTTGGATCCACATAAAGAACAGAAGACTGTTAGAGAAGGAATCAATGAGGTAAATAAAACCTTTTGCTTTTCTTTACTTGATCCAAAGAATAAGAGCTGGGTCAAAATAATAATAGAAATATAGTGATTCTACCTGAAGGGAAATGAATAACGCAATGTTCTAATGGATAGGAATGAGGAACTGGAAATACCCAATCTTATAATAGATATTTTCACTAGCTGTGAAATGGTGTAGTGCTATCTGAGACAGGACTTGAATTCATTGTAAATGTATACTGCAACCTCATGAGCAATTGATTTAAAAAAAAGCATACTTTATGTGCTAAAAAATGAGAAAAATAGAATCATATTAAATGTTCATTTAAAACTATAGAAAACAGGTCTGGAGGAGCAAGATGGCGGAGGAGTAGGAGACCTGGATTTCGTCTGGTCTCAGGTATTCAGCTGAATAGGGATCAAACCATTCTGAACACCTACGAACTCAACAGGAGACCGAAGAAGAGAGTAGCAACAACTCTCTGAACAGAGAAGCGACCACTTACTGGAAGGTAGGACGTGCGGAGAAGTGAATCCGAGGTGATATTCGGGAGGATAGACGGCGGGGGAGGGGCCTCCATCGGCCGCTTCTGGCAAGTGCTAGAGCCGCGGAGCACAAAATCGGACCTTTTAGAAGTCGGCTCCGCGGAGGGACGTCGCTCCAGTGGCTAAGCGGGGGGTGGAACCCTCGCGGGACAGTGGGGTCTCAGGACCCTCGGGGTCACAGAAAGACCAGGGGTGCCTGAGTGCGGCAGAGCTCCCAGGGATCGGAGCGGGGAAGCCGGCTGCAGAGACGGAGCCGAGGCGCGGGCTCTCAGCTCGGGGTGGCCATAAACTGTGATCCACGGCCCAGTGGGGCCACTGCTCCTCCAGCAGGGACCCAACAAGCGGCAGAGCCGGGGAGACTCCCCTCCCTCCCCCGGGAGGAGGGGCGCGGGAGCGCACCGCAGGGATCTGCTGGGTTTGGAGACTCCACACGGGGTCGGGTGCCAGAGATAGAAACGCTCGGTCACAGGCCGGGTGAGCACGGAGTGCGGCCGGAGACCGGGGACACGGGAGGGACTGCTTTTCTCTGGGGGCGCACTGAGGAGTGGGGCCCCGAGTTCTCAGCTCCTCCGAGTGGAGATTGGGAGGCCACCATTTTCACCCTGGTCCTCCAAAGCTGTACCGAGAGCTTGCAGGGAACAAAAGCTCCTGAGAGCAAACCCGAGCAGCTTGCTTAGCCCGGACCGACAAGGGCGGGGCAATTCCGCCTCCGGCAAAGACATTTGGGAACCATGGCAACAGGCCCCTCCCCCAGAAGATCAGCGCGAACAGCCAGCAAGCCAAGACCAAGTTTACCAATCAAGGAGAACGAGAGAACTCCAGCGCTAGGGGAATGCTGCGCATAGAATTCATGGCTTTTTTTTTTACCATGATTCATTAGTTTTTCAAAGTTAATTTTTTTAACTGTTTTTTTTTTCATTTTTCTTTTTCCCTTTCTCAACCAACATCTTATCAATCCCTTTTTTAAAAAAAACATTTTTTATTTTTCATTTTTAGAGTCATATTTGATCCCTTCATAGTAGATACCCATATTTTTGACATATATATATAAGTTCTGTCTTTAATATTTTGAGATACAGTTTCTTCTAACAGATCAAAATATACTATAAATCACTAGTGTATGGCTTTGTTCTAGTCTCCTGCCTGATCACATTCTCTCCCTTTTTTTTTCTTGACTTATTTTTTTAAATCTTCTTTCTTTTTTCAAACAATTTCTTATCAATTCCTTTTAAAAATCTTTTATAATTTTCATCTTTACAGTCATCTTCCATCCCTTCATTGTATCAACCCTTATTTTGTACATATATAAGTCTTTCTTCCTTTAAAATTTTAGGAGGTACTTTATTCTAACAGACCAAAATACCCCCAAAATCTAGTGTGTAGCACTGATCTATGCACTAGTCTGATCATATTTGATCATATTCTGGTTTTTTTTGTTCTGTTTTTTTTTTTTTATCTTTTCCTTTTACTTTTTCTATTTTTTCTCTTTCTTTTTTCTTTCTTTTCCCGTGGTTTCAGGTCTTTTCTGATTTGTATAGACTATATTTGCTGGGGACGTTTTTACCCTGTTAGCATTTTGTTCTCTCATTCATCTATTCTCCTCTGGACAAAATGACAAGACGAAAAAATCACCTCAGCAAAAAGAACAAGAGGTAGTACTGTCTGCTAGGGACATACTCAATACGGACATTAGTAGGATGTCGGACCTAGAGTTCAGAACCATGATTTTAAAGATACTAGCTGGGCTTGAAAAAAGCGTGGAAGTTATTAGAGAAACCCTTTCTGGAGAAATAAAAAAACTAAAATCTAACCAAGTCAAAATCAAAAAGGCTATTCATGAGGTAGAATAAAAAATGGGGGCACTAACTGCTAGGATAAATGAGGCAGAATAGGGAATCAGCAATATAGACGAACAAATGATTGAAAATAAAGAGCTTGAGAAAAAGAGAGATAAGCAACTACAGGATCATGAGGGGAGAATTCGAGAGATAAGTGATACGATAAGATGAAACAACATTAGAATAATTGGGATCCCAGAAGAAGAAGAAAGAGAGAGAGGGGCAGAAGGTATATTGGAGCAAATAATAGCAGGAAACTTCCCCAATGTGGGGAAGGAAACAGGCATCAAAATCCAGGAGGCACAGAGAACCCCTCTCAAAATCAATAAAAATAGGTCAACACCCCAACATCTAATAGGAAAACTTAGGAGTCTCAGAGACAAAGAGAAAATCCTGATAGCAGCTTGGGAGAAGAGAAATGTAACCTACAATGGTAGAAACATTAGATTGGCAAGACACATATCCACAGAGACCTGGCAGGCCAGAAAGGACTGGCATGATATCTTCAGAGCACTAAACAAGAAAAATATGCAGCCAAGAATACTATATCCAGCTAGGCTGTCATTGAAAATAGAAGGAGAAATAAAAAGTTTCCAGTACAAACAAAAACTAAGAAATTAGCAAACACGAAACCAGCCCTACAAGAAATATTGAAAGGGGTCCCCTAAGCAAAAGAGAGCCTAAAAGCAGCATAGATCAGGAAGGAACACAGACAATATACAGTAAAAGTCACCTTACAGGCAATACAAAGGCACAAATTCCTATCTTTCAATAGTTACCCTGAAGGTAAATGGGCTAGGTGGGGCGCCTGGGTGGCTCAGTTGGTTAAGCGACTGCCTTCAGGTCAGCTCATGATCCCAGAGTCCTGGGATAGAGTCCCTCATCGGGCTCCCAGCTCAGCGGGGAGCCTACTTCTCCCTCTGACCATCTCGCCTCTCATGCTATTTCTCTCTCTCAAATAAAATATTAAAAAATAAAATAAAATAAAATAAAATGGGCTAAGTGCTCCAATCAAAAGACACAGGCTATCAGACTGGATTAAAAAACAAGACCCATCAATATGCTGTCTAAAGAGACTTATTGTAGACCAAAGACACCCCCACATTGAAAGTGAGGGGGTGGAAAACCATTTACAATACTAATGGATGCCAAAAAGAAGCTGGGGTGTCAAACCTTATATCAGACAAATTAGATTTTAAAACAAAGACTGTAGTAAGAGATGAAGAAAGACACAATATCCTACTTAAAGGGTCTATCCAACAAGTAGATCTAACAACTGTAAATATCTATGCCCCTAAAATGGAAGCAGCCAATTATATAAGGCACTTAATAACAAAAGCGAAGAAACACATCAACAACAATACAATAATAGTGGGGACTTGAACACCCCCCTGACTGAAATGGACAGATCATCTAAGCAAAAGATCAAAAAGAAAATAAAGACTTTAAATGACACACTGGACCAAATGGACTTCACAGACATATTCAGAACATTCCATCCCAAAGCAACGGAATACACATTCTTCTCTAGTGCCCATGGAACATTCTCCAGAAGTGATCACATCCTAGGTCACAAATCAGGTCTCAGCCGGTACCAAAAGATTAGGATTATTCCCTGCATATTTTCAGACCACAATGCTTTGAAATTAGAACTCAATCACAAGAGGAAAGTCAGAAAGAACTCAAATACATGGAGGCTAAAGAGCATCCTACTAAAGAATGAATGGGTCAGCCAGGAAATTAAAGAAGAATTAAAAAAATTCATGGAAGCCAATGAAAATGAAAACACAACTTTTCAAAATCTTTGGGATACAGCAAAGGCAGTCCTGAGAGGAAAGTATATAGGAATACAAGCCTTTTTCAAGAAATGAGAAAGGTCTCAAATATACAACCTAAATCTACACCTAAAGGAGCTAGAGAAAAAAACAGCAAATAAAGCCTAAATCCAGCAGGAGAAGAGAAATAATAAAGACCAGAGCAGACATCAATGAACTAGAAACCAAAAGAACAGGAGAACAGATCAACGAAACTAGGAGGTGGTTCTTCGAAAGAATGAACAAGATTGATAAACCCCTGGCCAGACTTATCAAAAAGAAAAAAGCAATGACCCAAATCAACAAAATCATGAATGAAAGAGGAGAGATCACAACCAACACCAAAGAAATACAAACAATTATAAGAACATATTATGAGCAACTCTATGCCAGCAAATTAGATAACCTGGAAGAAATGGATGCACTCCTAGAGATGTATCAACTACCAAAACTGAACCAGGAAGAAATAGAAAACCTGAACAGACCTATAACCACTAAGGAAATTGAAGCAGTCATCAAAAATCTCCCAACAAACAAAAGCCCAGGGCCAGACGGCTTCCCAGGGGAATTCTACCAAACATTTAAAGAAGAATTAATACCTAGTCTCCTGAAACTGTTCCAAAAAATAGAAATGGAAGGAGAACTTCCAAACTCATTTTATGAGGCCAGCATTACCTTGACCCCCAAGCCAGACAAAGACCCCATCAAAAAGGAGAATTACAGACCAATATCCTTGATGAACATGGATGCAAAAATTCTCACCAAAATACTCGCCAATAGGATCCAACAGAACATTAAAAGGATTATTCACCATGACCAAGTGGGATTTATCCCTGGGCTGCAAGGTTGGTTCAACATCCAGAAATCAATCAACGTGATACAAAACATTAACAAAAGAAAGAATAAGAATCATATGATCCTCTCAATGGATGCAGAAAAAGCATTTGACAAAGTACAGCATCCTTTGTTGATCAAAACTCTTCAGAGTATAGGGATAGAGGGTACATACCTCAATATCATAAAAGCCATCTATGAAAAACCCACAGCGAATATCATTCTCAATGTGGAAAAGCTTGAGTTTTTCCCCTAAGGTCAGGAACGCGGCAGGGATGTCCCATATCACCACCGCTATTAAACATAGTATTAGAAGTCCTAGCCACAGCAACCAGACAGCAAAAAGAAATCAAAGGCATCCAAATCGGCAAAGAAGTCAAATTGTCACTCTTTGCCGATGATATGATACTGTATGTGGAAAATCCAAAAGACTCCACCCCAAAACTTCTAGAACTCATACAGGAATTCAGTAAATTAGCAGGATATAAAATAAATGCACAGAAATCAGTGGCATTCCTCTACACCAACAACAAGACAGAAGAGAGATAAATCAAGGAGTCGATCCCATTTACAGTTGCACCCAAAACCATAAGATACCTAGGAATAAATTTATCCAAAGATGCAAAGGATCTGTACTCAGAAAACTATAAAATACTCATGAAAGGAATTGAAGAAGACACAAAGAAATGGAACAATGTTCCATGTGGTCATTGATTGGAAGAACCAACATTGTGAAGAAGTCAAAGCTACCTAGAGCAATCTACACATTCAATGCAATCCCCATCAAAATACCATCCACTTTTTTCAAAGAAATGGAACAAATAATCCTAAAGTTTGTATGGAACAACAAGAGACCCCAGATAGCCAGAGGAATGTTGAAAAAGAAAAGCAAAGCTGGCGGCATCACAATTCCGGACTTCTAGCTCTATTACAAAGCTGTCATCCTCAAGACAGTACAGTGCTCACACCAAAACAGACACATAGATCAATGGAACAAAATCGAGAGCCCAGAAATGGACCCTCAACTCTATGGTCAACTCATCTTTGACAAAGCAGGAAAGAATGTCCAATGGAAAAAAGACAGTCTCTTCAACAAATGGTGTTGGGAAAATTGGACAGCCACATGCAGAAGAATGAACCTGGACCATTTCCTTACACCACACACAAAAATAGACTCCAAATGGTTGAAAGACCTAAATGTGAGACAGGAGTCCATCAAAATCCTAAGGAAGAACACAGGGAGCAACCTCTTCGACCTCAGCCACAGCAACTTCTTCCTAGAAACATCGCCAAAGGCAAGGGAAGCAAGGGCAAAAATGAACTATTGGGATTTCCTCAAGACAAAAAGCTTTTGCACAGCAAAAGAAACAGTCCACAAAACCAAAAGGCAACCGACAGAATGGGAGAAAATATTTGCAAATGACATATCAGATAAAGGGCTAGTATCCAAAATCTATAAACAAGTTATCAAACTCAACACCCAAAGAATAATCCAACAAGAAATGGACAGAAGACTTGAACAGACATTTCTCCAAAGAAGACATCCAAATGGCCAACAGACACATGAAAAAGTGCTCAACATCGCTCAGCATCAGGGAAATCCAAATCAAAACCTCCATGAGATACCACCTCACACCAGTCAGAATGGCTAACATTAGCAAGTCAGGAAACGACAGATGTTGGCGGTGATGCGGAGAAAGGGGAACCCTCCTACACTGTTGGTGGGAATGCAAGCTGGTGCAACCCCTTTGGAAAACAGTATGGAGGTTCCTCAAACAGTTGTAAATAGAGCTGCCATATGATCCGGCAATTGCACTACTGGTTATTTACCACAAAGATACAAATGTATGGATCCGAAGGGGTACGTGCACCCCAATGTTTATAGCAGCAATGCCCACAATAGCCAAACTGTGGAAAGAGCCAAGATGTCCATCGACAGATGAATGTATAAAGAAGATGTGGCATATATATACAATGGAATATTATGCAGCCATCAAAAGGAATGAGATCTTGCCATTTGCTACGACGTGGATGGAGCAGGGTGTTAAGCTGAGTGAAAGAAGTCAATCAGAGAAAGACGTGTATCATATGACCTCACTGATATGAGGAATTCTTAATCTCAGGAAACAAACTGAGGGTTGCTGGAGTGGTGGGGCGTGGGAGGGATGGGGTGGTTGGGTGATAGTCACTGGGGAGGGTATGTGCTATGGTGAGCGTTGTGAATTGTGGAAGACTGTTCAATCTCAGATCTGTTCTTCTGAAACAAATAATGCAGTATATATTAAGAAAAAAAATGAAGAAAAAGATAGCAGGAGGGAAAGAATG
This sequence comes from Zalophus californianus, assembly GCF_009762305.2. Lineage (NCBI taxonomy): Eukaryota > Metazoa > Chordata > Mammalia > Carnivora > Otariidae > Zalophus > Zalophus californianus. Next base: position 6,446,235 of record NC_045606.1, on the reverse strand, counting down.
AAGTGGATCAAGTCTGAGGGGGAGACACAGCATGAGAGACGATGGACCCTGAAAAATAAACTCAGGGTTCTAGAGGGGCAGGGGTTGGGCGGATGGGTTATCCTGGTGGTGGGTATTAAAGAGGGCACATTCTGTGTGGAGCACTGGGTTTTATGCACAAACAATGAATCATGGAACACTACATCAAAAACTAATAATATAATGTATGGTGATTAACATAACAATAAAACATAAAAAAACTATAGAAAACAGGAAAAGAGTAGAAACCAAAAAACAAAACAAAGAACAAGAACTATAATAGAAACAGTAACTAATATGGTAGACATTAATTCCATCAATATTCAATATTCTAACAATAACCATTTTAAGTTTCCACAATCACCAATTAAAAGACAGAGATACACTAGATTTAAAAAAAGACAACTATATGTTGTCACAGTAGACACAAGTTCAATGTGAAGGGATGGGAAAAGATTTATCTTCCAAGTTTAATTAAAAGAAATTTGAACTAGCTATATTTATTACAGACAAAGCAGACTTCAGAGCAAGGAAAATTATCAAATTGGAAAAGGAGTATTACATATGATAAAAGGGCCAGTTTTTAGAGCAGCAAAATAATATGGGCAAACTGATGGGCTGCAAGGAGAGTGAGAAGAATACACTAACATGGTCGGAGACTTCAACATCCCTCTACGAGTAATTGGGAAATCAAGTGGGCAGAAAATCAGAAAAGACATAGCTGAACTGAACAGCAAAATCAATCAAACTGGATATAATTGACATTTATAGACTACTGCACCCAACACCAGCAGAATACACTTTCTTCTCAAGCTCACATGGAACATTGACCAAGTTAGATTACAGTCGGAGCCATAAAACACATCTTAATTTAAAAGAACAAAAAGTATACAAGTTTGTTCTTAGACCACAGTAAAATTAAACTAGACATCAATGACAGAAGAATAGTTAGAAAAACCTCCAAATACTTAGAGATTAATTGACACACTTTTAAATAACATATCGAACAAAGAAGTCTCAAAAGAAATTGAAAAATATTTTAAAATCAATGACCATGAAAATAATACAGCTTATCTAAATATGTGGAATGCAGTGAAAGCAGTGCTTAGAGGGAAATTTATAGCATTGAGGTAGACATTAAAAAAGGCACTTGAAATTTGTAAAGCCCTGAGATTTTGATATTTTATGTGACTCTATCTGATCATATCTGAGGGAATCTCTTTGAGCTGTTTTAATTGGCAAGGTCTACATCAATCAGTCAAGGGAGTGTTCAATGTTAATTGTGATCATTATTCCAATACGATCCCCCAGTAATATCAGTCCAACATCCATCCAGGACATCAATACTTCCATAGAAGCTCTGGCATCCATCACTCCAGTCAACCTCCCATGGTTCACAGTGTTACAAGCTACTGCTCTTTGTGTTCTGGCCACAGCATGGCAATATCAGCCTCTTCAAATAGCTATGGTTTCTTCTCTAACAGCAAGAAATCAAAACTTTCCCATAATGGAGATCATGAGCAGGTATTTCCTCCTCCCTGATATTGGCTATAATCAATCAGATAAAGATATTATATATATTTTGATCCAATAAGCATAGAAAACAAATAAAATGTGTTACTGAGCTCCCCACCCCCAACTCCATTTACCTGACAGCAGACCTAGAGCAGATGGTAGGAACAAGGAGGCTTGTAGTGTGGGAATAACACCTTGGGCCCAGAAGAAGCACGTCTTCTTTAAACCTCAGATAAACAAGAGTTTACATCTAGGACCAGTGGAGTTGATTGGTAAGAAAAATGTTGATTAGGGTGATTGTTGGAACTAGAACTTACTTCACATTCAATTTCCTTGGATTACAGGCTGAGGGCATAGGACAGAGGCAGTCATATCATGAAGGGATAGCACAGATGACTGCTACCATAAGTCCCACTGCATAAAGGGGAAATTAAGGCACTGATGGCTTAAGTCCTTGCTCAGGTTCTTGAGAGAATAAATCACATTGAGATTTGAATGTAGGCCCACTATATTGTTTTTCTTTCCCTATGCCAATTCTAAAGAGATTTTCATGCAGGTGATGAGGACTTTGGTAGAAATGTTTCCTCCTAACACCCCTCTCCCCGCATGAAGGTGACTTGAAAAGCAAGAAGTTATTGCTACCTGTTCCTTTGCATTCCACTGGACAGGTAATTCTCAGGTCCATGACAATTCAAAACTCCCACAGCACCTGTGAAAGGATCAAAACAAAACAGAACTGTGCTAGTTAGAAAGTAAAAGCTTACATAAAGGCAGGTTATTTTCTACAAGTACTTTTGAGAAATTGCCTCACTCCAAATTAACATCTTTGGTGTCTCTCTATTGCAGTGGAGTCCTGTGATATCTATGCTTATTTTAGACATTCTTTCTTCAAAACTTCATTTTCCATTTCCACTGACAAAGATTCATTTGAATTTTACTAGCTATTGCTAGTCCTATTTAACACAACGGATGTATTTCAAGAGCAAGAAGGCAAGAAATCATTTTTGTTTGCTTATTTAAAGCAGCTTGTTTTCTGTTACTTCAGAGGTAGGGGATTATTCTTTAGAGCCTGGAAATCACTAAACTCTATAGCATAAACTGTTATACTCAACTGAATACTGTATTTCTTATTTCTGAACTGTTTTCTGTAGAAAAAAATGACAATAACATAGTATAAACCCACCATTTTATGATAAATATATAACATAATGATGATATTAGAGGTATATAATTTATTAACACATTTATAAATATAAATATGTGTTGCATTTGATATTCTTATAGATTTGAAATTGCTAATATATATTTTCTTTTTTTTTTACTTTTCAAATATAGCTCTAACAATCTTTTTGTCAAGTGTAGTAGAGAAATTGATAGGTTTTCCAGCATCTTTATGTAATAAAAGTGTTGTCACAGATATGAATGTTAGAACCTTAAAAGCCAGATAATCCTTTTTATTTTTATGAGACACTAGTTGACTTGAGATTTCTATATGGATCTCCTACTTATGTTTAGTTTGAGAGTTATATTTATAAAAGAAAAAGTGTAAAAGGCACTTGAGATTTTCATGAAATGCCACATGTTCTATTTCTTTATGTCCAAATATTTGAAACAGAAATTTAAAGCATTAAAGAAAAAAACTATTCAAGTTGAATTGAAAGTCTATAGATGGATCTGTTAAAATATATTTTTTTAAAAAATTAATTCCAGTATAGTTAACATACACTGTTGTATTAGTCTCAGGTGTACAATATAGTGATTCAACACTTCTATAGATTACTCGGTACTCATCATAAGTGTACTTTTAGTCCCCATCACCTGTTTTACCCATCATCCTATGTACCTCCCCTCTGGCAGCCGTTAGTTTGTTCTCTATATTTAAGAATGTATTTAAAAAAAAAGAATGTACTTTTTTTTGTCTCTTTTTCTCTTAGTTTGTTTTGTCTCTTAAATATCACACATGAATGAAATCACACAGAATCATACAGTATTTGTTTTTCTCTGATTTATTTCACTTAGCCTTGTACCCTCTAGATCCATCCATGTTCTCACAAATGATAAGACTTCATTATTTTTTATGGCTGAGTTATATTCCGTTGTGTGTGTGTGTGTGTGTGTATGTATACTAAACCATCTTTATCTATTTCTCTATTTTTTATAAGATTTTATTTTATTCACTTATTTATTTATTTATTTGACAGAGAGAGAGACAGCAAGAGAGGGAACACAAGCAGGGGGGAGTGGGAGAGGGAGAGCATGCACCCCGCTGAGCAGGGAGCCCAACGCAGGCCTGGATCCCAGTATCCGGGGATCATGACCTGAGCCAAAGGCAGACGCTTAACCAACTGAGCCATCTAGGCGCCCCTATCTTTTCCTCTATTGATGGATACTTGGGCTGCTAACATGATGATCAATATCATGATCCGTATTTGTCTACTGTAAATAAAACTGCAATAAACATAGGGGAGCATATATCTTTTCAAACTACTTTTCATCTTCTTTGGGTAAATGCCCAATGTTGGAATCACTGGATCATATGGTAATTCTATTTTTAGATTTTTGAGAAATGTTCATACTGTTTTACACAGTGGCCGTATCAGTTTGCATTCCCACCAACTCTGCATTCTCTACAACATTTGTTGTTGGCTGTGTTTTTTATTTTAGTCATTCTGGCAGGTGTGAAGTGTTATCTCACTGTGGTTTAGATTTGCATTTCTTTGATGATGAGTGATGTTGACCATCTTTTCCCATTTTTAAATCAGATTTTTTTTTGGGGGGTGTTGACTTGTATCCATTCTTTATATACTTTGGATATTAGCCCCTTATTGGATATGTCATTTGCAAATATCTTCTCCCATTCAGTCGGTTGCCTTTATGTTTTGTTGATTGTTTCGTTCACTGTGCACAAGCTTTTGATTTTCATGTAGTACTAATAGTTTATTTTTACTTTTGTTTCCCTTGCCTCAGGAGACATATCTAGAAAAATGTTGTTATGGCCAGTGTTAAAGAAATTACTCCCTGTGCTCTTTTCTAGGATTTTTATGGTTTCAGATCATCACATTTAGATGTTTATTTCATTGTGAGTTTATTTTTGTGTATGGTGTAAGAAAGTGGTCCAGGTTTATTCTTTCTCATGTAATTGTCCATTTTTCCCAACACCATTTGTTGAAGAGACTGTCTTTTTCCCATTGCATATCCTTGCTTCCTTTGTTGTAGATTACATGGCCATTAAAACATGGGTTTATTTCTGGGTTCTCCATTCTGTCCTATTGATCTATGTGTCTATTTTTGTGCCAGTACCATATGTTTTGATTACTACAAATTTGTAGTGTATCTTGAAATCTGGGATTGTGGTGCCTTCAGTTTTGTTCTTCTTTCTCAATATTGCTTTGGTTATTTGGGGTCTTTTGTTGTTCCATACAAATTTTAGGATTATTTGTTCTAGCTCTGAAAAATGCTGTTGATATTTATACAGGGAGCTTTCATTTTAGAATGGTTTTCCATTTACATAAAATTGTGAATATAGTAGAGTTCTCATATACCCTACAACCAGCTTGTACCATTATTAATATTTTAAATTAATGTGGTACATTTGCTATGATTAATGAACCAATATAAAGATATAATTTATTTAGATTTCCTTAGTTTCTATTATAGTATCCAGAATCCCATCCCAGAGATCATATTACATTTAATCATTATGTCTCTTTAGGGTCCTCTAGAATGTGACCGTTTCTTAGCATTTCCGTGTATTGATGACCTTGATGTTTTGGGGATGTACTGTTCTGGTATTTCACAAAATATCTTTGTACCGAAACGGTGCTATGTGTTTGGGGGAGGAAAATAACAGAGGTAAAATGCTATTTTCATCACATAGCAAAGGTACATATTATCAATGCAACTTATCACTCTTGGTATTAACCTTGATCACCTGGATAAGGTCGTGTTTCTCAGGTTTCTCCACTCTACTCTTTGGAAGGAAGTCTCTGTGTGCAGTTCACAAATAAGAAGTGGAGAGCTATGCTCCACTCCCATGACGGTGGAATATTAATGTAAATTATTTGGAGTTTTTATGCCTAAGAGATTTGTCTACTCTCCCCTATTTATTTAGGTATACAATCATTTATATCAGTATGGTTCCACAGATATTCATTTTACAACTGGGTTATAACCCAATACCTATCTACCGTTCTTCCTTCCTTCCTTCCTTCCTTCCCTCTCTCTTTCTTTCTTATTTAGTTCAGATTCTAGATTTAGACATTGGTAATTCTTTCAATTGGTTCTTTTGTCCCTTTCACACACACACACACACACACACACACACAAGTATGGAGGTGTTATTTTTAGTTTTAGCTCCTACTTGTTTTTAGCACTTTTTTACCTTCTGGCATTACAGGATGCCCTAGGCTCACCTTGTATATTCCCTGCCCCAATCCTAGAATCAGCTCTTTCTCCAGGAGCTCTGGTTCTTTTACTGTAGAATTGTATTAGAGAAACTAAGATCCAAGCACTCGGTATTCTAATTGCTCTTATGGTGCTTGTGACCATCCAGCTTACAAAAAAGGGTAACCATGTATATATTGGGCCTTATCATTTTGGGTTTAGAACATTGTTAAATACGAGTTAATACATACAGGTTTATTCAGATTGTATATTTCTCATTGTGTGACTTTTGATAGGTTGCTTCTTTTGAGGATATTGTTCCATTTTATTTAAGTTACCAATTCTGTGGACATAGAGTTGTTTATAGTACTAATTTACTATACTTTTGACGTCTATGGGATCAATAGTGATTACCTCTCTTTCATTTCAATATTGGCAATTTGAGTCTTCTCTCTTTTCTTGGTTAGCCTAAGTAGATATCTATCAATTCTATTGATTTTTTCAAAACACCAGCTTTCGGTTACATTGATTTTCTCTGTGGCTTCCTATTTTCAATTTCATTGATTTCTGCTCTAATTTTTCTTAATCCTTTTTGCGTTAGGCATAAACTGCCCTATTTCCTCTAATTTCCTGAGGTGGAATCTTAGGTTATTGATTTTAGATTTCTGCTTTTATAACATATATATTTATTGCTATATATTTGCTTTAAAATTTATTTCACTGCCTTCCACAAATTTTCATAAGTAATATTTCCTTTAGTTCAAAATATTTTAATTGTTCTTGAGATTTCTTTTGTGATCTGTGTGTTATATAAAAGGCAACTAATTTCTAAGTATTTGGAGATTTTCCAGCTATTTTCTTGTTGCTGATTTCTAGTTTAATTCCACCATGGTCTAAGAACATACTTTATATATTTTTTCTTTTAAATTTTTTAAAGTATGTTTTGTAGTGTAAACTGTGGTCTATCTTGGTGCATGTGCCATGTAAGCTTGAGAAGAATGTGTCTTCTGGTGTCATTGGACAGAGTGTTCTATAAATGTCAATTAAATCCAGTTTATTGATGGTGCAATTCAAGTCAGTTATACTTTTACTGATTTTCCCATTTGCTTTATCTATCAATTATGAAAAGAGGGGTGTTGTTGAGTGTCCACTATAATAATAGAATTCTTCATTATCTCCTTTCAATTCTATCACTTTCTGCCTCAGATGTTTTGACAATCTCTTCTTAGGTTCACTTACGTTTTAAATTGTTTCCTCTTCTTGAAGAATTGGTCTCTTTATCATTATAACTCTGATAACGTTTTTTCATTCTGAATCAGCTTTGTCTAAAAATGTCTAAATCCCTGCTCCTTTTTCTGAAACTAGTAGAACACTATATATTAACTGTACTGGAATAAAAATTTAAAAGAAAACAAAGCAAAAAAAACCCTTAAAAAATAAAAGTAGGATAGCTACACCAGCTTTCTTTTGATACATTGGGTCTGTATGTTTGTTTGTTTTAGTCAGTCTAACAATACCTGTCCTTTAATTGGTGAATTTATATCAACTATATCTAAATAAATTATTGATATAGTTGGATTAATATCTAACATGTTTATAATTGTGTGCTCTGGGTAGTACTTAGTCTTTTTCATCTGCCTCTCTCTTTCTGACTTTATTTTGATTGAGCGTTTTCTAGGATTTCCATTTTATCTCTTAGCATATTCACTATGACTGTTGACTAATTGCCCTAGAGTTTTCAATATGTCTTATAAACTAATATAAATCCACAATCGAATAACAATATACTGTTTCACTTGTTTGCATTACCTTGTAATAGTATTCTCAATCCCCTTTCTCTTGTACCTTGTGACATCAGTGCCATTCATTTCACTTACCCATATGCCATAATTATCCAATGCACTGTTACTTGTTATTGATTTAATAAAACAGCTATCTTTTGGATAAATTAACAGTAAGAAAAATAAAGTATTTTATTTTACCTTGATTTATGTCTTTTCTGATGCATTTCCTTTCATTATGAAGACCTGATTTTCTGACCTGTATCATTTTTCTTCTCCTTGAAGATCTTTTAACATTTCTTATAGGACATTTCTGCTGCTGATGAATGATTTCTCCTTCATTTTTGAAGGACATTTTGTTGGATATAATATTCTAGGTTTATAGGGTGTTTTTCTTTCAACAATTTTAAACATTTATTCTTATCTTACTTGTATAACTTGTGATGAAATGTCTGATGTAATTCTTACCCTGCCCCTCACTAGTTAAGTTCTTTCTTTTTTTTTTATGGCTTATCTCAATAGTTTGTCTTTGTGTTTGGTTTTCTGAAGATTAAATAGGATATGCCTAAGTGTAGAATTTTTAGTATTTATCTTTCTTAGGTTGTCTGAGCTTCCTGGATCTATGACTTGTTGTCTATCAACAATTTGGGGAAATTCTCAAACATTATTATTTCAAATGTTTCTTCTGCCCCTTATTCTCTTTCTTCTCTTTCTGATTTTCCTATTTTGCACATGGCTATACCTTTTGTGATTGTCCCACAGTCTTAGATATTCTGTTTTGCCATTTCATTCTTTATTCTTTTTGCATTTGAATTTTGGAAGTTTCAACCTACGTTACTTTAAGCTCACTAATTCTTTCTTTGGCTGTGTCCAGTCTCCAGAAGAAACCATCAATGACATTCTTCATTTCCATTACAGTGCTTTCATTTCTAGTATTTGCTATAGATTCTTTCTTAAAGGGTCAATCGCTCCACTTAGATTAATGAAAATTAATTTATTCTTGTATTTTCTACTTTTTCCATCTAAGCATACTAGTCGTATTTTTTTAAATCCCCAGGCTGAAAATTCCAACTTATCTGCCATATCAGATTTTGGTTTTGATGTTTGCTCTGTCTCTTCAAACTGTTTTTTATCTTTACTATGCTTTTTTAGTGCTGTAAGCCAGATATAATGTATTGGGTAATAGGAACTGAGATTAACAGGATTTTAGTGTGAGATGTTTATATTGTTGTTTTTGCCAATCTGGTTAGAAGTTGGGCTGTGTTTAATTCTTGCTGTGGCCGTAGATACCAGATGCCTCAAAATTCACTGGTTTTGTTGTCTTGTGTCTTCTCTCAACTTTGGGTTCTCAACTCAAGTATGGCTTCTCAGAGAGTGTTTGTCATGCAGGTCTTGCAGCTAGAATCCCCACTGTTATTTACTGAGTCCTATTGTGTCTATAAGGCATAGTGAAGGAAAGACTTTTACAATCTCATGATTAAATCTCAAACTTACTTTGGTCTCTGTTTCCATTGTGTGTACTTCCAACGTTTTTCTCCATTGTAGGTGCAACAAGAAGGTTAGAGAGGGCTGGTGTCAGAGGAATGTGTTCCCCTCGCTGGGGTAAAGTTCTGGTAAGCTATATTATGGAGAAAGTTCTGGGCATAATTCACAATGATTTCTTTCCAAACCCCTGCTAGAGCTGCAGGTATTTTCTTGGATCTTCACTGAAAATCTGGTGGAGTTCCTTGAGGAAAAAAATCATTAAATTTCTGGGCCCCCTCTAATATTGTGGCCTCTAAGAGTTTCCTATTCTCATGTTAGTCCACACTCAGTATCCATCCATTAATCAAAATTACCACTTAAGTTTTCTTCCAGTTCCTGACTGCAGAGGTGTTTATTTAGGTCAACAGATCAGGCTGTGTTTCCTGGATAAGTCTGTTTCTCCAGATTTTGAAAGGTGGTTTGCCCTGAAACTTCAGGTCTCTCATGAATACAGAAAAGTCATTGATTTTTAATTTGTTCAGCATTGTTTCTTATTGTAAAGATGGATGTTAAAATGTCCATGCTTAACCCAGAAGACTGTAGTAAAATTAATTATATGTTTAAAAACAATTTCATTGTCTTCTACAAAATTCAAAGACAAAACAGCAATTTACTTTTGGCAGCCATAATTATCAGACATCATTTCATGTGTTATATTTATGTATAGATATTATTTATCTTGTTTTATCTCAAATGATTTGTTCCTCTTATCCCACCTTTTTACCAAGATAAGTTTTTGTCACAATGTATATATTTTCTAAGTACCTTTAAATACATCTTATAACACGGAAAAGATTTGATCTAACCTATAATTGAAACTTTTTTTTTAAAGATTTTATTTATTTAATTGACAGAAAGAGAGAGACAGACAGTGAGAGAGGGAAAACAAGTGGGAGAGGGGAGAAGAAAGCTTCCCGCTGAATGGGGAACCCGATGCAGGGCTCGATCCCAGGACCCTGGGATCATGACCTGAGCTGAAGGCAGTTGCTTAACTGACTGAGCCACCCAGGTGCCCCTATAATTGAAACTTTTGAAAAATCCCATGATAAGTTGATAAGATACAGTTAATACAGAATTAAAGAAAGGATGAATAAGTTAATTAATCAGCAAATTAAAGGTAAAATCACCAATTAAATAAGACTGAATGAAAATATTTTTAACATTTGAGGAATAAATCAACTAATTAAGATTGAAATTATGGTAGAGCTTAAAAATACAGGCATAAATAGTTCTTTGCAAAATATAGGACCATTACATTTGTCCCTCAGATCTAATCTCCACCTATTTAGATTTATTTGTTCATCAAAAATTAAAAAAAAAAGTTGAAGCAAATCAATAAATATATATGGATGATGGATGAAAATAGGCACAGAATAAATTGAGATAAGAAACCTGAAATTTTAACCTTATATCCTCAAGTTTTATAAATTATATATTGTTTTATTTTGGCTTTGGAAGGATGAATGCAAATTTGTTATGTTAAATGATACATATATTCACACTGACATGTGTACATAGATACATTCAACACATATAAATACATTTTTTGTATGTTTGTAACTTTCTTTCCTGTGTTACCAAATATATTTAAGGGTACTTAGAAAATATATACATTGTGACAACAACTTATCTTGTATGTATTAAAACCAAAGCCATGTTTTCTAAGATTTTGTCTTCAATTATGTTGTGTTTTATTTATAATGCTGTTTCCTTTATTTTAGAAATGTAGACATCTTTATGTTTTTCTTTGTTCATATTTTCCTGCTCATTTGAATAATTTAAGTTGTTTTTAGTAAATCTAATGGCTACATTAATAAATTTATTGAATTGGATTTTTCATATTTTTCTTAAATTAAAAATGAAGCTACAGACTCCCACTGTGTTTAAGTGGAAAATTAACAAACTCACAATCCATCTACTACTCCTCACTTCACTCCACCACCTAAATCAAATTACGTTATTATTTTCAATTAAACCATTGAAACATATTTATATTTCTACTTATTATAGTTTATGTTATTTAAATTCTCTTCTCCACACATAGTTCCCAAGGCTGGTTCATTTTGGTTCTTTATTTCAATGGCTCCGCTGCCACTGTCTTCTCCATGATTGTTTCTGCATTTCTCTTTCCTATTAAATTAATAAACATTTAATGCTTACAGCTCCTTGAAGAGGGAAGTGTCATTTGAGAGTTTATCTTTGTCAATTGCCAGTTGCAGTGCTCATTGAGATTTCTCTCTCCTGAGGAAACAGGAACTAAGAGAAGGCAGAAGCGTGTCTGATTGCTTGATTTGTGATTCTTTCTTTTTTTTTTTTTTTTTGAATCAGCCCCAACAGTTCATTCATCATTCATTTGGAGACTTTTGTGAGATGCTGACAAATTGAGAAGAGTAGCCTACATGACAGAGCATTATCAAACGGATCAAGCCTCACAGGGCTGACCACATCAATTCTGATGAGGAAGTTAGGCAAGATTTTCAGAGGTGGCTGCTACCTCTGCCTGCTTGAACAATGTTATAAAATCCTTATAATACAGCTTGTTATACAGCTTATTGAACAATATGTGTCAGGCACAAATCATTTATACAGATGAAATCCTCAGTATTAGCATCAAGTCTAGCCTGATAGATGAAGAAACCGCAGATTATTTAAGTACATTTTCCAACGTATACTAATCAATAGACTTAGTTAATGGCAAAACCTAGATTCAAATTAGATTTGTGAGTTCAGAGCTGATAATATTTTCACCACATCATAATGTACACTCGTGTCAATTACCATGTGAGAATGGACAGGCGCCTTGTCAGAATGAGGGAAGAAACCAATGTTTGCCTCTTCATAAGAAAGGTGTCTGAACATTCGAATGTTGTCTCTGAAAAATAAATGATGAGTCTAAAAGTGGGTTGTGTAGAGTCCCATAATTCCTGCAAAGCTAAATGAAGAATGCAAATCCCTTTTGATGGAAAGAAGTTGTCTCTAACTGAATACAAAATCATAACAAGCTAGAAAAATGAGTTACAGGGAAACTTCTCATTAAGAACTTAAAGCCATGCACTGCACTCACGCTAAATCTCAAGGAATTCAAAAAGGTTAGTTTACATTTTGAAAAAAAAAAACTGACATAATATAAACCATATTCAGAGTTCTAACTGTGAATGTTAATATCACAATTAAATACATTTTCTCTGATAATTCAAAATGTATGAGAAATTTTTGTACTGTAAAATTATAGTGTTTCTGAAATTTAATTTTGTCTGCTGCATTTCTTGGTTCCTTTAGGTATCAAAGTCATGCAGAAATGATGAGGTCTCTTAAGACGGAAAATTTTGAGAAGATTTTAACTCTAGTAAGGAAAAAGAATGGCTGGATTTTGAAGGAAGTATCAAATAATATCCACAATTTTAAAGAAAGTATTACTCTAAGAGGAAAATCAAAGAATAAAAGGTAGAATTTCAAGAAGATGGAGAAAAAAGAAACAATATTGGGAATTAGTTATTAATCTATGTGCTTGAATTTATTATATCTGATTTAATAGATAGCACACACTTAACTAGAACCTCTGTAAGAAGTTCCTCATTATATAAATACATAAAAAATCTGACCCTAAAATTTTGTACAGCTACTATGGAAATAAACATGATTTTTAGGCTTATTGTAGGAACTTTAATGTGTAATTTGATAAAGAATGTGCTGAAATTTATCAATGTATTCATTAGCTATTGCTGAATAACCAAAACATACTGATAAGACAATCTCGGTGGCTTCAAATGGCAGCTATTTTATCTGTTCAGGATTCTGTGGTTCAGATATTTGGGACCTGGATAATCTGGGCAGTTCTTTGGTCATCAACCAGGGGCCTCTCATGTGATAAATGGACTTGGGTTTGATGGTGCAGAATGGCATCACTCACATGTTTGCAGTTGGGGGAGCTAAGCTGTCACTTTCCCCATGCTCTCTATTTTTAGAAAACCAAACCAGATTTCTTTGCATTATTCTACCATGTTCCAGATGGGGAGAAAATATTTAAGTCCTCTTGAGGCTGAGTTTCAGCAATTCCGTAGCATCATTTGTACTGATGTTACTGGTCCAAACAAGCCATGCCACCAGGTTCAAAGGTGAATCATATTGCAAAAAGGTATATACACAAGCATGGGAGGAATCACTGTGGCCATCTTTGCAAACAATTGCACCATAATCAGTATGTGCTTGAGAATTATTTCCAACAAGCAAACCAATGACACTTATTCTACCAACAAAAGCCAAACCAAATGAAATCTCTCAGTGAAAATTTATCTGACAGTCTTAATGAAAACACTGCACAAATTTTGGTAGTGTTTTCTGCTGTATTCTCTTCTCTGAAATTGCTTTTATTTGTATGAAACATGCATTTTACCCTGTTTCTTTGTATTTTAATGTGTTTCTTTAGCCTGTCAAGTCCAACTCTGTACCTCCAGCCAGTTGTTCTTGACTTCCAAAACAGACACTGGGAAATACAAAATAAAACTGTCTAATAGACTTTATTTTTCAGAGCATTTTAGGGTCACAGCAAAATTGAATGAAACTTACAGAAAGCTCCAATGTATTGCCTGATCCCACATACCCATGGCCTCCTTCACTATCAATATTTCCCATCAGAGTAGTACATATGTTACAACTGAAGAACCTACATTTACACATCATCATCACCCAAAGTCCATAGTTTACATGAGAGTTCATCCTTGGCAATTATCTTTTATAGGTTTTGACAAATATATATAGTTTACATGAGAGTTAATCCTTGGCATTTACCTTTTATAGGTTTTGATAAATGTATAATGACATGCATCCACCATCATAGTAAAATCAAAATAATTCTATTCTAAAAAATCTTGGTCTTCTATGGATTCATTTTAAAAAGTTTAAAAAAAAATATCAAAAATGTGGGCGCCTGGGTGGCTCAGTTGGTTAAGTGACTGCCTTCAGCTCGGGTCATGATCCTGGAGTCCCGGGATCGAGTCCCGCATTGGGTTCCCTGCTCGGCAGGGAGTCTGCTTCTCCCTCTGACCCTCCCCCCCTCATGTGCTCTCTCTCTATCTCATTCTCTCTCTTAAATAAATGAAATCTTTTTAAAAATATCAAAAATGTAAATGCATTGCATAGCACACATCTGACCACAAAGGATATAAGAAAATTATCTATCTTGTATGTCATTCTTTGGGTTTCTCATAACTAAGGAATCAGAGGAACTAACAATAAAAATTATTAATTTAAGCAAACTATAACACAAATATACACACATTTTCCTGTTAAGAAAAATAAAGTTTTAAAATACTTTAAAAATGCTAAACTATGACCTTTCAGAAATATAGTTTTAGATGGTTAATACCAGAGGAAATTCTCTTAATGTTTATTAATCATGTAGATTCTCTCTGGAATGTCTCCTGTAACTCAATAATCTATCAAAAACTATCATAACTTGGGTACTGTATACATATTCTATCTCTGCAGATGTGTAGGTTGACTTAGGACATATTCCCAGGACCCAGGATCCATTAGCTGCATGGATCTCCCATGGCCTTCATTTTTTTATGCATTAGAAACTAAGAGTAATTATGCCACCTTGGTCAGTTCATCCGGGTACTGGGACAAACCACCCATTTTGCCAGGGCATGCATTGCTTTTTAAGGAAAAAGCCTCCTCATTCAGCATTTTCACAATAATTAATGATGATGCTCACCTTGACGCATGCCAAGTTTATATTCCCTATGTGACAGAGCAAAACACACAACCCGTGAATTATTTATACTTCCATATGGAGACTTATTCTAATACTTTGTAATTTCTAAATGTTAACATTTAATGGAAAAATGTAGATCACTGGTTAGGTTCTGTTTCAAATGCAAGGAGAAAACCAACAAGCAAACAAATGAAACATTCTACCAACAAAAGCCAAACCAAAAGAAATCTCTCAGTGAAAATTTATCTGACAATCTTAATGAAAACACTGCACAAATTTTGATAGTGTTTTCTGCTGTATTCTCTTCTCTGAAATTGCTTTTATTTGTATGAAACATGCATTTTACCCTTGCTTCTTTGTATTTTAATGTGTTTCTTTAGCCCGTCAAGTCCAACTCTGTAATGACGGAAAGCAGTGTTACTCCTATAATTTCCAATCTCCCTTAGGAGTTTTGTTGAGGCTGAGATTTATTAGAGGGCAATAAGATAACTTAGATTTCAAAAAACGTTGTGGAAGTAACCTCTTGTCCTTAGTTGCTGAAGTTTACTAAAACCTTGGAAGAGCCAACATTATGTGTTATTGTGAATCAAACAGAATAGGAAATATTATAAACCAGAATTTGTGTGTTTTTTTTTCAGTACAAAGTTATGGCATTTATATGTGTTTAATATGGATAAATGACCCAATCTATGCCTATCTACTCTCCTGTTCTCCACAGTAGTGTTACACTGACCTCCCATTTCTAAGAACACCCTTTGTCTCCTCCCTCACAAAACCTTGCTAAACTATTTCGAATTTCTGGAACTT
Organism: Zalophus californianus; assembly: GCF_009762305.2. Classification (NCBI taxonomy): domain Eukaryota; kingdom Metazoa; phylum Chordata; class Mammalia; order Carnivora; family Otariidae; genus Zalophus; species Zalophus californianus. Next base: position 6,430,491 of record NC_045606.1, on the reverse strand, counting down.
TCTCTTCCTTTTCTGTCACTTAGTTAACTATCTAATATGATCTATTTCAAGAGCAACAAACTAATAACATCCATTTCCTTGAGTTAGATGCACTATAGATAGAGAAATTAAAGTACAAAACAGTGATCAATGGCAATACTCTATGAGCCTCTAGATTCATCTAAACATATATAGGCAACAAGGGAGCCACACGGTATTTTCTCAATTTCTGAAGCAGGAATGATTTCATGAAGCATGGATTTGTCCCTTGTTTTCTGAGATGTCAATAATAATAAAAAAATCTAAGTTATTTTTTCTTTAAATTTAGAAAATTTAAATTTATGGTTTTTAAAAATTAAAAAAAGATTAAAAATCTTTACCATTCTTTCACATTTTTAAATTCCTCATAAATAGGTATAAACTCTCCTATGGGAACCCCCTCCCCAAGTTGTTAACCTATTTCAAATTTCAAGCTTCCACCTAGGCGAACCCTAGCTCCTGTTTTACTTTTATGGTATATATTAATCACCATCAAGCATACTGTTTAACTAATTTTCTTGTTAATTTTTATCTTCTCACACTCTAGAATATTAATATCATTTGCTGTTTTGTCTATGATGTAATCCAGCACCTACATCTGTCTGCGATATAGTGGATATTAATAGTATCTTTACTTTTGATTGACGAATACCTTATTGAAAACAATGGAATAATGTATTGGGGAAGAAAAGCAAGTGAGAGGTGAAGTCAGGTGGATTGGGGACTAAGGAAGGTTGCAATAAGTCATTCATATGAGTCTTTAACAAAAACATTAAGGAGGCAGAAGGAAAAACCTAATTGTGTTCCAGGCTAGAATGTAGACTTGGACATGATCCACGTAATTCATGATTGATGCTGATAAAGATTCAAAGGACAAGTAGTTGAGACAGCAGTGGTCTAAGAAAGTTGAAGAATCAGAGAAGAGTCAATGAAGCTGGATGATGTCAGAGTCTTGGCAAGGGAGCACCATGCTTGGTAGAAGCGAGCTGGTGGAATGTAAAAAAAAGCAGATAGAAGGGTGATTACCTGTTTCCTTGGAGACAGCAAGCCTCTATTGTTAGCTCAGCACTTATCAGGATCTCCCAGAACATGTTCAATTTCTTAATGAGACATCGTTCTCAATATTCTATCTCAGCATCCTATGTGCAAGCCAGAATCCAAGGGGCTCCCAACACTTTCAAGTCTATTATAAAGTTTTATTGATTTTACCCTCCAAAATACAGAATTAATTTAAATAAGCCTCTACGTATGTACTAACAATACCATAATGTAAGTGCTTATATTACCTACCTACAGGTATGTTGCATGACATCTACTTGAGTAAATATATTAGAATGTCCAACTGATCATGCAGAATATATGCTTTAACATTTTAATAGATTTTTATTGTTCTAAGAATTTAAAAAAAATGAGACAAAAACCAATAAACCTGCTTATAGGATCTGACTTACCTCTCAGCTTTTATCTCTACCAGTCTACATCCTTGTACTCCAAACTGTAACTACATTCACCTCCTTTTCTTTCTTCTCTCTCACCACAAAACATTTATTTGTCTTTTTTCCTCTTCCTGGAATATTCTCTTCCTTTTTCTTCTCCTAGTTAGCTGTTACTTTTTTTTCTTATATTAGTTAAATTATTGTTCCCTGGACTCTTCTAATTTCTTATACTATACACATGCCACACTCATAAATCTTAACAGAGTCATAATTATTCATAATTTTTTGCTAGGTCATTTAATTAATGGTAGTTTTCCTACCTAGATTATAAATTAAGGGCTTTATGTGCACTATTATATACCCTGTGCCTAAAACTAAATAAAATATTAATGAATGTTTGGATGAAATCATCCATCCATTCCAGTATCTCGATAGGTATATTCTCCAGGTAAATTTTTTTTTTTCCACTATATAATCAGAGTTGGGTGCTAAGATCTCTAAATGTCCCTCACATCAAGTGGTTCTCAACTGATTTCCTTAACTTTAGGGAAAGGAATTAGGGTTAAGAAGAGAGACACTCTATTTATTGGAACAATTGTCCAATCTGTTGTATGCTTTAAACTGTTGTTCTATTTCATGGTAACTGTCTTAGTCTATTTGGGCTGTTACAACAAAATGCCACAGACTGCGAGTCTTATAAACAATAGAAACTTATTTCTCATTGTTCTGGATACTGCAAGGACAAGATAAAGGTGCCGGTAGGGTTGGATTTTGGTAAGAACCCTCTTCCCGGTTGCAGACTGCCCACTTCTCTTGTGCCCTCACTTAGAAAAAGGAGTAAGCAAACTGTCCAAGGACACTCTTATAAAGGCACTAATCCCATTAATGAGGGGTCTGCCTTCATAAGCTAATCAACACCCAAAGCCCCCACCTGCTAACACAATCACATTGGACATTAGGATTTCAAAATGTATTTTGGGAGGCCATAAATATCCAGACCACAGCATTCCACTCCTTCCCACCATCCCCACTGCCAAATTCAGGTCCTCAAATGCAAATGCATTCATTCCATCTCAATAGCTTTAAAGGACCTAACTGGTTCCAAGATCAACTCAAAATCCTAAGTCCAAAGTCTCATATAAATATAATCTAAATCAGATGTTGGTGAGACTCAGGATACCATTCATCCTGAGGCAAATCCCTCTCCAGTTGTGAAGCTGTGAAATCAAACAAGTCATTCTCCTTATCAAAGCTTCACTTGGCCACATCCTTAGTGTTCTCTTTCAAAAATGCTTTCTCATTTTTTTGCAATATAGACAGGCTGAGAATTTTCCAATTTTTAATTTCTGCTTCCTTTTTGATTAGCAATTCTACCTTTAAGTTATTTCTCTCATCATATTTTACCATAAACATTCAAGAGAACCCAAGTCATACCTTCAGAATTTGGCTTAGAGATGCCTTCAGCCAAAAATCCCACTGCATCACTCCCAAGTTCCCTGCCACAAAACACCAGGAAACAAACCCAATGCAGCCAAGGATTTTTCTTCTTTTTTCTTTTTTTTCCATTTTAAAACGTGGGTAGCCTTTCCTCCATGTCCCATAGCTTGTCCTTTTGTCCAATAGCATGTCCCCATTTCCATCCAGCACCTCATCAAAATGGCCTTTACCATTCATATCTCTACCAACATTCTGCTCGTAACTACTTGAGTATTCTCTAAGAAGACTGAAGCTTTCTCCACTCCTCTCTTCTTCTTCTGAGCCCTCACCAGAATTGCCTTTAAAGGTCCCTCCACAGCAACATAGACTCTTTTTAGCATGCACCTCTGAAATCTTCCAACCCCTGTTCATTACCCAGTTCCAAAGCCGTTTCATTAGCACGTATTGGTTACAGCATCACCTCTACTTCTCAATACCAGTTTTTTGTCTTGGTCCACTAACTTCCATAACAAAACAACAACAACAAAAGTCACAAACCTGAGTAGCTTATATACAACAGAAATTTACTTCTCACAGTGGTAGGGACGGGATGTCCAAGGCCAAGATGTCAGCTTGGTTGGATTCTGGTGAGAATCATTTTCCAGGGTGCAAGACTGCAAACTTCTTTTGTCCTCATGTGGTGGAAGGGGCAAGGGAGTTCTTCAATTCTTTTATAAAGGCCTTAATCTCATTTATGAAGGCTCTGCCCTTATGCTCTAACCGCCTCCCAAAATCACCCCTCCTAATACCATCATATTGGCACCAGAATTTCAACATATGACTTTTGTAGGTACACAAGCATTCAGACCATAGCTGTGCCTTTATTTTGTGGATTGCTGGGGATTTCCAATTAAATAGTGATCATGTACAAACCTCTTCAAATCCTACCCCAATGGTAAATGCCAGAACCTCTTCGTGCTTGTGATCTTTTGTCTAGTTAGGCCACCACATTCTGAGCAGATTTCAGATAAGATCATCCCTGACTACACACTGTATGTGGCATCTGTTTCTCTTGTGGGAATACATGCAACCTTATCTCAGTAAATCGTGGACATGCAGCTGCTCCCATACATCACCTCTCCTGCTCTGGCATCATAGACACCTCCAGCCTTCTTCCACTCTCCTCATCAAATATCAAGACCTCAGTAGTCTTGGAGTGAAAAGGACTGACTTACCAACCATTTTCCCCAAAAGATACTTTTTCTAACCTTCCCTGCCTCAATGCTTTTGTATACTCAAGTTGATGTTCAGCTAAGAGCCTCAAGAACAGTTTGAGCAGACCTCTCTGCAAGGCTCCCATTGGTGATGGAGTCCCTCATTTGTAAATATGGAAGGAAGGAGCTGCTAACTCTTGTTTTGTGTAAAGCTCTTTAGAGCCTCAGCTGAAAGTGAAACATCACAAATCCATTTAATATTCTCTTAAATGCACACGCATATGCACACAAGTGTAGAACAAAAAACACGGCTTCTTTAATTTTTTTTTTAATCTTGTCTTGGGAAGTATCTTGGATATATTTAAATTTTGCTCAATAAAAAATAGACGCTATTCCCAGAATTTTGGATTTGAAGTATCTTAAAATCCTTTAAACAGATTCAGAGGAAGTGTGGAAGCTAGGGAGTACACGTAAAAAGAAATTTATGGACGTGTTCTTAGTTTAAAAGAAATAGCAGTTTATGGAGAGGTAGTATCTCCCATCACTCCTAAATTTTTAAATAGCTCTAAATTCAATATTTTATTTTCAACTTATACTATCAAAGGAATACTACATGCTGGCTCTGTGTTTTAAAATGTAATAAGAATTTATAGGAAGATAGAGTTCTAAATGCTTTTAAACGCAAATGGAAAGTGAGAACTGCAACAGTCAATTGTCTACTTACTTGAAAGCATATGCTAAATGATTACATTCATTAAGCAATTTTGTTCCCAGCAGATGATAAAAAAGTTTAAATTTTGACTGCACAAAGTTTCCACGATCACCTCCAATAGGTCAGTGTGGTTACTATGCAGTGAATTTTAAAAAGTCTTCAAAACTAAAAGGAAAACAAGTTCTGTCTTTTTTGTTTGTTTTATTTTGCTTTGCATTTGCTCCATCAATAGTACCTATTCTCTCATGGTGAAATATTTAAAACAACGCATGATTAAATAACCAAAATTCATCAGTCCATTTCATTATAACTCAATCTAGTTTACCCCTCTCACTTGTAAAAAAGAAACAAAATCCTAGCAGAATTGCCCTGTGATATTCTGCAATGTCCATGTTGGGTCAACCATTGTTTAAATAAAATGATTGAGGATGGTATGGAGCCCCCCTTATATGACAAACAAATATGGTGTCTGTGTATGCAAGTGAGGGAATGTCCACTTGTTTCTGAGGAGAGGAAACACAGAAGGCTATAGTTTACAAACACATGATTTCAATGTCAAAGTCGCTTTGTATCCATTGGCAGAGTTATTATTTGAGGGTCATGCACAGGCTGATGCAGCAGAGACTGCTAATGAGCCCCAATTTTCATTCCCTCTTGTCCATATTTGGTGATAGAGCCATCTCCTCCTGAGTTTTACCATATGTAAGTTCATCCATGGAAAATCACATTTCCCAAAGCCTCTTGCAGCTCACGCTGCTGTATGGCCACATGTCTATGTTTTGATCAACGGAATGTGAGCAAAATTCCTTTGTGCAATTTCTCAGTTGCGTTTTAATAAGAATTCCATTTGCCCAACATTTTCTATTTTTTCTTATCACTGTGCCTGCAACAGAAAAGTGCTTTAAAGCTCACTTCAAACATGTTGAATAAGGCAACACGAGTGCCACCCTAGGGAGCGGAGCTGCAAAAAAAGAATTCTGTTTCTGGAAAATCTTACAGAGTTGTGTTTATCCACCTAGACCTGCCAGTGAAAGTCAGACTGTTATGCAAGTAAAATAAACCCCTCTGTTATTCTAGCTGCTGTTGAGGGAAGGAAAGCTTTTTCTTATAATATCCTAGCTGTATCCCATTTAATAAAATGGAATTTTCATTCAATTCAGAAGCATTTCAAAATATATGTAAAACAAAGGAGTGAGCTTCATTTTCTTTTTCCTTGACCTTGAAATAAAATAGCCCCAATTACTTGACCTTAATCTGTAGGAAGTCTCAGCTTTCTCCTCAAGACTTCTGTGTATCCATGGAAGTTTATTTTCTTTAAAGCATTCCAACCATGCTGGTTTCCCAATTCCTGAAGTTTTTAAACTCATTTGATTCTTCCTTCTCAAAGCTGGTCTTCTCCTTTAGGTCTGTGTGAAACATATGTGGAATCAGCCATTTTTTACCATAATTTACCTCAAAAAAGGAACATTTCTTAAGGGGTTTGAGTGGTGATATAGGAGATTTTCCACTTTTAATGTTTGTGGGCCCTTCACCTGAGCTCCCGGGGAAGCCATTCCTTATCATTTATCAAGGTCAAAATGACTGGGCAAAACCTCAAAGCATGGGCTCTATTTCTGCCTCAAGCACACATTGTACATCTGCTGTATTAAAGAAAATTACCAAAAAGGAGCATTTTGAACACAAGGTAAGAAAAAGGAAGAAACTTGCTTAGTCCTCATAAGATTAAAGTCATACAGCCCTGAATATACTAGAAACTTAAGGTCTGCAACTTTCTGAAAGGTACTTTGTCTAATGATTTCTAACTTTTTATATAAAAAAATGTATATAACCCTACAACGAACGTTCCTTTGTCAGAGCACTCTCTTCTTTGTGCAGATTGTATATCCTGGGCAGTTGTCCTAACTTGGGCTCAAAAGAAACCTTCTTTTTTTTTTTTTCTTACAAATTCTAAAAGGTTTCTTCATTTTGTGTTGACAGAAGCCAACATCAGGGAAGGTTGCTGTGACCAGGGAATTTGACAGTCATGCAAGCATGAGATCACGTTCTCGCATTCCTGATTTGAGAGTCATCAAACCATGACAGCACAGGGAATTTTTCACCACTGACTTTATTCTAGGGGCATTCTTTACCCACGATGTTCTGCGAAGTCCTCTTCCCATCTTGCACCTGCATATAACCAGTACAAAGCCCTGCAAGACCCAGCGCTTCTGTGGGCAGACTGGGATGTCAGCCTCTGTGCTCAAAGCGAGTTCAACTAATAACTGTGTGGCTTCTTATCATTGCCTTACTTTAATTTTCAAAAACATTAATAAAATGTGCCCTCCTTATAGGATTATTGCCAGATAAAATAAAATAATAAATCTGAAGCATTTAGCAGAGTGTCCCAGGTGAATCAATCACCATCTATTCATCTATCTATTCACCTATGTATATCTTTCTATCTGTCCCTCTTTCTACTTATTTCTACCAGAAAAAGAGCCATATTAGCATTGTCTTTAAGCCAACCATAAATAAAATAATCCATAAGTGAATTAAAAGTAAGATTCCTATGTTCCTCTCAAGTTCTCAATCTATGGTAGTGTCTGAGCTCTGTCAGAATCTATGTCAGGTTAAGAAAGATATATGCCTTGAAACAGGAGCAGGTAAAGGAATCAAGGATTCAGGCAGGAAAAAAAAAATCTATGTTTAATTGAGTACACATGTAACCAAAGATGTAGTTCTCAGATTTTCTGTAATCATCAGCTTCTTGCTTCTCGTTGATTTCATAAATTTCTTTTTTTTTTAATTTTTTTAAAGATTTTATTTATTTATTTGAGAGAGAGAGAATGAGAGACAGAGAGCACGAGAGGGAAGAGGGTCAGAGGGAGAAGCAGACTCCCTGCTGAGCAGGGAGCCCGATATGGGACTCGATCCCGGGACTCCAGGATCATGACCTGAGCCGAAGGCAGTCGCTTAACCAACTGAGCCACCCAGGCGCCCGATTTCATAAATTTCTTAATTCAGTGAAAAATGTAGTGAGGCAAACCACCTTCAAAACTAAATTTGCTCTTGAATGTGAGTGTTTGGATAAAATTATTATTATTATTATTATTATTATCATTATTGAGTCTGTATGTGGTGGGGAGATAGTAGCTGTAGTTCTAATGAGTATCATGAGGTAAGGGTTGCCTGGACAAAAGCTGATTTCCTGAGTATGCTTCCGTCTAATATTTTATAAAACTTTTGGACTTTTCTCCCTGAAATGTGTTAGGATATCATAGGCCCTTTATCACCATTACATGAGTATGGTGTATGTGTGCATCCATCCAAGTTCATTGACAGCCCCATCTGTCATAAACTAAGAATTAAACTTTTCTAGTTGCATAGGTACACCAGTGCCTGGGTTCTGAGAACAGGGAGCACCTGCTGAATGACCAGGGTGAGGTGCTCCAGCAGAAAGTAATGTGCAGCAGGCTCTTATAGAGCAAGAGATTCTGCGGAGACCTTTCTTCCAACATGGTTACCCTCTGGTCTTAATCTCAACCCATGCTACCCCACCCCACCATGCTTCCTAATGCACAATTCACACATGCACACACAGCAGGAACCACTGAATTTCTTAACACTGATGAGGGTGTGATATTGTGTCAGGATTCATCTGGGCTCACACACCACTCACATCTACTGATGTGCAAATCTGTAGTAAACAGAACACATGATTGCAATATAAAACCTCTCCAGTTTCAGGTAAACCAGAGCTAAAAGGTCCCTCTGGGAAAACTGTAGGTCAAGTGCAACATTGACCACAGCTACTGTAGAACAGTTTTGGAAAAAAAAAAACAAAACAGAGAATCTAGGACTGCTTCGAATTAGGAGAAAAAGATCAATGAACCTTTACTTTAGATATGTGAGTATTATGTTTAAAGCACTTTTGTTGACTCAATACTATTTCACTAAATGCTTCAGCAACTTATGAGTGACTGAGAAATATTTGTGGACTAGTTATGATGTTAGAAAATTGCTTTTAATCGCATTTAATTCTGTACCATTCCTTTTAGGGTAGCAAGGCAAGAATAAAGGAATACACCTTGGTGATATATCACTACTTGCTTTTATAATTGTCAGACCTAAAAATATTTTTAGGAAATTAAAATATGTTAATGACTTTGGAAGTAGTTAGTAGTGTCTAAGCATTATTCTTATTTCATCTAACCAATAGGGTGGAGAATTAGCTATTTTACCAAGTGCTCTTAAATGTCAGGTGCTAAAAAATAAAATAAAATGTATAGATAGAAAATATATGAGTGTAGAGACATGATAAAAGACAGTGTTCTCTGAAAGAGAGTTGTTAGTGTCAGAACTCAGAAAATAGAATTACCTTGGGAAAACTATAATAATACATAGATATTATTTAAGTGTGGAAGATTAAAAAGCTAATGGGGACTGCATTCAAAACTGTGACAAAAACATAATCTTCACTGTGGTAACACATATATGTGTGTTAACATCATTTCTTTCTCAAATGCACCTCAAACTTAATGTATCTGGAAACAAAGGTATGAATTTAATGCCAATAACTTCTAGAGTTCTGATGTTAAAGACCCACCATCCATTGCAATTGCATATGCCAGAAAACTAGTACTAAGTTTAAAAAAATTCCCTCTTGTATACGCCTCCTCATATCTTCTTCTTTATCTCCAAATTGTATTGATTTCTCAGTATTGATTTTTCAAAATTCCCTTTTCATAGTCTGCCATATCTTTTCAACTTCACATCCAATTATTTTACCTAAACATCTTTGAGATGTACCCCTAATTTTCTGCATCTCCTCCACCCATTGCCCTGCCCACATTCCAGTCATATTGTTTTCACCTTGTCACCCTTTAAAACAAGTGATAGGCTTCAGTGCTTTTCTGAAACATAAACTTGATGGTCTTCCTGCTGTTTTGTTTTTTTAATTTTTTATTGTTATGTTAATCACCATACATCACTAGCTTTTGATGCAGTGTTCCATGAATCATTGTTTGTGCATAACACACAGTGCTCCACGCAGAACGTGCCCTCCCCAATACCCATCACCAGGCTCACCCATCCCCTACCCATCTCCCCTCCAGAACCCTCAGTTTGCCTTCCAGAGTCCATCGTCTCTCATGGTTCGTCTCCCCCTCTGACCTACTCCCCTTCAATCTTCCCCTCCTGCCACCTTCTTCTCTTTCTCTTTTCGTAACATATGTTGCATTATTTGTTTCAGAAGTACAGATCTATGATTCAACAGTCTTGCACAATTCACAGTGCTCACCATAGCACATACCCTCCCCAATGTCTATCACCCAGCCACCCCATCCCTCCCACCCCCCACCACTCCAGCAACACTCAGTTTGTTTCCTGAGATTAAGAATTCCTCATATCAGTGAGGTCATGTGATACATGTCTTTCTCTGATTGACTTATTTCACTCAGCATAACACCCTCCAGTTCCATCCAGGTCATTGCAAAAGGCAAGATCTCATTCCTTTTGATGGCTGCATAAAATTCCACTGTGTATATATACCACCTCTTCTTTATCCACTCATCTTTCGATGGACATCCTGGGTCTTTCAACAGTTTGGTTATTGTGGACATTGCTGCTATAAACATTGGGGTGCACGTACCCTATCAGGTCACTAAATTGGTATCTTGGGGTAAATAGCCTGTAGTGCAATTGCTGGATCGTATGGTAGCTCTATTTTCAACTGTTTGAGGAACCTCCATACTGTTTTCCAGAGGGGTTGCACCAGCTTGCATTCCCACCAACAGTGTACGAGGGTTCCCCTTTCTCCACATCCCCACCAACATCTGTTATTTCCTGACGTTAATTTTAGCCATTCTGACTGCTGTATCACATTGAGGTTTTGACTTGGATTTCCCTGATGCCGAGCGATGTTGAACACTTTTTCATGTGCCTGTTGGCCATTTGGATGTCTTCTTTGGAAAAATGTCTGTTCATGTCTTCTGCCCATTTCTGGAGTGGATTATTTGTTCTTTGGGTGTTGAGTTGGATAAGTTCTTTATAGATTTTGGATACTAGCCCTGTTTCTGATATGCAATCTGCAAATATTTTCTCCCATTCTGTCGGTTGTCTTTTGGTTTTGTGGACTGTTTCTTTTGCTCTGCAAAAGATTTTTATCTTGAGGAAATCCCAATAGTTCATTTTTGCCCTTGATTCCCTTGCCTTTGGGGATGTTTCTAGGAAGAAGTTCCTGCGGCTTGGGTCGAAGAGGTTGCTACCTGTGTTCTCCTTTAGGAATTTGATGGACTCCTGTCTCACGTTTAGGTCTTTCAACCATTTGGAGTCTATTTTTGTGTGTGGTGTAAGGAAATGGTCCAGTTTCATTCTTCTGCATGGGGCTGTCCAATTTTCCCAACACCAATTGTTGAAGAGACTGTCTTTTTTCCATTGGACGTTCTTTCCTGCTTTGTCGAAGATTAGTTGACCATAGAGTTGAGGGTCCATTTCTGGGCTCTCGATTCTGTTCCATTGATCGATGTGTCTGTTTTTGTGCCAGTACCATACTGTCTTGATGATGACAGCTTTGTAATAGAGCTGGAAGTCCGGAATTGTGATGCCGCCAGCTTTGCTTTTTTTTTCAACATTCCTCTGGCTATTCGGGGTCTCTTCTGGTTCCATAAAAATTTTAGGATTATTTGTTCCATTTCTTTGAAAAAAGTGGATGGTATTTTGATGGGGATTGCATTGAATGTGTAGATTGCTCTAGGTAGCATTGACATCTTCACAATATTTGTTCTTCAAATCCATGAGCATGGAAAGTTTTTCCATTTCTTTGTGTCTTCTTCAATTTCTTTCATGAGTATTTTATAGTTTTCTGAGTACAGATCGTTTGCCTCTGGTTAGATTTATTCCTAGGTATCTTATGGTTTTGGGTGCAATTGTAAATGGGATCGACTCCTTGATTTGTCTCTCTTCTGTCTTGTTGTTGGAGTATAGGAATGCCACTGATTTCTGTGCATTGATTTTATATCCTGCCACTTGACTGAATTCCTGTATGAGTTCTAGCAGTTTTGGGGTGGAGTCTTTAGGGTTTTCCACATACAGTATCATATCATCTGCAAAGAGTGACAGTTTGACTTCCTCTTTGCCGATTTGGATGCCTTTGATTTCTTTTTGTTGTCTGATTGCTGTGGCTAGAACTTCTAATACTATGTTGAATAGCAGTGGTGAGAGTGGACATCCCTGCAGCGTTCCTGACCTTAGGGGAAAAGCTGAGAGCTTTTCCCCATTGAGAATGATAATCGCTGTAGGTTTTTCATAGATGACTTTTATGATCTTGAGGTATTTATCCTCTATCCCTATACTCTGAAGAGTTTTGATCAAGAAAGGATGCTGTACTTTGTCAAATGCTTTTTCGGCATTATTGAGAGGATCATCTGATTCTTGTTCTTTCTTTTGTTAACGTATTGTATCACGTTAATTGATTTCTGGAGATTGAACCAGCCTTGCAGCCCAGGGATAAATCCAACTTGGTCATGGTGAATAATCCTTTTAATGTACTGTTGGATCCTATTGGCTAGTATTTTGGTGAGAATTTTTGCATCCATGTTCATCAAGGATATTGGTCTGTAATTCCCTTTTTGATGGGGATTTTGTCTGGTTTTGGGATCAAGGTAATGGTGGTCTCATAAAATGAGTTTGGAAGTTTTCATTCCCTTTCTATTTTTTGGAACAGTTTGAGGAGAATAGGTATTAATTCTTCTTGAAATGTCTGATGGAATTCCCCTGGGAAGCCATTGGGCCCTGGGCTTTTGTTTGTTGGGAGATTTTTGATGACTGCTTCAATTTCCTTAGTGGTTATAGGTCTGTTCAGGTTTTCTATGTCTTCCTGGTTCAATTTTGGCAGTTGATACATCTCTAGGAATGCACCCATTTCTTCCAGGTTATCTAATTTGCTGGCATAGAGTTGTTCATAGTATGTTCTAATAATTGTTTGTATTTCTTTGGTGTTGGTTGTGATCTCTCCCCTTTCATTCATGATTTTGTTGATTTGGGTCATTTCTCTTTTCTTTTGGATAAGTCTGGCCAGGGTTTTATCAATCTTGTTAATTCTTTCAAAAAACCAGCTCCTAGATTCGTTGATCTGTTCTTCTGTTCGTTTGGTTTCTATTTCATTGATGTCTGCTCTGATCTTTATTATTTCTCTTCTCCTGCTGGGTTTAGGCTTTATTTGCTGTTTTATCTCTAGCTCCTTTAGGTGTAGGGTTAGGTTGTGTATTTGAGACTTTTCTTGTTTCTTGAGAAAGTCTTGTAATGCTATATACGTTCCTCTCAGGACTGCCTTTGCTGTATCCCAAAGATTTTGAACAGTTTTATTTTCATTTTCATTGGTTTCCATGAATTTTTTTAATTCTTTTTTAATTTCCTGGTTGACCCATTCATTCTTTTGTAGGATGCTCTTTAGCCTCCATGTATTTGAGTTCTTTCTGACTTTCCTCTTGTGATTGAGTTCTAGTTTCAAAGCATTGTGGTCTGAAAATATGCAGGGAATAATCCCAATCTTTTGGTACCAGTTGACACCTGATTTGTGACCTAGGATGTGATCAATTCTGGAGAATGTTCCATGGGCACTAGAGAAGAATGTGTATTCCATTGCTTTGGGATGGAATGTTCTGAATATGTCTGTGAAGTCCATTTGGTCCAGTGTGTCATTTAAAGTCTTTATTTTCTTGTTGATTTTTTGCTTAGATGATCTGTCCATTTCAGTCAGGGGGGTGTTAAAGTCCCCCACTATTATTGTATTGTTGTCGATGTGTTTCTTCGCTTTTGTTATTAAGTGCCTTATATAATTGGCTGCTCCCCTGTTAGGGGCATAGATATTTACAATTGTTAGATCTTCTTGTTGGATAGAGCCTTTAAGTAGGATATAGTGTCCTTCTTCATCTCTTATTACAGTGTTTGTTTTTAAATCTAATTTGTCTGATATAAGGATTGCCACCCCAGCTTTCTTTTGTTGTCCATTAGCATGGCAAATGGTTTTCCACCCCCTCACTTTCAACCTGGGGGTGTCTTTGGGTCTAAAATGAGTCTCTTGCAGACAGCGTATTGATGGGTCTTGTTTTTTAATCCAATCTGATAGCCTGTGTCTTTTGATTGGGTCATTTAGCCCATTGACATTCAGGGTAACTACTGAAAGGTATGAATTTAGTGCCACTGTATTGCCTGTAGGTGACTGTTACTGTATATTGTCTGTGTTCCTGTCTGATCTATGCTGCTTTTAGGCTCTCTCTTTGCTTAGAGGACCCCTTTCAATATTTTTTGGAGGGCTGGTTTTGTGTTTGCAAATTCCTTTAGTTTTTGTTTGTCCTGGAAACTTTTTATCTCTCCTTCAATTTTCAATGAGAGCCTAGTTGGATATAGTATTCTTGGCTGCATATTTTTCTCATTTAGTGCTCTGAACATCTCATGCCAGTTCTTTCTGACCTGCCATGTCTCTGTGGAGAGTTCTGTTTCCAATCTAATGGTTCTACCATTGTAGGTTACATATCTCTTCTCCCGAGCTGCTTTCAGGATTTTCTCTTTGTCTCTGAGACTCGTAAGTTTTACCATTAGATGTTGGGGTGTTTACCTTTTTTTATTGATTTTGAGAGGGTTTCTCTGTGCCTCCTGAATTTTGATGCCTGTTTCCTTCCCCACATTAGGGAAGTTCTCTGTTATTATTTGCTCCAATATACCTTCTGCCCCTCTCTCTCTTTCTTCTTCTTCTGGGATCCCAATTATTCTAATGTTGTTTCATCTTATCGTATCGCTTATCTCTCGAATTCTGCCCTCGTGATCCTGTATTTGTGTCTCTCTCTTTTTCTCAGCCTCTTTATTTTCCATCATTTGGTCTTCTATATCGCTGATTCTCTCTTCTGCCTCATTTATCCTAGCAGTTAGTGCCCCCATTTTTGATTGCACCTCATTAATCGCCTTTTTGATTTCGACTCGGTTAGATTTTAGGTCTTTTATTTCTCCAGAAAGTTTTCTCTAATAGCTTCCATGCTTTTTTCAAGCCCAGCTAGTATCTTTAAAGTCATGATTCTGAACTCTAGGTCCAACGTTGTACTAATGTCCGTATTGAGTAGGTCCCTGGCTGATGGTACTACCTCTTGTTCTTTTTGCTGAGGTGATTTTTTTCGTCCTGTCATTTTGTCCAGAGGAGAACAGATGAATGAGAGAACAAAATGCTAACAGGTTAACAACATCCCCAGCAAATATACTCTATACAAATCAAAAAAGATCTGAAACCAGGGGAAAAGAAAGGGAAAGAAAGAAAAAAGAAAGAGAAAAAAAAACACAAAAGTAAAAGATAAAAACAAAAACAGAACAATACAAAAAAACAGCATATGATCAAATATGATCAGGCTAGTGCATAGATCAGTGCCACACACTAGATTTTGGACGTTTTGGTCTGTTAGAAAAAAGTGCCTCCTAAAATTTTAAAGGAAGAAAGACATATATGTACAAAATAAGGGTTGATACAAGGAGGGATGGAAGATGACTGTAGACATAAAAATTATAAAGATTTTATTAAAGGAATTGATAAGAAGTTGTTTGAAAAAAGAAAGATGAAGATTAAAAAAAAAAAAAGGGAGAGAATGTGATCAGGCAGGAGACTAGAACCAAGCCATACACTAGTGATTTAGGGTATATTTTGATCTGTTAGAAGAAACTGTATCTTAAATATTTGAAGAGAGAACAACTTATATATATATTCCAAAAATAAGGGTAACTACTATGAAGGGATAAAATATGACTCTAAAAATGAAATATAAAATGTTTTTTTTAAAAAGGGATTGATAAGATGTTGGATGAAAAAGGGAAAAAGAAAAATGAAAAAAAAACAGTTAAAAAAATTAACTTTGAAAATCTAATGAATCATAGTAAAAAAAGCCATGAATTCTATTTGTAGTATTCCTCTAGCGCTGGCGTTCTCCCGTTCTCCTTGATCGGTAAACTTGGTCTTGGCTTGCTGGCTGTTCATGCTGATCTTCTGGGGGAGGGCTTGTTGCTGTGGTTTCCAAATGTCTTTGCTGGAGGCTGAATTGCCCCGCCCTTGTCGGTCCGGGCTAAGCTCGGGTTTGCTCTCAGGAGATTTGTTCCCTGCAAGCTCTCCGTACAGCCTTGGAGGACCAGGGCAAAAATGGTGGCCTCCCAATCTCCACCCGGAGGAGCCGAAAACTCGGGGCCCGCTCCTCAGTGCGCCCCCAGAGAAAAGCAGGCACTCCCATGTCCCCGGTCTCCGGCCGCACTCCGTGCTCACCCGGCCTGTGACCGAGCGTTTCTATCTCTGGCTCCCGACCTTGTGTGGAGCCTGCAAACCCAGCAGATCCCTGTGGTGCGCTCCCACGCCGCTCCTCCCGGGGGAGGAAGGGGAGTCTCCCCAGCTCTGCCGCTTGTTGGGTCCCTGCTGGAGGAGCAGTGGCCCGACTGGGCCACGGTTTATGGCAACCCCGAGCTGAGAGCCCGCACCTCGGCTCCGTCTCTGCCACAGGCTTCCCCGCTCTGATACCTGGGAGCTTTGCCGCACTCAGATACCCCGGTCTTTCTGTGACCCCGAGGGTCCTGAGACCACACTGTCCCGCGAGGGATCCACCCCCGCTTAACCACTGCAGCGACGTCCCTCAGCGGAGCCGACTTCTAAAAGGTCCGATTTTGTGCTCCGCGGCTCTAGCACTTGCCAGAAGCAGCGGACGGAGGGCCCCTCCCCTGCCATCTATCCTCCCGAATATCGCCTCGGATTCACTTCTCCACACATCCTACCTTCCAGAAAGGGGTCACTTTTCTGTTCAGAGAGTTGTTGCTACTCTCTTCTTCGATCTCCTGTTGAGTTCGTAGGTTTTCAAAATGGTTTGATCCCTATTCAGCTGACTTCCTGAGACCAGATGAAATCCAGGTCTCCTACTCCTCCGCCATCTTGCTCTGCTGACCTTTCCTGCTGTTTTTGTAGTCAATAGATTCCCCATGCTTTTAAGATGAAGATATGTTATATAAGGTCCTGCATGATCTTGTTTCTAATTAACTCTCCAGATTTATTTTCCAAATTTTTTTTTAAGATTTATTTATTTGAGAGAGAGTGAGAGAGAGAGTACAAGCAGAGAAGAGGGCAGAGAGAAAGGGAGAAACAGACTCCCCACTGAGCAGGGAGCCTGACATGGGGCTCAATCCCAGGATCCAAGATCATGACCTTAGCTGAAGGCAGATGCCCAACTGGCTGAGATACCCAGGCATCCCTTGTCCCTAAATCTTTATTTTCTTTCGTACCTCACCAGTCTCCTTTCTCTCTCATAGTCACCATGCTTGCCTCCATACTGAAGCTTCAGAGATGTACCTATATCTTCAAAAGTGTTGGGAGTGAGGGTGTCAAGTAGTATGATGTTTTCATAGTCATGTAAGTATGATATTTGTAATCAATATTTCAGCAGAATTGGTTAAGGCCATAATTTCTTTTTCATTCCACTCCTTTTGTGTCATAGAAGATTGGAATAGTCACAAGCATCTTTGGATCTAAATAAATGGAATATGAGTTGGCAACATGCCATTTGACTAGAATTTGGAAATATGTATTGGGAGATTTCAATGAAAAAAGAGAAATTAGATTTTTGACTTGGAGGAATATAGGGGGAACTTTTTAACATTTGTAGATTTATATACTAAATTATCAAAAGAAAATTCATCTAAAACTTAAAAACTTATGTAGCACACAAAAAGCAATTAAATTGAAAAATACTGTTCTGACATTGAGTCAAATTATTAAAACAAAAACAAAATTCAATAAAACAAAGAAATGCATTTCAGATGTAAATAATTAATAGGGTTTAACCATATGAAAATTATTTAAATATCTTGCTTAATTACATGAAATACTTACATTGATGAAGAGAACATAAAACTCACAATAGACCACTTAACACAGACATTGATATATGATACCTTAATGACAAGCTTAATGAGCATAGCCAATGGTAGAAACTGTTAGCATTAGTTCCTATAGGGAAAACTTGAATTGGTTGAAAATTAACCTGAAAGAGATTTTGAAAACAATTTTAAAAGCTTTTGAAACTGAAACTTTTGTAAATTATTATATGAAATAACAAACCATGATCCTCTATGCCCAGAGTAAAGACTGAATTAATTTACTATGATCTCTATAGAGAATTTATTATAGCATTTTGTCATATGAAGAAGGGATTAAAAAGTATGCAGCTATAAAAGAAGCCAATCTGAAAAAGCTACATGATGTATGATTCTAATAATATGACATTCTGGAAAAGGCAAACCATGGAGAGAGTAAAAGGATCAGTGGATGCCAAGGGCTAGGAAGAGGGAGAGATAAATAAGTAAGACAGAGGGGGTTTTTAGGGCAATGAAACTCTACTGCAATATACTATCATGGTGAATATGTCAGCATATGTTTGTCAAAACCCATACAATATAAAATACCAGAGAGAACCTTAATGGAAACTATGAACTTTGGGTAATAATGATGTGTCAGTGTCATATTTTGGGCATATGTTTGGCAATTAATAAAAATATCATGCTATGACTTCCAATCTAAATGAGATGACATAGATTCATTCTTCCCTGCTCTTCCTTGATAAGGACAACCGTAGACCCTAGAACTAATACAAGAATCAGCCAAAGGAGAACTCTGAAAGATGGAAAGAACAGACAAATTGGTTATGGATGGCAGGATTGGAGATACAACATGGCAGCAGGTCAGCTTACCTTCACCTGGAAAACAGAAGGTGACCCAGCCAAATGTAGCAACAGAAAATGACATGAGGAGGCTCATTTCTTCCCCAGATTGAAAGAAATTTCCACCTAAGATATTAGGCAAGCCTGGAAGCCCTAACAACTGGGACAGGTCATGAGGCACAATGACACCATGCAGCCTTGGGAAGCTCTTTCCTTCCACAACACACCTGAACTCCCCACTCTCACAGAAAGAGACACAGGTATCCGGGCAGTGTGTGCAAGGGAGATGGGACACAACAAATATCCCAGCCTGGGAAGCACTCTTTGTTCATATCATCTGGTGACTGCCTTTCCCCATGTAGATGTACTGGGTCACCTGGGATTTAAATAAGACACAAAGTCTTCTAACATAATAATAAGAATATTCATAATACAATAAAAAATAACCTACAATGCCAAGGAATAATAAACTTATAAGATGCATTAAAAGGGGAAAAAAAAGCTTATTCCAATACTGAGATGAATCAGATGTTGGAAATATCTGACAATAATTTTAAGTCAGCCATCATAAATATGTTTTAACAAGCACTTATACATTTTCTTGGAAAAATATAGGGATATAGGGAAAATTCTGCAAAAATACAGAAATTATAAAAAAGAAAGACCAAAATTATAAAAATTGAAATTTATAATAACAGAAATTAAAGAAAAGGAAATAAAAATCTTGTTAGCTTTGACCCATGGTAGAGAAATGATAGAATCAGTGAACTTGAGGACAGATCAATGTACATAATCTGGACCACAAAGAGAAAATAGACCAGAAAACTTTGAAAAGAATCTCAGAGAAAATAAAAGATGTAATGCTTGTGTCACTGGAGTCTCTGATGTTAAGGAGAAAGGGCAGGAGTCTTAGAGACTGAAGAAATGATGGAAAAGTTCCCAAATTTAGTGAAAGGACCCTGAATACACAAGAAGCTAAGCAGATCCCCACACAGATTGAATCCAAAGAAATCTATGTCAAGACAATAATTTAATAATTGAATGAGTAAAAACTAAAAAGGAAGAGAAATTTTTGAAAGTAGCCCAAGAAGCATTATATTACCATAGGGGATGGCAACTTGATGCCAGCAGATTCCTCAGATGATATCGTAGAGACTAGAAGGTAATAATGGTGTTCTCACAGTGCTGAAAGCAAACAACTATCAGCTGTGAAATCTGTTTCTCAGGTTTAAGTATCTCAAGAATGAAGAGGAAGTAAAAACACTCTCAGATGAAGGGAAACAATAAAATTAACAGACCTACTCTTTTTTGTTTTCTACTTTTTTCTTTTTTGAGTATAACTGAGATACAATGTAACATTAGTTTCAGTTGTACAGCACAGTGATTGGACAAGTGTATAGCTCACCACATGTGTAGCAACCATCTGTCAAAATACAAAGTTATTACAATATCATTGACTATAGTCTCTTGAGTCACCCCCGCGCAGCCTTGTTGCAGATACGTAGCCGGACGCAGTCCCTACCCACCGTCGTCTGTAGTGCTTGCAGCTCTTCTCCTTTAAGATGCCTGAGGAAGTGCACCACGGAGAGGAGGAGGTGGAGACTTTTGCCTTCCAGGCAGAAATTGCCCACCTCATGTCCCTCATCATCAATACCTTCTATTCCAACAAGGAAATTTTCCTTCGGGAGTTAATCAGTAATGCTTCTGATGCCTTGGACAAGATTCGCTGTGAGAGCCTGACAGACCCTTCCAAGTTGGACAGTGTTAAAGAGCTGAAAATTGACATCATCCCCAACCCCCAGGAACACACCCTGACTCTAGTGGACACAGGCATTGGCATGACCAAAGCCGATCTCATAAATAATTTGGGAACCATTGCCAAGTCCGGAACCAAAGCATTCATGGAGGCTCTTCAGGCTGGTGCAGACATCTCCATGATCGGACAGTTTGGCGTTGGCTTTTATTCTCCCTACCTGGTGGCAGAGAAGGTGGTGGTTATCACAAAGCACAATGATGATGAGCAGTATGCCTGGGAGTCTTCTGCTGGGGGCTCCTTCACTGTACGTGCAAACCATGGTGAGCCCATTGGCCAGGGTACTAAAGTGATTCTCCATCTTAAAGAAGACCAAACAGAGTATTTAGAGGAGAGACGTGTCAAAGAAGTGGTGAAGAAGCATTCGCAGTTCTTAGGTTATCCCAACACCCTTTATTTGGAGAAGGAACGAGAGAAAGAAATCAGTGATGAGTGATGATGAGGCAGAGGAGGAGAAAGGGGAGAAAGAGGAAGAAGATAAAGATGAGGAGGAGAAGCCCAAGATTGAAGATGTGGGTTCAGATGCGGAGAATGAATAGTGGGAAGGAAAAGAAAAAGAAAACAAAGAAGATTAAGGAGAAATACATAGATCAGGAAGAACTGAACAAGACCAAGCCCATTTGGACCAGAAACCCTGATGACATTACCCAGGAGGAATATGGAGAGTTTTACAAGAGTCTTACTAATGACTGAGAAGATCACTTGGCAGTCAAGCATTTTTCTGTAGAAGGTCAGCTGGAATTCAGGGCATTGCTGTTTATCCCCCGTCGGGCCCCTTTTGACCTCCTTGAGAACAAGAAGAAAAAGAACAACATCAAACTCTACGTTCGCCGTGTGTTCATCATGGACAGCTGTGATGAATTGATACCAGAGTATCTCAACTTCATCCGTGGTGTGGTTGATTCCGAGGACCTGCCGTTGAATATCTCCCGAGAAATGCTCCAGCAGAGCAAAATCTTGAAGGTCATTCACAAAAATCTTGTGAGGAAGTGCCTTGAGCTCTTCTCTGAACTGGCAGAAGACAAGGAGAACTATAAGAAATTCTATGAGGCGTTCTCTAAAAACCTAAAGCTTGGAATCCATGAGGACTCTACTAACCGGCGCCGCCTTTCTGAGCTGCTGCGTTACCACACTTCTCAGTCTGGGGATGAGACGACTTCTCTTTCAGAATATGTGTCCCGCATGAAAGAGACCCAGAAGTCCATCTATTACATCACTGGTGAGAGCAAGGAGCAGGTTGCCAACTACGCTTTTGTGGAGTGAGTGCGGAAGCGGGGCTTCGAGGTAGTGTATATGAGGGAGCCTATCGACGAATACTGCGTGCAGCAGCTCAAGGAGTTTGATGGGAAGAGTCTTTTCTCGGTTACCAAGGAGGGCCTGGAGCTGCCTGAGGATGAAGAGGAGAAGAAGAAAATGGAGGAGAGCAAGGCCAAGTTCGAGAACCTCTGCAAACTCATGAAAGAAATCTTGGATAAGAAGGTTGAGAAGGTGACAGTCTCCAACAGGCTAGTATCTTCACCCTGCTGCATTGTGACTAGCACCTATGGCTGGACGGCCAACATGGAGCGGATCATGAAAGCCCAGGCCCTTCGGGACAACTCTACGGTGGGCTATATGATGGCCAAGAAGCACCGGCAGATCAACCCTGACCACCCCATCGTGGAAACGCTGCGGCAGAAGGCGGAGGCGGACAAGAATGACAAGGCAGTCAAGGACCTGGTGGTGCTGCTGTTTGAAACAGCTCTGCTCTCCTCCGGCTTCTCACTCGAGGATCCCGAGACTCACTCCAACCGCATCTACCGCATGATCAAGCTAGGCCTGGGCATTGATGAAGATGAAGTGACTGCGGAGGAACCCAGTGCTGCTGTTCCTGCTGAGATCCCCCCCTTGAGGGTGATGAGGATGCCTCTCGCATGGAAGAAGTAGATTAATTCTACCTGCAGAACTTGTCCCCTCTGTATAGTGTCCCCATGGCTCCCCAGCAGCCCCGAGTGGCCCCGGTTCACCTGGTTCCCTCTGCTGATGTCTAGTGGCTTTTTCTTTTTTTTTCTCCTGTCTTTGAGGCAGGAAAGAAGGCCCTCAAGCCCTATCCCTTCCGATATTTGACGGGGTTTGGATATGTATTGTGGGTGTTTTTTTGTTTATTTTGTTCCGAGATTAAAGTATGCAAAATAAAGAAGATACAGTTTTATACAGTTAAAAAAAAAAACAATATCATTGACTATATTCCTGATGCAGTGCCTTCTCACTCCATAACTCACTCCATAACTGGAAGCCTGTACCTCCCACTCCCCTACTCTTAAATAATAGCTGAAGGAAGTTCTTCAAACAAAAAGAAAATGATAAAAGGAACTGTGGTGCACCCGGAAGTAAGAACAAACAATGGGGAAAAAGAAAACAAACACAGAAACACTTGCTTTCTTACTGAAGGAGAAAATACCGATGATATTACCCAATGTATGCGTAGTGACGTTATGGTTCTTTAAAATGCTATATATTCCATCATTGCCAAATAACATTGTGGATACTTTTAGATTATTTATTGTTTACACTAAAGGTATATAATGTGTTGGAAAGGCATCACAATAAAATTGTACATGTAACTATATTCTCATTACTTTTCCCTTCTGAGTTCTCTGGTGGGCAATGACATTGGACACTTCTGACTGAAAGACTTCTCACACCCATGACATTTGCAAGGGTTCTCCCAGTGAATTCCCTGATTGTCAGCGAAGAACTGGTTCTAAAGGAATTCCCACATGAGGATATTCAAATGATTTCTAGCTGGAGCTCTGGTGGAAGGACATCCCAGTCATTAGTCACACATTACATTCATTTGGTTTCTCTGCTTCGTAAGTGCTCTGATGACACATGAGGTGTGATTTCTTTGGTGAATGCATTCCCACATGATTCTCTGAGACCATTCACAGGATTTCTGTGTGCTTTCTGGTGTACAGGGGGCAACTCCTCCATTTTAGTGGAAAGATAAGTTCTGAATGAATTCTTCATTTTGTCAGAGAGTCCTCTCACTTCAACTATGAGGTTCCCCTTTAGGATGAGTTTTCTCATACTTTGAGTAGTAATTTTTCTACCTTATACTAGTACATCAACCTCTTTTCTTATATTAATAATTAATTCTGAAATGTTTTTCAAAATATTTTCCAGTAGTGTCTGTATTAGTCTGTGTTCTCCAGAGAAACAAAAACGATAGAATATATGTATGTTAATATATGCAAATACACACATATGTATGTGTATATATATGTTTTTATCATATGTATTTATGTATGTAACAAATAAATAACTGTATGTGTTCATGTATATAATACATATTGTATTTATATATGAATATATATGTATTATATATACACATTATATGTATTTATTTTATATACATGTATATTTATTTATTATCTATAAATAAAGTGAAGACCCGGGAGAGCCAATGGTGTAGTTCCAGCTTGAGTCTGAGTCTGCAGGCAGGAGAGTTTAATGACCCAACTTGAAGACAGTCAGAGGGAAATTCTTTCTTATTCAGCCTTTTATTCCATTCAGGCCTTCAGCAGGTGGCATGAGGCTCAAAAACATTGGAGAAGGCAGTCGTTTTACTCAGTCTGAAGATTCGAGTGTTAATCTCATCCAGAAACATCCCTCAGACAAACTCAGAAACAATGTCTGACTAGATGTCAAATTGACACTTATCATTAACCATCACAGTGTCATATTATGTGGGTTTTTCTTATGACTAGATTTGGTAGAACATGTTTTTCCAAATATGTTATCCTATTTCTCAGATACTTTTTTTTTTTTTTTGCGGGTGATGAATACAGCTGATTGAGAAAGTTCATCCGGGTGTAATGTGAGCTTCTCTAGAAGTTCTTCAGAATGTCTCCAATCTTCTAGGTAGATCTGACCTACAAAACAACCCTCTTATCCTGGGCTCTGCTCTTTATTCCAACTGAAGAACTGCTTCGTCTTGAATGTGTGACACTTTAGGGTCCCAGTCGCAGTAGTTTTCCAACCTCACATGCCTGAACATGGGTTTCTGAGAAAGGTCCAGTTGCTGTCATAGCACCTGGGTGAACTGCATGGACACGTGCTTGAGTGATGAGATGAGATGTACTTTTGAACCCTGGTTTGAGATTTGTAAGAAATAATCTGTTGTCCTTTAGGCTTCTCTTCTAAAAAAAGGAAGATTTGAGAAATGGAAAGCAAGCCTCAGGTCAGCCAAGCCATGGCCACCACAAGCTGGACCTCCCTCTCCTTGGTATGTAAAAGATGAGTCTGTACAGTGTTAAAATTGTCATTCAAAATAATCCTTTAGAGAAAAATCTCCTAATCCATAGATACTTGTTTTGTCAACTGTTCCAGTGTTTTAAAGTACCCAGATTTTGAAGTCTGTCTCCCTATTCCTCCAATCCCTAACAAACACATGAGGACAAGCTTTCTAAATGGTCCTCAAAGTACACAGAAAACAGAGTTGTTGAATTTCTTTTTTTTTTTTTAAGATTTTATTATTTATTTGACAGAGAGAGAGACACAGCGAGAGAGAGAACACAAGCAGGGGGAGCGGGAGAGGGAGAAGCAGGCTTCCTGCTGAGCAGGGAGCCCTATGCGGGGCTCGATCCCAGGACCCTGGGATCACGACCTGAGCTGAAGGCAGACGCTTAACTACTGAGCCACTCAGGCGCCTGGTCGTTGAATTTCTAAATAATGTAACAAATATCAGAGATTAGCCTCTAATCAGAACATTTTTTGTTAAATTCCCTGATTTATGTTAATCAGGATTAAATGAAGTATTAAAGGCATCTTTTCTGCCCTTAAATAGACTGTTTATACTTAAGCACCAACATATTTTGGGGAGAAAAAAGGTAATATTCAGTGTTTATTTGGCTCTTATGATGGTTAAACCATTTATTTTCAGTTTTGAGTAAACATAATTTTCAAACACACATTAAGGCAGACCAATTGATTTGATGAAATTTTCAGCCTGATTGCCTATTCACTGGAATTAATTGACAGGTGTGGAAATCTGAAATTAATTTTTAGACCAACATTACTGGAATATATATTTTTAAATATAAATTTTGGCTATGTAACGATAGCTTGTATGAGGCTATATTGACAATAATGTTTCTTATTTGGACTTGTAATATGATTAAAACTAGAATTTAAAGGTCTCAGTATTATTTCTGTTACAATGAAGTTTTAGAAGTTTATTCTGCTCATGACTTTGCCTCTAATTTTTCTTGTTAGCATTGGCAAAAGTTTTTATTGACATTTAGGCACATGAAAAATTAGCAACTTTAAAGTGGTACGAGTTCTTGAATTATCAAAAGTAGGGGACACACCATTTTCTTCCTGAGGATATTACACATATGATAATTAAACTTGGAGAAAATAGTTGGTAATTTAAGTCCAATCTAGATTCCTAAACCTAAGTGGATATTAAGTTATATTGCACACCTTTGTTATCAGATAAACCAAATTGGTGTAGACAGTATGGAGAGGCATAATAAGTAAGGTTTCTCATTAGTCTGGGGAGTCAAGCTCTGAGAGTTAAATAATGACGTCAACAAATACAGATATACACAAAAGAAGATGAAAAGGGCAGAAAGAATCCCAATCAGCAACGTTGGAAAAGAATGTGTCAGTCACTAACAAAGTATAGATAAGGAGAGACAAATGTTGACATTCTTCAATCTCCCTCTTCAGGGAGATGTCAATTCAACCAACCTGAATTTTCAGGGAAAAAAATACCTAGCCCTATTGTTTATGTGTACACAGTGAGACCGAATATCCAAAGTCTTTGCCATAAAATCAGCTCCACTTACAAGTTTTCAATTAATAGAAATGTGGTCTTTCCAGTTTCTAGGCAATAAAAACTCCAGAATCCATCTTGACTCCTTCATTTCTCCAATACTCTGCATCCCACCTCTTCATGGTCCTCAACAATGAAAATATATCTGGAGTTTGTGGTGAAGTTATTATTTTTGCTTTAAAAAAATTTCTCTACAAATTTTGGCTACACTAGAAATTACAACATTCATCCTTGATTAATACAAATCACTCTTAACAATTCCCAAATGGGGAAACTAAATATAGGACATCTTAACACTTTTTACACCCTCAGTGTTAGTTTTTTTTAAATATTTTATTTATTTGACAGAGAGAGATATAGTGAGAGAGGGAACACAAGCAGGGTGAGTGGGAGACGGAGAAGGCTTCCCGTGGAGCAGGGAGCCCGATGCGGGGCTCCATCCCAGGACCCTGGGATCATGACCTGATCAAAGGCAGATACTTAATGACTGAGCCACCCAGGCAACCCCACTCACTGTTAGTTTTACTGGGATCTTCAGTTTAGTTATTCCTACGATTAAGTCTCACATGATAACACCAGCAAGGCTTTGTAGAAAAAAAAATCACAGATGTTCACCATTTACTTTCTATCTACTCTTCATTCATTTTACAGATCGAATGTTCCAACTGTAATCATTATTCTCTTTCTTAAAGATCTTTCTTGTGTTTATTTAATACATAACTGATAACGACACAGACTATAATTGTTTCCTGAAAAAAGTTTTCTTTTCATTTCATTTTTCATGTATTTTTTTTTTGGTGCTAAATATAGAAATGATTTGATAGTAAATTAATTTCAGTATTTTAAAAATGGCATTCAATTTTTTTTCTGGCCTCCGTCACTTCTGCCAAAAATGTTTCTTTTTCCCTGGCCACTTTCATTATTTACTCTTGGTCTTTAATTTTCAGCAGTTCTTGGGCACCTGGCTGGCTCAGTTGGTTAAGTGACTGCCTTCAGTTCAGGTCATGATCCTGGAGTCCCGCATCGGGCTCCCTACTTGGCAGGGAGTCTATTTCGTCCTCTGACCCTCCCCCCTCTCATGTGCTCTCTCTCTCTCATTCTCTGTCTCTCAAATAAATAAATAAAATCTTTAATTTTCAGCAATTCAACTGTGGTTTCTCTACACGTGGTTTTCTGTGTTTCTTTTCTTCTTTGGTCCCTTCGATCTATGGGCTGATGTCTATCATCAACCTCAGAAATCCTTTGTTCCTCACCTTCTAGAATCCATTCCATGGTTTAAGCCTTTTTATTCTGTGTCACATGTGTCTTATGGTCTTCTCTGAACTTTCCATTCTTCTTTCTCTTTGTGTTCCTGTTTTGAAATGTGATTTGGGGGCGCCTGGGTGGCTCAGATGGTTAAGCATCTGCCTTCGGCTCAGGTCATGATCCCAGGGTCGTGGGATCGAGCCCCACATTGGGATCCCTGCTTTCCGGGAAGCCTGCTTCTCCCTCTCCCACTCCCCCTGCTTGTGTTCCCTCTCTCACTGTGTCTCTCTCTGTCAAATAAATAAATAAAATCTTAAAAAAATAAAATAAACATGATTTTGACCTTTCTTCTTGTCCTTTAAGTTTTCCTTTTGCCATGTGCAATCTGCTGTTAAAATATCTGGTGATTTCTCCTTGTCAGAGACTGTAATTTCCAGTGCTGGAATTCTTTTTATGGATTACAATTATTTGAGGAAATATACCATCCTTTAATCCTTCCTCTTCCTCTTTCTCTAATTTTCTGAATATATTAATCATGGTTATTTGAAAGACATTATATGTTTTTCTAATGTACATGTCATCTGTTGTCTCTTTTTACATCTGCTTTTTCTCTTCATTTTGGGAATATTACCGTGTCTTTTATCATGCCTAGTAGATCTGTGTGGCATGACAAAATAGGGGACAATATGACCAAAATGAAAAGAGTCTCCATGTTGGATTATCTCTCTAGGGAGAATATACTGGGATAGATTGAGGACTTTGATCTCTATAATTTGTCTGGGACAGAGCTTAATTATATCAGTTATGTTAAGTTTAGTCTACCTCTTGTGTGGCCCCCATTCCACAGAATTATGCTTTTGAGTTGTAAACTAAAAAAACATAACATTATGTTCGTGGGTCCCCCTTTGCTAATATATTTGTGGATAATAGCAACACAAATTAGAGGAAATTCAGGGCGCCTGGGTGGCTCAGATGGTTAAGTGTCTGCCTTCGGCTCAGGTCATGATCCCAGGGTCCTGGGATTGAGTCCCGCATCGGGCTCCCTGCTCTGTGGTGAGCCTGCTTCTCCCTCTGCCTCTCTCTCTCTCTGACTCTCATGAATAAATAAATAAAACATTTAAAAAAAAAATTAGAGGAAATTCAGTTTTGCTTTTCAGGGGGGTTCTTTTTGGTACTTTTTTAATTTTAATATTGTAATTATTATTATTATTTTGGCTTCTGTATTTTCTAGCTCATTCAGCTTCAGAATGTTCAAAGTTTATAGCAATATTTGAAGGCCGTACATGTCTTTAATATCCATTGTAATTACTGAGAATAATGGTAAAGTAGTGTTCCTAAAGTTAAAGAATGAGAATCAGGCAGACAATTGTAATACTTACATAAAAAGAAATACAAAGTTCATTAAAATGGCATTGCAGAGTTACATTTACTGGGACTATGATAAAATGAATATCCAAAAATAACCACATTGATACCAGGACACCAAACAGTCTGATTAAATCAAAACAATTACTTTAATGCACAAATGATCTAATAGTAAGATAAATACTCAAAAACAAACAATTTTGAAAAACAGAGATCCCAAGATTTTTAGCAAGTCCAAAATTAGGAAGATGCCTCCAGTGTTACTACATAAATCTGTTGCATTAGTTTTTGCTTTTAAGGGGATGTAAATGTGAATCAACAATTACAAAGATACCACAGAATCAGAAAGAAAACCATTGTAAGTACTGAAATGGTCAAAGAAACATTATAACAAGGATATTAAATATCTTAAAGGAAAAGTAGAAGGTGATGGCAAGTATTCCTTTTATTATTTAAATTCAATTAACCAACATATACTACATCATTAGTTTTTTATGTGGCGTTCAGTGATTCATTAGTTGTGTATAACACCCAGTGCTCATCACATCATGTGCCCTCCTTAATGCCCATCACCTGGTTACCACATCCCCTGGCCCACCTCCCTTTCCACAACCCTCAGTTTGTTTCCCAGAGTCAAGTCTCTCATGGTTTGGCCCCCTCTCTGATTTCTTCCCATTCAGATTTCCCTCCCTTCCCCTGTGATCCTCTGCACTATTTCTTATATTCCAGATATGGGTGAAACCATATGATAATTGTCTTTCTCTGATTGACTTATTTCACTCAGCATAATCCCCTCCAGTTCCATCTATGTCAATGCAAATGGTGGGTTTCATCCTTTCTGATGGTTGAGTAATATTCCATTGTATATGTGAACCACATCTTCTTTATCCATTCATCTGTTGAAGGACATCTTGGCTTCTTCCACAGTTTGGCTAATGTGGACATTGCTGCTATGAACATTGGGGTGCAGGTGCCCCTTCAGATCACTACATCTGTATCTTTGGGGTAAATGCCCAGTAGTGCAATTGCTGGGTTGTAGGGTAGCTCTATTTTTAACTTCTTGAGGAACGTCCATACTGTTTTCCAGAGTGGCTGTACCAGTTTGCATTTCCGCCAACAGTGTAAGAGTGTTCCCCTTTATCCACATCCTCACTAACATTTGTTGATGGCAAGTATTCTTAAGAAAAAAAAAAGACTATCACACTGATGTGACATTTTTAAAATGGAACAACATAAGGAATTATATAATAATTAAAATTATAAATTAAAAATATTGATTAAATTGTTGATATGCCCAGGACACCTGGTTGGCTCAATCGGTTAAGCTTCTGCCCTTGGCTCAGGTCATGATCTCAGGGTCCTTGGATCCTGCCCCACGTTGGGCTCCCCACTCAGTGGGAGTCTGCTTCTCCCTCTACCTCAGCCCAACCCTGCTCATTCTCTCTCTCTCTCTGTTTCTCTCTCTCTCACACAAGTAAATAAATAAAATATTTTTAAAAAATGTTGATATAGCCTAAGGTAAAAACTCTGAGCTACAAGAAAAATGAAGAGGAACAAAATCACATAGGTGAATCTTACAGAATTATTGACTTTACAAAGCAATAACAGTAATTAGCAACACTTAATTGTATAGTACAATTCTCCTATATGAAGATCAAACTTTGCAAAACTAGAAAATTTTGATGAATGCAATGAAATATGCTGTGAAATTATAAGGAAGCCAGAGCATGGCAAACATACCATTCAGGGTGAAATTGACAAATGCAGTTTACAGAGAAGTAATAAGAGGTTGGAAGGGTAATTCTTGTTTCATAAAAAACAAGGCAATGTAGAGAGTTTAATCATCAAAATAGGAGTTAAAGGGGAATTTAAAATTTTAGACATGAGATGCATCTTCAAAAGGAAATAGTGTTTGTGTAATAAGTTAATGAGTTGCAGAAAAGATGTTCTGAGAATATTTTGTTGTTATAATTAATATTTTCATTTGTTTGGTGATCTGTGTAGATAAAGGGTTTTTCAAGAAGGTGGTAGAAATAGGAAAAATGGTAGATCAGATTTCTGCCCCTTGAGGAGTGAACATAAAAGGAAAATGTGTACATTGCTCATAACGGCTGCACTTTCAGGTTTGAAGGATGGAGTAGGAAAATTCAAGAAGGATCATTTATTTGTTTGTTTTAGGAAAGAGGGATTGAATAATTTAGTAGACAAAGGGATCCAAATAGACCTCAGGCTTTAAAATAAAAATAGATGAAATCTGTTTTGAGATGATTTTATTTTTTCTAATTAAGCATCAGTCAGTTTTAAAGGACAAATCACACAATTTGGCACTTTATATTCTTTAAAGATTAATAGAGATGTATTCATTTTAGTTTAAAAGAATTATCAATAATCTTACATGCTGTATGTGGAAAGAATGAGTAAAGGCGGTGAACGTCAAAGTTGCTTTTTAACATCTTAAGATAATGATCAATGCTTTCTCAATTCTGGTATAATCATTTGAAGTATATTGTGAGTAATTATTCTCATATTAAGAATGAATTCCTATGGCACCTGGGTGGCTCAGTGGTTAAGCATCTGACTCTTGATTTCAGCTCAGGTCATGATCGCAGTATGGTGAGATGGAGCCACGCATCGGGCTCCTTGCCCGGCACAGAGCAAGGCAAGGAGCCTGCTTAAGATGCTCTCTCTCCCTCTTCCTCTGCCCCTCCCTGCTCACACTCTCTCTCACTCTCACTCTCTCTCTCTCAAAAGAAACAAAAAAAAAGAATGAATTCCTTATTTGAATTTAGCACCTCAGGGTCATGTGGAATTATAACTACAAATATTTCTAACAAAATCATTCCAACAGCCATGGTTCCTGTATTTATTGATGTTGATTTGTATGTGTATATTGACCCCAGAATTCTACCTAACTGGGACTTAAATGGGGTAAGCATGTTGGAGAAGGGGAATCAGACTTGTCTTGCTTCTCTATTGTCAAAACCAGCAGATTAGTTTGACCTAGCTTGAGTGTTGATGTGCTTTGGCTGGGGAGACTCTGAGGGAAATCACAGACTACCAGGTGTAAGTCATAGGAATCCCTCAAAGGCCACTTAGAAGTGAGTCATTGCTGACAGATGTGCTCTGTTTCCAAACATGTTGTTAGTTCTTGCCAAAGAAACACTTTTAGGAAGTAGGAACATTAAACATAGAAATTGTTCACCTTCCATATTAATTCATGGTCCCTAATGCCCTGACTTACTGTAATGCTATGAGAAATCTTTGATAACAAAATATCACACCATCTATTGAAAGTATAGGAAAAATACCCATGCCCCACTCTCAGGGGACTAATGATAAAAATTATCTTGATTGTACTAACTTTCTAAATGCTTACTATGTTCCAGATCTTTTTACATTTTATCTATAATCTATCTGAAAACCCCGCATCACAGGTACTGCCATATACATATTTCAATTAGGAAATAAAAATCCCCAAATTGCATGAATTACATACTCCTACAGATAGTAAAAAAATAAAATTGATATTCAGCTCCTTCTTTTTAACTCTAAATTTTATTTCAATTGCAGTGTGTGGCTTCTATGGTAATGAACATTTTAGAAATTTGGTGTTCTTTATAAGAGGTGTAATGAGGTTCATTACAACATTTTTACCTTTTAAAAACATGGAAGTAAAGTTTCCACTGGACAAGGAATCAAAATTCCTGGCTCTCTTATTGCTCATCATATAAATTTGAGAAAGCTGATTTTTTTCAAGCCATTTTGTCTCAACTATAAAAATCAAACAAATGCAACTGTACTAAGTATTTCAGAGATGTTTCAGAACTCATATTACAAGTTATATAAAAGATTAGTATAATCAGTGTGACGCTATGCACACACCACATCACTTAAACTTTAATCCCAGTGGTCAGTTTACAAACATAATATCAATAATTTGGAGATCATAAAAAAAAGCCACTCACCAAATGAGGCTAAGATAAGAATTCTCACTATTAGTATCTGAATCAATGAAAAAATTTGGCTAATTTGCATAATTAAAGGCAAAATGAACTTTCATCAGGAAGGGTAGTAACTTGTTAGTTGAAGTGATAAATGCTGGAAATGAATTCTCATTGATGAAATCAAGGGATGGTGTTAATAACTTGATCTCTATCAACCTTGTTCCAGCTATTGGTTTAGAAGGATTTCTGGTTGCATGAGGCTTAGATAATGTCATTGTGTAAATATCTAGAAGAACAAAAGGTTGGTAGTCAACTGAGCTATGGAAAAGGCTGTGTAAATTACTATCTGTTAATGAATGTTTAATAAGTATCCTTTATTGTAGTAGAATATTTTTAAAGATTGATTTAGTTATTTGAGAGACAGAGAGAGAGTGGGGGGAGGAGCAGAGGGACGAAGAGAAAGCTGAGCAAGGAGCCTGATGCAGGGCTCCATCTCACGACCCTGGGATCATGACCTGAGCTGAAATCAAGAGTCAGACAACCGACTGAGCCATGCAGATGCCCCTCTTTATTGTAGTAGAATTTAATAACTGAACCTGACTTTAGATAATTCTTATACTCAAGTCTCTGAAAACCACTATCACTGACCAAAAAAAAAAAAAAAATCCCTATGATAAACTGTTTTTTTCTATATCCTCCCAAATAAAACAGGCATTCAAGTACATGTACACACATAAAAACAGGTACTCATACAAATACATGTAGACACATGGCTCACCATCTCATAAGCAGCACACGGTGATCAAATTCATCAAAGAGAAAAATAGCCAGAATCTCTAAGAGATTTGACAAACAGTTATCAAACAGAAGCCCGTGAACTCCAGGCAGTTGGAGGCAAAATGAGAGAAATGGGCACTTTTGGGAGCCTGGTGAGCCTGGGTTTACATCCCAGGACCACTTACCCACTGTGTGACCTTGATCAGTACCAGGCTAATAAGAGGATCCAGCTATAGGATTACTAAGAACATTAAGTGAGATGATGCATGTAGGGTGCAGTACGTAATGATAAATTATGTACTGCAATGATAAATTATAAATTAATAAACAAACAATGATAAATTATAAATTAATCGGTGCTCAGTAATTAGCTATGTTGATGGTGAAGATGGTTTTGAATGCAGTTTGACTTGGCTCCATGTTGTGTGGAGGACTGGGATCCTCAGGTAGGACACCCCCACACCCCTAGACGCCAACATCTACCGAAACTGAGGAAAGCCAACAGGGTGGGCCATTTATCGACAAGGTCAGTGGCCCTTGGAGAGAGAGTGGAGTTTAGACACAGTTCCCTCAGAACCCCTTCTTCCTATTCTAAACAACTTCCCGGGCTGAAACAGAAAGCCCTGTCCCTGTGCATTTGAATCACTCCCATGATTAATGAATCATTCTGGTGGAGTCAAATGTCCCCCGTTCAATTACCTCTCTTAAGGACGTATGGGTCAATTGCTTCTCCTTCTCCATAAATATCCAAGTCAAACAAAGACCATTTCTTGGAATTTAACTCGAAATATCTTCAGCAAGATTAACAGTTTCGCATAGAACCTATGACTAATGACAACAATTCATTCTGAGCTCATTACACAAACCCGCATACAGAAAATTTATCCTTTCTGTAAAGAACAATGAAGTGCCTTAGGAGCGAGGTCCCTCAGGAGCTTGCATAAACATGCCGAGATTTACAGGGAAGTGAAGGAAGAAATGGAAAGGCTTTTGCCCTTTTGCTGCATTTGTTGATGGTTATTCATAATATAAATACTCCCTCAGCAAAGGCTAATTGCAAGCCCTAGTCTCCAGTAACACAGTGATTGACTGATTAGGATTGTTACAGGAAACAATGGTACAGGGAGAGCTGAAATGCCTCTTTGTTCTCGAATGGATTTCTCATCCACTTGCATGGCAAGCCCACAACTGAAGACATGATGTTCAGCTTGCTGAACTGTAATTGGGATCATTTGTAACACAGCACAAACTTGCTTCATAAACAGTTTTCTGTTCTTTCTTGACAGACTGCATAAAGTATTCTTAGTTTGGGATTTGGGAAAATAGTGACATGAGTTACTCAAATCTGTTAACAGCACTGTAGGCCACCTGTGCTTTCCTGCAATCACTTTGGGACTGTTACTCGGCAACTGTTTCTGGGTTAGTAATGGAAAGCATTAAAGCAAGGAGGCAAAATTATTCAAGGAGATGCAAATAAACATTTTGTTCTTTTATCTTGGAGATTTATTGCTTTTTGTTATATATTTTCTCCTTCTCAATCCATGGAGTATATTATCCTTGGAGAGCTTCTCTCTCTCTCTTTTTTTTTTAACATCATGCTGCATATTTCCACTTTGCATTTATGTTTACAAATTGTTGCCAACAGAAGCTATGCTTTATTTGTTGCTTTACTGTGCTTGTAATTTTGCTCAGCGCCTTTTCACTTACCAGGACGTTCTGTACAAATCCACAAAACAAATTGCATTAGTTAATATTTAGATTATATAGATGTCTCTGAATGAAATTTGTAACCAGCAAAGCACTCCACAAATTACTTTTAATATGTTCATTTTCTTAGAAGAAACAGAACAAAAATGCTTATAGAGAGCATTTGATGATTTTGAATTTGACATGGGTAGTTTCACCTACTTGACAAGGACTGCGAAGGACCCGTGTGTGGTGGTCACAGCACAGAGGGTGAGCTCTGGGAACCAGCCCAGCACCTGCACCAGGTTCAATTTTCCTGTTTCTACCTTCCAATAAACCACATTTTCGTTTACAGTGTAACCATGTCATACTCCCTATAACCATACCCTGTTTACCTTCAATAATTTCATCTTCTTAGTATTCTGTTTTTTATTTTTCTTCTTTCATGGAGCTTTACAAAACGTGCCCTCCTTAATACCCATCACCGGGCTAACCCATCCCCCCACCCCCCTCCCCTCTAGAACCCTCAGTTTGTTTCTCAGAGTCCGTAGTCTCTCATGGTTCGTCTCCCCCTCTGGAAAATCGGAGCTGTTTTGAAAACAAGCCAACAAAAGTCTTATTTGTCAGTTTTTAGTTAAAATCATGAATTTAACAACACATTTGTAATTAATGACTACTGAGGCCATTGACAAACCTAATTTAATTCTTGGTGAACAATAATTCTTAGGGAACATGGCAGGGATCCTTCAGCCTTAATCCCCTTCAAGACTCTCAGAGCAATGATAGGAAATTCATACCTGGTTAGAGTTTGGCTGCTATTTTTTTGGGGGGGGGCAGCCTGCTTTATTTATTTTTATTTTTTTTAATTTTTTATTTTAATTCCAGTATAGTGAATATACAGTGTAATATTAGTCTCAGGTGTACTATATCATGATTCACCAATTCTATACATTACTCAGTGCTCATCATGATAAATATACTCTTAATCCCCCTCACGTATTTCACCCATCCCCAACCTACCTCCCCTCTGGTAACCATCAGTTTGTTCTGTATAGTTAAGTCTGTTTCGTGGTTTGTCTCTCTCTTTCTTTTGTTTTTCCTTTGCTGGTTTGTTGTTTCTTAAGTTCCACATATGAGTGAGATCTTATGGTATTTACCTTCCTCTGACAAACTTATTTTGCCTAGCTTATACTCTCTAGCTCCATCTATGTCAGCACAAATGGAAAGATTTCATTCTTTTTTATGGCCAAATAATAGCTCATCGCATATATATACCACATCTTCTTTATCCATTTGTCAGTCGACGGACACTTGGGCTGCTTTCATATCCCGACTATTGTAAATAATGCTGCTATAAATTTAAGGGTGTTGGTCTCCCTTTAAATTAGTGGGGTTTTTTTGTATTATTGGGGTAAATCTTAGATCTTAGGGTAGTTCTATTTTTAATTTTTTGAGGAACCTCCATACTGTTTTCCAGAGGGGCTGCACCAGCTTGCATTCCCACCGACAGTGTAGGAGGGTTCCCCTTTCTCCACATCCTCACCAACATCTGTTGTTTCCTGACTTGTTAATTTTAGCCATTCTGACTGGTGTGAGGTGGTATCTCATTGAGGTTTTGATTTGTATTTCCCTGATGATGAGTGTTATTGAGCATCTTTTCATGTGTCTGTTGGCCCTCTGGATGTCTTCTTTGGATAAATATCCATTCATGTCTTCTGCCCATTTTTAAATTGGATCATTTATTTTTTGGGGGTGTTGAGTTGTATATGTTCTTTATATATTTTGAATACTAACCCTTTATCGGATATTCCATTTACAAATATTTTCTCCCATTCAGTAGGTTGCTTTTTAGTTTTGTTGATTGTTTCCTTTGCTGTAAAGAAGCTTTTTATTTTGATGTTGTCCCAATGGTTTATTTTTGGTTTTGTTTATCTAGTTATGAGACATATGTAGCAAAATATTGCTATAGCGGATGTCAAGAGACATCACTGCCTGTGCTCTCTTCTAGATTTTTATGGTTTCAGGTCTCACAGTTAGGTCTTTAGTCCATTTTGAATTTGTTTTTGTGTATGCTTTAGGAAAGTGGTCCAGTTTCATTCTTCTGTATGTGGCTGTCCAGTTTTTCCAACACCATTTGTTGAAGAGACTGTATTTTTCCTATTAGATATTCTTTTCTCCTTTATAAAAGGTTAATTGACCATATAATTATGGGTTTATTTGGGGGTTTCCTGTTCTACTTCATTGATCTGTGTGTCTATTTTTGTCTATAGTCTTTTGATCACTGCAGCTTTGTAATATAATTTGAAGTTTGGAATTGTGATATCTCCAGTTTTGTTTTTCTTTTTTAGGATTACTTTGGCTACTCTGGATTTTTTATGGTTCCATACAAATTTTAGGATTGTTTCGTTCTGGACTGCTATTTTTATTGTTCACATTATCTAGGAGATAAATTCACTGTGCCTATTTATAAATCTAGAGCAAGGGAAGGAGCTCCAGGTTCCTCCTTAGCTGTGACAAGAGAGATAAGAACAAGCAGGATTTCTTTGATCCTTTGCTCCCATCCTCATTTCTCTCTTCCCCAGTGCAAGGCCAGTTCTGAAAATGCAACCAGACAGTGGCAGGCCTTTACGTCCCCTCCAGGAGCTTCTCACAGTTCCCTGACCTAGGTCATAGTCCCTGCAGGCACAGTGCAGAGGAAGTGGTGAGCATCCTGCATGGGCAGCCCAGACACTGAATGGAAGGAACAGGTCATGAAAGGGGGGCAGAGAAAAATTGCAACTGCATTTTAGAGGAATAAAATTGGAGCCACTATCACTTCTCTCTCCATGGATAGGCAAGTATAAGGGATGTGGAAAGCACAGGGTTCCTTTTTTAAAAAAAATATTTATTTATTTTCAAGAGAGAAGCAGACTCCATACTGAGCACAGAGTCTGTTGTGGGGCTCCATCTCAGGACCCTGATATCATGATCTGAGCCGAAATCAAGAGTCAGGTGCTTAACCAACTGAGCCACCTAGGTGCTCCAAACAGGAGTTCCTGTTTAACATTTCCTAAAGAAGGCAGATATATCACTTGACCAATACAGGGATTTTGACCTTTCTCCTTTGCAGGTCACCAAAGACATGGCTGCCTCCCTTGGGATGAGCCTGCAGCATGCCTTGGTACACCTGCCCTACTTACACAGGGCATTCCTTACAAACCCAAAGCTGAGGAACATGGTGCTGAAAATTTAAGTATCAACATCGTAAAAAGGACCTCTAATTTTTTTTTAAAGACTTTATTTATTTATTTGACAGGGAGAGAGGTAGCGAGAGCAGGAACACAAGCAGGGGGAGCAGGAGAAGGGGAAGCAGGCTTCCCGCTGAGCCCAATGCGGGGTTCGATCCCAGAACCCTAGGATCCTGACCTGAGCTGAAGGCAGACGCTTAACGACTGAGCCACGCAGGCGCCCCAAAAAGGACCTTTAATTTGAGCACCATGAACCAACTCCCACTCTCAGGGTCCAAGAATAAAGCCCTTTTTTCTTGAAAATGGGCCACAATTATTGCTTTGTTATTTTGCCATTCAGAATCTTAAGGACCTCCTTGCTGGGAGTGCAGTTCCTTCCAGCAGCAGCTGCAGGCTAGCATATTTCCTTCATGCCACGGGATAGATAAAGTTCCGCTAACAGTGCCCACAATAAGCAGCACTGTCCCAAGCACCACAGGATTTAGGAACTGCATGTGCGCCCCAGTGCCTTAGAGGGATCATCATGGACTTCTCTTTGGACCTATACTTCTGTTGTCAAACACGGACTGGAATGCAAACTAAGAGGAATTTGCCGGTAGAGGCTTAGGAGACAACATGCAATAAAAGAGAAGTTACTTTTGCTGTTTGTTCATTCTTACAATTTCAATTTCCCTGGACTATTTACAAGAAACTGCAAGTCCTGTGAACCTATGCCCAATTAAGAGAAAACCCCACCAAGGGGTGCCTGCTTTCCCATGTAATATCATTTCCACTAGTGCTTTTTGCTTAAAGGACTGACATTAGAACTGACTGCTGGGGGTGGGGATGGGAAAAATGTGGGAAGGGAGTCAATAGGTACAAAGTTCCAGTTATAAAATAAAGAAGTCATGGGATGCAATGCACTGCATGGTGACAATAGTTAATAATAATGTATTGCAGGGGCGCCTGGGTGGCTCAGTCGTTAAGCGTCTGCCTTCGGCTCAGGTCACGATCCCGGGGTCCTGGGATCGAGCCCCACGTCCGGCTCCCTGCTCAGCGGGAAGCCTGCTTCTCCCTCTCCCACTCCCCCTGCTTGTGTTCTCTCTTTCTCTCTCTCTCTCTCTCTCTCGCTGTGTCTCTCTGTCAAATAAATAAATAAAATCTTTAAAAAAAATAATGTATTGCATATTTGAGAGTTGCTAAGAGAGTAGATCTTAAAAGTTCTTATCACATTTGGATGTCTTCTTTGGAAAAATGTCTGTTCATAAGAAGAAATTGTAACAATGTGAAAAAGAAAACTGACTCCAGTAAAGAAGAGAAGGCTCTTTGACAAAATTCATAATGGTGCTACAGTAGCAATCCCACTCCACTCTTGATGGACTTCCTTTAAGGACTATGTTCCTATCTCAATGTTGAGTTCACCCTGGGTCTGACCCCAATATAGTTCCCATTGTCACTAGAGTAAGACATCTATATTGTTATGTGAAACTCTACAGGATCTCTGTGATGGCATACAAAAGGAGAGATCCCAGAGTTTTCATTTAAAAACAGAGAGAGACATGGGGCGCCTGGGTGGCTCAGTTGGTTAAGCGACTGCCTTCGGCTCAGGTCATGATCCTGGAGTCCTGGGATCGAGTCCCGCATCGGGCTCCCTGCTCAGCAGGGAGTCTGCTCAGTGGGGAGTCTGCTTCTCCCTCTGACCCTCTTCCCTCTCGTGCTCTCTCTCTCATTCTCTCTCTCTTTCAAATAAATAAATAAAATCTTAAAAAAATAAAAAAAACAGAGAGAGACAGAAAGAGACAGAGAGAGAGAGAGAGAACATTTCTCACCACCTGTTGTCCAGGAGCCCTCCTGAGCAATGACTGATTCTACTTTCTGCTCCACTGCCTGGACTCCAAGATAACCGTGGTAAGGGGTAATGTTATACAGAGAACTCATATTCATTAATCTATGCTTCTATTGAGATGCAACATATGGTGCTTTTGCTTAAAGTTGATTAAACTGAACCATTTATTCACTTACCTAACTGAAAAGGGATTTAGAAATGAGGAAGAGCAAATGTATGTTTAGTGATTAGTAACTGTCTTTACCCTTCAGGTTTCCCTTTTAATCACTTCTTCCCAAACAGAATGCATGGAACCTGTGTTAGTTTTCTATTGGTGTGTACAAACTGCCCCAAACCTAGCAGCTTAAAACAACAAACATTTGTTATCTCACACAGTATCTGAAGGTCCAGAACCTGGAAGGTGTTTTCCTGGTGGTTCTGGCTCAAGATCTCTGATGGAAATGCAGTCAAGTTGGTGGTGAGGGCTACAGTCACCTGAATACTTGGCACACATGGCTGTTGGTTGGACATCTCTGGTCCTCACCACATGGACTTCTTATAGGGCTATGTGACTGTCATGACACAAGCAGTAGTTTCTCCCTAGAGAAAGAGACTGAACTAAGGGAGAGTAAGTAGAAAGACAAAATACCTCCTATGACTATGTCTTGAAAGTGATGTAGCATCACCTCTGTCAAATTCTACTCAGTAGAGGCGAATCCCTGAGTCTCGCCAACATTCAAGAGGAAGTGAATTAAGCTCCATCTTCTGAAGGCAGAGTCTTAAAAAATTTATAGACATTTATACAATTCACCAGAAAAGAAGACAGTAGAAAGTCCACAATCATTAATGTCCACGTCAAAGCTCAGGAACTTTAGGTGGTGTGAAGACAACGCCATCAAGTTAAATATAGCAGCTCTTGATCCAGAGAATCCAGTAACAAAAAATTTTTACTACAAGTTTTACTCACTATCCCCCCCCACCAACATAGAATGACCAACAGGAGAAAAATGGGAGACTGTAGGAATTCTGAAATTCTCCTGGAAAACCATGTGAGAGCCACTTACCTGGAGGGTGAAGATGTTGGTTGATCCTGCCATGTTTCTCTTCCCTTATAGATCACACATCTTTTATTCTCTGTGGCCCTTTGTTCCACTTTTGGGTAGTCCTTTCTTTTTTATCATCTTCCTTATCACATTTGAAAATGGTATACATGTATTTACCCTCATTGAGGGCTTTGAAACTTTCTCAACACATTCTCTGATTAAAGACTGTAGACTCAAGGCTCAAAAAGTGATAGGGTATTTGCTTTTATTTGTTTTTAGTTATAATTTTATTTGTATGTATGTATGTATGTATGTATGTATGTATGTATTTATTTATTTATTTAATGTACATTCAAGTTAGTTAACATATAGTGTAGTATTAGTTTCAGGAGTAGAATTTAGTGATTCATCACTTACATCTAATACCCAGTGCTCATCACAATAAGTGCCCTCCTTAATGCCCATCACCCAATTACCCCATTTCCCCACCCACCTCTCCTCCAGCAACCCTCAGTTTGTTCTGTATAGTTTAGAGTCAGTCTCTTATGGTTTGCCTCCCTCTCTGTTTTTATATTATTTTATTTTTTCTTCCCTTCCCCATGTTCATATATTTTGTTTCTTAAATTCCACGAGTGAAATCATATGATATTTTTCTTTCTCTGACTGATTTATTTCACTTAGCATAATACACTCTAGTTCCATACACACTGTTGCAAATGGCAAGATTTCATTCTTTTTAATGGCTGAGTAATATCTCATATATACCACATCTTCTTTATTCATTTGTCAGTTGATGGACATTTGAAGTCTTTCCATAATTTGGCTACTGTTGATAATGCTGCTATAAACACTGGGGTGCATGTGTCCCTCTGAATCTGTATTCTTGTGTCCTTTGGGTAAATACCAAGGAGTGCAATTGGTGAATCATAAGGTAGTTCTCTTTTCAACTTTTTTGAGGCGCCTCCATACTGTTTTCCAGAGCAGCGGCACCAGTTTGCATTCCCACCAACAGTGTAGGAGGGATCCTTTTCTCTGCATCCTTGTCAAAATCTGTTGTTTCCTGAGTTGTTAATTTTAGTCATTCTGACAGGTGTGAGGTGGTATCTCATTGTGATTTTGGTTTGTATTTCTCTGATGGTGAGAGATATTGAGCATCTTTTCATTTGTCAGCCATTTGTATGTCTTCTTTGGTGAAATGTCTACTCATGTTTTCTGCCCATTTCTTAACTGGACTATTTATTTTTTAGGTTTTGATTTTGATGAATTCTTTATACATTCTGGATACTAGCCCTTTATCTGATATGTCATTTGAAAATATCTTCTCCCATTCCATTGCTTGCCTTTTAGTTTTGTTGATTGTTTCCTTCACTGTGTAGAAGCTTTTTATCTTGATGAAATCCCAATAGTTCATTTTTGCTTTTGTTTTCCTTGCCTCCAGAGATGTGTCTAGGAAAAAGTTGCTTCTGCCGAGGTCAAAAAGGTTGCTGCCTGTGTTCTTCTCTATCATTTTGATGGTTTCCTGCCTTACATTTAGGCCTTTTGTCCATTTTGAATTTATTTTTGTGTATGATGCAAGAAAGTGGTCCAGTTTCATTTTTCTGCATATCACTGTCCAGTTTTCCCAACACTGTCCGGAAAAGACTGTCTTTTGTTGACTGGATATTCTTTCCTGTTTTGTTGAAGATTAGTTGACTATACTGTTGTGGGTTCATTGTTGGGTTTTCTATTCTGTTCCATTTATCTATGTGTCTGTTTTTGTTTCAGTACCCTACTATCTTGATGATTACAGCCTTTTAATACATCTTGAAGTCTGGAATTGTGATGCCTACTTTGCTCTTCTTTTCCAACATTACTTTGGATATTTGGGGTCTTTACTGGTTCCATACACATTTTAGGACTGTTTGTTCTAGTTATGTGAAGAATACTGGTGTTGTTTTGACTGAAATTACATTGAATATGTAGATTGCTTTGGGTAGTATATACATTTTGACAATATTTGTTCTTCCAATCCATGAGCATGGGAAGTTTTTCCATTTCTTTGTGTCTTCTTCAATTTCTTTCATAAGTGTTCTATAGTTTTCAGTGTACAGATCTTTTACCTCTTTGGTTGGGTTGATTCCTAGGTATTTTATGGTATTTGGTGCCATTGTAAATGAGACCTAGTTCTTGACTTCTCTTTCTGCTTCTTTGTTATTGGTGTATAGAAAAGCAACAGATTTCTGTACATTGATCTTATATCTTGTGACTTTGCTGAATTCATCTATTAGTTCTAGCAATTTTTTGGTGGGGTCTTTCAGGTTTTCTACATAGAGTATTAATGACAGGGTTTTTATATCAAGCTCATGATTTTTTTCTTTGGAAGTTCAGATTGCTAAAAACAAAAACAAAACAAAACAAAACAAAATTAAAAAAAAACAAAAAACAAACAAACTAAAAACCCAGTGGGCTTTTTTTCTTTGCATCTTTGTCAATTCTATGTGCTCATAACTATAACCTTAGCTTATTTTAACTCATAGTTCTTAAAGCTGCTTTTTAAATTCACTTTCACCTATACTCCATACCCACAACTGCTTTCTCTTAACCAAATAGGACAATTTTGATTTTCACATAACCAGGAATAAGGAGTAGAAAGGCAA
This sequence comes from Zalophus californianus, assembly GCF_009762305.2. Taxonomy (NCBI): domain Eukaryota; kingdom Metazoa; phylum Chordata; class Mammalia; order Carnivora; family Otariidae; genus Zalophus; species Zalophus californianus. Next base: position 6,386,627 of record NC_045606.1, on the reverse strand, counting down.
TGCCTGAATCTGCACTGAAAGTCATTCATTACAGGATACAGACTTTCTGTCTCATCTTTAACTGGAATCTTTTAGGGTCTGTATTTCTCAAAAACATCTCATATTATTTGAGGTCCTGAAGTTATTGGCCTTTTCCATTTTTAAAGGGCTTGAATTGTTATGCTTTTTCTAGTGTCTTTTATTATTTCTGCTTGCAAGTTGACCATTTTTGCAGAGTTCATATTTGTGTGTGTGATACCTTGCAAAAAGCAGCTCAAACTAAGCAATATACAGTTTACACTCTTGATAGTACTATTTCCTTGCCTTTTCCCCAGAGAACAAATATATTATATATATATGATTATAACATATATACACATATATATATTTCATATTCCAAGATGATATAAGTGATAGTTTAAATTTATTAAAACATTTAAGTGTTAAGGTATGGACATTTGGGTTTACATAACCTAGCGAAGAATGATATGGAATCAGTACCAGAAATCTTACGCTGCTTTTAAAATTCTTAACATATATTTCCAAAGAAGATACACAAATAGCCAGCAAGTACATCATTTGTCATTAGGGAAATGCAAATGAAAATGACATTGAGATACTACTTTACACCCACTAGAATGGCTACATGCAAAACAATGTATTATTACAAGTGTTGGTGAGGGTTTGGGAAAATTGGAACCCTCATGCTTCTTACTTGGTGGGAGAATGTACAAGGGTTCAGCTTCTTTGGAAAACATTTGTCAGTCTTCACAAAGTTACACATGGAATTATCATATGATTCAGCAATACCACTTCTAAGTAAAGACCCAAAATAATTAAAAATAGGAACTCAGACAAATACATGAACATACATGTGCAATATCCATAATAGCAAAAATTTCACAGTAGCCCAAAGCTAGAAATGATTCAATGACTATCAGTAGACGAATGAACAAAAGAATTGTGGTATAAACAAGTAGTGGAATGTCAATCAGCCATAAAAAGCATGGAGATCTGATACATGTTACAGTATGAATGAACTTTAGAAATATTATGGTAAATGAAAGGAGTCAGTCACAAAAACTACATTTTATATGATTTCATTCATATGGAATAATGTCCCAAGGAGACATTCTATATACAGAGGAATAGTCTAGTAGTGCCAGGGGCTGGAAGCATGGGAAGATGGGGAGTAACTACCTAATGAATACAGTCATTTCTTGTGGGGAAATGGAAATGTTTTCAAAAAAAAGTTGGTAGTTATGAAAGTTGTAAACATAATTAACGCCACTCAACTGTCCACTTTAAAATGGTTAATTTTATGATATGTGGGTTTTATTCCATTAAAAATATTTTTATTACTAAAATATGTGATCCATGCTTAGTAGTCAGGTGAGTGGCTGCAAGAGGAGCAAAATTAACATTGGAGGTGGTGTGGCAGCTGTGTCAATGGCTGATTTGTGATTACTGTGTGAATGGGGAAGGAGCGGTTACTAGAAATAGGAAGTGGGGGGATAAACTGTCTAGAAAAATTGCTGTACGAAAGTGGTGCTTATACATCATCCATGGTATAATTTCAAAAGCAGTGTGGTTTTAGAAAAGAAGAATAGAAAAATAAAAGCATTAAAGAAGATATGAAAGAAGCATAATAGTATCACTATTACAATAATTACTAGAAAATAATTAGAATCTTACCTTTTAAAACTTACACTAGAAACAATATTTTGATAACTCATCTAGGTTATGTTTTTCTAATTACTAAATAAATTTAGTGTATAATAAGAATCCTGTTAACTCAAAAATACTTTTGAAGACTATTTAATGACTAACATATATGTTCATTTTATAATGACAAGAAAAATGTATAACAATATATTATGATCAAAATTTTATTTTATTGAATATATCATCTCAAATCTAGGAAATATTTTCACATTTTTACATTTCAGAAATTTTGATACATACAAAATAGGTATATAATCAAGGTAATGTAGAGTTTTGCTGTTGTTGTTCTTAAAAAAAAAACTGTATTAAAATAGATATTGGGGCACCTGGGTGGCTCAGTCGTTAAACGTCTGCCTTCGGCTCAGGTCATGATCCCGGGGTCCTGGGATCAAGCCCCGGCTAAGTGAAATCAGTCAGAGAAAGACAAATACCATAAGATTTCACTCATATGTGGGATTTAAGAAACAAAACGAATGAGCAAAAGGGAAAAAAAGAGAGGGAGAGAGATCTAAACCAAGAAAAGACTCTTAGCTATAGGGAACAGACTGATGGTACCAGAGGGAATTGGGAGGGGGGATGGGAAACAAGTGCTGGGGAGGAAGGAGTGAACCTGTGATGAGCACCAGGTGATGTAGGGAAGTGTTGAATCACTATACTGTCCACCTGAAACTAATATTACACTGTATGCTAACTGACTGGAATTTAAATAAAAACTTGAAAAAACCCCAGATATTAGGCTTGGTTCCTGGGACTGCTGGGGGACGGCAGCCGGGGTGGGTGGGGAATGAACAGATATTAGACCTTACACAAGTGGAAAAGGCACTAGACGAAAATTGACATAAATAAGATCAAATCCCACATCGCTAAAAGTGGCACAGTTTACATTTTGATTTTTTTTTTTTTTTTCTCTAACAGATCCTTCAGGAGATCTGGACGTTTAGGAATAAACTTAAGCAGTGGAAACAGAAGCTGCAATTTCTCACTGCAGGTTTTATCCTTGGTGACAATTAAGTTTTTCAGAATGCTCTTCAGTGTCTATGTGCATATCAACACTCCCCGCCTCTGATGCTGCTCTGAACCATGAGGTTGAAAACCAAGTGAATTAATTATCCAAGAAATTCAACAAGACTTCATAAATAAATATTGGTCCTTATGTCATTCATCATATGAAAAACATACAGAGTAAAGTAGATTTTTGTAGTCATTGTTGAAATGGACATGATGTCAAAGCTTTGTTTCTGATGTATTCCTCTAGAGGAATTTCATTATATATTGGAAGTGTCCATCTTAGAAGCAGTGAATTTGATAGATTTTGGCAATCTCAACTGTGTGTTAATTAATAAAATTGTTCAGTCAGATGGTTAAAAATTATTTTCTTAGAGTTCAAAAGTGAGCTACTATTAACTTTAGTTAAAGGAGCTGTCAAATGTGAAAAACTCTAGCTGGAAGCAACATAAAATTGAAAGCCTCACAACGTCTTTGTGTAAATGGATTTATGTTTATACCTATAGGCAAACGTGAAGGCAGGCTTGCAGTTTATGGGGAAAAAAGTGTAAATAAATATTCATTATGATGCCACTTGGGGAAATTACCCTAAAGCAGGGAAGGGTGTGATGTAGGATTGTGAGCTGTGACAAAGGTGAATACAGGGGCACCTGGGTGGCTCAGTCGGTTAAGCAGCTGCCTTTGGCTCAGGTCATGATCCCAGGGTTCTGGGATCTAACCCCATGTCAGGCTTCCTGCTCAGTGGGGAGCCTGCTTCTCCCTCTCCCTCTGCCTGCTTCTCCCCCTTCCTTGTGCTCTCTCTCTCTCTGTGTGTCAAAAAAATAAAGTGGTTTTTTTTTTAAGGTGAATACATTGGGGCTGTGGCATCTGTTGGAAAATATACTTACTATGAAGCTATATGCTGAATCCAGGTCATCATTCTATTCTCTCCTATAAGGTAACTTACTAACCGGTGTGAGCAGACAAACAGGAGTTCATTCACTGGTAATACTAAAATCACTATAAGTGTAATTTTTATCAGTGCTCTTTCCTCGATCTTGAGAATTTTTCCTTAAAATAGAGAAACTCCCAGAGGTCATCTTTTTCAAATTTCTATTCATGACAAGGAAAACATAAAGCATGGGAAAGTCAGCACATTTTAATACTATCATTTTCATGAAGATGTATTTCATATCATACAGAAATTAATTAGTTTACAAATATATCTCTGCAGAAAGAGAATAAACATGAAAAGCTTATTATCTAGGGTAGAGACTCAACATATATATTTTGGCCAAATGTTGAATGGAAAAATAGTAAAATCAGCATTTTTTTGAAGTTGAGGCTGACAATAAATCGCACAATCAAACATGAATTTCTGGAGGAGCCTGGGTAGCTCAGTTGGCTAAGCATCTGACTCCTGATTTTGGCTCAGGTTGTGATCTCCGGGTCATGGGATCCAGCCCCGCACTGGGCTCCACATTCAGCGCTGAGTCTGCTTGGGATTCTCTCTCTCTCTCTCTCCCTCTGCCCCTGCACCCCCTGCCCTGCTCCCGCACTCTCTCTCTAAAAATAAATAAATCTTTAAAAAAATGAAATTCCAACATATAGGAATAAATAAAACTTTATCTAGAATTTATGATGAAGATGATGATGATGACGCTAGCATTACTAAATTATTATAAGGTAGAAGTTTTTTAGTTCTCTTTTGCAACAAGAATCACAATTTCTCAATACTGACAGCAGTTTAATAACTTCTGTGATAATATATAGACATTCACTTACTTCTGGAGTTCTTGGAAGAAAAAGATATTTTTGGTGAGCTCAGCCAGTATGTATCACTACTGCTGGTGAGGTTTCCACCAAGTTATTAAGCTTCTCATCCACTCTTTCTGTAATTTTATGAGTAAAGATTTATCTATTCTTCAACTCCTAGAAGGAGTTCTTGAAGGTTTGGTTGACGAAACTGATAGAATTTCATCAGATCAGTCACATAAGCTGAACTGTGAACAAGAAGAAAGTTGCCGAATATTTTTAAAAGCAAATTTAAGATAGCAGGCTACATTTATATATTATTTATACATAAAATCATATATATATATAATACATTTCTAACACTATTGTTACTATCTTTTAAGGAATTTGGTTTCACACCTTAGATTTAGAAATATACCACAGAGCTACATAACAGACTTTCAAGGTAACACAATTATCCCTTCCCTTACATCAGAACTCAGCTATTTCTGCATGCACACCAATTTAGAGTAGGTGTCATATAAGACTACTAAACTCTCAAGACACTTTTATTTGGTTACTTTTTGTTCCCTCATTTTTTTTTATTGAAATATAATTTACATCTCATGAAATGCACCCTTTTAAAGCAGACAGTGATCTGGTTTTGAGTATGTTTACAAAGCTGTGGAATCATCACAAATAGCTAAGACCAGAATATTGTGTAACTCCAAAAAGAATCCTTATACCCATTAACTGATGCCCTCTGTCCCCACTTTCTTTTATTTTTTTTTAAGATTTTATTTATTTGAGAGAGAGAATGAGAGAGAAAGAGCACATGAGAGGGGGAGGGTCAGAGGGAGAAGCAGACTCCCTGCTGAGCAGGGAGCCCGATGTGGGACTCGATCCCGGGACTCCAGGATCATGACCTGAGCCGAAGGCAGTTGCTTAACCAACTGAGCCACACAGGCACCCTGTCCCCACTTTCTGTCAGTCTCTGATAACCACTCACCTATTTTCTTGCTCTGTAGTTTTGCCTAATCTGGACATTTCATACAAATGGAAGTATAGAAAATGTTTCCTTTCACTTAGCAAGTTTTCAAGGTTTAATGATGCTGTGGAATGTGTCAATTCTTCATTCCTTTTAATTGTGGAAAAATATTCCATTGTATAAAAATACAAACTTGTTTATTCATCATTGAATTGATGGGTATTTGTGCTGTTTCCAAATTTGGGCTACTGTGAAAAATGCTGCTATAACATTTATGTATATGCATTTGTGTGGGCATATGTGTTCAATTCTCTTGGATATAATCCTAAGAGTAGAATTGCTGCATCATATGTTCACTCTATTTTGAAATTTTCTTGGAATTGTCACACTGTTTTCCTCAGGGGTTGCACATTTTACATTCACCAGCAAAGTATGAGGGTTTTAATTTCTCCACATCTTCAACAATTCTTGTTACTCTTAACCATCTTATTGAGTATGAAGTGGTAACTTGCGAATCTGATTTTGATTCCTCTCATAACTAATGATTGTGAGCATCTTTTCATATCCTTATTGGTCACTGGTATCTTTTCTGGAGATGTCTGTTGCGTTCATTTACCCATTTTTAACTGGGTCATTTGTCATGTATTTATTGTTGGAAGACTTTTTTATATACTGTACATACAAAATCTTTACTAGATAAGTGAATTTCAAACATTTTCCCCATATGTGGATTATCTTTTCAATTTCTTGCTGTTTTTTATTTAAGCACAAAAGTTTTCCTTTTTCTTTTCCCTTTTTTTTTTTTTTTTGGTTAAGGATTTTATTTATTTATTTATTTTAGAGAGACAGTGTAGTTGGGAGAGGAGTAGAGGGGGTGGGGGGAGGGGAAAGAATCTCAAACAGACTCTGTGCTGAGTGTGGAGCCCCACACAGGGCTCAATCTCATGACCCTGAGATCATGACCTGAGCTGAAACCAAGAGCCAGACGCTTAACCGACTGAGCCATCCAGGCACCCCACGTTTTTCATTTTTATGAAACATTTTTTTTTTGCATATCACTTAATTCAAGGCCACAAAGATTTATGCCTATGTTCCTCTAAGAGTTTTATAGTATTCACTCTTACATTTAGATTCATGATCCTATTTTGAGCTGATTTTTGGGTATAGTGGAGTATAAGGGGCCAAATACATTATTTTGCATACAGTTGTTCTAGCACCATTTGTTGAAAAAAGTGCTCTTTCCCACTGAATTGCCTTTGTACCCTTGTCTAAAATCAGTTGGCCATAAATGTAAGGATTTATTTATAGACTTCAGTTACATTTATATTTCTCTCCTTATAGTACCACATGCTCTTGATTATAGAAGCATTGGCCAACAGACACATGAAAAAGTGCTCAATATCGTTCAGCATCAGGGAAATCCAAATCAAAACCTCAATGAGATACCACCTCACACCAGTCAGAATGGCTAAAATTAACAAGTCAGGAAATGACAGATGTTGGCGGGGATGTGGAGAAAGGGGAACCCTCCTACACTGTTGGTGGGAATGCAAGCTGGTGCAGCCATTCTGAAGAACAGTATGGAAGTTCCTCAAAAAGTTGAAAATAGAGCTACCCTACGACCCAGCAATTGCACTACTGGGTATTTACCCCAAAGATACAAATGTAGGGATCCGAAGGGGTATGTGCACCCCAATGTTTAGAGCAGCAATGTTCAATAGCCAAACTATGTTAAGAGCCAAGATGTCCATCAGCTAATGAATGGATAAAGAAGATGTGGTATAGATATCCACAATGGAATATTACACAGCCATCAAAACAACAACAACAACAACAACAACAACAACAACAAAATCTTGCCATTTGCAACAACGTGGATGGAACTAGAGGGTATTATGCTAAGCAAAATAAGTCAATCAGAGAAAGACATGTATCATATTATCTCACTGATATGAGGAATTCTTAATTTCAGGAAACAAACTGAGGGTTGCTGGAGTGGTGGGGGTGGGAAAGATGGGGTGGTTGGGTGATAAACACTGGGGAGGGTATGTGCTATGGTGAGTGCTGTGAATTATATAAAACCGATGAATCACAGACCTATACCTCTGAAACAAATAATACATTATATGTTAAAAAAAAGATAGTAGGAAGGGAAAAATGAAGAGGGGGAATCAGAGGGGGAGATGAACCATGAGAGACAATGGACTCTGAGAAACAAACTGAGGGTTCTAGAGGGGAGGGGGGCGGGGGATGGGTTAGCCTGGTGATGGGTATTAAAGAGGGCACGTTCTGCGTGGAGCACTGGGTGTTATGCACAAACAATGAATCATGGAACACTGCATCAAAAACTAATGATGGAATGTATGGTGATTAACTTAACAATAAAAAGTTTAAAAAGAAAAAACTAATGATGTATGGTGATAACATAATAAAATTTAAAAAAAAAATAAATAAATAATAAATAAAATAATGCATCAACTCTAGAAATCAGATTCCCACCACCAACCCACCCCCCCCAACAATCTAGGATTTGGTGTTGTTTATGTTTATGTTTGTTTAGTGGCTTTACTAAATTAATTCTCTAAAGACTTTATTATTTATTGTGCGCAGCTAGTGAACTACCTTCTGATTAGTTTAGTGGTCGGCTAATGATTCCACAGAAATTTCTTAAATGCCTTGAATCTATAAATCTCTCAGCCTTTGCAGGGAGACTCTGGGTGTTTCTGGGCCACTGATGTATAAGGATTTGTTCTGGTCTTTGTCCAGGGTAGCCCTGCACATATATGTGGTCTTCCAAGGTTGCAGGAATATGTCCAAGGTTTGCAAAGACTCCTATGGACAGCTCATTTTCTATTTCTCCATTTATTTATTTATTTATTTACCCACTTCTTGCTAGCCCTAACCATTATTATTGCCTCAGATACCTGCATTGTAAAGCAATTGCTGCCATTTTTTTCCCCAACAAACACCCATGTCTTTGTGGTGAGTACATTCCACCCCATGTCAAATAAAGACAGGGCCTTTAAGAGGGATTCTAGGGAACTCCAGAGAGGTCAGATAGTAGCAGTCCTTCGAGAATGGAGCTTTTAAGGAGATCCAAACCTGTTCTGCCTCACATGTGTATGATAAGCTGCTGGTTTTCACCTTGCTGTGTTGGCAAAGCTGTTGCTCTTTAAGACTGCTTCCCAAAGTTAGGGCACCTGGGTGGCTCAGTCGTTAAACGTCTGCCTTAGGCTCAGGTCATGATCCCAGGGTCCTGGGATCGAGCCCCGCATCGGGCTCCCTGCTCAGCGGGAAGCCTGCTTCTCCCTCTCCCACTCCCCCTGCTTGTGTTCCTGCTCTCACTATCTCTCTCTCTGTCAAATAAATAAATAAAATCTTAAAAAAAAAAGACTGCTTCCAAAAGCAAATTCACTTACACTTCAATCAAATGTGAAAATGTTAACAAAAATAAGTGCACATAAGGAGAACTTTCATTGATGTTACATCAAAAATGCTTACCTATTTTGAAAGTGAATATTCATATAACAACAAACCCAAATGGCGTGCCTTGTTTTTGTTGCTGACATTTCATTCATTTGATATGACTGTAGCCTCCATAATGACTAATCATTGATAAAACATGTGGGTGGAGTTGCCAGAAGGAGCTTTACAGTATTCAAAGTAGCCTTCAAAAGAAAAATGCAAAATCTACTAAAACTGAACATAATCGAAACATGTAACACAGAATTCTTCTCCTATGAATAAAGCCAATGGAACCGTGTACATAGAGTTAATTAAAATACGTATAGAAAAATAGATATAGCAACACTTGCATAAGGGCTGAAAGCTAAAAATGAGTTAAATGTTCACCAAGAGTAGAATTATTAAATAGGATGTGTTATTTTTATAGAGAATTACTATAGAACTATGGGAATGAATAAAGAGTAACTATTTGTAACAATATAAATGAACTTCACAAGCACAACACTATGAAAAAGAAGCCAGTTGCAAAATAGTATATTTTCATGATTCCATTTAGATAAAGTTGAAAATAAGCAAAACCTACCAATATGATTAGGAGGAGGAAAATAAATACTGGAAGGGAGTTCAGGGAAGATTTCTGAATTGTTGCTAATTCTCTGCTCCATTCCCTCTGCCTAAAACATTTGTTCATGAATAAACAAATGCATTTACAAGAAAGAATCAAAAGTATATGAGTGTAATTTCCCTCATTCAGTTCCTGGTTTAGGAAGAGCAAAAGGAAGTGTCTGATTGCACCCAGGGTACGGAACTTGAGGGATTTTTCACGACAATGGATATAAAGAGGAACTAGGCAATCTAATCTGATAAAATTACTGGATGGTAAAGCGTGGGTGTCCTCACTTTGGTTGCCATAGCAAAATACCACAGACTGGGTAGCTTATCAATCACAGAAATTAATTTCTCACAGCTTTGGAGGCTGATCAAGGCCCCAGCATGGTTGTATTTTGGTGCAGGCCCACTTCCTGGTTCGTAGCCAGTGTCTTACTGTGCCCTCACATGGTGGAAGGGTCAAGCAAGCTCTCTGGGGTACATTTTAGAAGTACAGTAGTCTCTCCATGCGGACCCTACTGTTATGACCCTGGCACTTCCCGAAGGCCCCACCTCTTCTAACTCCATCACAGTGGGGTTAGGATGTCAACATCTGTATTTGGGAAGGACACAAATACTCAGAACACAGCAATAAGTAAGTTGGCAGATAAATAGAGAGGGACAGAGGATGTCTTGTGATTCTTCATCTGTGTGCCTAATCAAGTGTGCTGCACTGAGTCATAATTTGTTTGAAATAATGACTTCAGTGTTGATACAGTTTCTGAGGTAATGGAAATATTTAGATTACAATGAGGTATTGGAGTAAAATGAAAAAAAGATGTTACTGAAAATGGAGAGGTCAAAGAAGTGAGAGGCACTGAGACATGTGTTGAAGTAATCTGAAAGACGGCAGTAAGTAAAGTGTGGGGGGCATTGAAAAACCTGAGGGCAGAGCAGTAATAAGGACTGGTTGGTTGTACCCTGAAGACCTCCCAGGTGAGAAGGGCAGGTGCACACATATTCACAAAAACTCACACGGCCCCCGGACACATGCTATATTCTGAAACTGTACATTACTTACGTTTCTCAGTGTAAACTTTGAATACGTCCTCCATATGAATATGGAGAGTCTGCTCAACCAGTTTCATGGTTTGGGGTTCTGGTTGAAACAAAGCTCCTGAAACAGAATAGGCTTTGTGCCGCCTGAAGGTTAGTTAGCTTTATGAAAAGGTATGCCCCTGCAAGTGTGGTCAGGAGAGATGATGTACATGTGAGTGCTGACCACAGGGTTGGGGAAGTCATCAGCTCTGAGGAGCCTTTGGCTGTCAGCCTCTTAGTCACACAGCCCTTGCGGTGCTGAGTTCCCATTACCCAGTGAAGCTGCATCGTGTTGTTCCAGTGACTCTCTCCTGGATAAACAGCCTCAACAGTGAGGTGCAGGCTCTTGGGCTGCTGCTAGGTCCTTGGGTTTCCTCCTGCTCTGTATCTGGAATAAAATAATCCTCACAGTTCTTTCAGTCACTGTTGCCAGGATGAGTCCACCAAGGGACCAAACCTCCAGGGTCCCCGAGGCTGCAGGGAAGACCACAGAACAGGCTGTTAATCCCTTTGGTCAAGACCCCAATATAAATACCAAGTCCACGTACAACTCCAAATATACTTAGTGACAGAAGCTCAGTCGGTGCACGTCCTATGGTGTTTGCAAAACAATAGCAAAAACAACAACAAAGTAACTGAACTGTACAAATAGAACTGAGGATGACAATTGGAAATCAATCCAAGGTTTGGAATTCCTTTTCAAGGAAGCACCTTGTAGTTGGAAGAACAAGGACTTTGAAGTCAGAGAGAACTGCCAGAGGACAATTGTTTTACTTAGGGTCATTGAACTTCTAACATGTTTATAGCCCTATAATGCATTTAACAATATGTATTTAATGAAACTGAAATGAAGACTGGGCTATAAGTTGCCTAGCACTCATCTGATGTTCAATAACTGCCTGATCTTTTCTGCTGTCCTGTATTGTTCATTTTTCAAATGAAAATGACATATTTAATGTAGCTTTTCTTTTCTGAGCTTCTCTTCTGAGTTCTACTGCCAGCAACATAAAAATCAAAAATCACACCCTTCAACAAATCAAAATTTTTGGCTCATTCTTTCTCTGTCTCTATTCTCCATTTATCTACAGATAAATATATATAATTAATACATAGATATATATGGATATAGATAGTAAATAGATATAAATATATATTATTTAAGTGAAAACTTGCCTAAGAGTGGTATTGTGCTCTAATAATGACTTACTATTAGGTCCTTGTTGGATAAATCATGAAATACTTTATCTCATATTTCTCATCTATGAAATGAAGACACTGCCCTTGATGAATAATCAATCCCTTTTAACTCTCAAATTTTAATGACTTTTCATTTTGATATCTACTTGCTTGGTATTAAGATGTTATATAGTTTTCTCAAACTAAAAAAAAAAAAAGTTAATCTTCAGTAATTCAAACAATGCAATATTGCTCAGGATATTTTACCAGGATATTACTTTTAGCTTATGAATAAGAAGAACCAGCATTTGTGGGCGACTGGGTGGCTCAGTCGTTAAGCGTCTGCCTTTGGCTCAGGTCATGATCTCAGTGTCCTGGGTTCGAGCCCCGCATCGGGCTCTCTGCTCTGCGGGAAGCCTGCTTCTCCCTCTCCCACTCCCCCTGCTTGTATTCCCTCTCTCGCTGTGTCTCTCTCTGTCAAAAAATAAAATCTTTAAAAAAAAATAAAAGAAGAACCAGCATTTGCCAGCACAGCTGTAGCAAAAGAAAATCAGAGCCTTTGCTCAATGTCAAACTCATAGATCAGAATTTTGCACAATTCTCCACCAGGCAAGTGAGCTGCATGATACGAGAAGAGGTACAGAAGTGATTTGAAGAAGGAAATATTGGACAGGCAGAGTAGGTTTTCAGCATTTGCATGAACCCTTTTGTATTTTTATTTTGACTTAAATTTATATTTTAGTTTACATTTAATATTTGGGATAAATATATATATGTTATATATATACACACACGTGTGTGTGTGTGTGTGTGTGTGTGTGTGTGTATATATATATATACATATATATATATATAATTGATGTGAACAGTGTAGAGAAATGTTTGATAACTGGCCTTTAGTGAGTCAAAATCTGGATATTCCAATAAGCCTGTAAGGCTTCCTTCTAATCTCTCTTTGGCAGCATGATGTGGAATGCTCCACTACTTTTGAATATGATTATTTTTCAAGCTCCTGCATATGGTGATGAGTGTCTGCAGATTCAAGATTAAGCAAATCTCTTAAAATATACAGCTGAACATTCTAGTCCTCTAGGCACAGAGACGAAAGACAGGACAATCCAGACAGACCCTGGCATCTCACCTCCCAGGACTCTTCAGTGGGAAATTGCCAAGAAGCATTAATGATGCCTGAATCCAATTTTCCTTTACACCCATAAACATTTAAAGGTTCAAAGAACCTTAAGGACAAGTTTATTTGACAGAGGAAGTGGGGACATTAAGGGTAGAGTATTTGGGGGGAAAAATGATTTAATCACTTACAGGGAAAGCCTTGCGCACAGTGGGGTGAAAGCAGAGCAAGATGAGGGCAGGGAGGTGAATGAACTGTCCCAGACACACAGTGTCATGCCACCCACTGTTCATTTGCTTCCTCCAGTCTGCTCACAGCCTCAGTGAAGACGGAGGGAAGTACTGATTCTGGTAGAAATGTTAACCTGTGTGGCTATGATGGTACCATAGAGGCAGAGCACAGACACCAAGTGAAATTCATTCCAGTCTCCATGCAGACTCTCCCCTCTCACGTCTCCCTGCACCAAACACACAGAAACCCCAACCTGTTCCATTTCTCACATCTGAAAATTGTTTCATGGTTTGGACTTTGTCTGTCCCTCTCTGTAACCCTCACTGACATACAACTACACAGTAGCCAGTGATCCCATGAAATGCTGACCCAATGGCCCACTTGGTAGCTGGAAAGCTTGGTGATAACTGTTGATTAATGAATTGATCCCCAGAAACTCCGAGTTCACTCAAAAGCTCTATAAGCAAAGAAAAGAATATAAAATGTTGTAAGACAATCAGAAAAGAAACATTTATTTTTCTTTTGATTAGGCAAAAGATACTTTTATAACTGAGCACTTGGGCAAGGTATTTTTAATTATTCTTTTCTCTGAAATGTCACACACATTTCTAAGTAAGTTGTAAAAGAAAAACAAATACAATTACTAAAGTTTTATATATTTAAAGGTCAAAACAAAGGTAAAATTAAGAATTACTCTTACTAATTATATGTTCCTATTTCTGGTATTCACAGCTACTTTCTATTCAATGATGAGTCTAGTACTTAATGATTTGTTGATTCTCTAAAATGATGAAACCACTAATTGAGTAAGGTGCACAGGAAGAAAATGAAGAACTCTGAATATTCAAAAAAGTGATAATGATTCATTAGGTCTGCACCAGTTTTAATAATTTACCCCCAAAGAAAAAGTTTAAAAAACAAAACAGGTAATGCACACAGTCTCATTTAATGCTCTAACAACTCTAGTATTTAATTATTTGTATTCCTGTTTTAAGCCAGGTCTGCCCCCAGACACACTTTCTGTCCTACTACATAATATGCTCTGTATGCAAAAGAAGAAAGTAGGAAAGAAATCTTGAATTACATTGAGCAAACCGTTGCATGAAAGCATGGCCATGCATGGTGTCAGAATATATTTGAATACATCCTGTCACACTGTTCAGTAGATAAAAGTACTTCATCTTCTCAGTTCCCCACTGTATCTCCAGCACTTATTTAGGACTTGGCATTATATATTACTTGGCATTATATACATTGAGGACATAGGTATTACATAAGCAATAAAGTTTATTAGGGCATATGCAACGAATGTTGAAGAGTGATCACAAATGTGGGCTGGAGTAGACACAACTTGATGCTATCCCAGGGCCTCTTCTTCCTTGCTAATTGTTTTGTTAACTTTCTAACTGTTGCCATAATGTACCCAGGTGCAGAGAACGGACTATGATTGATGTTTACAGTAAAGTAACAATAGTCCCAAGAGATCGACCCTTAATTATTTAGCAGAAAAAAATCTTACCATTTTTATTTATAAAGTACAGATACACATTCAGTACATAAGTAGATATATTGTGGACAATGATGTTAAAACTTCATAGTGGGAGTGATTAGAAAAATTGTCTAAAAAGTCTCCTTGGGAGGAGTGATGATAAGACGTTGTCTGAGAAAAATCTGTTCAAACCCACTTATGTCATCTTTGTCCCTTTGCTAGTGAGCCAATGGGACAGACTGAGTTCTGGCCAAGAAGATACACTAGGGGGTATGTGAGAGGAATAATGGACAAGGTTGTCTCCCCCTAAAATGATAGTGTCCTATAAAAAGAAGGTCATTACCTCCACTGTCTCATTGATGTTTTGAATAAAGTTGGCTAGTAAAATAAAATCTAGGTGGCCATTTGGTTAACAAAAGAGGAAATGAGTGGAGCCAAGAGTGGAGCATGGGTTAAGACATTGTTATGCCTCTGAACCAACATTGGGTTGGCCTACTTATGGTTTCCTGGTTGAGAAGATATCTTTATGGTTTTCGGATTGGTGTTGCTTGTATCCTGCAACAAGACCTGGTTGGACTCAAGAACAGGGCCACTGGCTCAAAGGAGAGAAAAATGGATGACAGAGTCCTGGCTATTGTGTGACTTCATTTTTAAACCCACCCTTCCCTCAAGACAGCATTTCTGTCAATGAGATTTCCCCTGGGCGAAAGAATGCTGTGACAGAGAAGCGAATGGTCAGCAGTAACAATGAAAATAAACTTAAGAGTTCTATCCCTCCTGGGGACCAAAATAAGCTGACCAACTATCCTTCTTTGCCCAAAACATTACCAGTGTTACCAGCAGAAGTTCCCTGGGCCTGGAAACCACTCAGTCCTGAGAGAACTGGGAAGTTTTTTGGCACAGGGCCAGAGAGAGCTTTCTACAGGTGAGGAAGCAGAATATAAATGGGTCTAAGACCCTCACTTCCTCCCAGCAGGAACGAGGCTCCACAAGCTCTGTATGGATGAGGCAGGTTCTGGGCTGCAGTGACAGTGAATGATGACCCAATGGGTGCTTATGAATCATCCACTAGGGAACAAACAGACACATGTTAACAGTAAGCACATATGAGAAGCGTTTAGAAATCAGGAAATATTTACAAGTGGGCCAAAGTCCCTGTCAGTGGGCTAAAAGTTGCTCCCAAGACAGAAAACTTTGGGATCTGAGAGAATAGGTGGCCTAATTCAAAACCAAGCCTGATAAGACATTGGTACATTAAAGGTACGAGAGAAAAATCAAACTAATTCTTGAATCTTCATCATGAGACTCTGATACTCATAGGTAATTCGGTAATCAAGAGTTTTTTGCAAGTGCAGTAATATATTGGCCCATGAGATTTAGAATTATATGTTTACTTAATTTATTTCTATTATATTTTTATGTCTAGCTCTAGATATTTTCATTCAAAAGACTACAAAGCAAAACTTGTAGAAAAAATAGTTTATGAAATTCTTGAAATAAATTTGGAATTAAAAATATAGTTTATATAATTGGCAGTTTTGTCCTTTTAAGATCCTGAAGTCAACTTTGTAAACAAAGACCACTATTAGCTAAGGATCATTTAAAAGATTGCATTCTCATTCTTACAAGTTGGATTCTCATAAATTCTGAGGATATCAAGTGCATTTAAAGAGTAAAATGTTTTGGAATAATATAGTAAATAAGTGTCTGAAAAACTGATCTTTGTAAACTAATGATGAACGCTTTGCAAGCAAATTCCTGTTTTAAAATGATAAAGTTGAGATTGGAAGGGGGCGGAGCAAGATGGCGGAGGAGTAGGAGACCTGGATTGCGACTGGTCTCAGGAAGTCAGCTGAATAGGGATCAAACCATTCTGAACACCTACGAACTCAACAGGAGATCAAAGAGGAGAGTAGCAACAACTCTCTGAACAGAGAAGCGACCACTTACTGGAAGGTAGGACGTGCGGAGAAGTGAATCCGAGGCGATATTCGGGAGGATAGACGGCGGGGGAGGGGGCCTCCGTCGGCCGCTTCTGGCAAGTGCTAGAGCCGCAGAGCACAAAATCGGAACTTTGAGAAGTCGGCTCCGCGGAGGGACGTCGCTGCAGTGGCTAAGCGGGGGGTGGAACCCTCGCGGGACAGTGTGATCTCAGGACCCTCGGGGTCACAGAAAGACCAGGGGTGCCTGAGTGCGGCAGAGCTCCCAGGGATCGGAGCGGGGAAGCCGGCTGCAGAGACGGAGCCGAGGCGAGGGCTCTCAGCTCGGGGTGGCCATCAACTGTGACCCGCGGCCCAGTCGGGCCACTGCTCCTCCAGCAGGGACCCAACAAGCGGCAGAGTTGGGGAGACTCCCCTTCCTCCCCCGGGAGGAGCGGCGTGGGAACGCACCGCAGGGATCTGCTGGGTTTGGAGACTCCACACGGGGTTGGGTGCCAGAGATAGAAACGCTCGGTCACAGGCCGGGTGAGCACGGAGTGCGGCCGGAGACCAGGGAGATGGGAGTGACTGCTTTTCTCTGGGGGCGCACTGAGGAGCGGGGCCCCGAGTTCTCAGCTCCTCCGGGCGGAGATTGGGAGGCCACCATTTCTGCCCTGGTCCTCCAAAGCTGTACCGAGAGCTTGCAGGGAACAAAAGCTCCTGAGAGCAAACCGGAGCAGCTTCCTTAGCCCGGACCGACAAGGGCGGGGCAATTCAGCCTCCGGCAAAGACATTTGGGAACCATGGCAACAGGCCCCTCCCCCAAAAGATCAGCGCGAACAGCCAGCAAGCCAAGAACAAGTTTACCGATCAAGGAGAACGGGAGAACTCCAGCGCTAGGGGAATACTGCACATAGAATTCATGGCTTTTTTACCATGATTCATTAGTTTTTCAAAGTTAATTTTTTTAACTTTTTTTGTCCTGAATTTTTCTTTTTCCCTTTTTCAAACAACATCTTATCAATCCCTTTTAAAAAAAAACATTTTTTATTTTTCATTTTTAGAGTCATATTTTATCCCTTCATAGTAGTTACCCTTATATTTGGCATATATATATATATATATATATAAATTGTTCGCTTTTTAAAATTTTGAGATACAGTTTCTTCTAACAGATCAAAATATACCCTAAATCACTAGTGTATGGCTTTGTTCTAGTCTCCTGCCTGATCACATTCTCTCCCTTTTTTTTTCTATTTTCTTTACTTTTTTTTTTAAATCTTCTTTCTTTTTTGAAACAACTTATCAATTCCTTTTATAAAATCTTTTATAATTTTCATCTTTATAGACATCTTCCATCCCTTCATTGTAGCAACACTTATTTTGTACATATATATCTTTCTTCCTTTAAATTTTAGGAGGCACTTTCTTCTAGCAGACCAAAATACGCCCAAAATCTAGTGTGTGGCACTGATCGATGCACTAGCCTGATCATATTTGATCATATTGTTTTTTTGTTTTGTTTTTTTCTGTCTTTGTTTGTTTTTAACTTTTTCTTTTTCTTTTCTTTTTTTCTCTTTCTTTTTTCTTTCTTTCCCTTTCTTTTCCCCTGGTTTCAGGTCTTTTATGATTTGTATAGAGTATATTTGCTGGGGACATTGTTAACCTGTTAGCATTTTGTTCTCACATTCATCTATTCTCCTCTGGACAAAATGAAAAGACGAAAACAATCACCTCAGCCAAAAGAAGAAGAGATAGTACCATCAGCCAGGGACCTACTCAATACGGACATTAGTACAATGTTGGACCTAGAGTTCAGATTCATGACTTTAAAGATACTAGCTGGGCTTGAAAAAAAGCGTGGAAGTTATTAGAGAAACCCTTTCTGGAAAAATAAAAGAACTAAAATCTAACCAATCGAAATCAAAAAGGCTATTAATGAGGTACAATAAAAAATGGGGACACTAACTGCTAGGATAAAAGAGGCAGAAGAGAGAATCAGTGATATAGAAAACCAAATGATGGAAAATAAAGAGGCTGAGAAAAAGAGAGAGACACAAATACAGGATCACGAGGACAGAATACGAGAGATAAGCGATACGATAAGACCAAACAACATTAGAATAATTGGGATCCCAGAAGAAGAAGAAAGAGAGAGAGGGGCAGAAGGTATATTGGAGCAAATTAAAGCGGAGAACTTCCCTCATGTGAGGAAGGAAACAGCAATCAAAATCTAGAAGGAACAGAGAACCCCTCTCAAAATCAATAAAAATAGGTCAACACCCCGACATCTAATAGGAAAACTTATGAGTCTCAGAGACAAAGAGAAAATCCTGGAAGCAGCTCGGGAGAAGAGATATGTAACCTACAATGGTAGAAACATTAGATTGGCAACAGCCCTATCCAGAGAGACCTGGCAGGCCAGAAAGGACTGGCATGCTATCTCCAGAGCACTAAATGAGAAAAATATGCAGCCAAGAATACTATATCCAGCTAGGCTCTCATTGAAAATAGAAGGAGACATGAAAAGCTTCCAGGGCAAACAAAAACTAAAGGAATTTGCAAGCATGAAACCAGCCCTCCAAGAAATATTGAGGGGGTCCTCTATGCAAAGAGAGAGCCTAAAAGCAGCATAGATCAGAAAGGAACACAGACAATATACAGTAACAGTCACCTTACACTCAATACAGTGGCAATAAATTCATACCTTTCAAAGTTACCCTGAATGTAAATGGGCTAAATGCCCCAATCAAAAGACACAGGCTATCAGATTGGATTAAAAAAAAGACCCATCAATATGCTGTCTGCAAGAGACTCATTTCAGACCCAACAACACCCCCAGATTGAAAGTGAGGGGGTGGAAAACAATTTACCATGCTAATGGACACCAAAAGAAAGCTGGGGTGGCAATCCTTATAACAGACAAATTAGATTTTCAAACAAAGACTGTAATAAGAGATGAGGAAGGACACTATATCCTACTTAAAGGGTCTATCCAACAAGAAGATCTAACAATTGTAAATATCTATGCCCCGAACATGGGAGCAGCCAATTATATAAGGCAATTAATAACAAAAGCAAGGAAACACATTGACAACAATACAATAATAGTGGGGGACTTTAACACCCCCCAGACTGAAATGGACAAACCATCTAAGCAAAAGATCAACAAGGAAATAAAGACTTTAAATGACACACTGGACCAAATGGACTTCACAGACATATTCAGAACATTCCATCCCAAAGCAACGGAATACACATTCGTCTCTAGTGCCCATGGAACATTCTCCAGAATTGATCACATCTTAGGTCACAAATCAGGTCTCAGCTGGTACCAAAAGATTGGGATCATTCCCTGCATATTTACAGGACACAATGCTTTGAAACTAGAACTCAATCACAAGAGGAAAGTCAGAAAGAACTCAAATACATGGAGGCTAAAGAGCATCCTACTAAAGAATGAATGGGTCAACCAGGAAATTAATGAAGAATTAAAAAAATTCATGGAAACCAATGAAAATGAAAACACAACTGTCCAAAATCTTTGGGATACAGCAAAGGCAGTCCTGAGAGGAAAGTATATAGCAATACAAGCCTTTCTCAAGAAACAAGGAAGGTCTCAAATGCACAACCTAACCCTACACCTAAATGAGCTGGAGAAAGAACAGCAAATAAAGCCTAAACCCAGCAGGAGAAGAGAAATCATAAAGATCAGAGCAGAAATCAATGAAATAGAAACCAAAAGAACAGTAGAACAGATCAACGAAACTAGGAGCTGGTTCTTTGAAAGAATGAACAAGATTGATAAACCCCTGGCCAGACTGATCAAAAAGAAAAGAGAAATGACCCAAATCAACAAAATCATGAATGAAAGAGTAGAGATCACAACCAACACCAAGGAAATACAAACAATTATAAGAACATATTATGAGCAACTCTATGCCAGCAAATTAGATAACCTGGAAGAAATGGGTGCATTCCTAGAGATGTACCAACTACCAAAACTGAACCAGGAAGAAATAGAAAACCTGAACAGACCTATAACCACTAAGGAAATTGAAGCAGTCATCAAAAATCTCCCAAGAAACAAAAGCCCAGGGCCAGATGGCTTCCCAGGGGAATTCTATCAGACATTTCAAGAAGAATTAATACCTATTCTCCTGAAACTGTTCCAAAAAATAGAAATGGAAGGAAAACTTCCAAATTCATTTTATGGGGCCACCATTACCTTGATCCCAAAACCAGACAAAGATCCCATCAAAAAGGAGAATTACAGACCAATATCCTTGATGAACATGGATGCAAAAATTCTCACCAAAATACTAGCCAATAGGATCCAACAGTACATTAAAAGGATTATTCACCATGACCAAGTGGGATTTATCCCTGGGCTGCAAGGCTGGTTCAACATCCGCAAATCAATCAACGTGATACAATACATTAACAAAAGAAAGAACAAGAATCATACGATCCTCTCAATAGATGCAGAAAAAGCATTTGACAAAGTACAGCATCCTTTCTTGATCAAAACTCTTCAGAGTATAGGGATAGAGGGTAAATACCTCAATATCATAAAAGCCATCTACGAAAAACCTACAGCGAATATTATTCTCAATGGGGAAAAGCTGAGAGCTTTTCCCCTAAGGTCAGGAACGCAGCAGGGATGTTCACTCTCACCACTGCTATTCAACATAGTATTAGAAGTCCTAGCCACAGCCATCAGACAACAAAAAGAAATCAAAGGCATCTAAATCGGCAAAGAGGGAGTCAAACTCTCACTCTTTGCAGATGATATGATACTTTATGTGGAAAACCCAAAAGACTCCACTGCAAAACTGCTAGAACTCATACAGGAATTCAGTCAAGTAGCAGGCTATAAAATCAATGCACAGGAATCAGTGGCATTCCTCTACACCAACAAGACAGAAGAGAGAAAAATCCAGGAGTCGATCCCATTTACAATTGCACCCAAAACCATAAGATACCTAGGAATGAATTTAACCAAAGAGGTAAAGGATTTGTACTCCGAAAACTATAAAATACTCATGAAAAAAATTGAAGAGGACACAAAGAAATGGAAAACTTTCCATGCCCATGAATTGGAAAAACAAACATTGTGAAGATGTCAATGCTACCTAGCACAATCTACACATTTAATGCAATTGCCATCAAAATACCATCCACTTTTTTCAAAGAAATGGAACAAATAATCCTAAAATTTGTATGGAACCAGAAGAGACCCCGTACAGCCAGAGGGATGTTGAAAAAGAAAAGCAAAGCTGGTGGCATCACAATTCCAGACTTCCAGCTCTATTACAAAGCTGTCATCATCAAGACAGTATGGTAGTGGCACAAAAACAGACACATAGATCAATGGAACAGGTTAGAAAGACCAAAAATGTGCTCTCAACTCTATGTTCAACTAATCTTCGACAAAGCAGGAAAGAATGTCCAATGGAAAAAAGACAGTCTCTTCAACAATTGGTGTTGGGAAAATTGTACAGCCACATGCAGAAGAATGAAACTGGAAAATTTCCTTACACCACACACAAAAGTAAACTCCAAATGGTTGAAAGACCTAAACATGAGAAAGGAGTCCATCAAAATCCTACAGGAGAACACAGGTAGCAACCTCTTCGACCTCAGCCGCAGCAACTTCTTCCTAGAAACATAACCAAATGCAAGGGAAGCAAGGGCAAAAATGAACTATTGGGATTTCCTCAAGACAAAAAGCTTTTGCACAGCAAAAGGAACAGTCCACAAAACCAAAAGACAACCGACAGAATGGGAGAAAATATTTGCAAATGTCATATCAGATAAAGGGTTAGTATCCAAAATCTATAAAGAACTTATCCAACTCAACATCCAAAGAACAAATAATCCAATCGAGAAATGGGCTGAAGACATGAAGAGACATTTTCCCAAAGAAGACATCCAAATGGCCAACAGACACATGAAAAAGTGCTCACCATCGCTCAGCATCAGGGAAATCCAAATCAAAACCTCAATGAGATACCCCCTCACATCAGTCAGAATGGCTAAAATTAACAAGTCAGGGAACGACACATATTGGCGGGGATGCATAGAAAGGGGAACCCTCCTACACTGTTGGTGGGAATGCAAGCTGCTGTAGCCCCTCTGGAAAACAGTGGAGGTTCCTCAAACAGTTGAAAATAGAGCTACTGTAGGATCCAGCCATTGCACTACTGGGTATTTACCACAAAGATACAAATGTAGGGATCCGAAGGGGTACGTGCACCCCAATGTTTATAGCAGCAATGTCCTCTATAGCCAAACTGTGGAAAGAGCCAAGATGTCCATCAACAGATGAATGGATAAAAAAGATGTGGTATATATACACAATGGAATATTATGCAGCCATCAAAAGGAATGAGATCTTGCCATTTGCAATGACATGGATGGAACTGGAGGGTGTTATGCTGAGTGAAATAAGTCAATCAGAGAAAGACATTTATCCTATGACCTCACTGATATGAGGAATTCTTAATCTCAGGAAAAAACTGAGGTTTGCTGAAATGGTGGAGGTTGGGAGGGATGGGGTGGCTGGGTGATAGACATTGGGGAGGGTATGTGCTATGGTGAGCGCTGTGAATTGTGTAAGACTGTTGAATCTCAGATCTGTTCTTCTGAAACAAATAGTGCAATATATGTTAAGAAAAAAAAAAGAAAAAAGAAGATAGCAGGAGGGGAAGAATGAAGTTGAGTTAAGTCGAAAGGGAAGACGAACCATGAGAGACGATGGACTCTGAAAAACAAACTAAGGGTTCTAGAGGGAAGGGGGATGGGGGGATGGGTTAGCTTGGTGATGGGTATTAAAGAGGGCACATTCTGCATGGAGCACTGTGTGTTATGCACAAACAATGAATCATGGAACACTACATCAAAAATTAATGATGTAATGTATGGTGATTAACGTAACAATAAAAAAATTTAAATGATACAGTTGAAAACATATCTCTTATTCACACATTCATCACAACAAAAAACATCATAAATAAACATTGCGTTCACTTGCTTTTCACAACTCTCTGAATCATGCACTTGAAGTATACTTTTTAAATATATTTTAATACATTTTTGATACATTTTTTAAATATGTTTAACCTCAGTGGCCACAGAGCCAGCATGAGAAGGACAGCATATCAACATTGTAAAACTCCTGACTTTATCCTAAGCTTTATTATACTTACTTCTCTTTACCATGTTGCATTTCTGATAAAATATGATGGCTTTATCTATATGACTACATCTATGTGATGCATAACAACAATAAAAGAGAAATCCATTTTCTAGTCATTCATAATATGTACACATTCATGTTATCAAAAAGTATTTGATCTTTTGCTACTGAGTCATTGTAATTAGAAATAGACTATTTTTCAGTCTTCAAAACTTAGCTGCTAAAGCAATGAACAAAGAAGGGACTGGTTAATAGATCCAGATGGAAAATAATATAATAAGGACACAGTTGAACCAAACATACAACAAAATGTTACGAGAAACTGCACTGTCCAATATGATAGCCACTAGCTGTATGAAGTTATTGAGCAATTGAAATGTAACTAGTTCAAAATGGTATTTGCTGTAAGTCTAAAATAAACAGCATATTTCAAGACTAAGAACAAAAATTTTAAATTTTTATATTGATTGCCTGTTAAAATGACAATATTTTGGACATATTGAATTAAATAAAATAAATTATTAAAATTTACATCATTGTTTCTTTTTTACTTTGTTAATAGGGATAGGGAATATTTTTAAAAACATTTAGAGCTTGCTTTATATTACTTTTGGATGTTAGTTCAGAGAAAAGAGGAGCTGGGAAGTTCATCAAAAACTAAACACAAAATGGTGAATATCCATTTTAAAAAATCATGTTTGTTAAAATTTGTAAGTCCTTGATGACTTTTGCACTTCATTAGGTCCTATCACCTAATATATATATTATATATATATATAAAATATATCTATATTTACCTATATCACCTAATATAGCGGTGATATAATTTATTGCCAAAATGGAGGCCATTTTAGGAGTCATTGGCTTTAATTTAATCATTTTGATTACTAAACTTTTATTTTTTATTTTTATTTATTTTTTTAAAGATTTTTATTTATTTATTTGACAGAAAGAGACACAGCAAGAGAGGGAACACAAGCAGGGGGAGTCGGGGAGGGAGAAGCAGGCTCCCAAGGAGCAGGGAGCCTGACGTGGGGCTTGATCCCGGGACCCTGGGATCATGACCGGAGCTGAAGGCAGACGCTTAACAACTGAACCACCGAGGCGCCCCATTGATTACTAAACTTTTAAATAGTGACACACATTGATATAATTATTTGTTGGCTGCTTTAAAATTTCCATTGATCTTATTTTATAATGTCTACTCTTTTAAGTATTTTCATTAAAAGTATTGTTTAAGAGACTTTCAGGGAAGATACTGGAGTAGGAGAACCCTAACCTCACTTCTTCCAATGGATACAGCTAGATAATACCCACATCAGTGTAAATAACCCAAAAATGACCAGAAGACTGGCAGAACAACTTCCACAACTAAATGCAGAGATAAAGACACATCAAAGATGGTAGAAAGAATGGAGATTCAGTGGGAAGCTAAATGGACCCATGTGAGGTTGTTCTGGGGAAGGAGAGGGGAAAGAAACAGACTTTGACACCAGGGAGCTCACATAGAAAAGACAAATCCCCATAACATTTGCCTTTGAAAACCAGAACGGCTGAATTTCATGAGTTTTTATAACCAGTGGGACTTAAAACCTGGAAAATCAGTGGGCTGGGCTTGGGAGAGCTGGAAGAGTGAGAGGAAAGTGAGTCACCACACTTAAAGAGACAGCACAATCAACAAACCATGGAGATATGGCATGTAAATAGGAATTTGAAAATCACATAGGGTATATAAGGGGGAGATTTGAGTACTAATATCAGAACAGGTGCTGGAGGGGCTGGGATCACTGGATACACATTCTTTTCAAGGGCACATAGAACATTCTCCAGAATAGGTCACATATTAGGTCACAAAAGAAGTCTCAATAAATTAAAAAAGATTGAAGTCATACCATGCATCTTTTCTGACCACAACTCTATGAAACTAGAAATCAACCACCAGAAAAAAATCTGGAAAGAACACAAATAAGTGGAGATTAAACAACATCTACTAAACAATGAATGGCTCAACCATAAAATCAAAGAAGACATGCAAAATTACATGGAAACAAATGAAAATGAAAACACCACAGTCTGAAATCTTTGGGATGCAGCAAAAGTGATTCTAAGAGGGAAGTTTATAGCAATACAGGTCTACCTCAGCAAGCCACAAAAATCTTAAATAACCTAACCTTACACCTAAAGGAGCTAGAAAAAGAACAAACATAACCCAAAATCAATAGAAGGAAGGGAAATAAAGGTTAGATCAGAAATTAATGAAATAGAAGCTAAAAAACTTTAGAACAAATCAATGAAACCAGGAGCTTTGAAAGAATCAATAAATTTGATAAACCTTTAGCCAGACTCAACCAACCAACCAACCAAACAAACAAACAACAACAAAACAAACAAGAGAGAGAAAACTCAAATAAACAAAAGCAAAAGTGGAAGAGGAGAAATAATAACCAACATCATAGAAAGACAAAGGATTAGAAGAGAATATTATGAAAAATTCTATGCCAACAAATTATACAACCTAGATAAAATGGATAAATTTTGACAGGCATATTATCTTCCAAAACTGAAACAAGAAGAAATAGAAAATTTGAACAGACCAATTGCCAGCGGTGAAATTGAATCAGTAATCAAAAAATGCCTAATAAACAAAAGTCCAGGACCAGACAGCTTCACAGGTGAAATCTACAACATTTAAAGAAGATTTAATACCTATTCTTCTCAAACTATTCAAAAAACAGAAGAGAAAGGAAAGCTTCCAAATTCATTCTATGAGGCCAGTATCATCCTGACAGCAAAACCAGATAAAGACACTACAGAAAAGAAACAACTACAAGTCAATACCCATGATGAACACAGATGCAGAAATCCTCAACAAAAGATTAGCAAACCAAATCCAACAACACATTTAAAAAATCATTCATCACAATCAAGTGAGAGGTACTCCCAGGATACAAGTGTGGTTCAATATTTTCAAATCAATCAACATGATATATCACATCAACAAGAGAAAGAATAACAATCATATAATTTTTCAATAGAGGCAGGAGAAGCATTTGACATAGTACAATATCCATTCATGATTTAGAAAAACAAAAAACAAAAAACCTCAACAAAGTATGTTTACAGGGAGCATACCTCAGCATACTAAAGATCTTATATGAAAAACCTGCAACCAAAATCATACTCAATGGGGAAAAATAGAACTTACCCCCTAAGGTCAGAAACAAGACAAGGATCTCCACTCTCACAACTTTTACTCTAGTACTGGAAGTAGTATACTAGTAGACTAGTATTGGAAGTCTTAGCCATAGTAATTAGACAAAAAAAGGAATGAAAGTAATCCAAATTGGTAAGGAAGAAACAAAACTTTCACTATTTGCAGATGACATGATACTATATATATAGGAAACCCTAAGGACTCCACCAAAAATTACTAGAACTGATAAATGAATTCAGTAAGTTTATAGGATACAAAAATCGATGTACAGAAATCTGTTGCATATCTATACATTAATGATGAAGCAGGAGGAAGAGAAATTAAGAAAACAATCCCATGTTCAATTGCACCAAAGATAATAAAATACCTAGGAATAAACTTAACCAAGAGGTGAAGGACTTATACTCTGAAAACTGTAAAATAAATTGAAAGGTGGAAGGAGTTGGAGGCAATACAAACAAATGGAAAGATATTTCATGCTAATGAATTGAAAGGACAAATGTTAAAATGTCCATACTCTCCCAAGCAATCTATAGATCTAATGCAATCCCTATCAACATACTAACAGCCTTTTTCACAGAGCTACAACAAACAATTCTAAACTTTGTATGCAACCAAAATGACCCCAATTAGCCAAAGCAATCTTGTAAAAGAAAAGCAAAGCTGGAGGGCGCCTGGGTGGCTCAGTTGGTTAAGCGACTGCCTTCGGCTCGGGTCATGATCCTGGAGTCCCGGGATCGAGTCCCGTGCCGGGCTCCCTGCTCAGCGGGGGGGTCTGCTTCTCCCTCTGACCCTCTTCCCTCTCGTGCTCTCTGTCTCTCATTCTCTCTCTCTCAAATAAATAAATAAAATCTTTAAAAAAAAAAAAGAAAAGCTGGAGAAATCACAATTCCAGCCTTCAAGTCATATTACAAAGCTGTGGTAACCAAAACACTATAGTACTAGCCCAGAAATACACACATAGATAAATAGAACAGAATAGAAAACTAAGAAATAAACTCACAATTGTAGAGTCAATTAATCTTCAAAAACAGAGATAAGAGTGTGCAACAAGAAAAGGACATTCTTCTCTTCAACAAGTGGTGTTGGGAATACTGAGCAGCTACATGCAAAAGAATGAAACTGGACCACTTTCCTGCACCACACACAAAAATAAATTCAAAATGGATTAAGGACCTAAATGTGAGACCTGACACCATAAAAATCCTAGAAGAGTCCACAGGCAGTAATTTCTCTGATATTGGTCATAGCAACATTTGTCTACATATGTCTCCTAAAGCAAGGGAAATAAAAGCAAAATTAAACTATTAGCACTACATCAAAATAAAAAGTGTTTGGGAAAAAAAGGGAGGGCGATAGAGCATGCAACTCTTGATCTCAGGGTTGTGAGTTTAAGCCCCATCTTGGGTAGAGAAATTACTTAAAAACAAAATATTAAGAAAAAAAAGAAAGAAAGAAAAAGTGTTGGCATAGCAAAGGAAAATATCAACAAACAAACAAACAAAAAGACTACCTACTGAATGGGAGAAA
Source organism: Zalophus californianus (assembly GCF_009762305.2). Lineage (NCBI taxonomy): Eukaryota > Metazoa > Chordata > Mammalia > Carnivora > Otariidae > Zalophus > Zalophus californianus. The sequence continues at coordinate 6,358,177 of NC_045606.1, read as the reverse complement.
ATATTTGCAAATGACATATCTGATAAAAGATTGAAAAACTTATATAACTCAATACCAAAAAAATGCAAATAATCCAATTAGAAAGTGGCCGAAGATATGAACGGACATTTCTCCAAAGAAGATATACAGATGACCAACAGACACATGCAAACATGCTTAACATCACTCATTATCAGGGAAATGAAAATCAAAACCACAATGAGCTACTGCCTCACACCTGTCAGAATGACTAAAATCAAAAACAGAAGGAACAACAAGAATTAGAGAGAATTGGAGAAAAAAAACAAACAAACACTTGCACTGTTGGTGGGCATGCAAACCAGTGCACCCACTGTGGAAAACAAGTTTAGAGTTTCCTCGAGAAGTTAAGAACATATTATTAAGTTAAGATCATATTACCATATGATCCAGTAATTGGACTAATAGGTATTTACCCAAAGAATGCAAAAACACTACTTCAAAAGGATATATGCACCCCTATGTTTATTGCAGCATTATTTATAATAGCTAAATTATGGAAGCAGTCCAAGTGTCTATTGGTAGATAAATGGTTAAAGAAGTCATGACATATATATATATTTGTATATATATGTGTATATATATATATATATATATATATATGTTATTCAGCTATGAAAAAGAATGAAATCTTGCCATTTGCAACAATATGGATGGATCTAGAGGGTAGAATGCTAAGTAAACTAAGTCATTCAGAGAAAGACAAATACCATATAATTTCACTCATATGTGGAATTTAAGAAACAAAACAAATGAACAAAGAAATAAAAAAGACAAACCAAAAAAAAAAAAAAAACAGACCCTTAACTATAGAGAACAAACTGACAGTCATCAGAGGGGAGGTGGATGGAAGGATGGGTGAAGGGGATTAAGACTACACTTACGATGAGCACTGAGTAATGTATGGAATTGTTGAATCACTATACTGTACACCTGAAATTAATATAATATTGTATGTTAACTATACTGGAATTAAAATTAAAAAAAATATATTGTTTGAGAAGAAAAACAATTCAGAAAAGTAAAAGAATTTCTGGTGCACAACCTTCCTCTGACCTTAGATTGGGTTACAATTAGAGGATATGTCCAGTATTACAGGTAGGGTCAGTTTTCACTGTGGCACAGTATGCTCAAAGTACTTTTATCTCTACAGCTCTAGGCAATTAGGAGAGGAGTCCTGGAGTGAAACTTACATCCTGCTTTTGTGAATCATAGTAGTCTTGGCAGATCATCTCACTCAACTTGGCCCTGGGTTTAAGGATTCTTTATCATACACCATCTCCCCCTCTAAGCCCTGGCTCTTCCTCTAGGCCCCTTGGAGTCATTTCTCTGTCTTGTTGATCCATCATCCAAATTCCATTTGCTGTCCTCTGTGTCTGTCTAGAATGTTCTTTGCTCAACATCCTTGTTTTCATTCTTTAGGTCTGGGTTCCAGTGTTAGCCCATCACAAGGACTGTTGACAGCCATCTTACCCAAGGTGGTATCAGAGTATCTCCTCATCTCCCTTTTTCATTTACATCATAACCTTTATTATAATCCCTAATTATTTCGTTTTTAATTTATTATTAGTATTTTCTACTGAAATGTAATCTCAGAAAGTTGCCTACCTAGTTCATAGCTTTATCTCCAACACACAGCAAAATACCTGGTTCACGCTATTTTCCCAACAATTATTTGCTAAAAAAAATTTAGAAAATGTGGAAGATTTGAAATTGATATAAACTCAGATTACACAGCAAAGCTGAAGGGGAAAGATTGTTTGATGTAAGGTCAAACTTTGTAAAAGTCAGAATTTCTTCATTCTGAAAGAACTTCTCAATCAGTTGTGTGTTTTTATTATCTGGCCTTTGTGTACATGAATGAAAACAAACAGTGAATAAAACTCAAAAATTAATTTCCTACAAAATATAGGATTTTATTAGATTAATTTCTTGATTGCAAGTCTCATAGAATGTAAGATTTTCTATGCATATGAAAGATACTGCAATGGGCAAAAGTCAGTTTATTTGGATCAAACTTCCCAACGAAAACTGAAAAAAGTTCGACAAAAATTTTTGGAGACATAAAAGATCTAACAAGATAAATAATTATCTGAACAGCATCCAGGAGAAATTGTCAAATCCTGAAGGGAGGCTGAGAGTCTAAGTCCTTTCTGTATCTTATCAAGGGGTCAGGAAGATAGTGACTGGTGTCTAGGAGGGAAGCTTTAGAGACTAAGGTGGCTACACCTTAGGAATTAGGGTGATCCATAAAAAGACAAGCTAGTGTAGGGACCATAGGTCAGCACCCTATTATACCATTTTCTGAAATAAGATATTGATCTTGGAGAGTCAGTGATCTTAAATGAATGGAGAAAAAGTTATTCATCCTATGCTAACTTAATTTTAAAGACTATTTTACAAATACAATCCCACCTAACAATGAACAATCATGAAGTATAGGGAAAACACAAAACACCATGCAGACACACTGAATGAAAAAACCAAGAGAGACCCTAGATATTGGAATGATCAGATGAATCTTCAATATAAATGGGCTTCCTATGTGCAGAGAATTGGAGAGGAAATTGAGAATTTTGGTAGATAGCTAGAAGATCTGAAAAATAAATGAAATTATAAACTTTATGGATAGGTTTACAGAGAATTAAATACAGTTGAAGGAATATCAGTAGACACGAAGACACATCAGAAAAATATCCAGAATAAATCAGAGATAGAAAAGAATGTACAATCAAGAAGACTGGGTAAGAAATATAAAAGAAGTGAATTTTAAAAATATGTAATTTGGGGCACCTGGATGGCTCAGTCAGTTAAATGTCTGACTCTTGGTTTCAGCTCAGGTCATGATCTTGGTATTCTGAGATGGAGCCATGTATCCAGCTCTGCGCTCAGCGAGGAGTCTGTTTGGGAGTCTCCCCCCACCCCTCCCCCCACTCATGCACATGCACATGCTTTCTCTCCCCCTTAAATAAATAAATAAATAAATAAATAAATAAATAAATAAATATAAATAAATACAAATGAATAAAATATTTTATTTTTTTACATTTTATTTATTTATTTATTTATTTGAGAGAGCGAGAATGAGGGAGAGAGAGAGCACATGAGAGGGGGAAGGCTCAGAGGGAGAAGCAGACTCCCTGCTGAGCAGGGAGCCCGTTGTGGGACTCGATCCAGGGACTCCGGGATCATGACCCAAGCGGAAGGCAGTTGCTTAACCGACTGAGCCACCCAGGCGCCCCGAATAAAATATTTTAGAAATATATGTAATTTGTGTAATTTGGATGAGACAGGGATGTATAAATTCAGGAAGTATAAATTTTTAAATATGCATATTTAATCTGTCAATGTAAAACTTTTGACAACCAAAGTTAACTAAGGGAATCCTAAAATCAAGCAGAGCATTAAACCAAAAACAAAAACATAACAAAAAAAGATGAATTCTATTCACAGGGCAACTAGAATGACTACTTCCTTCTTGTCAGAAAAGTATGAAGATAAAGAAGTTTAAATGAAAGTAAATAAGTATCAATTCAATAATTTTTAGGCATCACAAAAATACCTCGATGAAATAGGAGGGAATTTTCTTTTCAGAAAATCGAGTTCAAAACTTTTACTGCTACACCAATATTCACAAAGAATAAAAGGTCATCACTATACATCTCTCGCTTTTCAAATAATAAATAGGGTACATATGCAAATAGATATGAAAATTTAGTAGAGGTGGAAAAATCCTAAAGTAATAAACTTTAGTGAAATAAATATTCACTAATGAAGGTAATTGACTATTTTAAAATAAAGGCAGGCTTATAATTCATACAAACTTCACAGAGAATCCCATAGGTAAATTCTGCAAAACATTGAAGATTTAACATATATCTTAGAGAAGCTAGCGAGAAAATGAAAAAGTTGAAATTGTTATGGGGGGGCGGAGCAAGAAGCGGAGGAGTAGGAGACCTGGATTTCGTCTGGTCTCAGGAAGTCAGTTGAATAGGGATCAAACCATTCTGAACACCTACGAACTCAACAGGAGATCGAGATAAGAAAACAGAAAACCGACCACTTTCTGGAAGGTTGGACGTGTGGAGAAGTGAATCCGAGGTGATATTCGGGAGGATAGATGGCGGGGAAGGGGACCTCCGTCGGCCGCTTCTGGCAAGTGCTAGAGCCGCGGAGCACAAAATCGGAACTTTTAGAAATCGGTTCCACTGAGGGACGTCACTCCAATGACTAAGCGGGGGGTGGAACCCTCAGGGGACAGTGTGGTCTCAGGACCCTCGGGGTCACAGAAAGTCCGGGGGTGCATAAGTGCGGCAGAGCTTCCAGGGATCGGAGTGGGGAAGCCAACTGCAGAGACGGAGCCGAGGCGCGGGCTCTCAGCTCGGGGTGGCCATAAACTGTAATCCGCGGCCCAGTCAGGCCACTGCTCCTCCAGCAGGGACCCATCAAGCAGAAGATCTGGGGAGAGTCCCCTTCCTCCCCTGGGAGAAGCGGCGCGGGAGCGCACTGCAGGGATCTGCTGGGTTTGGAGACTCCACACAAGGTCGGGTGCCAGAGATAGAAACACTCGGTCACAGGCCGGGTGAGCACGGAGTGCAGCCGGAGACCGGGGACACAGGAGTGACTGCTTTTCTCTGGGGGCACACTGAGGAGCGGGGCCCCGAGTTCTCGGCTCCTGCGGGCGGAGATTGGGAGGCCACCATTTTCACCCTGGTCCTCCAAAGCTGTACGGAGAGCTTGCAGGGAACAAAAGCTCCTGAGAGCAAACCCAAGCAGCTTGCTTAGCCTGGACTCACAAGGGCAGAGCAATTCCGCCTCCGGCAAAGACATTTGGGAACCACGGCAACAGGCCCCTCCCCCAGAAGATCAGCACGAACAGCCAGCAAGCCAAAACCAAGTTTACCAATCAAGGAGAACGGGAGAACTCCAGCGCTAGGGGAATACTGCACATAGAATTCATGGCTTTTTTACCATCATTCATTAGTTTTTCAAAGTTAATATTTTTAACTGTTTTTTTTTTAATTTTTCTTTTTCCCTTTTTCAACCAACATCTTATCAATCCCTTTTAAAAAAAACTTTTTATTTTTCATTTTTAGAGTCATATTTTTATCCCTTCATAGTAGTTACCCTTATTTTTGGCAAACATATATATAAGTGGTTCTCTTTAAAATTTTGAGATACAGTTTCTTCTAACAGATCAAAATATACCCTAAATCACTAGTGTATGGCTTTGTTCTAGTCTCCTGCCCGATCACATTCTCTCCCTTTTTTTCTTTTTTTTCTTTTTTCTTTTTCCTTTTAAATCTTCTTCTTTCCTTTTTAAAAAACAACTTCTTATCGATTCCTTTTATAAAATTTTTATAATTTTCATCTTAACAGTCATCTTCCATTCCTTCATTGTATCAACCCTTATTTTGTACATATATAAGTCTTTCTTCCTTTAAAATTTTAGCAGGCACTTTCTTCTAACACACCAAAATATGCCCAAAAGCTAGTGTGTGGCACTGATCTATGCACTAGCCTGATGGTATTTGATCATAATCTGTGTTTTTTGTTTTGTTCTGTATTTGTTTTTATCTTTTTCTTTTCCCCTTTTTTTTCTCTTCTTTCTTTCCCTTTCTTGTCCCCTGGTTTCAGGTCTTTTCTGATTTGTGTAGAGTATATTTGCTGGAGACGTTGTTAACCTGTTAGCATTCTGTTGTCTCATTCATCTATTCTCCTCTGGACAAAATGACAAGACGAAAACAATCACCTCAGCAAAAAGAACAAGAGGTAGTACCGTCTGCCAAGGACCTACTCAATATTGACATTAGTACGATGTCGGACCTAGAGTTCAGAATCATGACTTTAAAGATACTAGCTGGGCTTGAAAAAAACGTGGAAGTTATTAGAGAAACCTTTCTGGAGAAATAAAAGAACTAAAGTCTAACCAAGTCGAAATCAAAAAGGCTATTAATGAAGTGCAAACAAAAATGGGGGCACTAACTGCTAGGATAAATGAGGCAGAAGAGAGAATCAGTGATATAGAAGACCAAATGATGGAAAATAAAGAGGCTGAGAAAAAGAGAGAGAAAAAACTACAGGATCATGAGGGCAGAATTCGAGAGATAAGTGATACGATAAGATGAAACAACATTAGAATAATTGGGATCCCAGAAGAAGAAGATAGAGAGAGGGGGGCAGAAGGTATATTGGAGCAAATAATAGCAGAGAACTTCCCTAATGTGGGGAAGGATACAGGAATCAAAATCCAGGAGGCACAGAGAACCCCTCTCAAAATCTATAAAAATAGGTCAACACCCCGACATCTAATAGGAAAACTTATGAGTCTCAGAGACAGAAGAGAAAATCCTGAAAGCAGCTCGGGAGAAGAGATATGTAACTTAAAATGCTAGAAATATTAGATTGGCAACAGACCTATCCACAGAGACCTGGCAGGCCAGAAAGGACTGGCATGAGATCTTCAGAGCACTAAACGAGAAAAATATGCAGCCAAGAATACTATATCCACCTAGGCTCTCATTGAAAATAGAAGAAGAGAGAAAAAGCTTCCAGGACAAACATAAACTAAAGGAATTTGCAAACATGAAACCAGCCCTCCAAGAAATATTGAAAGGTGTTCTCTAAGCAAAGAGAGAGACTAAAAGCAGCACAGATCAGAAAGGAACAGAGACAATATACAGTAACAGTCACCTTACAGGCAATACAATGGCACTAAATTCATACCTTTCAATAGTTACCCTGAATGTAAATGGGCTAAATGCCCCAATCAAAAGACACAGGCTATCAGATTGGATTAAAAAACAAGACCCATCAATATGCTGTCTACAAGAGACTCATTTTAGACCCAAAGACACGCCCGGATTGAAAGTGAAGGGGTGGAAAACAATTTACCATGCTAATGGACACCAAAAGAACGCTGGGGTGGCAAACCTTATATCAGAAAAATTAGATTTTAAACCAAAGACTGTAATAAGAGATGAGGAAGGACACTCTAACCTACTAAAGGGTCTATCCAACAAGAAGATCTAACAATTGTAAATATCTATGCCCCGAACATGGGAGCAGCCAATTATATAAGGCAATTAATAACAAAAGCAAAGAAACACATTGACAACAATACAATAACAGTGGGGGACATTAACACCCCCGTAACTGAAATGGACAGATCATCTAAGCAAAAGATCAACAAGGAAATAAAGACTTCAAATGAAACACTGGACCAAATGGACTTCACAGACATATTCAGAACATTCCATCCCAAAGCAACGGAATACACATTCTTCTCTAGTGCCCATGGAACATTCTCCAGAATTGATCACATCCTAGGTCACAAATCAGGTGTCAACCGGTATCAAAAGATTGGGATTATTCCCTGCATATTTTCAGACCACAATGCTTTGAATCTAGAACTCAATCACAAGAGGAATGTCGAAAAGAACTCAAATACATGGAGGCTAAAGAGCATCCTACTAAAGAATGAATGGGTCAACCAGCAAATTAAAGAAGAATTAAAAAAATTCATGGAAACCAATGAAAATGAAAACACAACTGTTCAAAATCTTTGGGATACACCAAAGGCAGGCCTGAGAGGAAAGTATATAGCAATACAAGCCTTTCTCATGAAACAAGAAAGGTCTCAAATACACAACCTAACCCTACACCTAAATGAGCTGGAGAAAGAACAGCAAATAAAGTCTAAACCCAGCAGGAGAAGAGAAATAATAAAGATCAGAGCAGACATCAATGAACTAGAAACCAAAAGAACAGTAGAACAAATCAATGAAACTAGGAGCTGGTTCTTTGAAAGAATTAACAAGATTGATAAAACCCTGGCCAGACTTATTCAAAAGAAAAGAGAAATGACCCAAATCAACAAAATCATGAATGAAAGAGAAGAGATCACAACCAACACCGAAGAAATACAAACAATTATAAGAACATATGATGAGCAACTCTATGCTAGCAAATTAGATAATCTGGAAGAAATGGGTGCATTCCTAGAGATGTATCGACCACCAAAACTGAACCAGGAAGACATAGAAAACCTGAACAGACCTATAACCACTCAGGAAATTGAAGCAGACATCAAAAATCTCCCAACAAACAAAAGCCCAGGGCCAGATGGCTTCACAGGGGAATTCTATCAGACATTTCAAGAAGAATTAATACCTATTCTCCTGAAACTGTTCAGAAAAATAGAAATGGAAGGAAAACTTCCAAACTCATTTTAGGAGGCCACCATTACCTTGATCCCAAAACCAGACAAAAACCCCATCAAAAAGGAGAATTACAGACCAATATCCTTGATGAACATGGATGCAAAAATTCTCACCAAAATACTCGCCAATAGGATCCAACAGTACATTAAAAGGATTATTCACCATGACCAAGTGGGATTTATCCCTGGGCTGCAAGGCTGGTTCAACCTCCAGAAATCAATCAACGTGATACAATACATTAACAAAAGAAAGAACAAGAATCAGATGATCCTCTCAATAGATGCAGAAAAAGCATTTGACAAAGTACAGCATCCTTTCTTGATCAAAACTCTTCAGAGTATAGGGATAGAGGATGCATACCTCAATATCATAAAAGCCATCTATGAGAAACCTACAGTGAATATCAGTCTCAATGGGGAAATGCTGAGAGCTTTTCCCCTAAGGTCAGGAACGCGGCAGGGATGTCCACTCTCACCACTGCTATTCAACATAGTATTAGAAGTCCTAGCCACAGCAATCAGACAACAAAAGAAATCAAAGGCATCCAAATCGGCAAAGAGGAAGTCAAACTCTCACTCTTTGCAGATGATATGATACTGTATTTGGAAAACCCAAAAGACTCCACCCCAAAATTGCTAGAACTCATACAGGAATTCAGTCAAGTAGCAGGATATAAAATCAATGCAAAGAATTCAGTGGCATTCCTATACACTAACAAGACAGAAGAGAGACAAATCAAGGAGTTGATCCCATTTACAATTACACCCCAAACCATAAGATACCTAGGAATAAATTTAACCAAAGAGGCAAAGGATCTGTACTCAGAAAACTATAAAATACTCATGAAAGAAATTGAAGAAGACACAAAGAAATGGAAAAACGTTCCATGCTCATGGATTGGAAGAACAATCATAGTGAAGATGTCAGTGTTACCTACAACGATCTACACATTCAAGGCAATCCCCATCAAAATACCATCCACCTTTTCAAAGAGATGGAACAAATAATCCTAAAATTTGTATGGAACCACAAGAGACCCCGAATAGCCAGAGGAATATTGAAAAAGAAAAGCAAAGCTGGCGGCATCACAATTCTGGACTTCCAGCTCTATTACAAAGCTGTCATCATCAAGACAGTATGGTACTGGCACAAATAGAGACACATAGATCAATGGAATAGAATAGAGAGCCCAGAAATGGACCCTCAACTCTATGGTCAACTCATCTTTGACAAAGCAGGAAAGAATGTCTAGTGGAAAAATGACAGTCTCTTCAACAAAAGGTGTTGGGAGAATTGGACAGCCACATGCAGAAGAATGAAACTGGAGCATTTCCTTACACCACACACAAAAATAGACTCCAAATGGTTGAAAGACCTAAACGTGAGACAGGAGTCCATCAAAATCCTAAAGGAGAACACAGGCAGCAAACTCTTCAACCTCAGCCATAGCAACTTCTTCCTAGAAACATCACCAAAGGCAAGGGAAGCAAGGGCAAAAATGAACTGTTGGGATTTCATCAAGATCAAAAGCTTTTGCACAGCAAAAGAAACAGTCCACAAAACCAAAAGACAACTGACAGAATGGGAGAAAATATTTGCAAATGACATATCAGATAAAGGGCTAGTATCCAAAATCTATAAAGAACTTATCAAACTCAACACCCAAAGAACAAATAATCCATTCAAGAAATGAGCAGAAGACATGAACAGACATTTTTCCAAAGAAGACATCCAAATGGCCAACAGACACATGAAAAAGTGCTCACCATTGCTCGGCATCAGGGAAATCCAAATCAAAACCTCCATGAGATACCACCTCACACCCGTCAGAATGGCTAAAATTAACAAGTCAGGAAACGACAGATGTTGGCCGGGATGTGGAGAAAGGGGAACCCTCCTACACTGTTGGTGGGAATGCAAGCTGGTGCAACCCCTCTGGGAAACAGTATGGAGGTTCCTCAAACAGTTGAAAATATAGCTACCATACGATCCAGCAATTGCACTACTGGGTATTTACCACAAGGATACAAATGTAGGGACCCGAATGGGTACGTGCACCCCAATGTTTATAGGAGCAATGTCCACAATAGCCAAACTATGGAAAGAGCCAAGATGTCCATCGAGAGATGAATGGATAAGGAGAGGTGATATATACACACAATTGAATATTATGCAGCCATCAAAGGGAATGAGATCTTGCCATTTGCAACGACGTGGATGGAACTGGAGGGTGTTATGCTGAGTGAAAGAAGTCAATCAGAGAAAGACATGTATCATATGACCTCACTGTTATGAGGAATTCATCTCAGGAACCAAACTGAGGTTTGCTGGAGTGGTGGGGTTTGGGAGGGATGGGGTGGCTGGGTGATAGACATTGGGGAGGGTATGTGCTATGGTGAGTGCTGTGAATTGTACAAGACTGATGAATTATGGATCTGTACTTCTGAAACAAATAATGCAATATATGTTAAGAAAAAAAAGAAAAGAAGATAGCAGGAGGGGAAGAATGAAGGGGAGTAAGTCGGAGGGGGAGATGAACCTTTAGAGACGATGGACTCTGAGAAACAAACTGAGGGTTCTAGAGGGGAGATGGGTGCGGAATGATTTAGCCTGGTGATGGGTATTAAAGAGGGCACACTCTGCGTGGAGCACTGGGTATTATGCACATACAATGAATCATGGAACAGTACATCAAAAACTAATGATGTAATGTATGGTGATTAACATAACAAGAAAAAAATTATTAAAAAAAACAAAAAGTAAAAATAGAAAAAAAAAGAAATTGTTATGGAGTCAGCATAAATATGAGAGCAAAACATGACAATGATATTAGAAGGTGTATGCTCTCATTCGTGAACACAGGGAAACATTTCCCTCCACCCAAATGTGTCTATGCTCTAATCTCGAAAATAAGCTTTCCAGGTGCAACTGAAGTTATGTTTTTTTTTTTTTTTAAGACTGTATTTATTTATTTGAGAGGGAGCACGACCCGAGTGGGGGGAGTGTCAGAGGGAGCAGGAGCCTCCCTGCTGAGCAGGGAGCTCTACTCGGGACTGGATCCCAGGACTCCAGGATAATGACCTAAGCCGAAGGCAGTCGCTTAACCAACTGAGCCACCCAGGTGCCCCTAGTTATAGGTTTTTAGACAGATTTTTCTGGGTCACCTTGGTGGGCCCAATCTAATCAGGAGTTCTTAAAAGAAAAGAACTTTTTCCAGCTTGAGTCAGAGATTTGAAGCATGGGAGAGACCTGACCTGCTCTTGCAGGAACAGACCCATGCGGAAAGCCTGAGAAGAAATGCAGGCAGGTTCTAGGAGCAAAGACCAGCCCTCCATCTGACTGCCTTCAAGGATACAAGCACCTTTATCCTACAATGACAAGGAAGCTACTGTGGCCTACAACTTGAATAAGTGTGGGAAGTGAATTTATCCTCAGAGACTCCAGAAAGGAATGGCTGTGCCAACACCTGATGTCAGTGGCTTGCGACACTAAGCAGAGAGCACAACTGAGTCAGCTACACCTGGATTTCTGACTGACTGACTGGCCTGTGAGCCAATAAATGGGTGTTGTTCTAAGCAACTAAATTTGTAGTCATTTTATATGGCAACAGTAGATAACTAATACAGAGATGCATGCATATGTGTGAATGCTAAATTTACAACAAGAATGGCCTTGCAGATTGGTGGCCTAAGGAGTTATTTCCAATACATGTTGCTGATATAACTGGGTATCCATACAGTAAAAAAGAAATGAAAACATGTCCCCAGTCTTATGCCATACATACAATTTCAGGGAGCTTGCTGATCTCAATGTCAAAGCAAAAGCAAAATAAGAAAGCCCTTCGAAGATAATATGAAAATATATATGCATCACTTTGCAGAAGTCAAAAGTCTTTTTTAAAAGGCCCCCGAATCTCTAAGCACAAAGGAAAAGATTGATAAACTGTGTTAAAGTTAAGAATTTCTGCTCATCAAGATGAAGGAAAAAAGAAAGACACAGATTGGCAAAAGATAATGGTAACTCATCTAAGAGACAAAGGGCTAATAAAGAAGTCCTACAAATCAACAAGGAAAGACAAAATACCTAATAGAAAAAAAAGGCACAAGACTTACACAGAAAATTCACACAAAGGTGCACTCCGAGGATCAATAACTACTTCACAAGGTACTCGGTCTCACCTTTAATCAGGGGAATGCTAAATCAAACTATGTTGAAGTGCCAATATAGACCCTTTAGAACGGCTAAAAATATAGAGAGTGGCATTCCATGTTTAGGAAAGAAATTTGATTGTTCTAGCTGCTGGAGAGAGTGTGGGTTGGAAAGATTACTGTAGTGGCTGAATTGGGAGTAGCTGAAGAAGGGTTTTGTGGTAGTGTTGATGTTCTGCCGATGATTTTTTGACCTAGTTCTCATGGTTACAGAAGTGTTTTTCTTTAAAGATTTTATTTATCTATTTGAGAGAGAGAGAGCAAGCATGAGCAGGGAGAGCAGCAGAGGGAGACCGGAGAAGCAGACTCCCCACTGAGCAAGGACCCCGATGTGGGGCTCAATCCCAGGACCCTGGGATCATGACCTGAGCTGAAAGCAGATGCTTAACTGACTGGGCCACCCAGGCACCCCAGAAGTGTTTGCTTTTTGATAAATCTTTAAGTGCTACATTGTCGTTCTGCATCCTTTTCTGCAGGCATGTGTTCTTTTTTTTTTTTTTTTTTGAGGAAAGCCTTTTTTTGTTTTTTTGGTTTTTTGTTTTTTTTTTTTGTTTTTTTTTTTTTTAGTGTTCCATGATTCACTGTTTGCCTATAACACCCAGTGCTCCATGCGGAACGTGCCCTCTTTAATACCCATCACCGGGCTCACCCATCCCCCCACCTCCCTCCCCTCCAGAACCCTCAGTTTGTTTTTCAGAGTCCATCATCTCTCATGGTTCGTCTTCCCCTCTGATTTCCCCCCTTCAAGGCATGTGTTATTTCATGATTAAACAGAAAATAAGAGAGAAAGGCTGTCTCACATGGTTTGCAAATAAGTGGCTCACACAGCAAAGCATAATTTCATAGATTTGTGCCAATTTTCTTTGAAATTAAAACTAAATGGATCAATACCAATGGGAGGCTAATATACATATTTCATCTGGTTTTGTTTGAGGACCTTTAATCAAAGCTGAAGTTTGCAGCCACTTTAGTGCAAGGGTGCAGGTATCGCTGGCAGCTGATATTCTCTTTGAAAGACTACGTCAAGTTTAATCCACAAGCTCATTTGGAAAGATTCTGGAAAGGTCAAACTGGGTCATTTCCTCCTGCTCTTGGGTTCTTCTCTGAGAAAGTAGGAGTATTTGCTTCACAAGAAAAATTTCTCCTGATTTTTAAAAAAAGAATAAACACAGGTAAAGGGGGAAGGTTTTATTTATGTGAATTGAAAATACCATTAGAGAGAGGGATTGTCCTTACTACATTAAAGTACGGAGAAGAATATGGTAAATTGTGTGTTACGTAATATCAAGACATTTTTGCTAAAACCTCTCTGAGAAATATTTTAAGTAGCTTGTATTTAAGTCTCCAGGTCATGCAATTTTGAGTTATCATTATGTTGTACCCACTAATTAGTCTTAGTTCCAGACAGTCTAACTTTTCCTGTGTGTGTGTGTGTGTGTGTGTGTGTGTGTTTGTGTGTATATGAAACACAAACACTGAGAAAAGCTAATTATATCTCTGTATACGACTCAATAAATATTTATAGAGTGGGTATCCATGTAACATGCGTGTTAAAAATAGAATAATGGAAGTAACTCATAAGACCCTGCATTTCTTTTTCTTTTTTTTTTTTTAAAGATTTATTTATTTGAGAGAGAGAGAGTACATGAGAGGGGAGAGGGTCAGAGGGAGAAGCAGACTCCCTGCCGAGCAGGAAGCCCGATGCGGGACTCGATCCTAGGACTCCAGGATCATGACCTGAGCCAAAGGCAGTCGTTTAACCAACTGAGCCACCCAGGCGCCCAAGACCCTGCATTTCTTTTCTCGGCCTCTATTTCTCCTGTGTATGACAGCAATAATTATCATGAATTTTAGAGCAAACATTCCTTCCATTTTCTTTACAATTTTACCGCCTATATATGTATGTATCCCTAAAGAATATACTTTAGATTTTATTATTTTTGAACTTGGTATAAATATGACCATACTCCACGTATTCCTTTGAGTCTTCTTTTTCTCTTTTGGAATGTTGACATGATTCCTACATGGTTTTACTTATAGCTGCAGCTCATTCATTTTCATTCCTATATAATACCTATTATATAAATATATAAAATTTTAATTGTCCATATTACTGTTGATAGCCATGTAGATTTTTTTTTTCCATTTTGAGAAACCATGGACCGTGCTGCTGTGAATCTCCTTATACATGTACCTTGCTGCACATAAAGTACACTTCTGCAACACATTAACCTATCACTGGAATCTCTAGCCACAGAATATGGATACCTTTATTTCAATAAATAACAACACACTGCTTTCTTTTTTTTTTTTAAAGATTTTATTTATTTATTTAATTGACAGAGAGAGACAGCGAGAGAGGGAACACAAGCAGGGGGAGTGGGAGAGGGAGAAGCAGGCGGTCTGCTGAGCAAGGAGCCCGATGCAGGGCTCAATCCCAGGACCCTGGGATCATGACCTGAGCTGAAGGCAGTCTCTTAACCAACTGAGCCACCCAGGCACCCCTAACAACACACTGCTTTCAAAAGTAGTTGTAACAGCTTATTTTCTAAGCAGCTGTAGATGGGAGTACCTTGCTCTCCAAATCTCCATTATCAATTGGTTATTATCCAACATTTAAACTTTTGTCACTGGGAAAGTGTATTGTGGTATCTGTGGTTTTAGCTTGCAAATCTCTGACTACTATGATATTTACATGCTTAACAGCCATTTGGATTTCTTTTTTTGTGAAGTGACAGTCCAAGTCGTTAGCCTGTTTTATAGAGTGGGCCAACTTTTTCTTAGTCATTTGTTAAACTTCTTTTTTACATACCACTGTGAATTATCATTGTACCATTCTGATCACTAATTCCAATGTGTGGACTTTTCCCCACACCACCAAGCAATTCTCCAACATCAGCCAAGTGTCCTACAATTCACCTCAATTCTGACACTATCCACCCAGGAGTAGCATCAGATCCCATAGGTTGAGGGCTCAGTCCCACACGACTGCCCCCCACTTCAGATGCTAATCGAAAGTCCAGGTTGTTCTGTGTGCCTCTGACTGACCACCTATAAATCAGAGGTTCTCACAGCCCCTCCTTGGGTTCAATTAATTTGCTAGGGCAGCTCATGGATGGAATTCAGGAAACCAGTTCACTCATGAGATGACTGGTTTATTACAATGGATATTAAAGGATACTAATCAACACCCAGACGAAGAGATACATAGGGTGAGGTCCATGATAAATTATGTATTTTGCTTCTCCTATATAGATAGAATTTTATGCTTGAAATTTTGGGGCATCTATACACAGAAATAAGCACACTTTATAGTAAATATGAGATTTTGATACTAGTTTCTTTCCTTGCCTCCTCTACATGAAAAATTTTAATAAACTTTGAAGACCATGTTCTAATATTATCACCTACAAGAATATTTCTTAAGAGTTAATTTGTACTCTTCTAGAATACCACAGGGAATTTGTTTCTGCATGTATTACACCTAATACTAGGATGATCATTATTTGTTTGGTTGTAATCTCAGGGGGACAGAGTTTTATACAGATGGACTAAATTTATTCATATTTTGTTTTACCATATAGAGTTCCTTGCCCTGTGATAGGAACATGGTAGGTCCTCAAACAAGTGTTTTTTTTTATTAATAAATATGTTAATTTCACAAACATGTATTGAGTACCTACTATGTCCAAGCACTGTTCTAGGAGCTTGGGAAATATTTATGAACAAAACGAAGATTTCTTTTCCCTTGAGGCTGTTATCTAATTGGGGTCATGTAGAAAACACTCAATAAACATAAAAGTGCATAAGTTATATAGAATAATAAAAAAATTATGAGTGTTTTGGCAAAGAGAACTCTCAAAGCAAGCTGTGAAATTTTGGGCAAAGTGGTTGTGCCATTGCAAAGGGGCTGTTTGAACACAGATGCCATTTTTGAGGTGTCCACATGAGAATGGCTCAGAAAAGGAGACAGTTATGTCCAACATGGGAGGACAATGGAATGTTCCAGAAAGGCCAAAAGCCAATGTAGTCAATGTGGCTTGTGTGATAAAGGGTGGGGAAGGGAAAAGTAGGTGTTTGGTTAGGAGACAACTGGGGCCAGATCCTGCTGGACTCGTAGGTCATGGTGAATTTTCCCTGCCCTAATTGAAGAAAGTAGCCACAGCCGGGACTCAACAGGAGGGACACCATCTGATTACTCTGTCAAAGGATGATTTTAGTGACTATGTAAAGAACAGGAGATAGGTGACCAGTTGAGAAGCATGTACAGTTATCCAGACTGGAGAGCGTTTTGCAAGAAATGAACAATTAAAAATATTGAATAAAAACAGGGGGAAAAAGAAAACTAGTTCTGTGAGTAGAGAAGCTCAGAATTTTTTTTTTTTAATCTAATCTGTGCCTATTCTCTTGCTTCATTTCATTCCAAGGCAGGAACACAGATCAAAAGAGAGAAGGCAAGAAAAGCAGGGGCAGAGAATAATAAGGAAAATTAGATATCACGCTTGACTACACTTACTCTGTGGAAACCCAGTAGAAAATTCACTCGAGAGAGACTTTGAAAGAGTGAGAGATTACAAGCGTAGATATTTGAAGATGAAATGCTTATAATCCTGTTTCCTGTTTCCTCGAGGTGGAGTTTCTGATCACTTGTTTTCACTGTGTTCTCCAAACAGGAGTGGATCAGCCCTTTACCAGACAGTAGGGCTGACATTACCCTTCGGACCAGTCAAGGAGATTGAAATGAACTGGGATGTTTTTGACCATCAATCACTTCCTAGAAATTCACAGCATGTGCAGTTGGCTTTGATATTGACAACAGCACCTCCCTGCAGGGGTAGCTACTGCGACTCTGTGTCTGTGAGGTTAGTCAGCAGGTGTGTCTTCTCAGAAGAAGCCACCTAGCTCATATTTAAACGAGGCTGATTTGGCCACCTCTGGAGCGTGCGCTGGTCTAACAGACGGATTACCAACACGGTGTATTATAGTGATTTCACTTCATAATGCCATCAGGAGCAAATAGATCAATGTTCTTTTCAGCATTTCTAACTGCCTGCTACAGAGAATGAAATTTTTCTCCTCACTGTAGAATTTCAGAACCTAGATCTGCCTTCTTTGTGTGTGACGTTAGTTTGCTTGTGGCCTGTGGACTTGTAAATGGAAGGTCTCAGAATCGGAGGGAGTCATTGGACACTGGCCCATGTGGTTCTTTTTTATTTTTTCTTTAAACAACTTTATTGATAATTGATAAAGAACTGAACATATTTAATGTGTACAATTTGATGAATTCAAACATATGCAAATACCCACATACTGTCAGCAGAATCAATGTAATAGACATTCCAACACTTCCCAAAGTTTCTTTGTGTCTCCCTACCTTTTTCCTTTCCTTTCCTTACCTCCCCTTCCTTCCCTTCTCCTACCACCTCCCTTTTCCTCCCCTCTCCTCCCTTCCCTGTTCTGCCCCACCCCCAACACATTTCCTTTTTCTTTTGTGATAACAAACAGCATGAGATCTGAACAAATTTTGAAGGGAGCCATATGTGTTGCTAACTACAGACACTGTGTCCTACAGCAGACCTCCAGAATTTATTCATCAGGCAGAACTGAAATTTTATACTCACTGTGGTTCTTCATTATCTCTGCCTTTTCTGCCAGACCAGCCTCCAGCCTCTGCTTCAGCTTCTAATGTGACAGGGACTTGAGATCCCTGCAATGTGGTGTGTTCTGTTTTCAGATTGTTCTCCTACTTGGATAAAATTCTTTACTGGTCCTAATTCTAAGCTCCAGGGTCATGTGGAGTAATTCCAATCCTCCTTCCACCAGAAAGCACTTCATCATGTGAAGACAGTAGCTTTGCTATCCCCCAGATAAAGGCCTGTAATTCATACAGAGGTTATGCCGAAGAAGACCCCCACACCCTGGATTTTATCTGTGCACCTCCTCCCATCCGGTAATGCCCTTCTTAAGTACTGGGAATGAATTGAGCCAGCTCATTCTGATGTCTTCCAGCCTCTGAAGGTTGGAGTCCAAGCCAGCCTGACTGCTAAGCATTCCTGCTTCTAAAGCTGAGGCCACTTAAAGCCTCCAGTTGGCTCAGCTAACACCCAAGTCTATGGGGTTGTCCTGAGCTGAGTCAAGGTCATTGCTGAATCTCTACAGTGTGTGGCTTGGGATTCAGCCCTCTCTGGTTGGATAGACCTGTCTGTGGAGGTCACTAGAAGAGGCCCTATTCAGACCATAACAAGGAAATAAAATCCTCTAGTTTCTGGGCACTTTCAGGATTCTACTCTGTCATATGCCTATTAGTAAATAAAAATAATAGATTTTTTTTTTTTTTTTTTTACCATACTCTTACTGAAACAGTGTCCCATAGGGTTAATGCGGTTGAAACGGGAAATTTAAACTTTGTTTTTTCAGAGACTTCTTTCTCCCTAATCAGATATGGGTTCTTTTCAGACCCTGCTAATAGACCCATTACTGTCTCTGCAGAGGCTTGGGCTGAAGGTCACTGATGTGAATAAGCAAGGCCCTGCATTCCTTACCCCAGATAAGAGTCCAAGCCCCATCCAATTTATATGGGCTCTGAACATGCCCTTGGCCTATCTTCTTGTCCTAAGGATACACTCCTGACAGCTGGGGCTGAATTTGGCCCCATTCTAATGTTAAGTCTCCACTCCAAAGTGAACATGGATGTATGTCACGTGTTTGATCAATGCTCGTGCTCCATCTTTCCTCATGGATAAGTTTCCCCATCCTCTCATCAATATGTGTTTATCCCAACCCCTATGATCACAAATCTTGTTCTCTTCCACTTTGGACAGGTGGATCTGAGGCTTGCCCTCCTATCTTCTCATTTGGCTGCCTCTTGAGTAAACCCTTTCTTTGCTGCACACTCGAGGTATTAGTGATTGGCTTTGCTGCGCTTTGGGCAGATGGACTTGAGTTCAGTTATGTTATCTATTCTAATCTATTTTCTCAGTTGCTAAAAAAAATAAATTTTATAATTTATAAAATTATCCTCTGCTATAGGATCAGTCTAGGATTGGTTGTCATGTCTTTTTAATATATTTTAATTTGGAACATTTCCCCTGCCTTTCTGCCTTCTTTCTCTCTCTCTTTCTCTTTTTTCTTAATTTTCCATTCCTTCCTTCCTTCTCTTTCTTTCTTTTCTTTCTTTCTTCCTTTCTTTCTTTCTTTCTTTCTTTCTTTCTTTCTTTCTTCTTCTTTCTTTCTTTCTTTTTTTCTTTCTTTTCTTTCTTTGTTATATTTTCTTATTTCTTCCTTTTTTCTTTCCTCCTTTTCTTCTTTTCATTAACAATATTGACATTTTCTCATTTTTAATAACGAACATTCCTTATTATGAGCTGTCTAATATCACCTTATGATTTAGTTTAGATATTAAACACCTGACCAGAATACTTGTGATTAAAAAATAAGAATAATGACAGTCCCATCAATAGCTCTTTACCTCCATAAAGGGTGCATCTGCTTTTACTCACCATTATATGGATGATGGTGATCACTGGGCCAGTGATTGTTGGGGCATAATAGGTGCTCAGTGAGTGAATAAAGTGAAGTAAGTTATCTGTAACATCTACAATTCACTACCCAGTCATAACTACTCTCGATCCACATTTTCCTCCAGGATTGTTTTCCTATGGGTATATTGAGCCAAGAGAATCCTAGAAGAGGTCTGCCTCAACATGCCAGGGTCATGACCATTTTACAGGTGGCGGTGATCCACCTGTGAACTCAGGAGAGCCTGGAGCAAGCAGTTGGACATAGCTGTTCTGTTATAAAAATTAATTTTTATAAGTTACATGTTTACTATTTGTAATATCTTCAGCATAGACAAAGGTCACTCTTTAGTGTTCCGTATGGGAAAGGAAAAGTGCAACTGAAAAACTCACTATTCATCATCTTACATTTGGAACAGACAAGTGGGTCACCTCAGAGGTGAGAAGCACAGGCCAGGTCATACCTGAGAAGATAAGGAAGGTATGGTGAGGTGCCAGGGCTGGAAACCTTGGAAACACTTTAAGCACTGACAAAGAATTACAGATAACTTTAGATTTCCTGGGTAGAAAATTCTTTCCCACTGATGACCTTCTTGAAGTTTTACTTTTGGCCATTGCCTTTTAGAAATAAACCATTAATGTGTGGTGTGGTCATGAAAAAGGGAGCCTTCTCTCAAGTGTCAAGAATCTACCTCCGAAATATTTGTAAATCTACATATAAGTATTTGTGTCATTTTGGATGTATTCCAATCTGCAATCTCTGGATTAGCATGCTTTATTAACACTGGCTATCACTTATAACTATGCATGTATTGACTAGTAATGGATGCAGAGTATTTTATCTTATTGACATAATTGGTGCTGAGCAATTCCTTATTTGATGATATTTAAGTCGTTTAGACTTTTTCTCATCACTAAATAACACTGCAATGAATATTATTGTAAAATCGTTCTGCATGTCTCTGATAATCAAAGAAGTTGAACAAATTGTCAAAGATATAAATGTCTTTACAGATTTTGAGGATACTGTTGAAGTAACCTTGCAAATGTCTACACTAAGTTATACACCTAGTTGTCAAGTATGAAGGTCTATTTCTCCTAAAATCTTTCCATCACTGGTTAATCGTTTTTTTTTTCTTTTCATTTTTTTTCTAATTTAACAGATATATTACCATTTTTGTTGGTTTAAATTTCACATATTTGATCACCATTTCATTAAATATGTCTCTGTCTTTAGAGCCATGGATTTCCTTTTCAGATGTGCTCTTCCTTATTAAATAATTTTTGTACTGGGGCACTTGGCTGGTTCAGTCAGTAAAGCATCCAATGCCTGGTTTCAGCTCAGGCCATGATCTCTGGGTGGTGAGATGGAGCCTAGCTCTGCACTCAGTGGGGAGTCTGTTTGAGATCCTCGCCCTCCCTCTCCCTCTGCTCCTCCCCCCTGCACCCCCAAAATAAACTAATAAATAAATTATTTTTAAAATATTAAGGGAAGAGATAAAATTATGCCTAGGGTTCTTCACTGGCTCAAAGTTCAAACACCTAAAATGGGAAGACATGTGGATGTCTCAAGAATCACTTGGTACTTTAGTTTTCTAGAGGCACCTGCTGAGGAATATTACTTCAAAAATGCCCCAGTGCTCCAGCAATGCAATCCCAACTGGTTATTAATTTTAAATACTGGAGGAAAGGAAATATTTCACAAATACACTGGTGTCAGCCCAGAAACAGACAGAAGTCTACAATTCAAGCTGTGGTCTTCATCTCTGCCTGCCACTTTCCCTGCTCTATGTCAACCTCCAGACAAAGCACAATTCATCCAGTTTTAAAATGTAGTGCCTGCAACAATCTGATTTTCTTCAAAATGTTTTCAGTGATGTAAAATCTATATTAGGTTTTTCCTTTGCTCTTATTTTTAGAAACTAATACCAGAGTGAAGCTTAACAGATATCCATCATTTCCTCTTATTTTCCTCTAGTTCTTTGTTTTTAATTAACCCTTCTAAGCAAGGCTGATTCATTTTAAGTGTTCAAAATCTTCATGCTGAGTCCCTGTTTTAGTGTGCTTTTAAATATATCTTTACTTTCCTGAAACAGAAAGGGGCTGAGGGATATAAATAAGAGAATTTATTGTCAATGAGATTAAGCAGATTAATTGCTACATATAAAATGATAAATTAAAAAACAAATCTAAATGCCAATCATCAGTATCAAAATAAAATTACTTAAAATTGAAGATAAGCTAGAATGTTTTATTGTAATTTTTTAACGTCATAAGAGTTTATTAAAGACAAAAAATAAGGAGTGCCTGGGTGGCTCAGTCCATTAAGCGCCTACCTTCAGCTCAGGTCATGATCTCAGGGTCCTGGGATTGAGCCCCATGTCTGGCTCCCTGCTCTGTGAGGAGTCTGCTTCTCCCCCTCCCTCTGCCGCTCCCCCTGCTTGTGCTTTCTCTCTCTCTCTTTCTCCCTCTGACAAATAAATTAACAAAATCTTTAAAAAATAAAAAAAATAATAAAAACAAAAATAAATAAACCAAAAAACCTCCAAGACATGGTGTAACATGATGGGTATACAAAAATAAAAGGTTCAGTTCTCCCCCGCCCCCAATCTCTGAGCACATGACGGGAGAATGAACTAAATGCTGGGATTATTGTTCATATCAGTTTTACAGTTGAAGAACTTCAAGCTCAGAGGTTTAAGTGATTCAGGATCACATCGTTTATTAGCATGATAGTTGAGGCACAAACTCATAATTTTAAACTACTAAATAAATCTATTTCTTATAGCACAGTTGCTTCTCTCGAGTGTTAAATTTATTCTCAAGATTATTTTTGAAAGTAATTAACGCTATGATAATTAGGTATTTCTAAGTAACAACAGCAACAAAAAATCAAGCATGCAAACACTCTGATGGAGGATATTCCAGTAATGAGATGAGGAATCAATTCAATGGTTCTGAAAGGGAGCTTTGCGGGATTTATGTTCAGGGTACCTTGAATTCCTGCACTTTGAATCAGAATTCCCTGCAAGGCCTAGTTCTTAAAATGAAATAATTCTGTTGCACACACATCAGAAATAATTGTCTGCCTCACTTTCAGTTCAATTAGACTCTCCGAGTGGCTCCAGGTTAAGTAAAGCTAACAGACATGCTGCTGGAGTGCCAATTTGAGAATAATTGTAAATAGATTTTTTTCTGTTTGTGAAAACTCCACACATGAACATTTCTGATAGGAAAACATGAGAGTGTACGATGGCAGAGTTGTATCTTGGCCCATCTTGAGAGCCAAATTGGATCAACTGCACAGGTTCTTTGATTGATTGGGCAGGGATTGTTTAAGACAGCCAAAAGAAACCAAATTTGGCCAAAAAATATCAATTTATGGCCATTGAGCAAGACAGTGAGACGGATGGAATTACTAGAAGATGTGAGAAGCCTTGCATTTCAAGTGTTCCTTTGAATCTTTGTGAAGAGTTGGGATGTTGGTTTCTCTACACAAATAATAATATCTGTGTTGATCTGTTATTGAAATAATGGCTAGAAAGTAAAAATTATATGTTACATGAAGCCAAATGACATTTTGCCCTGATGTTTGCAACATCGACTCCCTTCCCTCCGTCTTGAGGGAGGGTGGGGACTTTCCTGTGTTTCTCTTTCAGGTGAAGGTAGGAGGGACTCGGCTTTAGGCTGACTACATTGCTCCACCCTAGTTCAGTGTGCAGGGGTGCTGGAAAGAGGAATGTATTGTCCCAGGCCATGGATCCTTGTAGGAATGATGGTTGGTGTAAATATGAAACAATGGGGTCCACTCTCCTTACCCGACCCTGGTCTTTTTACAGTAACTCTCCTTTGCTGGTATCACAGTGCAATTCTACTATTGGGACTCCATTAAATCTACTTTTGCTTTTACTTTTCCTCCAATTATTATGCTATTATCATTTGGGAGGTAGTCTGCTACCTGGGAATATGTCTTTGGTAATAATGCCAAAGCTCATAGTTTTCTTCAAACATGTACCAACCATTTCAGAAGTACACTACTGTATGCCCTGTATTCCTTTCATCAACATGTAAGTTTTATCCTTTCACTTGTAAGCATGTACTTACTTCAGGCCTGCATTTTCTCAGCCCATGTAAAAGGACCCTTCTGGATCTCTTTAAGGCTACAGGGTCTCCAAGTTACTAGCTTCCAGTAAATGACTTTCTGACCAGATAATAAAAGAGAAGACAGATGTTAATGTAGGTGAGTAAGAAGCAAACTGCTGGGCATATAGGATTGAGAAAAATTGGATTTTTAAAAATAAATTGGACTGTAATAATCTTAAGAACAAGGACATGATATGAACCTAATAGCCAATAAAGTATTTCTTAAAATATTGTCTGTGAATACCAAATAAGAAGACTAAGATTTTTGATACATCTGAGGGCTATATACTTTTTAATTTCTAAAGTTCTTTCATGATTATCAGCTATAAATAATACCTCTTCAAATGTATATTTGTAATTTTAGAAGGTATAGATTCAGCCACTTTGCTTTTCAGCCAGAAATATCTTGGAATTACTTTTTTCTCTGGTTCCTTTATCATTAAAGGAAACGATGAATTTGGTTGAATTATCGTAAAACAATGTGGGAGCCATTATTTTCATAAGCTTAACTTGATGGTTGCAAGAATAAAGCTATCCAAACTAAGAACTTGATATTTCCTTCTGGTTACATCTCACTGGTATAAAGCAGAACTCTGGGTTTTCAATCGATTTGGTTTTGTGAATTCCTTCTTCACTCTTTGCCCACTTTTTCCGCTAGGTTGTTCTTTTTTCTATCACTCTAACACCTTTTTCCTGCAAATAGTTTCTCAAATCTATTATTCATTCTTTAGTTGATTTGTGACGTGACTTTCTTTACTTTGTCATTGCATTTTTTTTTTTACAAGTAAAATGCATCTAACTTTTGGAGGAGGATGAATATAACATAGAAAATGTTCTATTTTAGCTGGACATTGGAAGTAGAATAAGTTTAATGGAGAAATGCATAAAGGAGAATCGAGAGAGAAAATGTACAGTATGTTTTATGTATTTTTACTTACATATATCCTTATATATGTGTATTTGTACTTTACAAATATATATAAAACATACTGTACATTTGAACATACGGACATTGTACAATATGTTTTATAGGCATGTATATAGATACATAGATATCTGATAGGAAAGTTTTATAACATAGGTGTTAAAGCAAACAGAAAAGTCGCCCTTGGCTAGAATCCAGAAAAGCTGCATGAGGGGTGGTATTTGACTAGTAAGGACCCAAATTCTTGAATGAGGGAAGTAGCTGGGACCTGCAGCCATCCAGCAGCGGCCTCAGTAAAGGCCTGGGTGAGGAAACACAGTGCTCATGCATGGGGGGGCAACCGCTTTGCAGTACAAGGCAACAAGAAAGACCAGAGCTTGTCCTGGAAGACTTTTGGGCACAACAAGAAACTGCGTAGACTGCAGGGAACACCCACAGGGGAACACCAGTCAGAATAAGGCTCATAACCCCATGACCTGAATGGATTCCCTCCATGTCTGTTCTAATTTTATGGTCTCACCTGTTTTTAGACTTCTCCTTCTTCTTTCCTCCTTGGTGGGGATTCTGGCCCAGGGAGACCATCTGCCCCATAGCTGTGTAACAGAGCTGAAGAGCTGATACAGAGAGTGGCCGCATTGACTCTATAAGACCCAGGGTGTGGTTTAAGAGTGTGGTACCTTTACAATAAAAAAGAGAAAGGAACACAAAACAGGATTCAAAGTACAATTATTTCCCTTTCCTAGGATTTGCCAAAAATGTTGGCTTTTTGAAAAAAATAATAGTAAAGTCAATGTAAAGATAAGGAAAGAACCTTGGTTAAGTGGTTATTTTGTGTGGATGAGGTAACAGGGCTAAGGATTTACACGTCATTTTCAGAGGTTTTCCTTCCTGAAAGAAACAGAAAATCTCCCACATATTTCCTTCTTTTCACGGAGTGAGTCTTAGGAAAGGCAAACTCAGTGAGGAAAAAAGGTGGATCATGGCATTTCCTAGTCAGGATCCAGAAGAAAAAATCAGAAGCAGTCCCTCCACTAGCCCAATTTACTCTAATTTCTCTGAGGAACAAATACTTTAACCAAATGGCATTTTATGTTTCACCCTTTTTAGGACTGTCAAGTCTGTTAATAATTTTCTCTCTTGGTACAATTGGAAGAAAGATTAATCATTTCACTCTATATATACCCCAGCATCAATCTGGCATTCAATCAAACCTAAAATAGCTACTAAATTAAAATTTCTCTTGGTTTTCTACCTTTCTCATGGAAATTAGGTACAATTACTCATGTGGTTTTGTAGTCACAATCTCTTTCTTTATCTATTTAAAGATATCTGATAAAACTGGCATGAAATATAGAAAACAGGGAAAGAATGGAAAACAATGGTCTAAAAATAATTGCTTATCAATGGGCTTTAACACAATGTTTGTGATGAATTTTCTTTGTAAACTTCTAAATGTCAAATTCTCTCCCATTAAAGTTTATATTCAGATGCCTCAGTATAGCTTTGCTCTGATGATCCTCTGCATAACTAACAGTTGTTTGATAATGAAATTGTCATAAAAATGCAATTTTAGGCATCTTTTGACTTATTTAATCCATGCTACTTTTTGGGAAATAGAAACATTTAAAATATCAGCAAACTTCTTTAACGTTCTTTAAAATGTTTAAATAGACAGTGTCATTAAAGTTCAAATAAAATTAGATTTAAACATCATCATCACCAGGCCCCACTTCCCGGTCCCAAATTCTGGAGCCTGGTTAATCCCCCGGAAGGCCAGGCTACCCACCCCTAGGCAGAGAAGCCATATTGGGAAGCCACCAACCAATTAGAGAGAACAAAATTTCAAAAGCTCTATAGTGCTTGTCTAAGAGAACATGGTCCCTACTTGAAGATGTCAAAGTGTAGAGTGTTGCTGATACTGTAGAATAATTTTTCCTCATTTTAAAAAAGCCAGGTGATCAGATTTAATACATTTTATCTTCTGAGAAGTTTCTTTTGTCCTCCATAGCACGTATGAGATCACCTGCTTCTGAAAGCTCAAAATGCTATTTTCTTAGATGAGCAAATTTAGCTGTTATTTGACATTTCTGAGCCTCAGTGTCCCCATGACAAAAGACTTATTTCACATATTTTTGTAAGGGATAATTGACAACGGGGTGGTAAAGTACTTAGCAAAGTTATCTACATTCAATGAACTCACAAAACATATCAGTTATTTTTTATTAGCAGTCTGTCCTCTGTCCTAGTTGGATATGTTTTCAACTTACATTGGAAGAAACATTTTTGTTCACATAATGAGTGGCCCAGAGAAAGGAACCCTAGGGGTTTGTGCAAACACAGAGATTGTGTCCAGACACAGGCAATTTCTATCTTTCAATCTCCATTCCAAGCATTGGGCTTCCCCCAGCCTTGCTACCTTTTAGTATCAAAGAAGTGTCCATAGTCCCAGGAATCAATTTCTAAAGTGAATGTTTCCAAAATAGCAAGGGAAGATGGAGGGTCAGATGGGCTTTCGCATCACATATTTTCATCTGTGAAGAATCCTCCCTGTACCTCTTACTGGCTGAAGATGGACTCTATGGACATCCCTGGGTGTGAAAGATTTTAGAAAACAATTTAACACTTTTAAGACACTTTAGTCTCTCTGTCAGTGGGTTGAGAAAGAAAAAGTAAATTGGGATTATATAATCACCCAACAATATTTGCATTAAATTAATAAATCTTATTTTTTTTCTGAAATCATCCATTCTGTGACCTTCATGTCCCTCTTTTCTGTTGCACTGAACTGTTTCTGTAGTTAATTGTTAGCATCTTCCAGAATGTGTTTTATTTGTATTTCTGCCAAATCCAGATGAATAGATGACATAGCTACTAAATATTTTAAGAATGCACGGTGAGTCCCCATATTGCCCAAGCCCAGATGCCAGTTGATATTTACCGATTGATTGCAAAGCCAAGGGTGTGTCAGAAAGAGGCAAAGTTGTCACAATGTAATCTACTAAAAGAATATACTATTGCAATAAGTTCAAGGACCTAGAAACAATCACATTCATCACAGGCCCTTATTCATGTTAAGCAGGGAACTATCAAAAATTCAGTCTAACAAAAAAGTATTTGCTAAGTTATGCACAGGAAATATACTTTTAGCAAAGCTTGAAAGGGCTGATTATATTTAGTAAACAAATCTCTCACCTGTCCTATATTGTTGAATACATTTAAACACAAAGTATAGGCTCTACAAAACTTATTAAATGTAACAATGATAAATTCTGACATCAAATTTTTTTCCTTCAATAGTTTTGGAGTAAAATGATCAATAATCACTCTGTCAAAGATCAATCTGTAAATGCCTCTATTTGGTTTGTGGTAGGTATGTATTTAATGTAAAAAATTGTTTTTCTCTATCCAACTGCTCTAAATGCTATTAAATCAAATATTTTTAGGTCTGCCTTTTTGGTAGACTTTACCATTTTAGGACACCCATTTCATGAGTTGAGCTGAAATTGAGAAAATGAAACATGGGAACATTTTTTTATGTGTCTGTTAGCCATTTGTACGTCTTCTTTGGAGAAGTGTCTGTCATGTCTTCTGCCCATTTTTTACTTGATTATGTGTTGTTTAGGGGACTGAGTTTGAAAAGTTCTTTATAGATCTTGAATATCAGTCCTTTATCTGTAGGGTCATTTGAAAAATCTCTCCCATTCTGTGGGTTGCCTCTTGGTTTTGTTGACTGTTTCCTTTGCACCCCAATGTTCATAGCAGCAATATCCACAATAGACAAACTGTGAAGGAGCCAAGGTGCTCTTCAACAGACCAATGGATAAAGAAGATGTGGTCCATATATACAATGGAATATTACTCAGCCATCAGAAAGGATGAATACCCAACTTTCACATCAACATGGATGGAACTGGAGGAGATTATGCCAAGTGAAATAAGTCAAGCAGAGAAAGCTGATTATCGTATGGTTTTGCTTATTGTGGAACATAAGAATAGTGTGGAGGACATTAGGAGAAAGAAAGGAAAAATGAAGGCGGGGGGGCATCAGAAAGGGAGATGAACCATGAGACACTATGGACTCTGGGAAACAAACTCAGGGTTTCAGAGGGGAAGGAGATGAGGGGATGGGGGTAAAAGGGTGGTGGGTATTAAGGAGGGCACGTACTGCATGGAGCACTGGGTGTTATATGCAAACAATGAATCATGGAACACTACATCCAAAACTAATGATGTAATATATGGTGACTAACATAACATAATAAAATTAAAAAAATGAAAGATGCGAGTGGCAGAATTCTAGAAACAACACAAAAATGAAAAACATGACCATGTTGGCTCCTATTTTGGTACCTAGGCACTGCTTTTAATCCAAAGACAGAAAGAGTGATAATAAATTAAAGGGTCAGACTCAAAGAGTGAGATAGCTGCAGAGGCTTCTCTTGGCAGAGAGGAACACTGGGCATGGAGGAGGGGGTCTCCCATTCCTCTGAAAATCCTGCATTTCGTAAACAGTTCAATGAGGATCAAGGGGGCCTGTTGTATCGTTTCATATTTTTAAGTGTGCAGATTTGGAATGTTTTTGGTAAAAATAAGATTTTCTTCTGTCATTGCAGAATGCCTCCACTGAGTGGATTTAATGATGTAGGTAACAGGAAAGATGCCATAGTGAAAAAAAAAAATGACAAGAAGTCATTAATATAGAATTAATATAGAAAGACAATCTCAGTGCTGCCAGAAATGAATGAAGACATTTTCATGTTGTGCTGTGACCTGATTCTACAGGTATAAACCATACTGAGCCAACTTTGGATCACTGTTTATTTGTGTGTTAAATTTGTCAGTCTTAGAAACAATACATTAGTGGGGCTTCCCAGTGGCTCAGTCTGTTAAGCATCTGCCTTAGGCTCAGGTCATGATCCCAGGGTCCTGGGCTTGAGCCCCGCATTGGGCGCCCTGCTTGAGGCCTGCTTCTCCCTCTCCCACTCCCCCTGCTTGTGTTCCCTCTCTCACTGTGTGTCTCTCTGTCAAATAAATAAATAAATAATCTTAAAAAATATAGAAACAATACATTAGTATCTCAATGTAATACTTCCTATATTTCTATATTTTTTTTATTTTTTGAAGATTTTATTTATTTATTTGAGAGCAAACACAAGCAGGGGGAACGGCAGAGGGCAAGGGAGAAGCAGACTCCCTGCTGAGCAGGGAGCCTGATGTGGGACTCGATCCCAGGACCCCGGGATCATAACCTGAGCTGAAGGCAGATGCTTAACTGACTGAGCCACCCAGGCATCCATATTTTTTTTCTGATACATGTTGTGTATGTGTTTTTATGCTATGTTGTTGGCTCCCAAAGATTCTTATTTATTTAAATACATTGCATATCTATAATGAAATGCAGCAACAATTTTAAAAGTGGGGGTCAAACCATTCACCCCCCCACCCTCAGAGACTCTGGAAAAGTAATCACGTCATCCTGTATCTTAGGTCTCATGTATGTAAAATGGGGCATTATACAAACTTCCTTCACAAATGAAGAAGGAAGCAAATGGATTAGCATGACCCCAGTAGCCTGGTACTATTTAAACATAAAATAAAAGTTAATACTATTAACCTTGCTGTTATTATTATTAATATTATCATGACATGATAAAAGCAGACATTAGCTGGGAGTAAGCCTTGTTATTCTTGTTTCAGAGAATCTTTTCCCATGAGACAAATAAAAAGCATTTTGACACCTACGAATAAAGCCAAGTATTAGTATGAAACCTACTTTGCCTCCTGTTGACTGCCTCAAGTGAGGAATCCAGGTTGACTGCAGTGTGTGCAGACAATGCTCAAGATGATTTTGTAGAAGAACCAGGTAGTTGTACAATATTTTGCTCACAGGCTATGTGAAGTCTTTATTTTATGAATATGAGCTATGTTTGGCAGCATTCCTTCTATTATGCAGATACACAGTCTCATTACCCAGAAGAATAACATCATTGACGTTCTCTTACCTTATTCCTATATTCTGGAAGAGGATCAGTTATTGATCAAGGAGCCATCAAACAAGAGATTTTTAAATTTACCCTTTCAGATAAAGTATGTTGAAATGGCTAAGATCACTTTGCTATTCAGAGCCTTGCAACGTATGCCATGAGAGTTACTCTGACAAACATAAACAACTCAACAGTACAAGTTTCAAATAAATAAAACATTAGTAAGTTGTAGGTCAACATTGAAGAAGAGCTCCATGTTATTGTACCTCTTATATGACTCTGCAGCAGGGGGACCCCATGACAGAGTATTATGGAACCCCCAAAAAAGAAAGGGACACAACAGAGAGAGGGAGAGAGAGAGGAAAGAATACAGAAATAAAACCAAAAGGGAAACAAACCCTGTGGGCTGATATGATGAAACATTCATTACTTTGTGGGAAAGAAGCCAAAATGATTTATACCTTCAATACTCCATACTGAAATCAAAGAGAATGGGGTGGAAATGCCGATACAACTCTGGATGGAGAGAGCTCTGAAGCATGGCACTGCAAAAGAATATTTTGATTGAGACATTTAATGGCAATTCAAACAGACTAATTATGAATTAAGGTACTAAAAATGCATGTGATTTCACTTCTGAGGCAACAGCTGAATTTTTATTCTAGATGCAATATTTGGCTACTCATCATAGTATGATTGGGACAATATAACTTTATTGTGTAAGTGATTTTGTGCCAACAATGTGAAAAACGAATTTTAGAGCCTGCTTATATGCAAAATGGAATTCATTGAAGATATCAGTTAGACTCTCATGGCTCCTTAGCATTACAAACAAATCACATGAAAACCAATGTTTTTCATGTTTTTTCCAAAAATATTATTATTGCATTATTCTCAACAAAAGTACACATTTAATCTTGACTATATACACATAATGCATTAAGTTCAAATTCAGTTTTCCTTACTATGAAGGTTCAAGAAACAGTTATGATTATAAACCACATCTAGAGTAATAACAGAAATTGAAGAACATGGAATTTATATTTTTAAATCCCTTGATATCATTTATTTATGTGTAATTTATCTTTAACATAAAAATGTGTAGATTTGCATATTACTATGTATCTAGTTATATAGTTCAAATCGGTGAGGTTGAAAGTGCAGGTGTGTGTTTCAGGTTTCTGGTTGTCAGATACGTTATTCTCTATAAACAGATGAAGTGAATGTTGACCAGTAATTTATTCTAAAAACACTCCTAGGCCTTCACTTAGAAATAATTCTTGACCTTATTCGAGTTTTTCTTTTCCTTTTTGTTTGTTATTATGTCCTTATCACCTCATAGTATATTCCACTTCTCCGGAGTTATAGAAATGATAATGCCCAAATTGAAGTGATATCAACTTCATCACATCGCATAACTCATTGCAAGTGAATCATAGGTGCTGCAGTTCTTCAAAACACACAAACAAATGAAAGCACTCTGCAATTGGTTTAGAGTACTAATTTGAGTATTTTTTTGCCATTGATTTGAAAGTAGGCTAATTTTAATTTTATATAATAGGCATGTCAAAATAAAAAACTATAATCCACAAAAACCCTTTTTTAATAAAGGGAAAATACGGTCCATCTTCTCATAACTATTTTAATGATCCAATAAATGGCCTTTCTTTGTAAATATTGGAAATTTGGCACAATTTGTTTAGACATTGCTAGTACATATGCCTCTTTATGTATCAGAACTGACAAGGAATATCAAATTTTATAGAGGGCCTTAAAGTCATCTTTTCATGAAAAATTCGAAACATTTCAATGTGTATATTGCATTACTAATTAATTCCAAACATGTATTCAAGTGTCACAATTCATAGAAATCTATTACAATGCAATATTTCCCACAGAAACAGTAAATGAACTGATGTATTATAGCTTTCTGGAACTTTCTAATCTGACCCATTTTTTAAATAATTTAGTAAAAGCTAAACACATAAAAAGTCAAGAGTGTCTTATCAAATTTAAGAAATATTATTATATTAGGTGTACTTACAGAGTACCTGTGAAATGGCTATTGAGAAATATCTAAGCTAGGAACAGCATAAAACATGTAGATGTAAATAAAAGAAAAAAAATTGCTCCAATCAGACATCAGTTGATATTTTAAAGTATCTTTCTACTGTAAAAAGATGACCTTACTAAAAAATAGTAATAGTCAGAAAACCAGGTCTGATGGGAGAGTTTTTCATCCATTAATAGGATTCTGAAGGAAAGAGTCAGAAGATGGGGCAGTCGGTTCTGATCTGTGAATACATTACGGTATTTTTAAAGTTCTGATGTCTTACTCCTAAAT
Source organism: Zalophus californianus (assembly GCF_009762305.2). Classification (NCBI taxonomy): domain Eukaryota; kingdom Metazoa; phylum Chordata; class Mammalia; order Carnivora; family Otariidae; genus Zalophus; species Zalophus californianus. Next base: position 6,324,816 of record NC_045606.1, on the reverse strand, counting down.
GTACCTCTTGAAGAATGGTCCCTTGTTAATTAAAATTTCTGAATTACCTAGCTTTAACTTTCTGAGGTTCCATCTGAACTCCATCCCTGAAACTTCCTCAATATACTGGATAAGACAAGCAATTTTTGAAGATAATCGAATACAGTTCATGAAAATGGAAGTCCTTTGGGGTCAAAAGACTCACCTTAACATTTAGGACTCACTTCTTAACATGGCCATGTAGGGCAAAGTAAATAAATGTATAATTTTTAAAAAATATTTATTTATTTATTTGAGAGAGAGAAACACAGCGAACAAGGGAACACAAGCAGGGGGGAGAGGGAGATGCTGGCTTCCCGCAGAGAGGGGAGCCCGATGCAGGACTCGATCCCAGGACCCTGGGATCATGACCTGAGCTGAAGGCAAGTTGCTTACAGACTAAGCACCCAGGCACCCCAATAAATATATAAATTTAAAATACTAAATAAATAGCTTTCTAGGTGTCTACCTGATGGCATTCTGTGATTCTCCAATATTTTGCTTGAACACCACTTACAAACCATGATCCTTTCCCTGACTGCCTTCTCCCTGCCTATACATCAGGAATAATTGTATCACATTGTCTGCTGAGCTATCAACATACTTCATCCATGACACCTCTGTTTCATTATATGTCATTATAGTGTTCAGGTCTGCTCCCCTGATTAGACTGCACTTTGGAAAGAACAACAGTTACATGTCTTAATGGTGCATCTTGTCTCTTTGGTATAATACCTGGTACAGAGTAAATGCTTTCAGTAAATATTTGTGAATTAATTTGAAGGCTAGATTAAGCTCCTTCCAGGGATTTTTTGTCCAGAGCCTCACTTCACAGAGGGAAATATTTCCACTGAGCTAAATAACTACATTTCTTAGATCCACTACAGCTTAGTTATTGCCATGTAACTAAGTTCTGGTCAGTAATATAGAATGCAAGGGTTGTCTGGATTTTCAGAAAGATCTTCTTAAGAAGGGGTGCATCACTCTTTATACTTTCCTCCTAGGCCATGCTTAAAATGTGTACTAACTGTGTCATAGGCAATAATGGAAGTCCAGACACCATCTTGCACCATGAAGAAAGGGGTCTTATCCCATGCATATGGGAAAAAGGAACTAAAAAGATGCTGAGTGGCTTAGTGAAGCCACCACACTGGGCCAGTGACAGGGTTTGAATTGGTTCCCCCTAAAGGTCTTATGTTTGGACATAACCACAAGTACCTCAAAATGTAACTGTATTTGGAGGTAGGGTCTTATAGAGGTAATTAAGATAAAAATGAGATCATTAGGTTGGGCCTTAATGCAATATGACTGGTGTTTTTTGTGAGAAGAGGCAATGAGGACACAGACATGCCACAGAAGGAAGACCTGGTGAAGACAGAGAGAAGACAGCCATCTATAAGTCAAGGAGAAGGGCCTCAGAAGGAACTGATTCTTGCTGATACTTTGATCTTTTTCTTTTTTTAAGATTTTATTTATTTATTTGGACAGAGAGGGACACAGCGAGGGAGGGAACACAAGCAGAAAGCTGGTGGGGGGGAGAGGGATAAGCAGGTTTCCTGCTGAGCAGGGAGCCCAATGCGGGGCTTGATCCCAGGACTCTGGGATCATGACCTGAGCTGAAGGCAGATGCTTAACAACTGAGCCACCCAGGTGCCCTGACACCTTGATCTTGATTTCTAGTCTCTAGAACTGTGAGAAAATAGATTTCTGTCATTTAATCCACCTAGACTGTAACATTTTGTTAAAGCAGCCCTAGCAAACTAACACAGGTCTTCATACAGGGAATTGGAATGTTGCTATAGCAAATACCAGAACTGTGTCATGGGCAGAGGCTGGAAGAATTTTGAGGTGCATGTTACAAAATGCCTAGAATGCCTTGAAGAAGTTGCTTGTAGAAAAAAATGGACATTAAAGAGATTCTGGTGGGGCACGCCTGGGTGGCTCAGTCAGTTGAGTGTCTACCTATGGCTCAGGTCATGATCCTGGAGTCCTGGGATGGAGTCCCACGTCGGGCTCCCTGCTCATTGGGGAGTCCGCTTCTCCCTCTGCTCTTCACTCTGCTCATGCTCTCTCTCACTCTCTCTCTCCCTCAAATAAATAAATAAAATCTTAAAAAAAAGAGAGAGAGATTCTGGTGAATGCTCAGGAAGAAAGAGGAGAGTTGTAGAGAAATCTCATTTTAGTGGTATACATGTATGATTATGAACAGAATGTTGGCAGAATGTGAACATTCAAGTCACTTCTTTTTAGGTCTCAGATGGAAAGTAGAGGATGTTATTGGAACCTAGAAGAAAGGTGATCCTTGTTATAAATTGGCAAAGAACTTGGTCAAAATATTTTCTAGTGTATTGTGCAAAGTAGAACTTGTAAGTGATGGATAGTTACCTGAGATTTCTAAGCAAAATGTTGAAGACCCAACATGGCTTTTCCCTACTGCTTATAATAAAATATAAGAGGAAAGAGATAAGTTGAAGAAGGTTAAACAAAAAGGAAACAGAACTTGAAGATTTGGAAAATCCTCACCCTCTTCATATTGCAAAACAATGAGAAAGAATGTTCTGGAGAGAACATCAAGAGTGTAAGTGGATAACGATTTTTCTAAAAAGATTATAGTGTGTGCCTTATGGATACAATCAGCCATCTCATCAGAAGTCAGGAATAGAGATGGGAGGCATACGGGAGATCTGTGAGGGACCTTCTTATCTGATGCCTTGGCCCCTGGGAATTGCATGAAAAACCAACAAGGTTTTTGAGACATTGTTACCAGCAGAAATGTTCAGTTTTGAGTGAAGGAGATAGAAACAGGAGGAAATGAAGGAAAGTGTCAGACTTCTGTGATTCTATAGGATGGGACCATAGAGATATGTGGGGGCAAACATTCACTATCCTCCAAAACCATGGATGAATGACCCTGATGGTGGTTCCGAAGTTGGCAGGACTGCCATGCCCACCATAGGCCAACAAGACACAGGTCCAGAAGGCAGGGCTGTCTTCTCAGTCCCAGAGATTGGGGCCACCCTCCTCAGATTCTGAGGGGGAGCTACCTTCTGTAGGGCTGAGGGGGTGTGGTCATTCTGGCGGGCCCAGAGGACAGATCATGGAGCCAAAGAGGATTATGCTCAAGCTTAAAATCCAATGGAATTGGGCACCTGGATGGTTCAGTTGGCTAACTGTCTGCCTTCAGCTCAGGTCATAATCCCAGAATCCTGGGACAGAGTCCTGTGTCGGGCTCCCTGTTCCACAGGGAGTTTGCTTCTCCCTCTGCCCCTCCCCAACCCATTCTCTCTCTCTCTCTCTCAAATAAATAAATACATAAATAAAATCTTTAAAAAATTAAACAAAATCCAATTAAACAAAGCTAACTGTGTTAGCTTTTAGACTTGCTGGGGATCTACGACTCCTTTCTTCTTTACTCCTTTCTCCTTCTCTGTTTTGGAATGGGAATGCCCATCCTGTGACTGTCTATACATTGTATTCTGGAGGCAGATAATTTTTTGTCTGGTTTCACAGTTTCAGAGCTGGAGAGGGGTTTTTTTTCAGAATAAATAATAACCCAAGTCTCACCCTTATTTGATTTAGATGATATTTAGATGAGATTTTGAATTTAGAGTTGGTGCTGGAATTGGATAAGCCTTGGTGGCTGTTGTGATAGGGTGAATATATTTTCCCTGTGAGAAAGACAGAACTTGGAAAGTCAGATGGAGGAATGTTATGTGTGGAATTCTATCCCTCCCAAACCCATATGTTGATACCCTAACCCCCAGTAGCTCTGAATGTGTCTATTTGGAGACAGGGACTTTACAGAGGTAATTGAGGTAAAGTTAGGTCATTAGGGTGGACCCTAATCTGATATGACTGGTATTCGTACAAGAAGGGTTTAGGACACACACACACACACACACAGAAGGAAGACCAGTGAAGACAGAGAAAGAAGGTAAGTATCTACAAGCCCAAGAAAGAGGTCTTAGAAGAAACCAAACCTATTAACACTTTGATATGAGTTTTTAACTTTCAGAATTATGAGAAAATAAATTTCTGTTGTTTAAGCTACCCAGTCTATGGCACTTTGTTACGGCTGTCCTAACAAATTAATACATCCAGGATGTCTGCCTCAATACTTTTATTATGTGAAAGAGAAAAACATTTATATCCTATTGAAGGCACTAGTATTTTGGGATTTTCAGCAACAGATAACTAAATAAAATCATATATACTCCAGGGAGTTGGAGAATGAGATAGATCACAAAAATGTCAGCAGACTTCTTAATGGTAACTTTAAGCCAAAGAAAATTTCGCTCAAAATAGTAAAGTAAACTTTCCAGGTTAGACATCTGTATTAATCAAATTAAGAATCAAACATAATAGATTTTTTTTAATGGATGCTTCCAGGTATGCCAATGGACACTTTCTCAAGGAATACTAGATGACACACCAAAATAATAAACAAGTAGTGGGATCGAGTAGCAGGAATTTCTATCATGATGCTGAAGAGAAGCTTCAGGGCAAAAATGTGGCAGCTGGGTTTTTAGAGCAATAGCCAGATTGTAGCTGGGGAATAAAAAGGCATTTAGGGTGGAATTCAAACTATTTAATGAGTCATATGCCATCAGCATTGAGCAATTAGAAGCAATGCCAGCCCAATCACAATGGATGCAAGCTGCAAACATGATGAATAGTGAGATTGTGTTTTACTAACTAGATATTAGTCTTACTTGGGGCTGGCTTCATGGCCACACCATTTGTGCAGTATGCACCAACACTTTTGGAAGAGCCCTGTGCTTGGTTTTATGCTCTGTTTTTCAGTCATTAAATTCTCAACTTTATCTCTGGACTTGTGTTTTATGTGAAGTCTGATGGACCAATGGAGCATGTGTGAGAGTAGGGGAGATCCACCAGGTGGCATTGTGTGTATGTGGGCTCAGGCCGTGGGCAGGGCAGTCAGCAGGCTTTGGCAGTGTGCATCCAGAGTTGTTGGGCTGAAGGTACTGCATGCACATTAGGGTCAGTCCCAGGTGCAGAACCTGAGCTAAGATTAGTACCAGCAATGGCAGCCGAAGCAGGAGCTGCAGAGATAGCCAGCTTGCCTTGGGAGAGGAGGCATTCCTTGTTGGGACAGTTTTCTCTGGCTTTTAAAACTGCTGCAACGTGTCAAAACAAATATCCACAATCTAATTAAATTTAAAAACATCACATTTGATAGAAAATAACACTATTTTCATATTAAAATGTTCTTGTCCTGAAAGACACAGCAATAAATGCACAAACATGAATTTTGAATTATATAAAAATCATGAAGCCATTTTCATTTCTGGTACAACCACTAGAAGTTACAGCAGGTAATGAAGTAAACATTACCATGTCATTTTATAAATTCACATTTAAAATTAGATTCAGACTTACATGAAACTGATGTGTATGAAGAGTTAAATTTTCTGAGAAAAATCATCCCACAAGAACCATCACCTCCCCCATATTAAAATTTATATTCTGAAATAATTCATCAGAATACATTCCAGTGTTGTCATTGCCTATAAAAGACACTTAGCTCCTGTACCAGTTGTACCAGCAGAAAGATTTTCTTGAAATTAAAAATTACGCAAAATTATTGTGATCTTGTATTTGCCAAGAACAGGCAAGGTCATTTTCAATTATATTGATTGAAAACAAAGCTGGTAAAAGAATAAATTTTGTTGAAGTAATAAATGAATTTATAGAAAAGAAAGCCAATAAAATCTTATAATTAGTCAAGATCTATTAATAAATTATTACTTATTGTACTATTTAAAATTATTATACAAGAATTTTTTCATAATTTATGTTTATATGTCATAATTCCTATAGCTCTATCACCCCTACTATGTTTTATAAGTAACATAACATCTTTTAAGAAATAGACTTTATCTTTTACCTTTAATGGGATTTTGGAACAAGGGTGCTTGAATTTTCATTTCGCCCTAGAAGTAATGCAGCCAACCCTGCCCAGTTGCCCCCTCAAAAAAATTAAAATTAAAATTAAAAAATTAAAACATACTCACAAAATGCCAGATATTTTTCTACAAAATAAAAAGAGCTATAACTTTCTTAAAATATTTGTAGCTGAATTAATGGTAAGTGCATAGAAAAAACTAAACAAACAATAAAAATAAGGCATTATTTATTCCAGAGGAAACCAAAAAGCATTAGAAAAAACAACAACAACAACACAAAGCTCACTTCATGCTCTACCATGAACTTGGATTATATGGGCATAATAATGAGAACATTGGCTATAACAGGTCTAAATTGTGTAATACCTTAATGGAGGCATTATAAGCATAGGAGTGGGAGGTATGCGCATGAGTGAAGGTGTAGGTAAACTATCTCCTCACTTTCCAAAGTAACAACAATAAATGCAAAACCATTAAGTCAATCCAGAAATGTTAGTAGAAGCATGTTAATTAAATTATAGGTTTAAATAGGAGGAGAGATTTCCAACGGTGTTGAGAATATGACCTCCATAAAACACAAGTGAGTGAGGGCTGGGAGGAGATAGGATATTGCTTTTTTTGTGATAAGCCTGAAAGAGGCTTTAAAAAAACATTTAATTGTAATATGTATCACTTGATAAGAATTTAAATTGAAAAATAAATACCACTGTACAATTTGGAAAATTATTAGGTAAAATGTCAAGTAAAGATATAAAAACCAATTATTAGTGAAAAAACTAATATTTGTAGGTGAAAACATAGAAAAATAAAATTGGGTTTAATAATTTAAGGGAACATTAAAAACAAAAGTGATTCATATATAGATCATTCTTCTCTATTTTTCCCTGTGATATATTTCTTTTAACATTGCTATTCACAGCTGTAGTTTTGAGGCTGCAATTTTAAATTCCTTTTTAATCCTTCAAGGTCCCCCAAAATGTCTGCAATGTCACATTTAAGAGCATGGGGAGCCCCTAAGAACAAACAGCTCCTGACCATTCTATCACTGTATTTTGTAGCAAGTTTGCTCCAGGGGTGCTTTAAAAACAGTTGGAATAGGGCCCTGCAGTTTAGTTTGAGGAAACCAAATTAATCCATTGAAAAGCAGTGAGGTATGAATCAGGAATATGGCTCTTGACATTGTCTCTGCCACTAATTACAATGACAGAGGTTAGTTAGTCCTTATTGAGTATCTACTATGTGACTTGACTTGTTAAAGTAGAGCCTTTAGGAGGGGCGGAGCAAGATGGCGGGGGAGCAGGAGACCTGGATTTCCTCTGGTCTCAGGAATTCAGCTGAATAGGGATCAAACCATTCTGAACACCTACGAACTCAACAGGAGACCAAAGAGGAGAGTAGCAACAACTCTCTGAACAGAGAAGCGACCACTTTCTGGAAGGTAGGACGTGCGGAGAAGTGAATCCGAGGCGATATTCGGGAGGATAGACGGCGGGGGAGGGGGCCTCCGTCGGCTGCTTCTGGCAAGTGCTAGAGCCGCGGAGCACAAAATCGGACCTTTTAGAAGTCGGCTCCGTGGAGGGACGTTGCTCCAGTGGCTAAGCGGGGGGTGGAACCCTCGCAGGACAGTGTGGTCTCAGGACCCGCGGGGTCACAGAAAGACCGGGGGTGCCTGAGTGCGCCAGAGCTCCCAGGGATCGGAGCGGGGAAGCCGGCTGCAAAGACAGAGCCGAGGCGAGGGCTCTCAGCTCGGGGTGGCCATAAACTGTGATCCGCAGCCCAGTCGGGCCACTGCTCCTCCAGCAGGGACCCAACAAGCGGCAGAGCCGGGGAGACTCCCCTTCCTCCCCCGGGAGGAGCGGTGCGGGAGCGCACTGCAGGGATCTGCTGGGTTTGCAGACTCCACACGGGGTCGGGTGCCAGAGGTAGAAACGCTCGGTCACAGGCCGGGTGAGCACGGAGTGCGGCTGGAGACCGGGGACACGGGAGTGACTGCTTTTCTCTGGGGGCGCACTGAAGAGCGGGGCCCCGAGTTCTCGGCTCCTCCAGGCGGAGATTGGGAGGCCACCATTTTCACCCTGGTCCTCCAAAGCTGTACGGAGAGCTTGCAGGGAACAAAAGCTCCTGAGAGCAAACCCGAGCAGCTTGCTTAGCCCGGACACACAAGGGCGGGGCAATTCCGCCTCCGGCAAAGACATTTGGGAACCACGGCAACAGGCCCCTCCCCCAGAAGATCAGCACGAAGAGCCAACAAGCCAAGACCAAGTTTACCGATCAAGGAGAACGGGAGAACTCCAGCGCTAGGGGAACACTGCACATAGAATTCATGGCTTTTTTACCATAATTCATTAGTTTTTCAAAGTAAATTTTTTAACTGTTTTTTTTTAATTTTTCTTTTTCCCTTTTACAAACAAAATCTTATCAATCCCTTTTTAAAAAAAACTTATTTTTCATTTATAGAGTCATATTTTTATCCCTTCATAGTAGCTACCCTTATTTTTGGCATATATATGTATATATATATATAAGTGGTTCTCTCTTTAAAATTTTGAGATACAATTTCTTCTAACAGATCAAAATATACCCTAAATCACTAGTGTATGGCTTTGTTCTATTCTCCTGCCTGATCACATTCTCTCCCTTTTTATTCCTTTTTTTTTCTTTTTTCTTTTTCTTTTTAAATCTTCTTCTTTCCTTGTAAAAAACAACTTCTTATCATTTCCTTTTACAAAATTTTTTATAATTATCATCTTTACACACCTGTTCCATCCCGTCATTGTATCAACCCTTATTTTGTACATATATAAGTCTTTCTTCCTTTAAAATTTTAGCAGGCACTTTCTTCTAACACATCAAAATATGCCCAAAATCTAGTGTGTGGCACTGATCTATGCACTAGCCTGATCATATTTGATCATATTCTGTTTTTTTTTGTTTTGTTCTGTTTTTGTTTGTTATTATCTCTTCTTTTATTTCTTTTTTTTTCCTCTTCTTTCTTTCCCTTTATTGTCCCCTGGTTTCAGGTCTTTTCTGATTTTATAGAGTATATTTGCTGGAGACATTATTAACCTGTTAGCATTCTGTTGTCTCATTCATCTATTCTCCTCTGGACAAAATGACAAGACAAAAACAATCACCTCAGCAAAAAGAACGAGAGGTAGTACCATCTGCCAAGGACCTACTCAATACTGACATTAGTAAGATGTCGGACCTAGAGTTCAGAATTATGAATTTAAAGATACTAGCTGGGCTTAAAAAAAGCGTGGAAGCTTTAGAGAAACCCTTTCTGGAGAAATAAAAGAACTAAAATCTAACCAAGTCGAAATCAAGAAGGCTATTAATAAGGTGTAATCAAAAATGGGGGCACTAACTACTAGGATAAATGAGGCAGAAGAAAGAATCAGCGATATAGAAGACCAAATGATGGAAAATAAAGAGGCTTGAGACAGAAACAACTACAGGATCACGAGGGCAGAATTCGAGAGATAAGCGATACAATAAGATGAAACAACATTAGAATAATTGGGATCCCAGAAGAAGAAAGAGAGAGGGGGGGCAGAAGGCATATTGGAGCAAATAATAGCAGAGAACTTCCCTAATGTGGGGAAGGTTACAGGCATCAAAATCCAGGAGGCACAGAGAACCCCTCTCAAAATCAATAAAAAAAGGTCAACACCCCGACATCTCATAGTAAATCTTACGAGTCTCAGAGACAAAGAGAAAATCCTGAAAGCAGCTCAGGAGAAGAAATTTGTAACCTAAAATGGTAGACACATTAGATTGGCAACAGACCTATCCACAGAGACCTGGCAGGCCAGAAAGGACTGGCATGAGATCTTCAGAGCACTAAACGAGAAAAATATGCAGCCAAGAATACTATATCCAGCTAGGCTATCATTGAAAATAGAAGGAGAGATAAAATCTTCCAGGACAAACAAAAACTAAAGGAATTTGCAAACACAAAACCAGCCCTACAAGAAATAGTGAAAGAGATGCTCTAAGCAAAAAGAGAGCTTAAAGCAGCATAGATCAGAAGGGAACACAGACAATATAGAGTAACAGTCATCTTACAGGCAATACAATGGCCCTAAATTCATATCTTTCAATAGTTACCCTGAATGTAAATGGGCTAAATGCCGCAATCAAAAGACACAGGCTATCAGATTGGATTAAAAAACAAGACTCATCGATATGCTGTCTGCAAGAGACTCATTGTAGACCCAGAGACACCCCCAAGTTGAAAGTGAGGGGCTGGAAAACCATTTACCATGTTAATGGACACCAAAAGAAAGCTGAGGTGGCAATCCTTATATGAGACAAATTAGATTTTAAAACAAAGACTGTAATAAGAGATGAAGAAGGACACTATATCCTATTTAAAGTGTCTATCCAACAAGAAGATCTAACAATTGTAAATATCTATGCCCCTAACGTGGGAGCAGCCAATTATATAAGGCAATTAATAACAAAAGCAAAGAAACACATTCAACAATACAATAAGAGTGGGGGACATTAACACCCCCCTGACTGAAATGGACAGATCATCTAAGCAAAAGATCAACAAGGAAATAAAGATTTTAAATGACACACTGGCCCAAATGGACTTCACAGACATATTCAGAACATTCCATCCCAAAGCAACGGAATACACATTCTTCTCTAGTGCCCATGGAACATTCCCCAGAATTGATCACATCCTAGGTCACAAATCCGGTGTCAACCAGTTCCAAAAGATTGGGATCATTCCTTGCATATTTTCAGACCACAATGCTTTGAAACTAGAACTCAATCACAAGAGGAAAGTCAGAAAGAATTCAAATACATGGAGGCTAAAGAGCATCCTACAAAAGAATGAATGGGTCAACCAGGAAATTAAAGAAGAATTAAAAAAATTCATGGAAACCAATGAAAATGAAAACACAACTGTTCAAAATCTTTGGGATACAGCAAAGGCAGTCCTGAGAGGAAAGTATATAGCAATACAAGCCTCTCTCAAGAAACAAGAAAGGTCTCAAATACACGACCTAACCCTACAACTAAAGGAGCTAGAGAAAAAACAGCAAATAAAGCCTAAACCCAGCAGGAGAAGAGAAATAATAAAGATCAGAGCAGAAATCAATGAACTAGAAACCAAAAGAACAGCAGAACAGATCAACGAACCTAGGAGGTGGTTCTTTGAAAGAGTGAACAAGACTGATAAATCCCTGGCCAGACTTATCCAAAGGAAAAGAGAAATGACCCAAATCAACAAAATCATGAATGAAAGAGGAGAGATCACAACCAACACCAAAGAAATACAAACAATAATAAGAACACATGATGAGCAACTCTATGCCAGCAAATTAGATAACCTGGAAGAAATGGGTGCATTCCTAGAGATGTATCAACTGCCAAAATTGAACCAGGAAGACATAGAAACCTGAACAGACCTATAACCACTCAGGAAATTGAAGCAGTCATCAAAATCTCCCAACAAACAAAAACCCAGGGGCCTGATGGCTTCCCAGGGGAATTCTATCAGACATTTCAAGAAGAATTAATACCTATTCTCCTGAAACTGTTCCAAAAAATAGAAATGAAAGGAAAACTTCCAAACTCATTTTAGGAGGCCACCATTACCTTGATTCCCAAAACCAGACAAAGACCCCATCAAAAAGGAGAATTAAGACCAATATCATTGATGAACATGGATGCAAAAATTCTCACCAAAATACTAGCCAATAGGATCCAACAGTACATTAAAAGGATTATTCACCATGACCAAGTGGGATTTATCCCTGGGCTGCAAGGCTGGTTCAACATCCGCAAATCAATCAACGGGATACAATAACAAAAGAAAGAACAAGAATCAGATGATCCTCTCAATAGATGCAGAAAAAGCATTTGACAAATACAGCATCCTTTCTTGATCAAAAACTCTTCAGAGTATAGGGATAGAGGGTTCATACCTCAATATCATAAAAGCCATCTATGAAAAACCTACAGCAAATATCATTCTCAATGGGGAAAAGCTGAGAGCTTTTCCCCTAAGGTCAGGAACGCGGCAGGGATGTCCATTCTCACCACTGCTATTCAACATAGTATTAGAAGTCCTACCCACATCAATCAGACAGCAAAAAGAAATCAAAGGCATCCATATCGGCAAAGAAGAAGTCAAACTCTCACTCTTTGCAGATGATATGATACTGTATGTGGAAAACCCAAAAGACTCCACCCCAAAACTGCTAGAACTCATACAGGAATTCAGGTAAAGTAGCAGGATATAAAAATCAATGCAAAGAAATCAGTGGCATTCCTATACACCAACAACAAGACAGAAAAGAGAGAAATCAAGGAGTCGATCCCATTCACAATTGCACCCCAAACCATAAGATACCTAGGAATGAATTTAACCAAAGAGGCATGGGTTTGTACTCAGAAAACTATAAAATATTCATGAAAGAAATTGAAGAAGACACAAAGAAATGGAAAAACGTTCCATGCTCATGGATTGGAAGAACAAACATTGTGAAGATGTCAAAGCTACCTAGCACAATCTACACATTTAATGCAATTGCCATCAAAATACCATCCACTTTTTTCAAAGAAATGGAACAAATAATCCTAAAATTTGTATGGAACCAGAAGAGACCCTGAATAGCCAGAGGAATATTGAAAAGAAAAGCAAAGCTGGCAGCATCACAATTCCGGACTTCCAGCTCTATTACAAAGCTGTCATCATCAAGACTGTATGGTACTGGCACAAAAACAGACACATAGATCAATGGAACACAATCGAGAGCCCAGAAATGGACCCTCAACTCTATGGTCAACTCATTTTTGAAGAAGCAGGAACGTATGTCCGATGGAAAAAAGACAGTCTCTTCAACAAATGCTGTTGGGGAAATTGGACAGCCACATGCAGAAGAATGAAACTAGACCATTTCCTTACACCACACACAAAAATAGACTCCAAATGGTTGAAAGACCTAAACGTGAGACAGGAGTCCATCCAAATCCTAAAGGAGAACACAGACAGCAACCTCTTCGACCTCAGCCGCAGCAACTTCTTCCTAGAAACATCGCCAAAGGCAAGGGAAGCAAGGGCAAAAATGAACTATTGGGATTTCATCAAGATCAAAAGCTTTTGCACAGCAAAAGAAACAGTCCACAAAACCAAAAGACAACCGACAGAATGGGAGAAAATATTTGCAAATGACATATCAGATAAAGGGCTAGTATCCAAAATCTATAAAGAACTTATCCAACTCAACACCCAAAGAACAAATAATCCAATCAAGAAATGAGCAGAAGACATGCACAGACATTTTTCTAAAGAAGACATCCAAATGGCCAACAGACACATGAAAAAGTGTTCAACATCACTCAGCATCAGGGAAATCCAGATCAAAACCTCAGTGAGATACCACCTCACACCCGTCAGAATGACTAAAATTAACAAGTCAGGAAACGACAGATGTTGGCAGGGTTGTGGAGAAAGGGGAACCCTCCTACACTGTTGGTGGGAATGGAAGCTGGTGCAACCCCTCTGGAAAACAGTATGGAGGTTCCTCAAACAGTTGAAAATAGAACTACCATACGATCCAACAATTGCACTACTGGGATTTTCCACAAATATACAAATGTTGGGATCCAAAGGGGTACGTGCACTCCAATGTTTATAGCAGCAATGTCCACAATAGCCAAACTGTGGAAAGAGCCAAGATGTCCATCGACAGATGAATGGATAAAGAAGAGGTCGTATATATACACAATGGAATATTATGCAGCCATCAAAAGGAATGAGATCTTGCCATTTGCAACGACATGGACCGAACTGGAGGGTGTTATGCTGAGTGAAATAAGTCAATCAGAGAAAGACATGTATTATATGACCTCACTGATATTAGGAATTCTTAATCTCCGGAAACAAACTGAGGGTTGCTGGAGTGGTGGGGGGGTGGGAGGGATGGGGTGGCTGGGTGATAGACACTGGGGAGGGTATGTGCTATGGTGAGTGCTGTGAATTGTACAAGACTGATGAATCATGGATCTGTACTTTTGAAACAAATAATGCAAGATATGTTAAGAAAAAAAAAAGAAGAAACAGATAGCAGGAGGGGAAGAATGAAGTGGAGTAAGTCGGAGGGGGAGACGAACCAGGAGAGATGATGGACTCTGAAAAACAAACTGAGGGTTCTAGAGGGGAGGGGGTGGGGGGATGGGTTAGCCTGGTGATGGGTAGTAAAGAGGGCACATTCTGCGTGGAGCACTGGGTGTTATGCACAAAAAATGAATCATGGAACACTACATCAAAAACTGATGATGTAATGTATGGTGATTAACATAACAATAAAAAATTATTTTTTAAAAATAAAAACATCTGGAATACATAGATTCAAAATTGTTACTTGCAGTAGATAAATGCATAAATATTCATGACAAATTTTTCAAATTGTAAGAAGCTAAAAATAATTTGTGGACTTATAGACCCTTGACAATAAATAACCTGATGCTGTACTGTTTTTGTATACATTTTTGTCTTTTTCTATCAGGTGAATACTCAGAAATAACAGAAATCAGTTTACATTAATTGACTCAACAGTTTACCACAATTCCCAAGCAAATATTGAAACCCCAAGGTTTGGTTACATAGGGTTGTTTGCTATCTTCAAATGAACAGACCTGGTCAGAGAATTGGGTTCTCCAGGGAAACAGTTCTTTTAAATGGTGTATAGCTTCATTCTCCTCCCTGATTTTAGTGTAAAACAGACATAAACAAACAAATATATTGTTGTTAAGAACTACTTTTAGAAAGACAACAACAACTCATGGTCCAGTTAATAGCTAAGTCACTGCTTTAATCTGCTGAGGATGAAATGTCTCCTTTCCATCACATGGACCAGCCCCATCCACTGTAAAGTCAGACAAGGGAGGGTTTCACAGAGAAGGTGGAAAGGATGCAGTACCTGAGTTTATTTTTTTCCCCTGAAGACCATTCATATACTTGTGAAAGTAACTGCAAAAATAAAACAAATAGAGACACCAACACCAACAAATATTAGTTAGCCACCACCCTATATAACCATATTCAAGATGCCTGGAAGGTAGTAGTGCTAACGCAAGAATTGTCTTTATGTAAAACAGTCTAAAATAAGTGTTCAGTTTTTCCTGAAAGCAGTCATGCTACTGCAGAATATATAAAAACTGTGAATGTATATGTGACATTTGACATGGAAATCCCTATTAGTGTTATTTTCAACTGTTAAGCTATCATTTGATTGTATAAATATGTAATTAAATATAAACCTGTGGGGCGCCTGGGTGGTTCTGCCGGTTAGGTGTCTGCCTTTGGCTCAGGTCATGATCTCAGGGTCCTGGGACTGAGCCCTGCATTGGGCTCCCTGCTCAGCGGGGAGTTTGCTTCTCCCTCTCCCTCTGCCCCTGCTTGTGTTCTCTCTCCCAAGTAAATAAATAAAATCTTAAAAATAGTAAGTATAAACCTCTGAAATAAGTCCTTTGTAACATGGTGGCTGCAAGGAGTTGGAATGACTACTGTTTTCTGCCACCTTTATTTTTTTTTTCTTTCAGACTTACTTTCCCAAACTAAGTATACTGAAGGGTGGTAGAATTTGGTTGGCAAATAGAGGTTATGACGTATTTTGTATTAGATTTCTATTGATGCAAAACATCACCGCATCGCATGGTTTAAAACAGCAGAATCTGGGGTTCCTGGGTGGTGCAGTCTGTTGAGCCTTAGACTCTTGGTTTCTGCTCAGGTTGTGATCAGAATCACAATCTCATGGTCAAGATCAAGCCCCACCTGAGGCTCCTCTGGGCTCAGTGTGGCTTAAGTCTTCTCTCTCCTCTCCCACCACAGCTATCTCTATTCTCTCTCAAATAAATAAATAAATCTTTACAAAAAACCCAGAAATTTATTATCTTATAGTACTGGAAGTCACACATCTAAAATGGATCTCAAAAGGCTAAAATTAAGGTGTCAGCAGGGTTGCATTACTTTCTGGAGTTTTAGGGAAGAATCCACTTTGTTGCCTTTTCCAGGTTCTAGAGGCTCACTGTATTCCTTGGCTTATGGCCTCCATTGCTTTGAATCCTTTGCATATCACAACTTTCTGAGCTGGCTGTTTTAGTTTCTCTGCTTTTAATGATTTATTTGATTAAATTAGGCTCACCCAGATAATTCAAAATCATCTTCCCACCTCAAATTTAATCACATCCGCAAAGACCCTTTTGTAATGTAACCAGAGGTAAAACATCCTCTGGTTCTGGGGATTAGAGTGTGGACATTTTGTGCAGGCCATTATTCTGCCTACCACATATTCCATTATATAGAATGAAAGCATATTTTCACTTATATGTTCTAATAATATTTTCACTTATGTTCTAAAATACCATCCATCCATTAGAAGAATCTGTCGCAGTCTCAAATAGTAAAGGTAGAAACTTTATTTATTTTGCTCTTCTGTATACCTGTGGTTCTCAAATTATGATTACTGAAGAGCAGAATCTGTACCATAGGAAATTTTATAAAAATGCAAATTTTTAAAAAGATTTTATTTACTTATTTGTCAGAGAGAACACAAACAGGGGTAGGGGCAGAAGGAGAAGCCGACTCCCCGCTAAGCAGGGAGCCCAATGCAGGGCTCAATCCCAGGACCCTGGGATAACGACCTGAGCCAGAGGTAGACACTTAACCAACTGAGCCATTCAGGCATCCTGATAAAAATGCAGAATTTTGAGCAATATCCCCAAACTACTTAATCAGAGTAAAACCCCAAATCTGTGTTTTATAAAGACCTCCAGGGAATGCTGATGTAGACTAAAGTTTGAGAACCAAGTTCTCTTGGTTAGGAAAAATAGCTTGATACAATCTTTCTAAAATATATAAGGATTCCCCCACTAATGTTTTTGATAGAGGGCCATTAACAAATTGAATATTGTATATTTTTATTAATTTTGTATTCCTAAAAGAGTCTGTAAGCATTTATTATGAGCCATATGCCAGTCTAAGCTCGCCCCAATTCTACCTTCAGTGACCTAATAGGAGGGTATCTACAACATCTAGCTGTGATACTAACTTTATCAGGAAAATCAGTAAGTGCCACTAACCAAATCAGAATCTGATTTTCCTCCAAAGAGCTGGTTGTTAAATATTTGCCAGGAAACCTTCGAAGATACTAAAATGTAAACTCCCTGCGGAGTTTACATTTTATATAATATAATATAAAGAATTTATATTTAATACAGGGTGAAAAAACAGTGAAGTGGGGCACCTGGGTGGCTCAGTCGGTTAAGCGACTGCCTTCAGCTCAGGTCATGATCCCAGCGTCCTGGGATCGAGCCCTGCATCAGGCTCCCTGCTTGGCGGGAAGCCTGCTTCTCCCTCTCCCACTTGTGATCCCTCTCTCTCTCTCTCTCTCTGTCAATTAAATAAATAAAATCTTTAAAAAAAAAAAGAAAGAAAAAACAGTGAAGAATGAGAAATGAGAAAATCGCAGGAATAAATGTCTCCCGTAGAATTTAGAAAAAACAGTGAAGGTTGTTCTTGTGTTCTCAGTTTTTTTTCTTTCAATTAATTTTTGTTTTATTATTACTACTCTACTAATAGCATGAAGTTAAATACAATGAAAATAAATATTTGATCCATACCAGGTAAATATATATAAATGGATTCAAGTTACTTGTTAAAAAGAAATGGATTCAATGAGAGACGATGGACTCTGAAAAACAAACTGAGGGTTCTAGAGGGGAGGGGGGTGGGGGGATGGGTCAGCCTGGTGATGGGTATTAAAGAGGGCACGTTCTGCATGGAGCACTGGGTGTTATGCACAAACAATGAATCATGGAACACTACATCAAAAACTAATGATGTCATGTATGGTGATTAATATAACAATAAAAAAATTTAAAAAAAAGAAATGGTTTCATATTGGATTACAACATAGAATCCAACTAATTGTTATGTAAAAAAAAAAAAAAAAAACATGCCTACAAAGTGGGATTCAGAAATGCTGAAAGTAAAGAAATGAGGAAAACTATAACCAGGCAAAGTCAAGCCAAATACAGTGTTTGTAATCATGCTAACTAACAAAGTGAAATTCAAAATAAAAAGCATTAACCAGTCAAAAAGGACAACCTTTAGGGCTAAAGGTTATGCTATACAAGGAAGATATAACAGTTACGGAAAAGGTACTATCAAATAACATGGTGGTAACCTTAATAAAGTATAAATTACACAAAATATGAAATGAAGTACTGCTTTTAAAAATATATTACTAAATCTAGCAATTAAATGACCTAGGAAAAAGAAATCCTAGTATTAGCAAACTTAATGCCCCCTTACAGTTTTTGAAATCTATTGCTAATCAAAAGGTTGTGAAGTTTCTTGGAACAATGGGTAGTTCCTTGAACAAAGTTTGTGGCAGAAGAACACAAGGTGAGCCTAGAGCATCTTATTTGGCAAGAAATTAAGAAACTGGCCAAGAATTAATTGTTCCAGAAGTGACAAAAGGACACCATGACACAGAACTCAATGAAAGAACAGAACTAACCAAATAGGAACAATTTATGCTTAAAAAATAATAATAATAATGTAACTTGTACATATTATTCATGTGTATACTTACATATATTTTATTTGTATATACATACAAATAAAAATCCAAGTATGTATAAGGGGCAGAAGACAAACTCATCCCTTCCAAAAGAGTGTATCCATGCACAATGTCATTTTGTTATACTTGTTTTTTTTTTTTTTTTGCTTTTGGTATTATGAACATTTTATTTTTTTTTACTTTAAATTTTTTATTGTTATGTTAATCACCATACATTACATCATTAGTTTTTGGTGTAGTGTTCCATGATTCATTGTTTGTGCATAACACCCGGGGCTCCACGCAGAACGTGCCCTCTTTAATACCCATCACCAGGCTAACCCATCCCCCCACCCTCCTCCCCTCCAGAAACCTCAGTGTGTTTCTCAGAGTCCATCGTCTCTCATGGTTCGTCTCCCCCTCCGATTTACCCCCCTTCATTCTTCCCCTCCTGCTATCTTCTTCTTCTTCTTTTTTTTCTTAACATATATTGCATTATTTGTTTCAGAGGTACGGATCTGTGAACTTGTTTTACACACGTAGTGCTTCATGTAAGTGGATATGGTTATAGTTAAAAACAAAACGAAAGAAAACAAAAAACTAAGCTAAAACTCTCACACTTCTGTGTGGAAACATCTATTATTGCTCATCTAGTAAAATCCAAGCGTTTTGTTTTGTTTTGTTTTGTTTTTGTTGTGTTTTAAATAGGCAGAAAACAAAAGATACCATTCATATAAAGAAGCTACTATGAGAAAATAAAAAGCTTATGAGAATGTGTGCAATTGCTTTTGGATTAAACAAATGGTTGTGGCAAAAGCGAAGTAAGAGGGGTGATGTCAAGAGGATGGTGCAGTGGGAAGCCCTAGGCCCTCCTTCCTCCAGGGAGACACTGACTTCAAAACAATACATGAGCCAGATTTCTTTGTTGGAACTCCAGTCCACTTGAGAAAGTGTAGCACCTCAGGCAGGCACAGGGCCAAGAAGAGGTGCATTGGAGCGGGTAGGAATCTCTGTTGTACTTCCCTACCTTAGCCTAACCCCTCTCAGCACATTAGAATACCCCCAACTCATGACATCTCTTTTGGGATGGAAAGAGGGGTGTGGAACATGAGTTCAGTATTCTGCCTTATGGGGATGCTGCCCAAAGACTACTTTGTATCTTTCACCTGACTCAGAGCATTTGGGGAAAGGAAGCAGCCTGGATGCCTGGGTACCTACAACATTACAAAACAATGGCAAATCATATATCCGATATAGGGTTAATATCCACTGTATGTAAAGAACTCCTACAACTCAACAACAATCCCAAAAAAATGATCCAATTAATGAATGGGTAAAGCATCTGAATAGATAGTTTTTCAAAGAAGATATACAAATGGCCAACAAGGAGATGAAAAGATACTCAGCATCACTAAGCATTAGGGAAATGTAAATCAAAACCAGAATGAGGTGTTATCTCACACCCATTAGGATGGCCACAACAGACAATGGCAAGTGCTAATGGAGATGTGGGGACATTGGAACCCTCATGCACTGCTGGAGGGAATGTAAAATGGTGCAGCCACTATTGAAAACAGGATAGTTTCCTTGCAATGTTAAACATAAAGTTATCATAGGAGGCAGCTGTCCCACTTCTGGTCATATATTCAAAAGAATTGAAAGCAGGATCTTGAAGATACATCTGCACACTCATGTTCACTGCAGCATTATTCACAATAACCAAGAAGTGGGAGCAGCTCAAATGCCCATCAATAGAGGAATAAAGAAAATGTAGTATATATGTACAATGGAATATTTTTCAGCCCTCAAAAGGAAGGAATTCTGACATGTGCCACATGCATGAACTTTGAGGGTATTATGCTGAATGGAATTGGCTGGTCACAAGAGGACAAATTCTGTATGATTCCCCTTGTGTGAGATATCAAGAACAGCCAAAATCATGGAATCCAAATGTAGAATAGAGTTTGCTCATGGCTGGGGAGCAGAGAAAATGGTTGAGGGTAAATTGTGTATTATAAGATTTTTACCACAAGCTTTTAGTATATGTGCTGCCGAAGCGAGCACTTACCACAAGTTTTAAAACCTGAACAAAATAGTTTAGAATATTGATGAAAGTATTTTTAAAGAAATAAACTATAGGGCACCTGGGTGGCTCAGTTGGTTAAGCGACTGCCTTTGGCTCAGGTCATGATCCTGGAGTCCCGGGATCGAGTCCCGCATCTGGCTCCCTGCTCAGCAGGGAGTCTGCTTCCCCCTCGGACCCTCTTCCCTCTCGTGCTCTCTCTCTCTCATTCTCTCTCTCTCAAATAAATAAATAAAATCTTTAAAAATAAAGAAATAAACTATAAAATAAAATTTGGAGAGAGGCACCTGGGTGGCTCGGTTGTTTAAGTGCTGACTCTTGGTTTCAGCTCAGGTCATGATCTCAGGGTGCTGGGATCGAGTCCCCCTTCCGCCCCTTGAGCTCTGCACTTGGTGTGGTGTCTGCTTAAAATTCTCCCTCTGCCCCTCCCCTGCTCATGCTCTCTCTCTCTCTCACAAATAAATTAATTAATTAAATCTTTTTAAAAAGTTGGAGAAAGTTGGAAAGTATAAAAAACAGCATTGGAAAGGCTGACAATCAAGGAGTCAATGGGCTGTGGATTCAGTTGATATAGACAACAACAACAAAAATTGGTCAACAATGGAAAATGAATTAGTCAGTTTAGGGATGGAACTGCCAACCAATTAAGTAATCATTCCAGTAATTCAGGAAGACAACATAATAATAATCCAGGTTAGAAGAGAGGTAGTGAGGTAGATGATCCAGCAATGAGAGATAATAGCAGAGTGATAGAATCAGAGGACTAATTAGTTATGATGGCTAAGGAAAGAATGAAAATCATTTCATCAAAAGCATTCATCCAAAATTTCCATTTTAACCATCCCACCCTTTAAGTATTGACTCTTACCTTTCCAACTGCCTTCTTAGAGATTGACCTAAAAATTATACAGACCCAGAGATTTCCACTCCAATTATTTTACCATATTTTCACTGACCCCTTGGGTCCTCCTTTTCTTCCTTAGCTTAGATTAGATTCCAGGCACAGCTGAGTTGAAGGATAGGTAGATAATGCTGACAATAGAAATATCAAGTGGTGGGGCGCCTGGGTGGCTCAGCTGGTTAAGCGACTGCCTTCAGCTCAGGTCATGATCCCAGGGTCCTGGGGTCGAGCCCCGCATCCAGCTCCCTGCTCGGGGGGAAGCCTGCTTCTCCCTCTTCTACTCCCCCTGCTTGTGTTCCTTCTCTCGCTGTGTCTCTCTTTGTCAAATAAATAAATAAAATCTTTAAAAAAAGAAATATTAAATGGTAATCAATCTAGATAGTGAATGGTGAAACCCTAAACCCCTTCCCCTACTTGACTACAGAAGCACTAATAGTGAGGATTATATACCCTGTTATCTCCCACCTGTCCCTTGCTTTCTCACCCAAGAGAACGGAAGCTTTGTCTTTTGAAAAATAAGTCCAAGAATAGAAGCTACACATAAAGACCAAAACTATTCCACCCTGGGGACTTACAGCCACCCTTCTTAATCTTCACAGATTATGCTTTTAACTTGTTAAACAGATGTGGGTGTCAGGTTACTAATTAGGATCTTCAAATGTGTGGGAACCCTTCTTTCCAGGATTTTGTCCTCATCTTTCTGTATTTACTCCAAAGTTTCCTGGAGCAGAACCCTTAAGGATATTTTGAGAAATGGTGCATGGGTTATGTATAATAAATTTTCATTAACTGAAAAACTTTATTTTTTTTACCTTTATGTTTTATTTATAGTTTGTTTAGGTATAAAATTCTAGAGGATAATTGTCTTTCAGAACGTTGGAGACCCTGGTCCAATTTTCTTCCATCTTTCAATAATAATATGTGGATAACTGATCCCATTATGATAAAGAAATTCATAGTCTTATCTTCAGAGTTCATT
Organism: Zalophus californianus; assembly: GCF_009762305.2. Lineage (NCBI taxonomy): Eukaryota > Metazoa > Chordata > Mammalia > Carnivora > Otariidae > Zalophus > Zalophus californianus. Next base: position 6,302,318 of record NC_045606.1, on the reverse strand, counting down.
TTCTTATTGGTTTTAGGTTCCTATTCAACTATCGTTTTGTTAAAAAGGCCAGCCACAACCCCTCTTTTCTCCCTTACTGAACTTTGTTGTAATTCTATCTATTGCCTCCAGAAAATACTTCTTCAGTCTCCTGCAGAGAATATTGAGGATATAGACTAGGCTTTTGGTTTTCTCAGAGCAAAGTGGGAAAATGGACTAGAAGATTGATCATTCAGTGTGTTATTTTCATTCATTTCTTCTCTTTTGGATTGTCCCACCCATTCCTCTCACAGGTGGCTTTGTGGTCAGCCCCTGAGAAGGAAAATCTCATCTTGTCCTCCTTGGGAAGTTGCCTCCAAGTTCAAGGTGGCAAAGGGGACTGAGTATCCAACTGTTTCTGGAGGACACAGAAAATGCTCTTGTTTTAAGCTCATATGCACAAATAATTTTCAGAATCCCTAAGGTAATGGTGGTGATGATGGTGGCGGTGTGTTTTTTGGGTGTGCATTTAAGTGCATTAAATGAAAGAATGGCAAGGAAACAAATGATAATTGGCTGTCTAAAAGTCATCAAAATAAATCAAATTAAGACTATACAATGTAAAAAAGATAATGGAAATCATGACTCTCAGAGGGTTCCTATAAATTACTTTAAGGGCAGAAGCATGGTTTCAGAGTTCAGATCAAACTGGCTGGTCAAAAGTTAGATTTTCTTTAAAGACCCATTTTGCTTAAAAAAAAACCCAAATTTGCATTTTCTTTTATATTGTATCTATTTATCACTAAAATATTTTAATGACTTTACATTAATGGATGTTCCAGGAAGTGTACCACATTAATCATATGGCTGTGGATACCTCCAAGAACTCTACTGCCCATCCATCCTTAGAGATAGGTATTGCTTTAGGTTTGAGAGTTTTGGTCTGAATTTAGATGTATAAGCTATACCATGCATAAACCTAGAAGTCTTCCTTCAATTTAAGTTACCAATCACTAAGAAATGGCAAAGTACTTGAACTTTCAGTGACTCTTATTATCAAGTTCTGTGTTACTAATAAATTGCTTCTATAACATTATAGCATATGGATGTACTATCAAAAATTCTAAATGATAATTGGTTTAACACAATGCATTTAATGTGAATTTTTATAAAGCCACATATTTACATCTATTATTAATCAATCATTGTATAAAATATTATGTAGAGGTGGAGTTCACATAGATTAATTGAATTTTTATGATCTCTGATGTTGAGATCTCAAATACCTCTAACCCATAGTAAAATACAAGAAAGTAAATCAGAGCATGAGTGTCACTGGGATTTGAATGATTCTCCTATATCGGGCATTTTCTAAATCATAGGAGAAACATTCCTAAATTTTTTTATATAAAAAAAATGTGGGCTCGACCAGGGAGACGAACATATAGGAATCATTTTTCCCTCTAGGGCCAAGATGAGTTAACTCATACATTGAAAATCAGCAACTTACTCAGAAAACTTTGAAAATATATATCTTGCTGAGCTCTGAGGCCATTCCACCCCACAGCTGTTCTGGATCTCCCTCAGAAGGTTCCTTGGGACTTTCTCCTCTTGTAAATTTATTATCAATTCATTTTTTAAAGCTTTCAAACTCTTCCAAAGCCACTCTCTTTAAAACTGGGGAAGATCCACTTTGTCAAAATAGTTATAGAAGTTGAAGGCAGAAAGGGCTGCTACATCTTTCTTTATGTTCTGGGGTCCTTTTCAAAGTGCCAATTTCATTTGTACCTATAAACTTTAAAGATACTTAGTTCACCCAAACTTTCTGGCTGACACAAAATGGAATTCTCAGTACCTGAATTGCAATCATGGAAGATAACAGGCTCACACTGTGTGCCTTGTACCGTGATTGATTTTCAGATGCTCTTCAGCAAACCACTTGCAGCTTAATTGGAAAAAAAAAAAAAAAATCATTCCTCCAGGCTGTGTAAGGTGCAAACTGAGAGCAAAGCAGATTTTTTTCTTGATTAGAAAGCATCCAAGTGCATTAGAGAATAGGTATGAACAGAGACAATGGCTAAACCCCAGGTGCCTAACCCCAATGGGATGGCTGGGACCCTATTTTTCTGTAGCACAGTTGTCTCAAGAGTTAGGGATTTACAACCAGAAAAATGTCAATAAAATATCTGAGGACTATTATGAGATTGCTAATATTTTATTTCCTAGTAAGAACACTTAAATATATACACGCAGACATTCCCACATAGTCCACCAAACATCATACCGCAACACACAGGTATTACCACTTATAATTTAGCCTTATGTAAATTTCACCAAAATGTCCCAATTTTTCTCATTTCCCCGTGAATACAAGGCAATGTCTCTGTAGAAAAGGAGTGGTTAAAGGAAGAATTATTTTGTAGGCTACAGGGATTCAGCTGGAATTCCAAAATCTGCTGAGAAAAGCAATTCAATACCTGGATATTGTATTTTGAACATATCAGACATCCAGCCACTTGGATATCTATTCACTCAACAAATATTCATTAAATCTCTACTACGTGTCAAATTTCTGACACGATATGACATGTTTATAAATGAGCAAGAAGCAAGACATTATAGACTTATGTGTATATGAGGATAACATATATTCAATGTGTGCATAGTCTATCATGAAACAAAATAAATAATCCAATACAATAGCCACCGCTTATCTGTGAGAAATATGTTCTAAAGCCTCAGTGGATGCCCAAATCACTGGTAGTACCGAACCCTATATATACTGTTTTGTTTTTGTTTTTTTTTCCTGTACCTATAATAAAGTTCCGTTTAAATCAGGCACAGTAAGAGATTAGCAATGATAACTAATAATAAAATAGGATAGTTAAAACAATACACTGTAATTAAAGTTATGTGAATGTGATCTCTCTCTCTCTCTCTCAAAATATTTTATTGTCTTCTTGTAATGATGTGAGATGATAGATGCCTACGTGATGAGATGCAGTGAGGTGGATGGTACAGACATGATATTGTGACGTAGCATTAGGCTGCTATTGACCTGCTATTGAACTTCTGACAGTGTATCAGAAGGATCATGTACTTCCAGACCTATAGTTAGGGGGGGGACTACTGTATAAAATGAAAACACAGCAACAAAATGAATTTGACAGAGCTCACATTTTTCTTTCTTTCTTTTTTTTTTTTGGTCAAAATCCAGTTTTATTAATAGAAAATAAACACTTATTCCAGTTTCAGTTGTTATACTTGAAGTTGCTAATAAAAAAATAAAATATTCACTTAAAAATCCTGTTTTGCCTAAGACAATGAAATTGTGTTTTTTTAAAAAAAAAAACGGTATTCAGCACCATTTGTTCATAGACTTTTCAGAATTTGTTCTTGGAAATTTCCTGTCCGTAAAGTACAGGAATCACTGAGCTACATGAGGAAACCTCTCTGAGACAACCAATGAGGAGTTAAATAATCATCATAAAAGGAATCCCTGTGCATTTGGCTCGGTAACCTGGACTATACAGTGATGCCCTCCCCTCCAGCTGAGGAGGGACATGCTTCCAAGCACTAAGGTAGGAAGAGTCAGACTGTTACTTGCTGTTAGAATTGGCTAATAACAGTAAATTTCTGGCACAGATGCTACCGGTCCTTAACTCCCTGTGATTTTAGGAAATTCTGTAAATAGTTTCGATTAGATTCAATTTATTCAGAAATTAAACATGTTTAATATGGTTCACTCTACCAGAGTATCTCCTGGCTTAGTGTCCTTATAAAAATGTGGGTAAATCATAGTCTTAAAGCATACTTAGAATTCTGCATTATTCACACCCAAACCTATTTTAACAAAATGTCTATAATTAAAAGCCGCTGATGAAATCCAAAGTTATGACAAGGGAGACTCATCTCACTTGAAGCTGTGTTGCTTAGAGAATTTAAAAAACAAAAACAAAAACATGTGCCCCTAAAGCCCTTCAAGGACAGGTAAGGAGCCACCCTCTCTTCATTCTTTACCATAGGATTCCAATCAAGGATGGGCCAAAAATTAGCATTTTTTAAATATTTCAGAAAAGTCCAAAGAAGTGTTAAAAAGACATTTAACAATGTCTCTCTTTCTTTATCTGTGCATAGTAGTGCCCATGAGAATTTCCTAATTACACAAAGACAAAGGCAAATCCTTACACTCACTCAGATATAAGAAGAATGGGAGGTAGACTGTTAGGTCATCCTTAACCATAGCTTCCGTGGGCTTTTTCTATATGCTGATCACCAGTGTGACCAGTGTGAGGCAGGTGGACTTTCACGAGAGAATAGTTTTTGGTGGCCAGGACCAGGCATATCTGCCTAGCAGAATACACAACAGGTAAGGGATTAAGGGAGGTAATACAGGGAAGCTACTCTTTCCAGCTCAGAAGTAGTTGATGAAGCCCGTATGTGCATTCAAGAAGCCCATGGGATCCTCTAGCTGTGGCTTTTGGCTACTGTGGTCATCCAGAATCAACACTGTGGACTGCATGGGAGCATTTTTCTGTATAGCTCCAAAAACTCTGGGTAGGGATTTATGGGATCCAATGGCCCATAGATAAAATAAATGGGAATAGTTACAGAAGCAAGAGCTCTCACCCAGAGTCTTCTGAACTTCCTCTGGTTGGTGTTCTGTAAGAGATTATTAATAACTAAATTCCATCATTGTCGGGTATCCCTTCCCACATGTCCCACAGCTCACTCTCGAAGGGTCAGGTGTATGGCCCAAAGACTGGGGTGAGACCTCAGGAGAATACAAAGAAGTGCGTCAATCATGTAAAGATGGATGACAGCATGCCTCCATCTTCGAGAAGCTTTGGTGAAGGAGAGGGTAGTGAGTCTCAGGAAATATACCCCCATTTGACAGACAGACTCTTGATGGTAAGCTGACCAGATCAATTCTGCCTGAACCTATAGAACAGCTCCTGAGCAATGATATCTCCATAATCAGGTGACAAAGTCTGTTACTGTGATTCTGGAGCCCCAGATGCCACAAGCGTGCCTCCACAATGCTGACCTACTCAAATATGGAATAGTGACATAGTCTTGGTTTGTCATTGAAGCCAAAGCTCAAGAAAGCAAGGGAAATCACTTAATAAAACGTCAAGGTCATACCTGCCCAAATCTTGTAGCAATCATAGCTAGATGGTGGAAAGCTATGTAAAAGCACAACTAACTCAGGACTTCCAACCACATCCACAGAGTCTTGGTAGAAGATCTGCAGTCCCTTATAAATGAAAAACTTGCTTAACAACTTCCATGAGTGATGAGTGAAGAGCAAGAGTAAGTGGGGGGGGGGGCAGGGAAGTGAGCGGCAGGGATAGAATATGCAAATAGGCCACCACCAGGGGCACAGCCAGTAGCCCCACTTGAACCCATTACTCCCTCATTTTTATTCAGATAACACATGGACTACAAGACTCCATGTTTGGGGGAAGCTCACATTTCATATTTAATTAGAACCCTGTGGTTGGAATGAGACCTGGGAGAAAACAGCAAGACAGAGAAGTGAGGAGATAGGCTATTATATAGCTTAGAAATGTATAACGTAGGTAGGAAATGTGGTAGGGTCCTGGAGTTAGGGAATCCCGGTAACAAAGAATCCCCTAGTGTTTATTAGGAATCAAGGAGAGACGGCATCTCAATTAAGTCCTCTAGATCACAGGGAAGCACAAGGAGCACCACTGTAAAGCGATGCCCCAGAATCTTAGATGATTTAAGCAGTATGATGTGATGCCAAGCCTGGGGGAAGGAGACACTTGCCTTTAGTATATGTGCATATGTCTTGTGGAAATAGCATTGGATTGGGCATCAACAGATGTGAATTCCAGTTCCAGATGTCTTGTGTGTAAATCAACCCACCTCAATTTCCCTCTCTGTCAAGGTAACTTTAATCCACCTCTCAGAGACAACATATTGATAAAAATGTCTAATGAAAAAGAATGGGCAGATACAAACATGGGTATCAAATTGTATTGTGCTCAGAGTTGTGTGGCAAATGAATTTCAACATGTGTGAACACTAATATTCTGAATGGGGGTTGTTCTGGGAGCAAAGTATTATGACAGCAATCCAGGAGCTAAACAAGCTATCATATGATTTGAAATCCATTCCCTGTATTATAGAAACAACACATAATTATGGAATTGACCAGCAGAGGTCAATGATACCATTTTCATATGCAAAAGCCATACATAATGCTTTCGACACACTTTCTATATGTTCTGCTTTTTCATTGGTTGTAATAGCTGCAGTCTCTGAATGCCTCCATTTCTTTTAATGATGTGATGAAACCTGATTATTTTCTATTCAGACTTATTTTTCACAATTTCTTTTGGAACTCATCTACTTGAGATCTAACAAAGGAAGAACTAACATTGTTGCTAGGGACAACATAAGGAATGAATTCTATCCTGTGTGAAACTGGTTCTCCCCTTGGAAAACCTGCCAATAATGATTTCCAGGGCAGACATCTCCAACAGGTAGACAGTGACCCATCAATAGCTTTATCACCCTGTGTTCTCAATCTCAGAGCATCTTCTGTTCCCCTTCAACCCACAAAATAGGTAATGATTGGCAAGAATTCCCCATATCTCTGCTGTCCCGACCCCTTATTGATAATTAGGTAATAATCAGCAAAACTTAGTTTGCATCAGGCATCTGTCAAGCACTTTACAAATATTAATTCATTTAAACCACATCACAATGGCACGAAATAGGGATGATTAATATCTTCGTGTTACAGAAGACAAAAGAAACAGAGTATGTAGTTTGCCTGAATTTGTTCAAGTTGAGCTGGGGTCTGAACCCAGGTGATCTACATGTAATGTGTTCAACCACTCTGCTAGGCTGATGCCCAATACTTGAGGTGAGGATTTGTGTGAATGAGTAATAAGTTCATCTGATTATATTTTTTAATTCTTTATAAAATTCTCTGGTAATGTATGTTTCTATTTTCCATTTTTGCTTAATTTTTAACTCTTTGGTTTAATCTTACTCTTTTTTTGATATGACTACACAGTGTCAGGTACAGCTGGGATTGAGTTTACAGCAGAAGGTCGAGGGGATAGCATGGGGCTTCATAGCTCCTACCTGGACACAATGTACCTCTATTTTTAGGGCAGCTTTTCGATTACTAAATAACATGCCCTAGTACTAGATCTGTAAACTGGTGAAGGTCATTAAAGTAAAGTATCTTTTTGTGGCCAAAAGCAAATGTTAGAGGATTTGCCCTGGTATTCTGGCATGGAGGAAACCCACACCCACTGTCCTTTAATTGCAATTGAGTTGTGCTATGGTGCCACTGAAGGCCTACATATGTGTCTTTCCTAAGATTTCCCACTGCCATGTCCTCTGGCTTCCCTGAGACTAGGGCTCATCTGCTGGCATTAAAGGCATGAAGTAAGCTTGCCATTTGTTTACTTCAAGCCAACTGTGATCAAAAGCCCCTAACATAAGCTAAAAAGATAGCTTAGTGGAATCAACATCTGGTAGATAATACTTAAATTCCCTGCAATCCTGCTTTTACATCCTAGTAGGGTAAAATCAATCTTCCCTTTACTGGGAAAAATGCAATAAGCTATAGCTTCTCAGTGTGAATTTGTTGGTTTTAGACTTTTAAAACTAAATCATATTTGTTTTACACAGACAACTGGTAACTTTTGAAGTGATTTGTCACATCTCTGGACAAACTGGGTATATGGTGAAAATCTGTCAATATCTTTATATGACTGCTCAATCAAACACAAGTTTTAAGTTGAGAAAGTGTCTTAATAAACTCTTAAAGTTTGTTTATTTTTATTATGAAATGATGAAAGTATCAGAATAGAAATCTCAAAAGTAAAGCAGGATTTATTCCCTAACTTAGCTATAAAGAAAGTTGGATCTAAATTTGAAGATGGCAATAATAAAAATAATAAAATAAAATTATATTTTATGTGTATTTTTCTGTAATTATGTGACTTCGAAGGATTTATATTTTTCCAACTGTGCGGACCCTTCCCATTCTGAAATGAGTCTGGGCAAATGAAATTTATTGCCATAGTGAGCCACTATTTCTGATGAAATTATGTCAATACCACTGTCTCAGCATAGAAAATATTTGAGAATAGTGACTTGAAAACTATCATATACCTTCATTATATGCTATTGATATAACTTTATCCAGACTGGATAAAGGTGTGAATAACTAGAAAAGTAGTACATTAGAAAGAAAATAGAGCCTTAAATAAATGTATTATTTTAATTTTCTATGAAAGTAAACTTGTACTCAGAATTTTACTAAAGTCATATATAATTATAGGAATATATAATTTAGATTTCAAATTCCAAAGACAGACCAAATCAAACATCCTTAAGATGCAAGTATTGAAATTGATATAGCATAACAAGTAATTGGTAGATAAAAATTATTTAAACCAAACTTTATTTTTATTTTGCAAACTTAAGTTGTAAAATAAACGTGATTGAACTCAGACACCAATCTAGTATAATTTTTTTTCCAGTTCATGAGACTCTCTAAAAAGTCCTATTAGAAAGAAAAGAGAAAAATACTTCTTTCATTTCTCATAGATCTTCTTTTACACTGTACCTTGAAAGTTATTACCTGTATACCTACCAAGCACAGAACACCTTGTTAGGAAAATGGATGGCATGCTCACACCGAATGAACACATAATTTTAGAAAACATTTTGTGCATTTGGTCATCCTTCTTGGAGAAATAAGATCTCAGTGCAGCTTTTGAGTGCTAACTAAGTGACTAACACAAGTACTTCTCTATGAAAATTCCAACGGTATTTCAGTAGTTTGGGATTTTACATGGAAAACAAATGGATAATTTGGGAATAATTGGATTTATGCAGTGCATGGAAGTATATACAATTTACATAATTGTTTTAAACACTAACACAGCAGAAACCTATCATGGGACACAACCACCAACTACAACACCGTGTAGTACATATTTGGGTTCTGGTATTAACGTCCAATGAGCCACACCTTGGTGAAACATGGCCCTACGGCAAAAACCAACAACAACCAACTAGAGCAGCAACAAAAACCTCTGTCTTTCACTCAGTTTGGACGGCTTTAACAAAACACTATATACCATGTGACTTAGATAACGAAAATTTATTTCTCACAGTTCTGAAGGCTGGGAAGTCCAAGATCAGGGTGCCAACATAGCCAGGTTCTGGTGACAGTGTTCTTTCCGTTTTACAGACAGCTTTTTACTTGCTGTATCCTCACATAGCAGAGAGAGAGAGCAAGCTTGGGCACTTCCCCTTCTTATAAAGACATCGACCTCATCATTACCTCCAAAGGCCCCCTCTCACAATACTCTCACACTGAAAGGGGAACGCTCCTACACTGTTGGTGGGAATGCAAGCTGGTGCAACCCCTCTGGAAAACAGTATGGAGGTTCCTCAAACAGTTGTAAATAGAGCTACCATACGATCCAGCAATTGCACTACTGGGTATTTACCCCAAAGATACAAATGTAGGGATCCAAAGGGGTACGTGCACTCCAATGTTTATAGCAGCAATGTCCACAATAGCCAAACTGTGGAAAGAGCCAAGATGTCCATCGAGAGATGAATGGATAAAGAAGAGGTGGTATATATACACAATGGGATATTATGCAGCCATCAAAAGGAATGAGATCTTGCCATTTGCAACGACATGGACCGGACTGGAGGGTGTTATGCTGAGTGAAATAAGTCAATCAGAGAAAGACATGTATCATATGACCTCACTGATATGAGGAATTCTTAATCTCCGGAAACAAATTGAGTGTTGCTGGAGTGGTGGGGGGTGGGAGGGATGGGGTGGCTGGGTGATAGACATTGGGGAGGGTATGTGCTATGGTGAGCGTTGTGAATTGTGCAAGACTGTTGAATCACAGATCCGTACTTCTGAAACAAATAATGCAAGATATGTTAAGAAAAAAGAAAAAGAAGATAGCAGGAAGGGAAGAATGAAGGGGCATAAGTTGGAGGGGGAGACGAACCATGAGAGACGATGGACTCTGAAAAACAAACTGAGAGTTCTAGAGGGGAGGGGGTAGGGGGATGGGTTAGCCTGGTGATGGGTATTAAAGAGGGCACATTCTGCATGGAGCACTGTGTGTTATGCACAAACAATGAATCATGGAACACTACATCAAAAACTAATGATGTAGTATATGGTGATTAATATAACAATAAAAATTTAAAAAAAAGAATACTCTCACACTGAGAATTAAAGCCTCCACATATGAATTTGGGGGTGGTGCTCAAACATTCAGTCCACTGCACATGGAGATCAAAAAGGAGGTTACAATATGCATTTTAATCTAAGTAACAGATGCTGAATGTTGTCAAATGCTTATTCTGTATGTATTATGATTTTATAATTTTTATCCTTTATTTTGTTAATGTGTTGTATCACATTTATTCCTTTGTGTTGAACTTCCTTGCATCCGAGAGATAAATTCCACTTGACCGCGGTGTATGATTCTTTTACAATACCATTGAATTTACTTTGCTAATATTTTGTGGAGAATTTTACATCTATATTCATCAGAATACTGGACTGCGATTTTCTTTTCTTATAGTGTCCTTACCTCGCATTTTTATCAGGTAACATTGGCCTCATAAAATGAGTTGGAAGTGTTCCTTCCTCTTTAATTTTTGGAAAGATTTTGGGGTGCCTGTGTGGCTCAGTCATTAAGCGTCCGCCTTCGGCTCAGGTCATGATCCCGGGGTCCTGGGATCAAGTCCCACATCGGGCTCCCTGCTCAGCCGGAAGCCTGCTTCTCCCTCTCCAACTGCCCCTGCTTGTGTTCACTCTCTCACTGTCTCTCTGTCTGTCAAATAAATAAATAAAATCTTTTAAAAAAAATTTTTTGGAAAGATTTTGAGAAAGATTTGGTTAATTTTTCTTTATTTGTAAAAAAGATTTTACTTATTTATTTGAGAGAGAGAGAGCAAATGAGAAAGCATGAGAGGGAGGGGATTGAGGGGCAAGGGAAGAGGGAGCAACAGACTCCCTACTGAGCAGGGAGTCCAGGGCTTGATCCCAGAACCCCGGGATGATGACCTGAGCTGAAAGCAGTTGCTTAACTGAGTCAACCAGGCACCCCTAATTTTTCTTTAAATAGTTGGTAGAATTCACCAGGGAAGCTATTAGGCTCTGGGTTTTTCTTTGTTGGGAAGTTTTCATAACTGATTCTTTTTTTTAAAGATTTTATTTATTTATTTGACAGAGAGAGACACAGCGAGAGAGGGAACACAAGCAGGGGGAGTGGGAGAGGGAGAAGCAGGCTTCCCACTGACCATGGAGCCTGATGCGGGACTCAATTCCAGGGCTCAATTCCAGGACCCCGGGATCATGACCTGAGTCGAAGGCAGATGCTTAACCGACGGAGCCACGCAGGTGCCCCTTTCATAACTGATTCTATCTCCTTAGTCATTATTGATCTATTCAGATTTTCTATTTTTTCTTCATAATTTAGCCTTGGGAAGTTGTATGTTCTAGCAATTTATCCTTTTCTTCTAGGTTATGCAATCCATTGGCATATCAATATTCATAGTAATCTTGTGTTCCTTCATGTATCTGTGGTATCAGTTGTAATGTCTCTTCTTTCATTTCTAATTTTATTTGAGTCCTCTCTCCCTTTTTCTTGGTTAGTTTAGCTAAAGTTTTGTCAATTTTGTTTATCTTTTTAAAAACCAACTCAGTTTTATTGATATTTTCTACTGTTTTCCTATTTTCTATTTTACTTATTTCTATTCTTTATTATTTCTTTTCATCTACTAACTTTGGGCTTAGTTTATTCCTCTTTCTTTCTAGTTCACGTAGATATAATGATTGCTCATTTCAGATCTTTCTTTTTTAAAATGTAGGGATTTATACCTATAAACTTCCTTCTTAGCACCACTTTTGTTGTGTCCCATAAGACTGGGAATGTTGTGTTTCCACATTTGTTTGTTTCAAGATATTTTTTTTATTTCTTTTTTTGATCCATTGTTGTTCAAGAGTGTGCTGTTTAATATCCACATACCTGTGAGTTTTCCTCCTGTTATTGATTTCTTGTTTCACATCTCTATAGTGGAAAAAGATACTTGATATAATTTCAATTTTCTTGACTTTTTAATACTTCTCTTCTATCCTAACATATGATGTATCCCAGAGAAGTGATGTGTGCTTGAGAAGAATATGTATTTTGTTGCTGTTGCATGTTCTGTTAGAAAGCAATGCCTTTTAGGTCCATTTGGTCTATGGTATTGTGCAAATCTGCTTTTGTCTTATTGATTTTCTGCCCAGATGATTTATCAAATGTTTATAGTGGAGTCTCCTACTGAAGTTTCTTACTATTATTGTCTTGCTGTTCATTTCTCCTTTCAGTTCTGTTAGTATTTGCTTTATATATTTAGATGTTCTCATGTTGGATGCATAAACATTTATAATTGTTCATCTTCTTAACTAATTAACTGTTTTATCATTATATAATGACCTTCCTTGTCCTTCATGACCGTTTTTCTATTATATTTTATTATGTTATGTTAATCACCATATATTACATCATTAGTTTTGGATGTAGTGTTCCATGAGTCATTGTTTTCGTATAACACCCAGTGCTCCACGCAGAATGTGCCCTCTTTAATACCCATCACCAGGCTAACCCATCCCCCCACCCCCTCCCCTCTAGAACCCTCAGTTTGTTTTTCAGAGTCCATCGTCTCTCATGGTTCATCTCCCCCTCCAATTTACCCCCTTCATTCTTCCCCTCCTGCTATCTTCTTCTTCTTCTTTTTTCTTTTTTAACACATATTGCATTATTTGTTTCAGAAGTACAGATCAGTGATTCATCAGTCTTACACAATTCACAGCGCTCACCATAGCACATACCCTCCCCAATGTCTATCACCCAGCCACCCCATCCCTCCCACCCCCCACCACTCCAGCAACCCTCAGTTTGTTTCTCAGAGTCCATTGTCTCTCATGGTTTGTTTGTGACCATTTTTAACTTAAAGTCTATTTCTTTTCTGTAAGTATAGCTACTCCTACTCTTTTGGTTATAATTTGCTTGGAATACCTTTTCTACCCTTTCATTTTCAGAGTATGAAAATACTCTTCTTCTTTTTCATCTTCTTCTTCTGCTCCTCCCTCTCCTTCTCTTTCTTTTCCTTTCTCCTCTTCTTCATCTTTTAATCCATTTGTCACCCTATGTCTGTTGATTGGAGAATTTAATTCATTTACATTTAAAGTAATTGTTTATAGGTAAGGGCGCCTGGGTGGCTCAGTTGGTTAAGCGACTGCCTTCAGCTCAGGTCATGATCCTGGAGTCCCTGGATCGAGTCCCACATCGGGCTCCCTACTTGGCAGGGAGTCTGCTTCGTCCTCTGACCCTCCCACCTCTCATGTGCTCTCTCCCTCTCTCTCATTCTCGCTCTCAAATAAATAAATAAATAATTTTTAAAAAATAAAAAATAAAGTAATTATTTATAGGTAAGAACTTAATATTGCAACATTGTTCATTGTTTTTGGACTGTTTCATAGTTCCTTTCCCCCTTTTTTCTCTCTTGCTGTCTTCCTTTGGATTTGATCACTTTTTTAACATTATGCTTTAATTCATTTATGTTCACTTTTTTGTGTATCTACTATACAGGCTCTTTGTTATGACTTACATAAAATACCTTATCCTTATATCATCTTATTTAGGCTAGAAACAACTTAACTTTGATACCATAGCAGAACAGTATTTTTATTTCTCCCCTCTTCACATTTTAGGTTATGGATATAATTTACATTTTTTATATCATGTATCCAATAATAAATGATTGTAGTTATAGTCATTTTTAATGCATGTGTTCTTCAACTTTTAAACTAGAGTTTAAAATGATATATGTACCACCATATAGTATTAGAAAATGTTATTTTGATTATGTATTTACCATGACTGGTGAGTTTTACTTCATATGTTTTACAATATTAATTAGCATCCTTTCATTTCAGAGGAACTTGAGAAACTTCTTCTATTATTTATTATAAACTAAGTCTAGTGGTGATGAACTTTTTTTAGCTTTTGTTTTTGTTTTTGGGGGGTTGTTTTTTTGAAAGTCTTTATCATTTCTCCATTTCTGAAGAACAGAGCTCTGCTCTGAGGTCTATGGTCTGAAGTAATATAGTTATCCAGGTTTTCTTTTATTTGTATTAGCATGGTATATCATTCTTTACCCTTTACTTTTAATCTAAGTGTCTTTATATTTGAAGCATTTCTTATAGACACATACAGTTGAGTCTTATTTTGGGGTTCAACCTGACACAATGTCTTTTAATTGGCATATTTAGACCATTGATATTTAAAGCAATTATTGATATAAAGTGGGTTAATATCTACTATATTTGCTTTGCTTTATGTCTATCACACTTATTCTTTGTTCCTATTTTTGTCTTCCACTCTCTTTCCTGCCATTTGTGGTTTTAATTGAACATTGTATATGATTTCATTTTCTTTGCTTCTTTAGCTTATGAAATATCATTTTCTTTTTAACTTTTTTTAGTAGTTGCCTTAGAGTTCGCAATACACATTTACAACTAATTCATCCCACTTTCAAATAACATTATATGATTTCTTGAATAATACTAGTACCTTATAATAGCAAAATTCCATAAATCCATCCTCCCATTTATTGAATCATCCATTTAACTTATATATAGTGTATAATCATCAAAAATATTATTGATATTTTTGTTTTGAACAGTGTCATCTGGTAGATCAATTAAAATATTTATTTTACCTTCATTTATTCCTTTGCTAATATTCTTCCCTTCTTTATATAGATCTGAATTTCTAACAAGTGTCATCCTCCTTCTCTTTGAAGATCTTTTAACATTTCTTGTAAGGTAGATCTTTTGGCCAGAAAATCCTCACAATATTTGTTAGTCTAAGAAAATCTTCATTTCTCCTTCACTTTTGAAAGATAACTTTTCAGAACACAGAATACTAGTTTGTTTTGTTTCTTTATCTTTTTGGTGTTTTCTAAACTTTTTTTTTTCACTTACCATGTTATTTTTGTTTTGTTTTATTTTTTAAATTTTTATTTATTCATTTGACAAAGAGAGACACAGCGAGAGAGAACACAAGCAGGGGGAGTGGCAGGCAGAGGGAGAAGCAGGCTCCCCACTGAGCACGGAGCCCATTGCAGGGCTCAATCCCAGGACCCTGGGATCATGACCTGAGCCAAAGGCAGACGCTTAACCAACTAAGTCACCCAGGCGACTCTCACTTACCACTTTAAATATTTCATTCCACTCTCTTCTTACATGTGAGGTTTCTGAGCAGTTGGATGTAATTCTTATATTTTCTTCTTTTAAAGGTGCAGTGCTTTCCTTTGATTCCTTTCAAGATTTTCTTATCTTTGATTTTCTGTAGTTTGAATGTGATATGCCTAGGAGCAGTGGACTTTTTTTGTTTTTTGTTTAATTTGTTTTGAATTTAGTTTGTTTGGTGTTCTCTGTGTTTTGTGGATCTGTGGTTTGATGTCTGACATTTATTTGGGGAGGCTTTCAGTTCTCATTGCTTTAAATACACCTTCTATTCCTTTCTTTCTTCTCCTTGTGGTATTCCCATTATGCATATGTTACATACAGCTTTTATAATTGGCCCATAGTACTTGGATAGTCTGTTCCTCCCACATCTTTTTTTTTCCCCCTTTACTTTTTAGTTGTCAAAATTTCTATGCACAGATTCACAAGTTTAGGGATTTTTTTCTTTAGCCATCTGGTTTACTAACGAGCCCATCAAAGGTGTTCTTGATTTCTATTATAACATTTATTTTGATTCTTTCCTAGAATTTCCATCTCTCTGTTCACATTATTGTCCAATTTCACATGTTGTCCACATTTTTCATAGTTCTTTTAAATCGAATGTTTGATTTCTATATCTCTGTTTACACTATCATCCAATCTCGCATGTTGTCCGCATTTTTCATAGTTCTTTTAAATCGAATGTTTGATAATTCCAACATCCCTGCCATAGCTGAATCTCATTCTGAAGCTTACCCTGTGGCTTCAAATTGTATCTTTTGCTTTTTAGTGTGCATTATAATTTTTTGTGGAAAGCTGTACATGATGTACTAGGTGAAAGGAACACTACTAAATAGACCTTTAGTGAGGTGGTGGTAAGGCATATGAAGAGAGACAGAATTCTATAGTCCTATGATGAGATCTCAGCCTCTTAGGGAGCCTGTGCCCCTGGGTTGTGAACTTCACAAATACCTCTTAGTTCTGCCTCCAACCTTAGGTGAGGCAGGGTGGCTTGAGGAGGTTAGGGTGACTGGAGTTGGATCTTTCCATTCCCTCAAGTAGTTAGGATCTCTGGTAAAATAATTTATCTTGAGAGCAATCTTTTTTAGGAACAGGATGCTCTGGCATATTTCCACACTGTTACTTTTCAACTTTCCCTACCTAAAGCCCAGGGGAATTTTTCTCAGCTATTCACTGCCAAAACCTGGTAGAACTCCAGGAAATAAAATTCACAAAAGTGTGGGGGACCCCCTGGAGTTTTTAACTCCCAGACTTGCCCACACTGATCCCTCAGCAATTTGTCAATCATAGTCACAGTTCAGGTTTTCCTGCCCCAGCACTGGTTTTCCCTGCAGTTTCTGTTCCTGGTTTGGGTTTCTTCTCTAGTAAGTTGTGATTTCCAGTATCAGCCTGTATGTCTCTCTAATTTTTAGGGGTAGCTGTTTGCCTGTGACCTCAACTGACCTCTGATAGCCCTCAGAAGAGCTACTGAATTTTCAGTATGTTGAGCTTTTTACTCGTTAAGATGAAATGAATAATTCCAAGCTTCTTACACGCTGACTAGAATCTGGAAGTACTAAATATATTTTTCTTTTAGAAATAAAAAACAATTATAATATAAGATTTCATCAAAATGTATACTTTGATCATTTTTTATAAAGAAAGCTAATGGTAATAAGGGAAGAGGTAGCAATTTTAAAATAAACAAAATTAATTTTGTTCTATTAAAACTCACTAATAGCAAATAGCAGCAATGAGAGTAACAAACCTGCACATCATATTGTTAGTTTAGCAAATGGGAAAATAAGGGGAACTAGACCTCTGGAATGATGGAATGAAAATGTTATTCAATCCTCTACCCCACAAAAATAAAGATGATATTGAAAAAAATTTCTGGACTCTGAAATTTAACCAAAAGGACAGAATAAACTAGAAAGCATTCATTCAAGAAGAATTACTGAATATTGGTAAGAACAGCAAGGCCTGTGGTATTTTAACTGAGGTTGTGTTCCTTTCCACCTTTGGGACGGTGGTGTAGTAATCATGAAAACTGGTGGACCTGTATCAGAGACCCTTTTAAAGCCCCCGACCCGAAGCCCTGTATATTCTGATAATACTTTCAGCATCTTCCTGAGGAAACTCTATTCCCAGGGCATTGTCACTATTTGACATAATTCAGATCTCCACCCCAAAGATAAAGCCCTTTTCCCAAGGTGTTAAAAAACAATGGCAATCCGCTGGGATTGTTAACATTATAGTTGTCGAAGTCTGTGAATTTTTGTGGAGCAAATAACAGCCCGGCAAAAATTTAAATAAAAAATTCAGAAATAAGAAATAAATAATTATTTATGACTTTGAAATATTTTAATACATTCTGCTGTTATGGACTGAACTGTTTTTCCCCAAAATCCATAGTTAAAACTGTAATTACCAATATGACTGTATTTGAAGATAAAGTCCTTTGGGAGGTGATTAAGGGTAAATTAGGTCATGGGGTGGAGCCCTAATCCTATAAGGTTAGTGTCCTTAGAGGATATGGAAGAGTCACCAGAGACCTCTCTACACACACAGAGGAAAGACCATGTGAAGACACAGCAAGAAGGTGGCTGTCTAGGAGCCAAGAAGAGATCTCTCTTCAGAAACTCAGTTTACCTGTAACTTGATCATGAGCTTCCAGAACTGTGAGAAAATAAATGTCTGTGGTTTAAGCCACAAGTCTGTGGTCATTGACTGTGGCAGCCTGAGCTGACTGATGGTGCACCTATATAAGCATGGCTATGCATATGTCCAGGAAAGACCAGAGACTGAGACTGGTAACTCATCTATGCCTGACCTTGAGGTCCTGCGTAACAGGGAATGACAGCTAAGGATGACTTATGTTAGCTTTTTATCATCCTAAAATTTGAAGTTTTGCCTTTAACCAACCACAAATCCCCATGCCAATGTGTGTAATCCTTACTGGGTCAAGGCATTTTAAGGATTCTTCTGACCCATCACTGGCTAATCATCAAACTATACTGACTGAGAGGCAGCCCTTGAGAAGGACAGGCTTTAAAAAAAGCATTCTAAAAATAAAAATAATCAGAGAACTCAGTGGCTGCACACAGCCTTGAATACAGAATCTATAAAATCAGTTCTGGAAATCTGTTAGGCAGAAAAACAGAACAAGAGAAAAAAAAAATTTAGGAACAAACCCCATGGGAAGGGGAGAACTAATTTCAGGTTTGCTATATTATCTAACATTCCTGATTTTCAACAAAAAAGTTATGAGACACTCACAACACAACAAAACAAGAAACAACCCCAGACAGAAAACCTGGGCTTATGATGGGCTTGTACTGTATAAAGGTAATATACAATGTATACAACAGTTGATGGATTTATACTGTATAAAGGTGTAATCTATATGATAATAATAGCACAAAAAAGGGACAAGAGAGAGAATGATAAGGGAGCTGTTTCTATGTACTATGTAATCAAATTAGCATTGATCTGAAATAGATGGTTTTAGGTTAAAATGCATATTGTAATATTCAGAGAAGCCACTGAGAAAGTAATTCAAAATAACATACATATATTTTTAAATATAAGTGGGCACACAAGAAAATACCTGTTTAACAAAAAAGCAAGAATAGAGAAACACATAAGACATAAAACACATCGAAACCCAATCATATTAATAATTAGACTAAATCAATGGATTAAATACTCCAAAGGCAATCTGATGACTGGATTGAAAAACAGAATCTAACTACAGACTATATGCAAAAGACAAATTAGATTCAAAGACAAATAGTTCAAAAGTAAAAGAATGGAAAAAGATATGCCTTACAGACAATAACCAAACAAGAGTTGTAGGGGCTATACTAATATACAAAATAGATTTTAAGGCAAAAAATATAACACAAATAGTATTAATAGAGACAAAGAGAGATATTTTACAATGATAAAAGATTCCATTCAGCAAAAGCAATTACATATATTTACCTAACAACAGAACCCCCAAATATGTGCTACTTAGACAGAACTGAAGACAGAAATAGTTCAACAATAATAGCTGAAGATTCTAATATTCTACTCTCAATAATTGATAGAACTAGTCAAAAAAAAAAGAAAAAATATAGACAACTCGAAGAACACTGTCAACTTGACTAGAACATGACAACCAACAACAGCAGAAAACACATTTTTTTAAAGACATTTATTTAATTGAGGGGGGAAGGGCAGAAGGAGAGGGAGAGAGAGCATCTCAAACAGGCTCCCCGCTGAGCACACAGCATGATGCAGAGCTTGATCTCTTGATCCCAAGATGATGACCTGAGCCGAAATCAAGAGTGAGAGGTTTGGGCGCCTGGGTGGCTCAGTTGGTTAAGCGACTGCCTTCGGCTCAGGTCATGATCCTGGAGTCCCGGGATCGAGTCCCGCATCAGGCTCCCTGCTCAGCGGGGAGTCTGCTTCTCTCTCTGACCCTCCCCCCTCTCGTGCTCTCTGTCTCTCATTCTCTCTCTGTCTCTCAAATAAATAAAAAAAAAAAAAAAAAAAAAAAGAGTGAGAGGTTTAACTGACTCAGCCACCCAGGCTCCCCAAGCACATCATTTTCAAGAGAACACAGAATGTGCAAATATCAATACAATATTAGTAAAATAAAGAATATACACCATATGATTATCTCTATGGGCACAGATAAAACGTTGGGAAAAATCCAACACTCATTCATGATTAAACATTCTCAAATTTTTTAGACAGTAACTTTTTTAACCTAGTAATGGCCGTCTATATAACACCTACAATGAGCATTATACTTAATGGTAACTGAAGATATTTTGCCTAAAAGCAGGAATGAGGCAAGCATGTATGCTCCTGCCACTTCTATTAAATGTTGTACTGGAAATTCTAGGTAGCCCAATCAGTCAATAAAAAGAAATAAAAAGTATCTAGATTGGAAAGGAGAAGGTAAAACTATCTTTTCACAAAGACAACATGCTCTTGTATATAAAAAAATTCAAGGGCACCTACAAAAATAATTAGAAGTAAATTACATGTAGAGCAAGTTTTTAGAATATTAGGTCAATACTGAAAAATTCAATCACATTTCTATATACAAGCAATATAAGAAAATGAAATTAAGAATACAATTTTCCACAACCACATCAGAAAGAATAAAACACTAATGAATAAATTTAACAAAAATAACCTCTGAAACAAATAATACATTATATGTTAAAAAAAAAAAGAAGAAAAAGATAGCAGGAGGGGAAGAACGAAGGGGGGAAAATCATAAGGGGAGACGAACCATGAGAGACTATGGACTCTGAGAAACAAACTGAGGGTTCTAGAGGGGAGGGGGGTAGGGGGATCGGTTAGCCTGGTGGTGGGTATTAAAGAGGGCACGTTCTGCGTGGAGCACTGAGTGTTATACACAAACAATGAATCATGGAACACTACATCAAAAACTAATGATATAATGTATGGTGATTAACATAACGTAATAATAAAAAAGAAAAAAAATAACAAAAATAGTATAAGACTTGTACATAAAGAAATAATAAAATAAAAATTCCAGAGGGAAATTAAAGAAGGTCAAAATAAATAGAGAGACATTCCATGTTCTTGGATTGGAAAACCCAATATATATATATATTTTTAAAGATTTTATTTATTTATTTATTTGAGAGAGAGAATGAGAGAGAGAGAAAGAGAGCACATGAGAGGAGGGAGGGTCAGAGGGAGAAGCAGACTCCCTGCTGAGCAGGGAGCCCGATGCGGGACTTGATCCTGGAACTCAAGGATCATGACCTGAGCCGAAGGCAGTCGCCCAACCAACTGAGCCACCCAGGCGCCCTGGAAAACCCAATATTATTATGATGCCATTTCTCCCCAGTTTGACCCATAGATTCAACAAATAGGATTCAAAAAATATAGACTGTCTATAGGATCTATAAATATTCTATAAAAATTGCAACAAACGTTTTTTGCAAAACCTTTCAGGCAGATTCTAAAGTTTATATGAAAATACAAAAATCCAGAGAAACTATTTTTTTTTGAATTTCAGTAGACTATTTTTAGAACAGTTTTAGGTTCACAGTAAAATGAAGCAGAAATTATAGAGTTTCCAAATAGTCTCTGCCTCCGCCCCCACAGCTTGCCTCTCCCATTATAACATCCTGCATTGGAGCCATACATTACTTACTATAGATAAACCTACATTGACACATGATGTCATTATCACCCAAAGTCCCTACTCCACATTAGGGTTCACTCTTGGTGTATATTCTATAGGTTTCAGCAAATGTATAATGACATGTGGGCACCATTATAATTTCATACAGAGTAGTTTTACTGCCCCCCAAATCCTCTGTGCTCAGCCTCATTCCCTAACCCCTGGTTACCCCTGATCTTTTTACTGTCTCCATAGTTTTTCTTCCACAATGTCATATAGTTGAAATCATACAGTATGTTGACTTTCAGACTGAATATCCAGAAAAAGCAAATCTATAGAGACAGAAAATAAATGATCGGTTGCATGAGGCAGAGCATGAAAACTGAGATTAATAGTGAATGAGACTAAGGGGTCCTGTTGTTTGAAGAAAATGTTCTAATACTGTTTACTCGTGATGACTGCACAACGTGGTAATTTTTCTAAAAATCGTAGAGCTGAAAACTTGAAATGGGTAAATTTAATGATATATAAAATGTGACTTATTACAATATTTTTCACAGTAGCCAAGATATAGAAACAACCTAAATGTCATTTGATGAATAAAGAGATAAAGAATATGGGAAACTGTATAAATGTATTATATACAATAGTATATTGTTCAGCCTTCAAGAAGAAGAAAATTATGACATTCATGGATGAACCTGGAGAACATTGTTAAAGTGAGAGCTAAGACAGACACAAAAGACAAATACTACATGATCTCACTTTTACGTGGAATCAAAAAATGTTGGACTCGGGCCCTTGGGTGGCTCAGTTGGTTGGGCAACTGCCTTCGGCTCAGGTCATGATCCTGGAGTCCCGTAATCGAGTCCTACATCGGGCTCCCTGCTCAGCGGAGAGTCTGCTTCTCCCTCTGACCTGCTTCCCTCTCGTGCTCTCTATCTCTCATTCTCTCTCTCTCAAATAAATAAATAAAATCTTTAAAAAGAAAAAAAAAAACGTTGGACTCATAAGCAGGGTCCAGTTGTTATCAGAGTTTGGAGGGTGGGAGAAATGAAATATTGGTCAAAGGATACAAAGTTTAGATTATGCAGGATAAATAAAGTTCTGAAGCTCTAATGCACAACATGATGACCATAGTTAATAATACTGTACTGTATACTTGAAATTGGCTGAGAGTTACACACACACAAATACAGTAACTATGTGAGTTGAAGGATGTGTTAATTAGCTTGATTGTAATAATCATTTCACAATGTATTCACATATCAAAACATAGGTTGTATATTTCAAATATATACAATTTTTATTTGTCAATTATACCCCAATAAAACTGGAAAAATTGTGAGATATATGAGCAAGTAATCAACCAAAAAGTAAATATTTTCCACATGCACATCAGATATTCACTTTGAGGAATAATGAATTCCTTCTCAACAGGAGTCAAACCAAAGGGACTGACTCTGGAATGTAAAGGGAACGGGAAGGAAATATGTTATGCAGTCTCTAGTGTTCTCTGTGGCAAAGCTGCAGTGCCAAAATATTAAGTAGAGAGCCACAAGAATCATGTTCAATCATGATTTCAAATACTGTAAATTTTGACAAGTTGAAAAACCAGTTTTAAAATTTTCAGCAGTATTAAACATTTACAACCATCATTATCTCACGGTTCACCAGGAACACACTGTTGGGAATGCAGAGGCAAGACTGTCCTGGTTCCAAAAAACACAAATTACCAGACCCCATGTAATGATCCAATAACTCCCATGAAATTCAAAGGAATCGTAGGTGTATCTTGTGGATGGCGGTCATTGCCTGATACTCTTAACAGCTTGATAAAACTCCAAGCAAGAAGACAGTAAGGAATTTTCCTTTCAGAGTTTATCATTAGAGAAATACTGTGAATTTGTTATTGACCTGGGATTTTTGCAGAACCTGGATCAAAATATGCTATGGAGATGCCTTTCTAACACAGGTATTTATTCTGGAATAGGGTCATTGCCAGCCATGACCATCTGTATCCTTATATTTAAAATGAATAGAGTGGTTTTCTTCAATGTAATACATACTCTCATGCCTTAGAAGGTAGAGAAACAAAATTGTTAATCAGAAACCAATAGTAGCTTCAAGAAGTATGTGATTCTGTGGTCTCATTTTACAGCCCTCCTCCCCCCGCCCCCCGCCCCGCCCCAGAGAAAAGCCAAAAGGCCCAAAGCATCTGGTTGACACACATTCTTTAATTTTTAGATGGATAAATAAAATCATAGCAAAGGTCAGTTTGTTCTCTTACAGGGCACTGAAATTCTGCTGTTCTCACCAGGAAATATGATCACTTAAAACTGACATCAGTTTCCACTTAAGGCAACCAACTATTAGATAAATTTCATTTGTCATGTTTTGTGTGTCCTAAAATAAAATTTTCAAGCCTCTGTTAGGCTTTGTTGGAGTTTTAGGCACTTTTGACTTATCTAAAGTTGCTCTTTAGGAAACCTTTTGATTTTCCATAAAGAAATATTAAATACTACCCGCACAAGTTTAAAAACTAATGTTTTCACTGACAACCTAAAAAACTAATATTCAGTAACTACAAATCTCAATTTGATGAGCAATGTAATCTCACCAAGTTCCATCTTGAATAATTTTGCTTGTTAAAAGAAAAATTATCCACTTGCCCCCCAAATCCTCACCCAGACAACATAGGCTTGGGTGAGAAAATGCATAAGAAAATACTTAGGAATTAGCTACTTAAAATGTGGGCTGTTGGCAGGTGTGGGAATCTCAAACTTTTTCTTTCCAGTCCATGATAGGTTAAGAACAGTGAAATCTAGAAACTTTTATAGTAACTTGAGAAAAAAAATTTTTTTCTTTTGAAGATAGTCATTAAAAATAGAATGTTGCATTGCATGTCTTTCTTATGTTATTTTTCTTTCATTTCATAAAAGTATAGGTCTGACAAGTACTGGGGAAAAAAATTGTCTTTTCACCATAAAAACAGTTTGAAAAACAGTAGTCTAGAAAGGTGTGAGGTTTTGGAAATAATAATGATTTCCTGTTTGCAGATGATCTCATGGATATGCAAATACAATGGGAAATTGTTTTGTGTTGATAATTCTTCAAAGTAGACCATCTCTTTACTTAATTTTAACAGTAGCTAAAATAAGGCACAGATGCTGCTCAAACTCTAAGGATGTAAACCTCTTGGCAAGAGGTCCCACGTATATGAATGGGATTAGGAAAGTAAGGATCATAAGAGGTGACTGCAATGGGCCAGTTGTACACTCTGCCCATGTGTATATATATATATATATATGTATACACATGTGACCACACGGAAATACACATGCACAGCTACACATATGCCCTGACATCAGTTCTTTGCATTTTATGCCCCTGCCCTTGCCCTTGCTGGTACCTGTGTCTCCGCACCTGCCACTCCAGGCAGTAGCTCTGGCCCTGGGTCCGTACCCCTGCCAGGCCCCAGCTGGACAACTGTTTAAGCAGAACAGGTACCTGGCCAGGACAGGTGTGACCTGCTCTCACCTGGTCATGCCTGCGCTGCCCCCATCTCTTCGTACACCGTCAAAATGGATTTGTTTCTAAAACAAAACAAAAACAAAAACTACATAATGATCAATTCTCCAAATGACTAATTTGCCTAAAATACAACTCTCTAAGTGTGTGTTTGGGAATCTACTTTTGCGTTCTATCACTTTATACGTAGTTTTGGATTTTTAAGAATGTTTTTAGCACTCACATTTGTTAGTATGGGTTTCTATAAGGTATTTGAAAAATGCTTAGATTTTAGGAACGGTAGACTTGTTTTGTAGAAGTGGGATTCTCTTTTAAACACTGTATAATCTTAAAGCAATAGAGGAACTTCAGTGAGTTTATATAAAGGCAGGATAAAACATTTAATTCTGTTTTTAGTTTTATTTCTATTTAAAATAAACAAATGTGGGGTGCCTGGGTGGCTCAGTCATTAAGTGCCTGCCTTTGGCTCAGGTCATGATCCCGGGGTCCTGGGATGGAGCCCCACATCCAGCTCCCTGCTCCCCAGGAAGCCTGCTTCTCCCTCTCCCACTCCCCCTGCTTGTGTTCCCTCTTATGCTGTCACTCTTTCTCTCTTAAATAAATAAAAATTAAAAATAAAATAAAATAAAATAGACAAATATATTAAAATGACATCAAAAGTGATTTTTGGGGGGTTTCTGGGTGGCTCAGTCAGTTAAGCATCCAATTCTTGGTTTTGGCTCAGGTCTTGATCTCATGGTCTTGGAATCAAGCCCCAAAATGGGCTCCCCGCTCAGTGTGGAGTCTGCTTCAGATTCTGTCTGTCTGTCTCTCTCTCCCTTCCCCTCTGCCTCCCTCTCCTCCTCTCATGAACACTCGCACTCTCCCTCTCAAATAAATGTATAAAATCTTTTTTTAAAAAAAGTGATTTCTTTTGCATCAAAAATATCATTAAATAATTGCTCATTGGGAAAATGGCTATAGGTGAAAAAGTCCACGTGGGGAGTTTTCTATAATTCAGCTCTGCTGAGTAAATTTAAATTCCTCTTTAACTTATTTGCTTGATTTTGCAGTAACTCCCTGACTTATTTGTGTAACCCCATTCGAGATTGTGTTTGGAACTTTTCAGATTAATTTCCTACTCTCTCATAGCTATAATTTACTGATTTTGCTTAATTCTCTAGCAGGGTAGGAGCCATTTCTCCAGAGTAGGGTAGGAGTAGTGGGAGAAGGGGCAGTCTGTTTTATTGGCCCCTTGCCAGTTATAAATATTAAATCATAACACAGTATGCATTTTTACCTCTCCCCTTCTAACACACACACACACACACACACACACACACACACACACACACACACACACACACAAAGGGAAAGTAAATAATGTCAGTGATTGATGGCATCTCTCACTTCAAGTTGAAAATCAATGGATGCCTGCATTCTATCCATTCGTTCCAACAAATTTTAAATTTGTCCTTGCCTCAGGTTAGGTGTTAAATCTCATTTGATTAGCTTCTCACAAATATCACTTCAGTGAGTAATGGCATCAGGGATGCTTAGCTTTTTTCTGAGGATAGATCCAAGCTATTGCCACATAAAGAATTTCTGTGTAAAACCACGTTTTAAGTTTGTCCAATTTCTTGTTTAGTGACCATATGGCAATTTTGTTGAGGTGATTAGTTTCAGTGAAAAAAAATAATAATGATATTTTCTTTTATTAGGCATTGAAAACATACAACTTTCTTTTTTATGTTTTAATGGCTGCAAAGCTTAAGCCAAATTTCCTATAAAACTGTGATAATAATCACCATAGCTTAAATATCTGACATATTCTTTTAGCTCCACCCTGGGGTTTCGAAATTTTCTAATTATCACAGACCAATGCTTCTCTTCTATGCAAAGTTCTTCAAGTCTTGTCAATCACACTTTGCCACTGACTACATAATTATTATACTTCCGTTGCTGTTTTTCGTTCTCAGTAATTTGCTCTAATATCACATTGTAATTTTTCACTTAATTCTCTCTAAACAGAAAATATTAATTCCTTAAAACACTTCACAAAATGCTCTAAATTTTTCTCATGACAAAATTATCTGTTTCAGTTTATATAGGTGGGTTTCATAATGAGGATTGTGCGTGTATGTGTAACTCCGCGTACACACACACACACACACACACACACACACACACACACCAAATAAAACAGACATTTTGAACAGAGTTAGCAACATAATGACGTGCTCAACTGTGATATTACCTGTTTTACAATCCACGTATTTGTTAAAGGCAGCACTTCACCTTCCAACAGCTACTGCAATTCCCATGGGGCATCTCTGTGATCAATACTGGAAGCACTTCTTTACATTTGGGTTATAAAAATCCAAAAATGGGGGCGCCTGGGTGGCTCAATCGTTAAGCGTCTGCCTTCGGCTCAGGTCATGATCCCAGGGTCCTGGGATCCAGCCCCGCATCGGGCTCCCTGCTTGGCAGGAAGCCTGCTTCTCCCTCTCCCACTCCCCCTGCTTGTGTTCCTTCTCTCGCTATGTATCTCTCTGCCAAATAAATAAATAAAATATTTAAAAAAAATAAAATAAAAATCAAAAAATGATACATGAAATCACCAAATCCACACTATAAATTAAAATTTTATATAAACATAAGCTAGGCATCCCTAAAGTAGTATTTCCAAATCGAATTGGTGAAATTATAAACTGTATGGGCTAAAACTATTTCCTTCTCCCTGTTTCTGTGTCTCCAGTGCAGATGTTCCTCTCTCTTCTCTGTCCTGCACTTGCTTGAGTGTGTTTGTAACAGTACCTCTGAAAATCATGAATGAGGATTTTCAGTCCCTTCTTTCTTGGATCTTATTTTTATGTCTCTACCTATTTCTGATCTTAATTCCATAGATATTAAGCCATTTCCATTACTCATTTGTGTGTGTGGTGTTTGTCTGTAAGACACTGCATCTCTCTCTCTCTTCTTATAATTCCATGGTTTTCCCTGTAAGTTGAGGTGTCTCTAATTCTGATTTTGACTTCAACAATGTTGTGTTTAAGCCTTTGCTTATAACATTGACCTCTACATTATTTAACACAGTGGGGTCTAATCCCCAATTACCATTGAGCCAGGTTATCTGTTTTAACACTATTTCTAACCTCATATGAGCTCAAACAGACAGAATGCTATTGTGCATCACACACTTCTTTTGTGATATAAAAAGAAATATATATTTCTCAGCAAAACAAACAAATAAACAAACAAACAAAAACAAAAGCTGTATCCTCAGCAACTGACCCCTCCGACTGGAAAGGATTTAAGTTTGGATGGTAATGTCAGTGGCTACTAGTCCAAAGCTCAAGTTAAATTCAAAGGCGACAAAGAATTTATGATCTGTTGGTTGCTGTTGCAAATAATCCTCAGTGGCTGAACAAAAATAGAAAACGATTTTTTACTTACGTAGAATCAAGAGCTGGTTGCTAGTTGGTGGGTGGGTTTGCTCATGGTCATTCAAGGACAGATTTGTCTAACCTGTGTTCTGTTTTCTTTAGGACCTGGGATTCCTTGCCATTCAGCCAGAGGGTGGGAGAAAAATCAGAGGAGGAGGTATACCTACTTTTATACTGCTTTGGACACAAGATCCAAACACAAAGTCCATTCATATTCTATCTGGAAGAATGAGTCACATGACTCTAATAGATGCAAAGACAGCCGAAACTATAACCCAACTGAACAAGTACCTCTCCAGAATTCTGCATGATGGAAAGTGAACACAGACTTTGAGTTAGATGTTATCAGAGCTATGTTTGGAAAATCTTTCTTCCCCCCAAATCTTTAATTTTCTATGTGCTAAAACTAAAGCCTGGGAATATAAATTATATGTCCGAAATCACCAAGATAAGTGGTGGCAGATACCGCTAGGTGCCACATTCGCTGTCCACTTTGCTGCCTTCTGTGATGTTCCTCTGATGCAAGATCTCAGGCAGGGCTTGGTTCCATCCATCATTAGTTACCCTGGAATTGTGGCTTTCACAGAAGTTGAGATTTGGGCTGAAAGAAAAAAATACAAGTGGTAACTAGGGTAAGCATATAATTTATACTCCAGACTAGGACACTTTGAGATTGTCATGTACAAACCAAAAAAAGACAGTTTTTTTTTAAGTTTAATTTTCCTCACAAAATTCACCTGGGAAGTTTTTGTGGCAAATACTTCAAGGTGAGAGTTGATAACATATAGGATTTTGTTTTCACTTTTCTAGTCCCAATTTAACAATTATAACACATTTCTTGAGCAGAAATTCTTTCCTGTTGACATACTCATTGATTTTTAAGGGACTCAAAATATAATTCTAAAAACTCTTATAAAGAGCTTCAAAGAGCAACTTCTATAAAAACAAACAACTCCATTGAACATTATTCTGAACAAGTTGTTTCCACATTGTGTCTGAAAATTTCAAAATGATCTATTACCAAGACATGGTGGGAAGACAGAAGTTGGGAGCCAAGGGTAGAGGTTGGGAAGCCACACTTTATCTTCAGCCTCCAAATCGCCCCAGATATATGAGGTCTTTGAAATATAGAGCAAAAGAAAAAATGGAATACAGAAAAAATATTTAATGAAAAAAACATACCTTTATGTCATATTTCCTGGGCAAGCTTCTCCACATGCCAAGCTCTGCAACACAAAGAACGTCTCCCTCAAAGCATCTGTAAACATTTGCAATTCCCTGCGGAATGCCAACTGTAGCTAACATATGGTGTTATCAACGACATAGTCCAAAATGATGGCCCACACAGATAAATTCACTTTTAGCTGTCTTGTTATTCCAGTTTAATGATGTAGTGTTGTCTAACTCCCCGGATACCTTCCAGCGGGAGAGGAAACAGAGCGACTTCAAAATCCAGTTTCAAGCACGTTCTTTAAGCAAATTATACCATCATCTATATCAATTTTGCCATGCCATCACCAGTTTTTATCAGATCTCAACATAATTCCTATTTGGAGATGTTGACTCTATATGGTTGAATGTGCTGTGCAAACATCATATCCAGACAGCCTGGGATTAATAGCCCAATGAAGAGAGAAGGAGAAGGTTGAGCCTCCATTTGGCCCTTGAAGAAACAGCAGCTTTCTGTATGAAATGGACATTTTTGCTTATTTATACAGTTTATAACTTTGTTTAAGGAATTTTTAAATTAATAATTTATTAGAAGGGGGATCTCAGGTGGCTCAGTCAATTAAGTGTCCAACTCTTGATTTCAGTTCTGGTCATGATCTCAGGGTCATGAAATTGAGCCCCGCATCGGGCTCTGTGCTGGGTGTGGAGCCTGCCTGGGATTCTCTCCCTCCCTCTCCCTCTACCTTCCCTTCCCCTTCTAAAAAAAATATAAAAAAATAATCTATTAACGGAACATAATCATTCCTATTCCTAGCATAAGGCAATGGATGCTTCAAAATGTTGGACTTCACAATCTAGTAAAAAAGAAGTGTTTTAGCCAATATCATTCTCAGTGGGAAAAAGCTGAGAGCTTTTCCCATAAGGTCAGGAACACAGCAGGGATGTCCACTCTCACCACTGCTATTCAACATAGTATTAGAAGTCCTAGCCACAGCAATCAGACAACAAAAAGAAATCAAAGGCATCCAAATCGGCAAAGAGGAAGTCAAACTCTCACTCTTTGCAGAGGATATGATACTGTATGTGGAAAACCCAAAAGACTTCACCCCAAAACTGCTAGAACTCATACAGGAATTCAGTAAAGTGGCAGGATATAAAATCAATGCACAGAAATCAGTGGCATTCCTATACACCAACAACAAGACAGAAGAGAGACAAATCAAGGAGTTGATCCTGTTTACAATTGCACCCAAAACCATAAGATACCTAGGAATAAATTTAACCAAAGAGGCAAAGGATCTGTACTCAGAAAACTATAAAATACTCATGAAAGAAATTGAAGAAGACACAAAGAAATGGAAAATCATTCCATGCTCATGCGTTGGAAGAACAAACATTGTGAAGATGTCAATGCTACCTAGTGCAATCTACACATTCAATGCAATCCCCATCAAAATACCATCCACTTTTTTCAAAGAAATGGAACAAATAATCCTAAAATTTCTACGGAACCAGAAGAGACCCCGAATAGCCAGAGGAATATTGAAAAAGAAAAGCAAAGCTGGCAGCATCACAATTCCGGACTTCCAGCTCTATTACAAAGCTGTCATCATCAAGACAGTATGGTACTGACACAAAAACAGACACATAGATCAATGGAACAGAATCGAGAGCCCAGAAATGGACCCTCAAATCTATGGTCAACTTATCTTTGACAAAGCAGGAAAGAATGTCCAATGGCAAAAAGACAGTCTCTTCAACAATTGGTGTTGCGAAAATTGGACAGCCACATGCAGAAGAATGACCCTGGACCATTTCCTTACACCACACACAAAAATAGGCTCCAAATGGTTGAAAGACCTAAACGTGAGACAGGAGTCCATCAAAATCCTAA
This sequence comes from Zalophus californianus, assembly GCF_009762305.2. NCBI lineage: Eukaryota > Metazoa > Chordata > Mammalia > Carnivora > Otariidae > Zalophus > Zalophus californianus. Next base: position 6,270,861 of record NC_045606.1, on the reverse strand, counting down.
AGGAGAACACAGGCAGCAACCTCTTCGACCTCAGCCGCAGCAACTTCTTCCTAGAAACTTCGCCAAAAGCAAGGGAAGCCAGGGCAAAAATGAACTATTGGGATTTCATCAAGATCAAAAGCTTTTGCAGAGCAAAAGAAACAGTCCACAAAACCAAAAGACAACTGACAGAATGGGAGAAAATATTTGCAAATGACATATCAGATAAAGGGCTAGTATCCAAAATCTATAAAGAACTTATCAAACTCAACACCCAAAAAACAAATAATCCAATCAAGTGGGCAGAAGACATAAACAGACATTTTTCCAAAGAAGACATCCAAATGGCCAACAGGCACATGAAAAAGTGCTCAACATAGCTCGGCATCAGGGAAATCCAAATCAAAACCTCCATGAGATATCACCTCACACCAGTCAGAATGGCTAAAATTAACAAGTCAGGAAATGACAGATGTTGGCGGGGATGTGGAGAAAGGGGAACCCTCCTACTCTGTTTTTGGGAATGCAAGCTGGTGCAACCACTCTGGAAAAGAGTATGGAGGTTCCTCAAACAGTTGTAAATAGAGCTACCATACAATCCAGCAATTGCACTACTGGGTATTTACCACAAAGATACAAATGTTGGGATCCGAAGGGGTACGTGCACCCCAATGTTTATAGCAGCAATGTCCACAATAGCCAAACTGTGGAAAGAGCCAAGATGTCCATCGACAGATGAATGGATGAAGAAGAGGTGGTATATATACACAATGGAATATAATGCAGCCATCAAAAAGAATGAGATCTTGCCATTTGCAATGACGTGGATGGAACTGGAGGGTGTTATGCTGAGTGAAATAAGTCAATCAGAGAAAGACATGTATCATATGACCTCACTGATAGGAGGAATTCTTAATCTCCAGAAACAAACTGAGTTTTGCTGAGTGGTGGGGGGTGGGAGGGATGGGGTGGCTGGGTGATAGACATTGGGGAGGGTATGTGCTATGGTGAGCGCTGTGAATTGTGCAAGACTGTTGAATCACATATCTACTTCTGAATCAATAATGCAAGATATGTTAAGAAAAAAGAAAAAGAAGAAGATAGCAGGAGGGGAAGAATGAAGGGGAGTAAGTCGGAGGGGGAGACGAACCATGAGAGACGATGGACTCTGAAAAACAAACTGAGGGTTCTAGAGGGGAGGGGGGTGGGGGGATGGGTTACCCTAGTGATGGGTATTAAGGAGGGCACGTTCTGCGTGGAGCACTGGGTGTTATATGCAAACAATGAATCATGGAACACTACATCAAGAACTAATGATATAATGTATGGTGATTAACATAACAATAAAAAATTAAAAAGAAAAGAAAAGTGTTTTGTACAATCCTTGGCACAGTGTATTAACAGCCATAATAGTAAGGGCTGTGTATGGTGGGTTTACTTTGCACCAGACCCAGGTCTTAGTGCTTCCCATGTTAGTTCACTTAATTTTTCCAACCGAAACCCTATGAGGTAGGTGAGCTTAGCAGCCCCATTGTGTTATTAAGGAAACTGTAGTTAAGTAAATTTCTCAAGCTGGTTATTCATTTAGTAATAGATTAAAATAGACACAGATATGTGTATACATATATATATATATGTGTGGCATATATCTTATATCATATACAGTATATATGTCAGAATACACATTCATATATACGCATATGTATCTAGCATATATATGGTGTGTATATTATATTTCAGAATATATACATATGTATACACATATATATGTTAGTATAGCTGTTTATACACACCATATACTATACATGTTAATATATACTTTATATGGTGTATGTGTGTGTGTGTGTGTGTATAGATATATTCTGATATTTATTTGCCCCAGTTCAATGAAATCTTTCCTTATAATCCTAACCATAAATTCAACCCTCTGATTATTTCCTTTAACTTCTTTTCAGAGACTTTTGGACAGTAGTCACTCTCAACTCCTTTTTTTCATTAAACTAAAGCCTGTCTCGTGGTCCCTTCCGTTCTGCAGGAGCCAGGAGCCTTGTCCTGTTCACTGCTGACGGCATCTATAACAGAGCCTCATACAGCAGGCGTTCGATATTCAGTTAAAATGATTTGACTGCTCCTCCCACCCCCATTGCCTGGAATTTACATTGCAGGGGGGAAAAGGCATCAGTTTGAAAAATCAGTGGATAAAGTTTAAATAAAATGATCCTGGTTAAATCCCTCAAATCTTTATTCTTCAGGTTTCTTAACTGTACCATAGGGATACAACCAAACTCAGAGTATTTTAAGAACCATTATACAATTGCACAACAAATTTGCTGCATCTAACTTTGTGGTACTCAAACTTGATTTCCACCAGGATTTCAACATGAATGAATGTCCTCTGTTTATCTTGTTGGAGATAATAACCGCTAAATCACTCTCATGCATGGTATTATGCTTTTAAACAAGTCAAAGTCAGTTTTTCCCTTCCAAGCCAGGAGAGCAGTTAGATCTAAGTCCAGACGGGAAGCAAAGCCATCAGGCCCCCATTGGCACCTGAACCTGTGCTCTGTGTTGTTCCTCACATGCACCTCTGTCCAGTTGGTCCCATGCTATCCATGCAAATGTGTAGATGAGAGCAGTGAACATAAAATTATTCAAATGTACGCTTCCTGAGGTCTCCATTTCTTTTTATCGAGCACACAAATGCTTTATCAGGAAGTATTACTTATTGAGCATCTATTTCTCAGATGTTGTACTAAACATATGTATTTTCTCTAATATTCATGGCATTTCTTAAATGATTAAATCTATTTGGTGAGCTAAACTGAGGCTTGGAGGTGAATAGATATGTTAACATTCACACAGCAAGGAAGAGAGGGGCTACAGTGCACATGTCAGGCATGAATGACACCGTGAAATGTTCCCCCCCTAAGAAAGTGGCAAAGGAGTGTTTGCTCTGAAGATAAAGAAGTTTAGGCTGCATGGGCTCTCTCTTTCACACCACCTGACAGCGTTCTGGGATGGCTCTTAGCAACGTGTTTTGATGAAATATGTGAGTGTGAGATTATCTTTCTTATACTGTGCCCCTCCCTCCAAATTTTATCAGCATCAACGTTCACAAATCATGAATGTGTCTCTGTCCTCCAGTGCACCGATTTAGTCTTTTATGCCTGCTTCTCCTCCTCTTAAATCCTGGGGTAAATGATTCTTGAAGCCTGACAAATAAAGTTGATTTGGTCTTCTCTGGGTCTGTGGGTCTCTTTCTCCATGCATGTGTACACACACATGCACACACACATGCACATACATGCACACCCTTGGTCAGGCTAGCCAAAAGACATTGAGCATTTAGTGTATGATGAGTAGAGTTCTACTCTCATATTATTACACTCAAAGAATTTATAATGCGGTAAGTGAGATCCAACCAATGTTGATATATATGGGGCGAGGGTATGCAAGCATACCTAGAGTATTCATTTAAGGTTTCCAGACATTTAAAATATTTGTGGATTATACTATCATGTGGGTTATTGCTATTTATTAATACCGTATATCAAATGGTCATATAATTAGGCAAAAACAGGTCAAGCATACCTCAACACAATAAAGGCCATGTATGAAAAATCCACAGTTAGGGGTGCCTGGCTGGCTCAGTTGGTGAGGCATGCAACTCTTGATCTTGAGGTTGTGGTTTTGAACCCCACATTAGGTGTAGAGATTACCTAAACATAAAATCTAAAAACAAAAACAAAAACACAGCTAATATCATCCTCAATGAGGAACAACTGAGAGCTTTTCCTCTATTAGGGTCAGGAACAAGACAGGGGTGTCCACCTCATAACTTCTATTTAATATAGTACTGTAAGTCCTAGCCACAGTAATCAGACAACAAAAAGAAATAAAAGGCACCTATATCAGCAAGGAAGAAGTCAAACTTTCAATATCCACAGGTGACATGATACTCTACGTAGGAAACCTGAAAGACTCCACCCAAAATTTGCTAGAACTGATACACAAATTCAGTAAATTTGCAGGCTATAAAATCCATGTACAGAATGTACAGAAATGTACAGAAATCTGTTGCATTCTCTACACCAATAATGAAGCAGCAGAAAGAGAAATTAAGGAGTCGATCCCATTTACAACTGCACCCAAAACCATAAGATACCTAGGAATAAAACTAACCAAAGAGGCAAGAAAACTGTATTCTGAAAACTATAAAATGCTGTTGAAAGAAATTGAAGATGACACAAAGAAATGGAAAGACATTCAATGCTCATGGATTGGAAGGACATTGTTAAAATGTCTATACTACCCAAAGCAATCTACACCATTTAATGAAGTCCCCAACAAAATACGAATAGCATTTTTTGCAGAGGTAGAACAAACAACTCTAAAATTTTTATGGAACCACAAAAGGCTCTGAATAGCTAAAGCAATATTGAAAAAGAAAAGCAAAGCTGAGGGCATCACAATTCCAGACTTCAAGTTCTATTACAAAGCTGTAGTGATCAAAACACTATGGTGTGAGCACAAAAATAAACACATAGATTAATAGAACAGAAGACAAAACCCGGAAATGAACCCATAACTATATGGTCAATTTATCTTTACTAGAATATGCAATGTGAAAAAGTCAGTGTCATCAACAAATGGTGTTGGGAAAACAGGACAACAACATGCAAAAGAATGAAACTGTACCACTTTCTTACACAAAACACGAAAACAAATTCAAAATGGATTAAAGACCTAATATGAGACATGAAACCATTAAAATCCTAGAGGAGAACACAGGCAGTAACCTATTTGACATTGGCCATAGCAAATTCTTACTAGATATGTCTCCTGAGGCAAGAGAAACAAAGGCAAAAATAGACTATTGGGACTTCATCAAAATAAAAAGCTTCTGCGCAGTGAAGGAAACAAAACTAAAAGGCAATCTACAGAATGGAAGAAGATATTTGTAAATGACATATCTGATAAAGGGTTAGTAGCCAAAATAGATAAAGAACTTATCAAACTTAACACCTAAAAAATGAAAAATCTAATTTAAAAAATGAGCAAAAGACATGATTACACATTTTTTTCCAAAGAAGACATGCAGATGACCAACAGATACATGGAAAGATGCTCAACATCACTCATCATGAGGGAACTACAAATCAAAATTATAATGAGATATCACCTCACACCTGTCATAATGACTAAAATCAAAAACACAAGAAACAACAAGTGTTTGTGAGGATGTGGAGAAAAAGGAGCCTTCTTGGACTTTTGGTGGGAATGCAAACTGGTGCAGCCACTCTGGAAAACAGTATGGAGGTGCCTCAAAAGTTAAAAATAAAACTACCCTAGATCCAACAAGTGTATGACTAGGTATTTCACAAAGAATAAAAAGGACTCATTCAAAGGGGTACACGGACCCTGATGTTTATAGCAGCATTATCTACAATAGCTGAATTATGGAAAGAGCCCAAATGTCCATCAACTGATGAATGGATACATGCATACACACACACACACACACACACACACACACACACACACACACACACGCACGCAGTGGGATATTACTCATTCATAAAAAAGAATGAAATTTTGCCATTTGCAATGACGTGGATAGAGCTAGAGAGTATTATTCTAAGCGAAATAAGTCAGTCAGAGAAGGACACATATCATATGATTTTACTTACATGTAGAATTTAAGAAAGAAAAAAATAAGCATAGGGAAAAAGAGAGGGGCAAACCAAGAAACAAACTCTTAACTACAGAGAACAAACTGATGGTTCCAGAGGGGAAGTTGGTGGGGGGATGGGTTAATAGGTGATGGGGATTAAGGAGTGCACTTATGATGAGTACTAGGTGTTATATGTAAGTGTTGAATCACTATATTGTGCACCTGAAATTAATATTCCACTGTATGTTAACTAATTTGAATTTAAATAAAAAGATTTTAAAAAGATGTAAAAAGATGGGTTAGGAATATAGCTGAATACTAATTTTTTTAACAAGGAAACAGATCGCCTTCATATAACACAATTTTTCAAAATTAAATTATTTTAGTACAATTTAAAAGAATATTTCCTGGGGCACCTGGGTGGCTCAGTCATTAAGCGTCTGGCTTCGGCTCAGGTCATGATCTCAGGGTCCTGGGATCGAGCCCCACATCAGGCTCCCTGCTCAGCAGGAAGCCTGCTTCACCCTCTCCTACTCTCCCTGCTTGTGTTCCTTCTCTCTCTTTGTCTCTCCCTGTCAAATAAGTAAATAAAATAAAATCTTTAAAAAATTTTAAAAAATAAAAAAAGAATATTTCCTGAGGGATGCCTGGGTGGCTCAGTCAGTTAAACATCTGACACTTGGTTTCAGCTCAGGTCAAGATCTCAAGGTCCTGAGATTGAGCCCTGCGTCAGGTTCTATGCTCAGCATGGAGCCTGCTTGTCCCTCTCCCTCTGATTCTCCCCCTGCCCTCTCTCTCTCAAATAAATAAATAAAATCTTAAAAAAAGAATATTTCTCGAAACTCATTCTTTTTAACAAATACAGCACTTTTCTAGGCACAGAATTTTTAATTTTAAAGTTTTTGTAAATTAAATAAATTTATTATTTGACTTGCATTATTGACTTTATTCCTTCTAGATAATATTTAACTGTGATTACCATTGATTACAGTTGTTTCACAACCTACGTGTACAAAGCTGAAGAAAGGAACCTGGTTAAAGCATTGACAATCAGGCAACAGGATGTGGAGTAGAGCAACTTGCTAGATTGGTAATTACATTTCTGCCAGAAAGAACATTATACAGAAACCCTCCGTTTTTGTATGGTGGAGCCAAATTACCTCAGTGTGGTAATTTGAGTGCCCTCTCTGCCACCACTGTTGTGAGCCCTGCCTGGCATAGGTGCCAGTTATTGACCTTTACCTCTGCTTAATATGTGCTCTCCATGAGGGAGAAAGGTGGCCATGGAGAGAACATGTAATGAATGCCCTTAAAAAACTCCAACAGTTTTCCTTGAGAATTTTTCACTTGCAGTATTTAGATCCCACAAGCTACCACACATCTGGCTCTAGTTCTGTGAATTCCCACTGCTATTTAGAGAGAATATTACAGGGAGAAAAACCCACCATGGCTGAGCCCTCACAGTGGAGGATGACAAATGAAAAGTATAGTTGAAAGAGCCATCTGTTTTCCTTAGGTGACATCCAGCACAACATTTGTAATGGGATTAACATTATTCCTTCCAGTCTGAGTCAGGAGCGTCCCTGCTTTATCTGCAAAGGTACTCCACTTAATTTGTTTTCCCTGTGATGGATGTGTGATTGGATTTAAGACCATCATGGGGAATCAGACGTGCATGCCCCGAGTGAAAGAGCACAGTAAAGAATTATGGGTAGAATGTTACAAAAGTAATATTTTTGCTAGAGTCATTTGGACAAGAGAGAAAAAATAAGTGATATAAAGCTGGAAGACCCTTGTAGCAGAATCATTCCAATGTGACCAATATGATTTTGTGTATCCTTAAGGAAGGAGAGTTTGACCCTTAAATTTGGGTGGGCTATGATAAAACATGAAACTCTTCCTCTCTGATCGAGGAGTAAATGATCCTTTGTAACCCTAATGACAGGATTCTCTGCTCCTCAGAATCCTGCTTCAATTAAGACAGAATTCCCATTTTCTTCTCATTGTTAAGATGCAGGAATAAAACACAAAACAACATATACAGCACTTGATAACAGTTTACAAGATGAGGTTAACTCCTATACTTTGTAGTCTGCCTTGGCTACCAATTCATTGCCTTAAAATAGACATGTATTAAAATCTGAGACATCCTGTATTGCTTACATCTTAGCAACCGTTCACTTTGTGGAGACAGGATGATTAATAATATTAATCAGCTTAATTTAAATGCTAGAGGGTAAATGGTTTAGGTCACATGTTTTGGTGCACTAGTTTTGCAAATTTTGCTAGAGATAAATGAGTGTATTTTACATACACAAAATCTAAATACATTTTCTAAGCCCTGATGTATGATTAATTTTAAATCTTTTATGACCTGAATGTGAACATTTTAAAAGCTCATTAACAAGTCCCCTGGTTTTCAGATACTTCTAGGAAAATTATTTACAGCTCTTTTTAAACTGTATTTGACAGGAAAAAAAATCTTATTGCCTTAAAAATATAGCATAGAAAATATAGGATTTTGGGGCACCTGGGTGGCTCAGTTGGTTGAGCAGCTGACTCTTGGTTTCCACTGGGGTAATGATCTCATGGGTTGTGGGACTGAGCCCCATGTTGGGCTCCACACTCGTCAGGGAGTCTGCTTGAAGAGCCTAGCCCTCTGCCCCTCCTCCCACCCGCATACATGCATGCATGCTCTCTCTGAGATAAATAAATCTTAAAAGAAAAAAAAAAAAAGAAAGAAAACCTGGGATTTTCAATGCATATATTCCTGCTTTTGTTTATTAAAATGTAAATATTTTAAACATAATTTAAATATAATAATTACCATAAAACCTCCTTGTTGGAGTCCTGTTATTTTGGTGACAATCATTTTGGAAAAGGTAGTGTCTACTCTCATCTTCCAAGCTCAGCTGCAAGTGCTTCAAATTCTGTCTTTGATTCCTGAGTTGCCTGGCCTGTTGCAGATGCTCATTTCCTGGACCTTCATAGCAGAATGGGCTTCCTTGTCGCTTAGCCCTTTAATGATCCCGCAGTCGGGTGTTTCCAGTTGAACTTTTACCTTCTCTTCTGTGCCTCTCCAAATCCAGGCAACCAGGGGCCATATCTATCATGGAACCTGGATTAGATCCATCATGTAATGGTTAGCACTCTGGACTCTGAACTTGAACCTAGATACTTGTTCAGTATGTGATACATAAATAAATGGGCACATGGATGAATGACCATATGTGTAAATAAATGAATACACTTAGGAGGGGCACAGATCAGTTACTACTCTTGCCTCCATGTACTCACAATCTTGTACACATTTTAATCAAATAATAATAATGAAATGCAAAGCAGACTAGATTTAAGTATTATGAGAATATCCAAATATCCATCAACTTGAAACATTTCATAATTCTTCTCTAAAGGGAAGAATGGACAGGGATCTTGGCCCTTCACCAGAAGGTCTCTATGGACCTCAAATAACCTTCCTACCAGGAATTACAACCCACAGATTTTACCACATTTTTGTCTTTTCCCAGTGCACTAATGTCCTTTCTTCATTGCTGACACATACAAGCTCAAACCGCTTGCTCCTTTTCAAACCACATCATATGCAATAGGGTAAACTTCAACCCTGGTTATACGTAAACATCCTGCACACCCAGACACACTTCTCACAATGGCTTCCTATTTTATCTTTAAAAACGCAAACAATCTGAAAAGATAAATCCACAATTTTTTTTTTCCTAACACATCTACCAACTTACCAACATACAATGCCTTATACTCTGCCTTTTCTCCTGCTATTGTGGAAAAACTCATTTGGAGGAGAAGCCAATCCATCTCCTTGCCCACTCACCCTGTCTCCCCTTCCTTGCCCAGAGTGTAACTGTGGCAACTCTCCATTCTCTTTCCTTCACTGCTAACTTTTCCTTCTTTACTGGATTATCCCCATCAGGACAACACCATACATTTACAGTCATGCAGTTCTGGAGGCAGGAGTCTAAAGCTAAGGTGTTGGTATGGCTGGTTAGTTCTGGAGGCTAAGAGAATAATCCATTTACTCGACTGTTCAACTTTTAGAAGCTGCTTATATTCTTTGACTCATGGCTTCTTCCTCATATCACTGCAACCTCTTCTTCTGTCATCACATTTTCTGTTACTTACTGATCCTCCTTCCTCCATAAGGATCCTTGTAATTACACTGGGTGCATCCAGATAGGCAAGATTATTTCTCCATCAAAAAGTCTTTCATTTAATCACACCTCAGTGTGTGTGTGTGTGTGTGTGTGTGTGTGTGTGATAAAAATAACATATTGACAGCTTCTGGGAATTAAGACATGGACATCTTTGGGGAACCACTATTCAACCTACGCATCTCTCATCTAAAAAAAAAAAAAAACATCTCTTGATCCTACCTCTACAAGCATAACCCAATATCTGTCATCCTTAACTTCAAAATTCCTTAGAAGAGTGTCACTATTTCTGTTCTTTAAGTCTCCTCTTCTAATTTTCTCTTGAACACATTCTAGTCTTTCATTCCTACTGCTCCACAAAGCTCATGTTAAGTTTGCCACTGTCAGCATTACTAACTCCTAATGTCAAACTATTGACTGGATTTAACAAAGGCAATGTCTCTTCTCTATAGCTCCTTTTAGGAGTTTGGATTCTCCTGTTAATCCTCCTGCCTTCTTAGTTTCCTTCTAGCTTCTCTTCAACTCCTTAATTCAGTATCTTAGGGCTCAGTCTTCAGTCATTCCCTTGGTAGTCCTGTCCAGACTTAGGACTATAAACACCACTCATGCTCAGACCCTATCTACCAAGCCTGAAGGTCCTAATAAACTCTGGACTCTTCTTTGACTAGTACCTATTCAAAGGAATGTCCAAAAACATAACTGTCTCATCTTCCACTCTAAAAACCTCCTCTACTCAATGGAAGTTTCAGTGTCCCACTTTCTTAAATAAAAGCCTGTTCTCATTCTTCACTTCTCATTTTTTCTCACATTCCCAATACAGTCATTTACTGCATCCTGTGTTTGTGTCTTCAAATAATATCTGATATCTGGACACTCCACCACTCCTTCCAACCCTTGCCTGGATTATTGCAATAACCTCTGAACAGGGCTCCTTGCTTCCACCATTTTCCCTTCAGTTCATTGTCAACACTGCTATTGACAAATCAATATAAACTCAGAACATGACATGTATTTGATGTGGGAAACAAAGGCCAACGAAAAAAATTAAATTTCCTTACTATTTACAGCCCATTGACAAATCCTTGAAACAGGCAGAGTGATCTTCCTCTGGGAGCTCAGCTGCCTGATGCTTTACTAAGGGCAAAAGACAATCTTAATTAACAGACCACCCCCCCACACACACACACATCCCACACCCCATCCTATGAGTCTATTTTAACATATAAAAATTCCTTTGGAAACTTCCTTTATTTCTAACCTCCCCCAAGATATATGTTAGCAATCATCCTTCAAGCATATAACCCACTAATATACATCTGAAGGGTCTCATGACTAAGGTTTTATTAGACAGTAATAAATGACTTTTTCTTAACAATAGCTAACTCCCTCAAGGTCCTGAAAACCTTGCTTCCAATATTTCTTAGAAATTTATGCTATCCCTAACCCCCTCCCAACTGGAAAGTACATAATGGGCCGCCTTCTTCATGACCCCAGTGCAGCTCTTTATGCCTATGGGTCCTGTTCCTGTGCTTTAATAAAATCACCCTTTTGCACCAACAATATCTCAATAATTCTTCCTGGCAGTCAACTCCAAACCCCAACCATTTCCTACATCTTATTTACTAAAATTTCTCTAAGCTTTCCCCATATCAGACACAGTATAAGTCAAAAATTTCACTATGGTCTACAGGTCTTGAAAAAGCAAGTTAAAATAATCTGACTGCAATTAATGAGGACTTCACTTTATTCCTTTCTGTCTTTTGTTTTTTCTTCTCTAGCCACAAGGAAAGGACAGACATGTTCAGTGGATAGAAAGCTCTTTCTCCAGGTATTTGTAGGGCACATTTATTTTCAAAGCTTTGCCCTGGTAATCACCTTCTCAGTGAAATCTATCTTGACTAAAGAAGGGTAGCAGAATGTGCCTTTTTGGCATAAAGATTATTTTGAGATGATTATTTTTTGAGAAACAGCTGACACAGGAGAAGTTCTGCAAACAAAAGTAGAAGTTTATTCTCCTAGAAGTTACCTGTCCACGTATAAAGGAAATTTCCATTTGTAATTGTCTCTCTGTGTGTACTTGGAAGAGAAGGATGACTTTCAATCACAAAGAATTCTTATCAGTGGTGAAGGGGGGACTTAAATTTGCACAACAAACCTGACCATGGTTACACTGTGTTCCATGGTCACCTCCCACAACTAGCCTCCCCTTCTTCCTGCCTCTTTCTTCTCTCTTTAGCTGAAGATGGTATGTAAGGTGGTGGCTTGGGCCATATCAGGGAGTTACTCAGTTTTCCCTAAGTAACTCCCATGTATACATGCAGCATACATGTTAATCAACTTCTGTTTGTTTTTCTTTTGTTAATGTGTCCTTTATTACAAGTGGTCTCAGGCAAGAACTCAGTAGGGTAGAGAAAAATTACCTTTCCTCCTCCCCTACTTAAAATTTCTCCTCTCTCTCACTCTCAACTCACCCTCCTTCATAACATTTATCACCTTGTACTATGAAGTATTTAATTTACTTGTTTTGTTTATTGTATATCTTGATAAGGACAGAGATTTTTATTGGTTTTGATAACTGCTATATTCCTATTGCCCATACCAGTTCCTGGTGATGTGGAAATGTTGGGGGTCAGAGCAAACGATCAAGAAAGAATTCTTGAAACATGTTCAGTGCAAAAAGGGTGGTTTTATTAAAGCATAGGGACAGGACCTGTGGGCAGAAAGAGCTGCACTGGGGTTCTGAAGGGTGGTGCATAATATACTTTTAAGTTGGGAGGGGTTAGGGATAGCATAAGTTTTTAAGGAATTTTGGAAGCAAAGTTTTCAGGACCTTGATGGGGCTAGCTATTGTTAGGAAAAGGTCATAAAACCTTAGTCATGAAACCCTTCAGATGTATATTGGTGGTCTATATGCTTGGAGGATGATTGCTAACATATATCTTGGGGGTGGGTAGATATAAAATAAGTTTTCAAAGGACTTTTTTATGTTAAAGGAGACTTGAAGGGGTTGGAATGATGTTAAGCTAAGATTGCCTTTTGTCAACATCAGCACAGTTGATGTCCCAGAGGAAGGTCACTGTACCTGTTTCAAGGACTTGTCAATGGGCTGTAGGCAGTAAGGAAATTTAATTTTTTTTCCTTTTGCCTTTGTTTCCCACATCACCAGGCATATTTAGTGGTTGCTCAAAAAACATCTGTTGAATCGATAAAAGTTTAGTTATAAAAACAGACATATAAACAGATATGAAACAATATAGTTAGTAAAATAAATATCTTCGTGAATTATTATATACTTCAAGGAAAGCATGACTTTAACAATGGGATATTAAGTTGACTAACTTTGCCGCCTTCACTATCTACATGGACATGAAACAAGTACGTATAATGTTATCAGTGATGATAGAATATGCACCAGTGGAAAGGAATGAAAAGTGTGCTCAGTGTGTTGATATGCAGAGTAGCTGACAGAAATCAGCAGAGAACTAAGGAATGTTCACGCTGTAAGGACAGGTAAAAGGGTCATTCATCAGAGCACTTTTGGCATAGGACTCAGTATCAGCAAAAATGCTGATAAGAAATTTTGAGTGAGATATTTTTTTGTACCATAAGTATAAGGCAATAGTAAGAGTGAAAAAGGTTGAAAACAAAACTTAGGACCAGAACATAGAGTGTAAACCTAAATCAGTGGATCATAGGAAAACAAATTAAAAGAATCCTAATGATTTCCATAATTCATATAGTTCACATGTTAAAAATGGAATTTTATTAATCCTCATAAAGATGCATAAAATTAGTAGAGTCCCTTGTTCCAGATCAATAACCAAGTTGTTCTTTCCTTGCTGAAGACCAGGCACTTTCAGGAATACTGCCTTTCATTAGCAAAGAGAATCGTGGTAACAGATTTTGTTGGTTGGTATCCTATTTATGATGGTGCTTTAGAAAGATTAGTTTAATGTGACTGAGCAAGGGTGAAGGACAAGTGGTGGGGATACAAATCAATATGTAATATTGTTCAGCTGAGTTCTTACCTTGAAAGGAAGGTGATGACAAAATATGGTAAATCAAAAAGAAAAGAAAAAAAAAAGCATCCATTCAGTTGAAAGGAGATTGACAAAAATAAAGATATTTTCAGTCTCTACATATTCCAGAGAGAGTGAACTTTAGTTATCTTTGATGCATTTCTTTCAACTTCCTATAAATCTTGTCATCCAGTTTCATCTATCAGTTCTTAAAAATATTTATTCATATGCACCTCCTTAATCCTAATTATATTTAGGAAAAGACAACACTCATTCACTTACTATTGTTATTCATAATTTAAGATTTAAAAACTGAAACTCTAGAAGAGTAAATGACTTATATAAGAAAATGCTGGATGATACTGTATATCAGAAAATACATGTTTTGTTTTGTTTTTATTTCCAATCTGGGTTTCCTTGTACTAAGCCACCGTACCTCCAAAGATGCCTAAACTTGGTAGAGTGTCTCTTCCAACTTTCTCCAAATTCCAGCCTTTCCACAACTCCCACTTTCCTCGATCAACTTTATGTGTCAGAATTTATACATCACGATGATGCTTTTGATCCAACAACATAAAACATTTGCCTCAAATTGTTTATTTGATTCTTATAAGGACCAGGTGAACTAACTAGGGATGCCACCTATAACAGGGATGACAAAAATGAGATATTTAAATTTACCTGTATAGGAGAGGAAAAATAATCTTTCCTCTATCTTTCTGGGTTATCTCTTTAGACCCCTCTGCAATAAAACAGAATAACGTTTAATTACATACATTTGTACAGAAACCCAACAAAGATATAAGACTCAGGAAGCTTTTCTACCTTTTGGACAGAGAAATAATAAATTTATGAAAAATTGACAAGACAAAGGGGTTTGAGTTAGGTATAGTAAAATGGTGAAGTAACAAGTTTTGCTTATACAGCCTTCCTGACCCTAAGCATCCTGTCTCTGGTGTCAGGGATGCCATCTTCCCTCCTAGTACAGGGAAGGTACCTTTCATATGGGATGTTTATCTCCCGCTTCCAAGAGGACACGGGAGCTACAGAGTGTCCTTCTTGTATCAGTTATTTCCCAAGTACCTTTATGCCAAAGTGCATATTTTGGGGTGACATATTCTGAACCCCTATACTTTAAATATTTAAATACTCCTATGTATCAGAGGAAATAATTTTATCATCTGTTACTTAGATGCAACCTCTAGGAGGGTAGAATGAGCCAGGTTTCAGCTCAACATAAGATGATTTTTCTAATCATCTTTCTGTAGAGATAGTTCAACCTCAACAAGGATAGATCCACATTAACACAAACCTAAAGCAACAACAGTGACAATAACAACCATCACCTCTTCTCCCTCCCTGACACACACACAGAACAAGGTTGGTTATGATGCTGATGGTGAGCTGAGTATTTTTGACCATGAAACAAACCAGCTGCCCAGTAAAGGACATCTGCAAATCTGATTCTCAAGGAACTGGATTTTCTGTCTTTATAATCTCAGCTGTTTAGAAGAGATGAACACTGGCTGACAGGTCTTTCAGATCAGCAGGTTTGATGGAGTTGATTTAACCTACTTATATAGATGACCCATTTACTTCTGCAATACATATCTCAAGGACCGGGTGCAGCCTATTGCAACCCCCAAAGAAAAAGTTACTGGAGCATGTGAATATTTATATCATTGCCTTATTAGTCAGAAGTAATTGTCATAACCTGTAAACTAATACATAAATAAGAATATCTACCAAAATGGGATGTTTTTTAACATGCTGTGCTTCTGGCTGTACCTAGTTTCTCAGCTGTGATTATAATATGAATGCATTTATTTTAAGTGATGGATAGTGTAATCATTTTTTGCATTTGTTGGAGATGTGAATTTTGCATCTCTAGCAGTATTTTATTTTAATAGAATCATGTCATTGCTGGGAAAGTACATAAAGTTTGCTCCTCTTTTATGATTTAAGAGGAAGTTGTTTTCTAAAACTCAGACATTGTAGTGCATCTGCTGTAATTACAGTCTACAGTTATAGTTTAATAAGCTGTGAAACACCTACAGGTACTCCACATGGTAATTTCTGTGACAGTGCAGACAGTGGGTAAGCCTGTCATATGTACTTAGAGGATCTCAACCTGCAGCAAGTGTTTTGATGGTTCACATTAATAATGGTTGAATGCACACATATCTCATACATTTAAAAATATTTAAAACTCGATTAACACCTGGCCAACTGAATTTATGCCTTTTAGACAAATAAGAATCAAGATAGTCCTCATTTTTGAGTCCCCCAAAGTTCCCTCATCTCATAGTGTTTGAGCTCCAAAGCAAAAATCTCTTTTCCTTACATTTTCAAAGGAAGAAAATCGCTTTGCAGCCTGATAGGCCTGAAATTTATTCTGACTTCACCACTTGAATAAATACATTTGAGCAAGAAACTTGAAATCCTAAAAGCCTCAGTTTCCTTTCCTGTTAAATGATGATTGTGACATTCATATTACGGGAGTATTTAAAAATAAATGAGTTAAGGTATATAAAGCAGTTGGCAAAGCGTAGCAAAGCCCTAATTGCTCCCCATTATTTTTACTTTAAGTGATGTCACAGCATACCTGCTTACAATTTTCCTCATGTCCATGCCTTTTTCCAACCTTTTGATTATCATGTTACCTTATTTACGCATAATGATACTGTATATATGAACCTGTGTTGTTTTTGAAAAAGTGGCAATACCAGCCATTACATAGGTATAATTTTAGCTATTCCACAGATAAATCTGATCCACCTACAAGATTACTCTCCAGTCAGCTACCACATAGAGAAAATAACTATAGTGTATCTGACACAATCCACTTCGTTGGCTTCCTAATCCTCACAGCTGACCGTGTGGAATGCCAAAGTAATGGTTCAAAAAGCCCATGCTGGATCTAGTTCTAGATCTCTGTCAATTAGAGAAAGTACCTGAAAGAAGGTGTAGGACCCACCGATTGAATGTTTGTGAACAGGGTTGTTTTCATGCTTTCTCCACCTACCTACCTGTTATGATGGTTTCTGTATATTGCCCATCCATTCTCCATGGTGGAATATTCCCAATGATGATACCCACTGAAAAAAGTGCTTGAGGAAAGTCCATCAGCATTAAATATTACTGATTTGTCTGTCCGGTGAAATTGAAGTCCATAGATGCAAATATCCGCTTGCATCAGTCAAAAGACCTGACACTCTGAATCTCCAAGGACAGCCAAAATACCCTATACTAATTATTTGAGAAATAAAGAACCTAGTAATACATTTATAGAATGCCAATGTCCCTTCCATGGTGCACATGCCACTGTGTCTTTGTATACTTCCTACTGATGTGTCAGGGGTGAGGGCATGGAAAACATGGATTTAAACTAATATATATCTACAGGGATTGACTGGATGGGACAGGGTAGAGAAGTAGATGGATCTCAGTCTTAGCTCCCCAAGTTCATTTAGATCACTTACAAAGTTCTCTAGCCATTGGGACATCCTCAACATGCCTTTGTCATATTTTCTCTTACCCTAATAGCTATTTACTTTTTGGAAATTGAGAGTGTGTTTGTTTGCTTTTTTTTTTGTTTTAAATTTAGAAATTGAAATTGAAATATAGTGTTCAGGTAATGCACTCCATCCAGGGAGCTAAGATCAACCTCCTATGTTATAACCATTTCAACTCATTATAAATGATGTGAATCTGTACGCATTTTTCCTTCACCTAAAATCGAGACTCCTCTGACAGAAATGTTATCTAATTTTTTCTCTATTTTTCTATTTCAATTCCCTAGGCAAAACAAAAACAAAAACAAAAAAACAAAAACAAAGCCTCAAATACTCAAAAAACTACTAGGATACTATTTTCCTAATTCTGCATAGCCTGTGAGTGAAATGGATGTGAAATGAAATCAGTAAGATAAGTTTGTCATAAATAATATATACATGCATAGATGTGCTGGCTCTCTCTGGGTGAGTACTGAAAACATAACATATACGTTCAGGAGAATATATCCAGCTGACCCATTTTATTATCCAGTGGATTACAAGGAAACAATATTTTAAAGCTATTTTGCCTTTTAAATTCAGTCAAAGGCTTACCATAAAGACTAGACATGGTTATAGCTGATAAATATGTTTGGATTCTGATCCAGATTAAATTTTCACAAGGGGTGCTGTATTAGTTTGCTAGTACTATCATAACAGAGTACCACAGACTGGATAGATTAAACCACAGATATTTATTTCTCACAACTGTAAAGACTGGAAGTCCAAGATCAAGGTGTCAACAAGGTTGGTTTCTTCTGAGTCTTGACTCTTGGCTTGTGGATGGCTCTCTTCTCCCTGTGTCTTTGTAAGTGAACTAACATGATTTTGCTCCTTGATGAGTTACGGGTGGAGCCTACACCAGTTGTCAAATAAGGAGGTCAGGGAATAACTTCCAAAGCCATGAGTCCCTGAGTAGGGGCGATTGGGTTTCTTTTATTTTGGGTTAGGATGAATATTTAGAAATGGGAGTTTGTCATCACAGTAAAGATGGGCATAAGGTTGCACAGGTCCTTAGAACAGGTGCCTGTACAGGCATTGTATGTTATGGTGATGAAGCTTGTGCTTCTAGCAGGGTGAGACTTTAACACTGTAATGAAGGCAAGGGGAAGGAACTAAGGGCATGCTCAGAGAGTTGGTATAAACTGGATGCGTCTCGGGCTCTTTATCTCAGGTAAAGAATGCAGGGCCTTGCTTACTTTTGAAACAGCACTTAGAATTTTACTGTGGATTTATTGTCTGTGATATGGTTAGGCTATTTCCCGGCCTGGTTAAGACTGCTGGTTTCTGCATTCCCTATGTTCCCTTAAAATCCTTAACTCCTGAGGTTTTTGCATTTCTTTGTAATTCTGACACCTCCTAGGAAGTCCTGCAAGAGGTGTGCTCAGGCAAGTAGAGCCAGGAGGGGAAATCACAGAAAATAGCTGGGGGCCTAAAATGACTTCTTTTTCTGGGGTCCCCTAACTCTTTCTGCTTACTTACATCTTCAAATCGTCTTCCTACTGTGTGTGTCTGTGTCCTAATCTCTTCTTATAAGGACATTGATCATACTGGACTAGAGCTCATCCTCATGACCTTATTTTAACTGAATTACCTTTACAAAGACCCAATCTCCAAACTCAGTCACTTTCAGGTACTTAAGGTTAGAACTTTAACATATGAATTCTGCGTACACAATTCAGTGTATAACACTTACAAATACACAAAATTAAAAATAACCAAATAAGCATTGTGTATCTGAGTCTTCTCTTGTAATTGAGAGGATTCTTTGTATGATTTCTTCCTTCCCTTTGTCACTTGATTCAATCCAAAGTCTCTGTAGCTCTGTTCCTTGCCTCCTCTGTGCTCCTGCAGGTTTACTGCCCTCTGAGAGTCAGATCTCTTGACCCTGGTCTCCTAGTATTTTCCATTCTGAATCTTTGGCAGTTGCTCATGAGCAGCTCTGCTTCCTCCACGTATCTGAACAGACATTGATAATGAATGATTGGATCCCTCCTACACATCCTGAGATCAACCTCCACTAATTTGTCCATAATATCATAGAAAAGGGTGAGGCAAGAAGAGTGAGAAAAAGTAATATAAGATCTTCACCCCCAGGGCGCCTGGGTGGCTCAGTTGGTTAAGCGACTGCCTTCGGCTCAGGTCATGATCCTGGAGTCCCGGGATCGAGTCCCGCATCGGGCTTCCTGCTCAGCAGGGAGTCTGCTTCTCCCTCTGACCCTCTTCCCTCTCGTGCTTTCTATCTCTCATTCTCTCTCTCTCTCAAATAAATAAATAAAATCTTTTTTTTAAAAAAAAAAAAAAAAAGATCTTCACCCAGGGTTGATCTCTGCAACCAGCCTCTTTGTGTATTCTCACATTTGTGCCTTTCTAGTAGTAGCTGAATCTATAACACATGCTTAAAAAAAAAAAAAAAAAAAAAAAAAAAAAAGTGTGGGCTGATAAAACCCTTGGAATTTCCTGAGCCATAAGAACAATCTAAAAATCTTTTGTTATAATATTTGGTCTTTTGTGCTCAGTTCCTGAAATCACTTCAGAACCATAAATGTGAAATGGATGTCTTGTTATTTCTAGTACAAACTCCTTTCAATCACACATGAGTTTATGTTAATGAGGTGATTTGGGGAAAGCCCTCTGGAACAGGGGCTGGTTGCCAGGGGAAAAATCAGGTGATTAAGGGGTCTGGAACTTTTAGTCCCACCCCTACCTCCAGGTAGGGGAGAGGGGCTGGTGATTGGGTTCAACCACTATTGACAGACACCATGATTTAATCAATCCCATGTTTATGTAATGAAACCTCCACAAAAATCCAAAAGGATGGATTTTGGAGTTAGAAACAGAGGAAGAGTCAGGTGCCCAGAGAGAACATGGAAGTTGCACGCCCCCTCCTACATACCTTGCTTTATGCATCTCTTCCATTTTGTTGTTCTTCAGTTCTATCCTTTATAATAAACTCATTACCTAGTTGTTAAGTTGTTTTCTTGAGTTCTGTGAGCCACACCAGCAAATTAATAAAACCCAAGGAGGGTGTTATGGGAATTTCCCACCTATTGTCAGTCAGTCAGAAGCACAGATGGCAACCTGGACTTGCAATTGGCATCTGAAGTGGGAGGAGGGGCAGTCTTGTAGGACTGACCTCTTAACCTGAGGGATCTTATTCTATTTCCAGGTAGATAGTGTCAGAATTGAGTTAATTGCTTGTAGTGTTGGAGAAAACACAAACTGGAAGAATCATCCTAATTGTTCTGATATAAGATGACCTAGCATTTGTGAGTCAATCCAGATGCTTCTTCCAGATAGTTAGAAATTGAACAAATAGTTTTATCAACTCTATTTCCCAAACACATTGTATATATTTAAATTTTAAATATTTTATTCATAAAAGGCACTGTTATCTCTCAGGTAACGCGGACTGATTTTTTGATCACATAGAACATTGATTAATTTTTCAAAATGTGAATGAAGATATAATTTAAATTTATAATTTACGTCTGTAGCTGCCATTTCTAGTCAAGCATATGCCAAAATGCTATTTATCTTTTTTGGTGTGTTGCTGTTTTATCAAAGCACTAAATAAGCGAGGGCAGCAATTCCTGGGAATACTGAGTTCTCATCATTTGAAATCATGATCCTCTCTGTGCTTAAAAGATCCGCCTAAGATTTCTTCCATACATGTTCTAAAATCACAGATAATATCTGCACAATCTACATTTTTCTTTGTGGAATTGTGTAAAACTTCTGGACATGAGAGACTCCATTTTGGGTAAAGCTCCATTTTCTTTCTAAAACAAGTGACTCATGAACTCTGGAATTGGGCAAAAAGGCCCCTGGTCTGGGTCAGAAGCAGCATTTTATAAGTAGTTGTCCATAAAGTCAATAAGACAACTGCACCTTGACCATACAACTGTTAGGGTGAGCTTTCTGAAGAGAATAGTTCACTAATACATACCAGGAATAGATTCATTTGTTAACATCAATAGAATAATCGATCAATATATAACCCAAAGCAGCTCAGCCTGATAGTACCAATTGGCCATTTTCTTTTCCTTTATCCACCTCATGTAATTGATCCCTCTTCTCCTTTCTCATAAAATTCCCTTGTTTTCACGACACAGGTGGGACTGTTACTGGTTACTACTGAATCTGTACTCCCCAAATTGTGATTCTTCAATCCCAAGAAATATTTATTTGTCCCTCATGGTAGCTCTTTATTTTCATGTTGCCACCTTTAAATGGATTGATCAAAGTCTGGCTCAAATTCTGCCCTTTGTGGAAGGCTTGAGCTTAACTTTGAAACACAATATTCCCACTATTATTTGATTTCTATTACACATATTAATGACACTTCTCAGTTCTTATGTTCTTAGCTATTAGTATTCTCTGAATGATTAATGTGTTGTAGTCTTATTTTCTTCAAAGTAAAACAGGCTCTTTGTCACTTTTATACAACCCAGACTCCACACTAAGTCCATAAATGTTGTTCCATAAATACCCGTTCCTTGCCTGATTAGATCATATGATTTTACTGAAGCTACTTTACCTTGTAATTATGCTGTATTTATTCTGTTATGAAAATGAGTTCTAATTTCCTAATTGAGCAGTGGAGAGCTATCTCCTAAAAAGTGATCCAGGAACAAAGTGGAATATGAGTTGATGCAGATAGGGCATAAAAACTGCCTTTGAGGAGCACTCAGTCAAGTAATCTGCCCATGGTTGACCAAAAGATGATGGGGTTATTAAAGTTGTTTTTTGCAGAAAGGCGAGTTTTATGTTCCAAAGACTTCACAGTTCTCTTCCAGTCATTGAGAAGGGATTTATGTATTTAATCCCTGGTAAAGTTGATGAACACTATGGAATCTGTGTTCACAGTGTGAGGATTTATCACATCATGTATATGTATTCATATTCAGATTATTTTTCATTTGCAATACACTAGTGATTCTACATATTAACCATTTTTCCTGTAAGTAGCAAGTATTTAATTAATCTGAGTGAGACAGAGCAGGGACTGACCCAACACCAAATCCAGAGCTCCTCCTATGTCCCTTGAGTAGCATATCTTCTAGGAAAGTAAAAACTTGATGTCCTTGAATAGCATATCTTGCAGGAATGTAAGGGAGGATACCCACTAAAAAGAGGGACTAGGAAAACTGGTGAAGACTGGACCAAATTACCCTGCATCAAGATAGATTCCAATGCTGAATTTTCACCGACTCCTCCCCTTGCTGAAAATCATGCCCAAGTTGAACATGCGAATGAGACATGCAATGTAC
This sequence comes from Zalophus californianus, assembly GCF_009762305.2. Taxonomy (NCBI): domain Eukaryota; kingdom Metazoa; phylum Chordata; class Mammalia; order Carnivora; family Otariidae; genus Zalophus; species Zalophus californianus. The sequence goes on along the minus strand of NC_045606.1, from coordinate 6,248,175 downwards.
ATGGAAGCATGTTCTGTCCACTGTGTCTGCACACCCAACCTCTTATACTCCCTGCCCCAACATGTTAGGTCTTGCTCCTTTCCCACCTCAGCCCCTTTAAAACTTTTCCCAGCCTTTGTTCTGCGAGTCAGCTTGAAGGACATTTTCCCTTTATGCTGTCTCCCTTGTGCTCGCACATAAGACCTAATAAAAGCCTCACCTGGAATTCCTGCTTGGCTTCTAGTAAACTTCTATTGCTGGGAAAGCCAAAGGACCAGAGTCAGTAGCACCAGGATTTCATCTTTAAATATTTTGTAAATTGACCCTCATTTGAAAACCTATGGGATTAATTAATTCAATCCACCTCCTAGAAATGTCAGAAAAACATAAACAGGACTGAACAACAGAATGGCCCAAAAATCTAGATAAAGATCATGGCGCTCTGATTGACTTATTTCGCTCAGCATAATACCCTACAGTTCCATCCACGTCATTGCAAATGGCAAGATCTCATTCCTTTTGATGGCTGCATAATATTCCATTGTGTACATATACCATCTCTTCTTTATCCATTCATCTGTCGATGGACATCTTGGCTCTTTCCACAGTTTGGCTATTGTGGACATTGCTGCTATAAACATTGGGGTGCACGTACCCCTTCGGATCCCTACATTTGTATCTTTGGGGTAAATACCCAGGAGTGCAATTGCTGGATCGTACGGTAGCTCTATTTTCAACAATTTGAGGAACCTCCATACTGTTTTCCAGAGGAGTTGCACCAGCCTGCATTCCCACCAACAGTGTAGGAGGGCTCCCCTTTCTCCGCATCCCTGCCAACATCTGTCGTTTCCTGACTTGTTAATTTTAGCCATTCTGACGGGTGTGAGGTGGTATCTCATTGAGGTTTTGATTTGGATTTCCCTGATGCCGAGCGATGTTGAGCACTTTTTCATGTGTCTGTTGGCCATTTGGATGTCTTCTTTGGAAAAATGTCTGTTCATGTCTTCTGCCCATTTCTTGATTGGATCATTTGTTCTTTGGGTGTTGAGTTTGATAAGTTCTTTATAGATTTTGGATACTAGCCCTTTATCTGATATGTCATTTGCAAATATCTTCTCCCATTCTGTGGGTTATCTTTTGGTTTTTTTGACTGTTTCTTTTGCTGTGCAAAAGCTTTTTATCTTGATGAGGTCCCAGTAGTTCATTTTTGCCCTTGCTTCCCTTGCTTTTGGCGATGTTTCTAGGAAGAAGTATCATATGACCTCACTGATATGAGGAATTCTTAATCTCTGGAAACAAACTGAGGGTTGCTGGAGTCGTGGGGGGTGGGAGGGATGGGGTGGCTGGGTGATAGACATTGGGGAAGGTATGTGCTAGGGTGAGCACTGTGAAGTGTGCAAAACTGTTGAATCATAGATCTGTACCTCTGAAGCAAAAAATACATTATATGTTAAAAAAAAAAAAAGAAGAAGAAGAAGAAGATAGCAGGAGGAGAAGAATGAAGGGGAGGAAATTGGAGGGGGAGACGGACCATGAGAGACTATGGACTCTGAAAAAACAAACTGAGGGTTCTAGAGGGGAGGGGGGATTGGTTAGCCTGGTGATGGGTATTAAGGAGAGCACGTTCTGCATGGAGCACTGGGTGTTATAGGCAAACAATGAATCATGGAACACTACATCAAAAACTAATGCTGTAATGTATGGTGATTAACATAACAATAAAAAAGATCATGGCGCTAAGGAAACTTGTACTGCTATTAAAGCTTCGAAAACATAAGTGAAACTGAACAAATCTTTTTCTAGATCGTCTTTCCACTGAAAGTTTTAAGGCTATACTAAACCAAGTTGAATCCAGCTGAGCAAGTATTCAAAGAAATGTTGAATGATATATTTAATATCTCTATCTAATAACTTTAATATTATTGGCAATTAATTCATATGATTCGTGAACAATTGCATGTTGAATAAGATACCATACAAATACATAAAATATGTATTTCTTGAGAAATGCAATGAAAATTTAATCAAAACACAGTAACAAAGGTAGAATTGATAATTTTCTTTGTTTTTTTGGTCTGATTTAGTCAACAGATAATAATAAATAGCAATATAAAAACCCAAATCAATAATATGGTTGATTTCTGTCTAATATATAAAAGCATAAAAGTGCTGGAAGAAAATACTTATATAGCAAATTTCTTTGTAGCCTTGGGAAGAGACAGACATTACATTGAACATTAAAATAAAATTTGCAGAAAAAAAGAAAAATAAATTTGAGTCCACAAGATGTATAAGCTTTGGCATAATGAAAATCAAGAACAAATAAATTAAAAAACACCCTAAGAAAAATATGGATAATAGATAAGAGAGATAAAGGGTGAATGAACTTAATATCTATGGAGTTGCTGACAATCAGGGGAAAATATTCTAACAGAGTTTGAGGAAAGATCATGAATAGATAATTGACAAAATAAATGAGTATAGTAAATAGACATAAAAAAGTATGTTCAAAATTCCTAGTATTGAAAACCTGGGTTAGGTCAGAAAGTGTCTTCCAGATACAACTATAGAAAGGCTCCATGATCCACCTCTGGCAACACTATCTTATGGCTTCATTGACTCTGTGGTATCACCTGAGATTGCTGTAAGATTCATCTTAATGATAAATATGAGACACTTCATCTTCTTAAAAATGTCTTGGAACAACAAGCTTCAGAAAAACAACACTTAATGGTTTCCCAAGATAAATTCCCCGATTTGATTTGTAGCGAAATAACTCCTAACATTTGGTGATTCAGGAAACATAGTGTGTGTGTGTGTGTGTGTGTGTGTGTGTGTGTGTGTGTGTGTGTGTAAAGGTACATTAATGTTAGTATAACATATCGCTGTAGCTGAAAAACCCATTAACTTGGTCTCCCAGACTCACTGGGGACCCCTGACTGGCCTTGCTGATAGGAACATGGATTGGAATCAAGAGGAAAAGTGTAGACATGAGTTTGGACAAAGCTCTCCTGGTCACTGCAAACAATGAGGGCCTATTGTCTTCTGTTGCCCATTGTTCCCTTATTATGGGTTGTCTGGTAAGGGTGGGAAACTTCATCACACACTATTGTCTCCAACAGACAGGAGTCTCCAGCACTCAGGTAACTCTTATGTAATTAAGAAGAACATCTTGTTTAGTAGTACTTTTGTTTAATAATGTTTACAGTCAGGGTTATGTTGCTGAGGAAATGGAAGTTCACCTCAGCTACTCATTCGTCAGGCAAAGAACTGACCTCCTTTCCCATTCAATGGTCATTGGTCTTTGTGAAGACATACAAACCATCCTTTCAGTTGTGGAGTTCAAAAGTTTATTTCCACTTCTTTTTGCTTATTAATTATTAGAAAATTATGTAACAGATTACTATTTTTACTGTATTTTTTGTTTTATATTTTAATATTAATGCTATCTCTGAAAAGCTAGTGGAATTGAGTGTGTGTGTATGTGTTTATGTGTGTGTGCACGCATACATATGTATTCTGAACTGTAGATAGTCACAAAAATTCTTTGCTTGACCAAATTTTAGTCAGGCCCCTGAACCTTCTCCTGGGCCCCTCTGAGCACTTGACTGTAGAATCCAGCTTTAGCAAGAACCCTCTACCCTTGATACTTGATAACCTTGGATATCTGATCACGTTCCTCAGCCTCCACCCTCCCGCAGGTGATGTCTGATCTTCCTGGCTTGTCTTTGACAAGAATCCCCCCACCGTCTGATATTTCCTCTTAGTGATTTTTTTTATAGGTTTATTTATTTATTTGAGAGAGAGAGAAAAAAAAAAACACACGGTGGGGAGAGGCAGAAAGAGAGGGAGAGAGAGTCTTAAGTAGACTCTGCACTGAGCATGAAATCCAATGTGGGGCTCAATCCTTTGACCCAAGATCACAACCCAACTTGAAACCAAGAGTCCATTGGTTAACCTACTGAGCTACGCAGGCACCCCTCCTCTTAGTGATTTCTATTTACTGACTCCTTGGTTATAAATTTCCACCTGTCTACACTTTTTACAGAATTAAGCCTGGTTTTATATTGATGTCTTTTCTCCCCAACTGCAATAGTCCTGGATAAAATCTGTTTTGATCACTTTATTCTCCAACTTTGTTTTTTTCCCTCAGAACTTGCATACACCTCAAAAAACATTTATTACTAAAGGAACTCTTTTGGACCCTGATGATTTATAATTTAATGTTTACAAAGTTTACCATAAAGCTTTTTTTTTAAAACCAGGCCAAATCCAGGATTAGCTCAAGAATATATTTTAGTTTACTTGAAAGAATAAAAAAGCCTAAATGTAGTTTTATAGGCTTAAGGAATTACTTTAAAACATTTGTTGTAAAGCTCCTCTTTATCCCACTGCTTTGAAATATAGTAGTCTCAGAACAATCTCAGGTAAGCAAAAAAAATTTTAAGTCTGCTGAATGTTGAAAACATGCTTATTTAATGTTATTTTGCAACAGCAACAAAATAAAGCACAAAATCTTAAATAAACTGAGTATATTTTTTTTCACTTTTTTAATGTGACATCTAAAGTGCATATTTAGAAGAGGCTATAGTGTTATATCATGCTGTATTTAAATATATATTTTATTTAGGAAGATAGTCAATATGCTATATATAACCACATATATTCATTACTACGTATTGAATATAAAACATAAATTAGATTATTTGATCATAAGAAAATAATTTGTAACATTCATTGACTTATATAACATTATTTTTTTTAATTTCTGTTCTATCCACTCAAGAGTACAAAAGAACACATTCAATCATTAATCTACAAAGTTTCTGAGTGCCACTGAAAATCGCTTGGAATGGACTTTATAAATTTTGATCTGATAAAAATGAATAATGCCTATTTTTATTAAAAACTAGTGAATTATTGGATCATGGTTTTAGACATGATATCTTCCTTTTTTGATATCTTCTTTTTTTATAATTTATTCTGCCCTCATTTTTTTTTAATTTTTATTTATTTGACAGAGAGAGAGACAGTGAGAGAGGGAACACAAGCAGGGGGAGTGGGAGAGGGAGAAGCAGGCTTCCCGCCGAGCAGGGAGCCCAATGTGGGGCTCGATCTCAGGACCCCGGGATCATGACCTGAGCCGAAGGCAGATGCCTAATGACTGAGCCATATCTTCTTATATATATTAAAATTATAAGTACTTTTAAAACACTGTCTTGGAAAATTGGAAGTCTATGGGTTATACTTGAAACCTCAAGCTATACACAAGAGATCAAAAATGGATTTTATGGGTCACTTCAGCAAAACCCAAGGTTATTCTCACTGAATATTATATATACCATGTTTTTAGAGCAAAATGTTGGATGAATAGTCCCTATTTAGTCCACATTAAAACATATTTTCCTATGAGGTTAATGTAGACTCAGGGAAAAATAAGCCTCAGATAATTGTTTTGGTTACTCAAATTTGAAATCCCTAAGCTACCTCATAGCTATTATATTTTAAGAACTCCAATTTGAAATATTTGGATACTTTATTTTCAGTAGAAAGAAAAAAAATGGCAAATCCTTGATTAAATTGAGCTCATTTTCTTTCATTTACTTAAGGGTTTCAATGTGTTCAATTTATTTTGTTGTATTTTTAAAAGGTATTGATGTAATATTTAGTATCCTTAAAGAGATGATTATCTTTAATTTCTTAATCTATTCTCTTTCTCTCACAAAAATGTCTTACTCACAAGTGCTATGCAAGTTCTATTCCCAAATTTAGTTGAATGACATTTTATCAATTTATAACTGGTATGTTAGACATGGCTAACTCACTGCCCAATTAAAGTGCAACTTTCTCTGTCTTGCTCACTCACTTGCTGTCACTTTAAATTATATTTAGTGGGGGCATTCTTTCCCTGCCTCTGGAAACTTTCTAGCAGATCCCATTTATTTTTGGTCGATTTTGCTAATAGACATCATTGGTCACTTTTACCTCATTAGCAAAGCTGTCTATTGTCCTGTGATTCACAAGACTTTAAGTCTACCTTATGATTCAATTTCACCCTCACCAGCAAACCAGGTGGAGGAGGCCAAGCCCTCTGCTCTCTACTGTCCCCGGTATCTTCTCTGTAGCTGCTCCCACTTCAGGACCAAAGTTGGCAAAAAGAGCAAAATGGGGGAAATCACAGCTCTCATCAGACTGAATGTCAGGTGGCTCTAGTTTCAGCAAAAATAGAGTAGCTCCATTCTTCCCAGGTCCTTCTTCTTACAACTAAAAATGCCCAGATATAGCACAACAAACAAGCATACAATCACTCTGAAAAGTGGGAAGAAGGAGGACTTTCCATGGAATTACAGGAAATGAGGAGTGACACCATGATGAAGCTTCTGGGTTTCTTATTACCTCCTATATCCTGGACAGGACACTGTAGAAGCCTTCAACCAGGAACCTCCAATAGGCACAGACCAAAAAAGCTCCAAGAAAAGCCTATTGTCCCTAACCATAGGACCAGAGAAAGGAGACTGAATAGAATAAAAGCTTTCCAGAAATACTCTCCCTATTCTTGTCAAATATCAATGGAATAAAATGGTAGTTCCTTCTGATTCTCTCAACTATCATTTCAGTGAGTTTGAGTGCAGATCTGACCTTCCATCCTGCCACCCAATTCCATAAAAGCAAGAGGCAACGCTTCAAGTTCCTTGCAGACTGGTGTCAACTGGCCAAGCAGAAAGGTGGCCCCCATCTTTTTCCATTCAGCAGAATCAGGCAATGGCACTTTGACTTCGCAGCCACGGTGATGCCAACAGGGCAGAGTGAGGACCTGCTCAGCAAAAGCAGTCAGTCCTCCAATTATCCTGTCAAGGTAGTATTGGCAGTGACCAACATGAGTTGCTTCCACACCCACCTGGTATCCACAAGTCTGAACACGGCCTTTTAGCATTTGTCTTTGCCCTCATCCACAATGGTAGTGTGGCAGAGTAGGGGGCTGAACCTCCACTCCAAACTTGCAACAGCGAGACTGAACATGGAGGTGCAAAAAGGACTGGCAAGTCATCACTCTGCTCCCCACCCTGTTCCCAAGCATCTTAGACCCAGGGGAGAGCAGAGCTTCCACCCCCACATGGCATCAGTGACGCAGAATAAGATGGTGGGAGGCAAAGCTAACTGACATTTTGTTCCCTCCTTCCTCCTATGTTGTTCTCAGGGACCACAAAGTAGCTAAGCTTCCATCCCCCTCATCAGGCTCCCTGCTCCACAGGAAGCCTGCTTCTCCCTCTTCCACTCCCCCTGCTTGTGTTCCCTCTCTCGCTGTGTCTCTCTCTGTCAAATAAATAAATAAAATTTTAAAAAAAGGACGTTCTTAGAAATTATTGTTGAAAACTTCCCAAAGTAGGAAAAATGCATGAACTTATAGATTCTAGAGACTTAATGAATTCAAATAGGATAAACCCCCCCAAAAATCACATCAAGATACATCATAATTGAACTTCTGAAAGAAAAAAAAAAAGACTTGAAAACAGCCAGAGAAAAACAGTAATTGAAAGAATGGTAAGTTTTGTATCTGTTAACAATGGGAGCAGAGGGAAATGTCATAATATTTTGCAAGAGAGCTGGAGTGGTGATAGTGATATCACACAAAATGGACTTTAAAACAAAAATTTTACTAACAATAAAGAGGAACATATCATAATGCCAAAGATTCAATCCATAAAAAAATATTATAAATGTACATCCATCTAACAACAAGTCTCTAAAGTACACACAGATTGAAGGGAGAAATAAACAATTAAAAAATATTTGGAGGCTTCAAAGCCCACTTTCATAATGGACAGACATGGAGACAGAATATTGATGAGGAAGCAGAAGACTTGAATCACAATATAAAATAACAGACTGTATGACTATGTATGGAATACTCGATTCAATGACAGCAGAATATATATTCTTTTCACATGCATATTAAATGTCCTTCTAGATAGGCATGTGCCAGGATGCAGAACAAGTCTAAATGGATTTATATCATAAAAAAAAATTCTCTGACCATAATTGAATGCAATTACAAATAAATAGCAAGGAGAATTCATGAATATGTAGATTAAATAACACTATTCAAAAATCAAATGAGTCAAAGAAGTCACAACAGAAATTGCAAAACAGGGGTGCCTGGGTGGCTCAGTCATTAAGCGTCTGCCTTTGGCTCAGGTCATGGTCCCAGGGTCCTGGGATCGAGCCCCGCATCGGGCTCAGCTTGCCTCTCCCTCTCCCACTCCCCCTGCTTGTGTTCTCTCTCTCACTGTGTCTCTCTCTGTCAAAGAAATAAAATCTTAAAAAAAAAAGGAATTGCAAAACACTTGGAGGTAAATGAGCATGAAAGTACAGCATACCAAAACTTATGGGATGCAGAGAAAGCAAGGCTTAAAGGAAAATTTGGGGCTATAAATACCAATATAAGAAAGAAGAAAGATCTCTGATAAATTACTTAACTTTCCCTCTTGAGACACTGGAAAAGTAAGATCAAAATAAACAGAAAACATGCAAAAGAAGGAAATAAAGATTAGGTTAGAGTGGAAACTAATAAAGAAAATATTAAAAAAAAGAAATCAACAAAACTAAAAATTGGGTCTTTGAAAAGATCCACAAAATCAACAGAACTTTAGCTCAAATAGACCAAGAAAAAAATGAGAAAACTCATTTTATTAAAATAATAAATGAAAGACAGTTTTTATACCAATCACACAATGCAAAAAAGGTTATAAGAACACCACACAAAATAGGTGTGAAAAAATGTATGCCAACCATATAAATAATCTACAAAAAATAGGCAGATTCCAACAATGGCACAAACCAATGAACCTGACTCATGAAAATATGGAAAATCTAAATAGACCTAGAAGAACATATCAAGTTAGTAATTAAAAATCTTCACACGAGGGGTACCTGGGTGACATGGTTGGTTGGGCATCCGACTCTTGGTTTCAGCTCAGGTAGTAATCTTGGGATAATAGGATCGAGTCAGGTTCCATGCTCAGTACAGAGTCTGCTTGGGACTTTCTCTGTCCCCCACTGCTGTGTTTTCTCTCTCTCTCTCTCCAATAAATAAATAAATCTTTAAAAAAAATATTCACACAAAACAGTGCAGACCACAATGATTTCACAAATGAATTTTACCAAATAGTTAAAAATTTAACACCAAAACTTTAAAACTGTTCCAAACCAGAGCAAGGTGTCCCATGAAAACTGCAGATGAACATGTCTTCTGTGTATAGGTGCACATATCTTCAATGCAATACTTGTAAACTAAATCAACAACATACACAAAGGATTATACACCATGACCAAGTAGAATTTACCCCAGGATAAATGTGGTTTAACATTCAAAAATCTATTAATATACCATATGTCAATAGGATGAAATCAAAGATCAAAAATAAATGATCATCTCAATATGGGGAAAAACATTTGCCCAAATGCAATACATCATGATAAAAGCACTCAGCAAATCTTCTCAATGGGATAAAGCGAATCTACAAAATGCCTGAAATTATCATCATACTGAATAATGAAAAACTAAATTAGTCCACCCTAATGTCTAGAGAAATACAAAGATGTTCATTCTTTTTTTTTAAAGATTTTATTTATTTATTTGAGAGAGAGAGGGAATGAGAGAGAGAAAGCACAAGAGGGAAGAGGGTCAAAGGGAGAAGCAAACTCCCCGCTGAGCAGGGAGCCTGATGTGGGACTCGATTCCAGAACTCCAGGATCATTCTTATCAATTCATTTTAACTCTGTAAGGGAGCTTCCAGTCAGGGCAAGCTGACAAGAAAATGAAATAAAAGACATCCATATGAGAAAGAAAGAATTAAAACTACTTGTATTCACAGGTGACATGATCTTATATAAAGAAAATCCTAAAAGATCTGCTAAAAAAATCTATTAAAACTAAACCGACACATACACACACACACACACACACACACACCAACAAACAAAACATTCAGAAAGGCAGCAGAATACAAAATCCATATAAAAATATCACTTGTACTTTTATACTTTTATAAGGTAAAGGAGACATAAGTAAATGGAAAGATAATAACTTCAGATATAATTTAAGATGGCAATACTCATCTAAAGGATCTAAAGATTCAATATAACATTTATAAATGTTTCAGCTGCTTTTTTTCCCAGAAATTAATATGCTGCTTCTAAAATTCATTTGGAAATGCAAGGGACCCAGAATAATCATAACAGTTTTGAAACAAACAGAAAGTTGAGGGACACACACTTCCTGACTCCAAAACTTGCTCCAAAGATACAAAATTAAGATGCGATATTGGTATAAATGTTGACATAGAGATCAGTGGAATACAGCTGGTAGCTAAAAAAAAAAAAAAAAAAAAAAAAAACACTTATATGTATAAACAACTGCTTTTCTTCTTTCTTTTTTAAGATTTTATTTATTCATTTGACAGAGACAGAGACAGCGAGAGCGAGAGCAGAAACACAAGCAGGGGGGGTGGGAGAGGGAGAAGCAGGCTTCCCGCCGAGCAGGGAGCCGGATGCGGGGCTCCATCCCAGGATTCTGGGATCATGACCTGAGCTGAAGGCAGACGCTTAACAACTGAGACACCCAGGCGCCCCAACAACTGGTTTTCAACAAGCATGCCAAGACCACTCAATGGTCTTTTTGACAACTGGTGCTCAGACAACTGGATGCCACATGCAACAGAATGAGACCCATTTTACATCATAGGCAAAGATTAACCCAGAATATATAAAAAGCCCTATGTGTAAGAGTTAAAAATACACAAATCTTAAGAAGAAAACTTGACATAAATCTTCATGATCTTGAATTAGGCAATGTTTTTTGGGGGTTTTGGTATTGTTATTATTGTTGTGTTGTGTTTTGTTTTTGTTTTGTCTTGTTTTGTTTTCTGGGCTGCAAGCCCATGGAGCTCAACACAGGGCTTAAACTCACAACCCTGAGATCAAGACCTGAGCTGAGGGCGCCTGGGTGGCTCAGTTGGTTAAGCGACTGCCTTCGGCTCAGGTCATGATCCTGGAGTCCTGGGATCGAGTCCCACATCGGGCTCCCTGCTCAGCGGGGGTCTGCTGCTCCCTCTGACCCTCTTCCCTCTCGTGCTCTCATTCTCGCTCTCTCAAATAAATAAATAAATATTAAAAAAAAAAAAAAAAGACCTGAGCTGAGATCTAGAGTCAGTTGCTTAACTGACTGAGTCACTCAGGTGTCCCTAGGCAATGGATTCTTAAATATGAAACCAGAAACACGGCAATGAAGTAAAGAAAAATAAAAAATAAATAAACCGGACTTCTTCAAAATGAAAAATATTTATGCTTCAAAACACACTACCGACAAAGTAAAAAAGACAAGCCACAGAGGGGAGAAATATTTGCAAATTACATACCTGATAAGGGTCTAGTATCCAGACTATGTACAAAACTATTACAACATAACAGGAGATGACAGATAATTTCATTTTATAAGTGGAAAAATAATTTGAAGATACATTTCTCCAAAGAAGATATACAAATGGCCAATAAGCATATGAAATGATATTCAACATCCTTAGCCATGAAAGAAATGCAAATCAAAACACACTGAAGTACCATCTCACATCTACAAGTTTGACTGTCATCAAAAAGATGAACAGTAACAAAATCTGGCAAGGATCTGGATCAATTTGAACCCTCAACACAGTTGATGAAAATGTAAAATGGTACAGTGCTTTGGAAACAGCTTGAGTTCCTCAAAAAATTAACCATAGACTTACCAAATGACCCAGCATTTACATTCCCAGGTACATACCCAAGAGAAATGAAAACATATGTCAACACAAAAGTGAATGTTTAAAGCAGAATTAGTTATAATAACCAAAATATAGAAACTCAAATGCCCATCAACTGATGAATCAATAAACAAAATGCAGTGTGTCCATAATTGGAATATTTTTTGGTCATAAAAATGAATAAAGTACTGACACAAACTACATCATGGATGGACTTGGAAACATTAAGTGAAATAAGTCACTTACAAAAGGTGATATATCATAGCGTTCCACTAATATGAAATGCTCAAAATGGGCAAATCCATAGACAGAGTACAGATTAGAAGTTGGGAAGTAGTGGCAGGGAGTGGGGAAATGGGTATGGGGTTCTTTTGGGGTTGTTAAATGCTATAAGATAGTGGTGATATTTGCACAACTCTGAATATCCTAAAAACTAGTGAATTGTACAAGTTAAAAGGGTCTATTTTATGGTAGGTGAATTATATCTCAATAAAGGTATTATGAAAAGTAGTATAAAACTAAAGACACACAAATGAGTACAAGTGAAAATGGGTAAATCTGAACGAGATCCATGAATTGTATCAATGTGAATAGTCTGGTTATGATATTGTACTGAAAGTTACCATCATGAGTTTTGTGTATATATATATATATATATATATACACACACACACACACAATGGGATGTGAATTTATAATTATCTCAAAATAAAAATTTTAAACAATAAGAAAGAAGTCAAAGGAGGAGGGGGGTGGAGGGGATTGGATGCTTTTTTTTTTTTTTAACTAGGTCTGCCCACACAATCAGCTCTCAGAACTGCTTTATCCAAAGATATCATTCTCACAAAATCTTTCCTTTCTTGACATGACAAAGGACTTCAGGAGTTCTGTGACAGGTTCTTGGAGCTATTTCTTTTATAAATCTGCCTGTTGGTCCTTGAGAGAAGTGTTTTTCTCACACTCCGGTTGATACACAGTTAGTTGGGAATTAGGGACAGGGAGTGGGGGAAATGGGTACGGGGTTCTTTTAGGGTTGTTAAATGCTATAAGAGAGTGGTGATATTTGCACAACTCTGAACATCAGCAAAACCAATGTTAAGAAAGCTGCCATGCTAATATCCACTGAAGCAGGGAAAAGAAAATTTTGTACTGGACATCTGTTCACCTGTTAAAAAGAGCAGGACAGGTTTTATTCACATGAGTCCAATAAGGGAGAGAGCCTTCAGGATAAAACTGAACTCAACTTGGAGTACAACTAAGGCAGCAGGGTACTGACAGCCGACAAGCTGAGTGAAGGGGTCTGTGCATGGAAGTTACCAACAGGAGCATCAAGGGTAGAGGGATTCGTGCTCCGCTGGCTCACAGGCTCCCCCATGCTTAAGGCAGGCAAGGACTTGGGCACTAAGGGTGGGGATGAGGGGCTTCATCAGGTATCAATGGAGGGCTCTCTAAACGTACTCAGCCGTTTTTGCTGAACTCTGGCCTCAGAGAGGATGGAGAAGAAGCCTGAGGTGCCTGACCCGAGTCTGGTCAAGGAAGGAGTTCTTGTTAAATGCAATTATTAAAAATATAAAATTATTCCAGTTTTTCAGGCACTCCAACAATAATATGATAAAAGTGAGTAGACTGCATTAGGCTGCAGAGCATTTTATTTTTTAATTCTGATTGAAGCGATACACCAAATTCTATTTTTGCTTTAATGTGAGCATTTTATTTTATGCATGCAGTCAGGCACAAGGTAAAAAGTTTTACAGGTTCATGATGTATTCACTGAGACAAATTTGTAAAATCTCTCTTTCCTATTATAGCTGGGGAGTTTCTCAATTTTTACACCATTTTGCATGTATAAACTTGGGCTTTGAGAGTTATTCCAGATTTGGTTGTATTTTTTATATTGAATGTGCTGGAGATTTCTCTGTATTATTTCTTACAAGCAATGTGAATCTACAATTATCCCAATATAAAAGTTTTAACCACCACAACACACTACACTGTACATAGTACACTGAAGGTGATTAAATGTGTTTTCAGGATTATGGTGCCACAATGACAACAATGATTTTAATCAAACCTCGGAATGGAGTCGGGACATTGAATTAATTTTATGTTGGTTCTCTAGGGCAGGTAACATAATATTTTTGTATTAAGGTTATGTAAAAAGCTCTCCTGAGTTTATTTCCATCCATTTGGTATTTTTACTCTAGTTATAGTAAGAAGGATTTTAAGTAGCATAAAATAAAAGGCAATTATGTAATGAAAACATGCAAACGAATGGAAACAACAGAGTGATGGTTGGCTGGGATATGGGGATGGGAGTTCTGAACACAAAGTGGCTGCATGAGGAAGTCTTTGGGGTGTTGCAGTTGTTCTTCATCCCATCTGTGGTGTTGATTACACACATCTTTGCATTTTCAACACCTCATAGAACTGTATGCCAAAAATGGGAATTTTTCTATATGCAAAATACAAATGTTTAATGATATTGGAAAAAAAAAACAGATAGAATGCAAACAAGCAACTAGAGAAGAAGGCCAAAAGAGATAAGTATATCATAAATCTTAGATAATTACTTTGAGTTCTGTATTAAGGGATTGTGTACGGGGTATACACACTGGAATCAAAGGAGTGTTGTTTTATACTTTAGAACTCTGTGGTAGAAGTAAAGGTCAAATATGCTGTCATTTATCATGGAAAGTTTTCTAACTTTTCCATACCATAATTTATCAAATATTCTAATTAAATTGCTTAGAATATAATTATGTGAAGCATATCTAAGGTCATGCAATTATGGGTACATGAGAAATATTTTTTATATATCAACAAAGGATTGGAGACTATAAATGACAAATCACATGTTCTGGAATAACAACTCCCTTTTATGACTACCATAAATATTATTCTGTTAAATTAAATTAAAACTTTGAGGAAATAAATTTTATGCCCTTGAAATTAAGCTGAATGACTATAAATCATTTAGCAAAGATATTATTCTGTGACTACAGTCTTCCCCTAAGCTAATACAAGAGGGACTATGGATCATCTTTCCCATGTGCTTTCCCAGACAGGAGTGATAGCATCTTCATTTGGAGAAAGGGATGGCTAACATGCCAGTTAAGTACCTGCTTGGCTTCTGACTATCTCCAGCAGAAAGTACTTAAACATTTCTCTTAGAAAATTGTAGCTCTCCTCACAGCAGAAATACTCAGATTGAATGTCTGCAGTAATTAATCAAAACTTTGCCCAAGAAAAAAAAGCTACCTGATTCATCATCTCACACATTTTAGGAATTTCTTCCTAAAACAAAAAGTAGGTTCCTATGGCATGAACAGTTCCATGTTTTAAATTGAGATAAAACTGTCCCCTGTGTTTGAAATAATTTTTTATTTAATATACTAACATGGACGGAAATACATGTCTTATAATAAATTTAGAATATATAAAAAAAGGGAAAACGTAAATACTCCTCAACCCTTGAACACAGATAATGCCTTTCAATATTTCTGTGTATTAATGTCATAAAACTTTGTGACTTGCTATCTTCCTTTAAAAATCTAGCATATTTTGGGCGCCTGGGTGGCTCAGTTGGTTAAGCGACTGCCTTCGGCTCAGGTCATGATCCTGGAGTCCCGGGATCGGGTCCCGCATCGGGCTCCCTGCTCGGCGGGGAGTCTGCTTCTCCCTCTGACCCTCCTCCCTCTCGTGCTCTCTATCTCATTCTCTCTCTCAAATAAATAAATAAAATCTTTAAAAAAATCTAGCATATTTTCCCTTAGTAAATATTCTTATGAAATGTAGTTATAGTGTCCACAAAGTATAACCTCATGATTGAAATTGCAGATGTTAGAATTTACAGCTCCTGCTACTTCTATTAATTAGCTTCAGATACTGGCTATATTAATCTTTTTAGGCCTCATTTTCTGTAAAATGGGAATAAAAAATACCACTAAACTCTTCAAAGCACACTTGAACTAGCACAGATCGGGATTTCTTGGCACATGATAACTGCCAAATCGTGATAGATTTGGGTTATCCAATACCCACAGTCTATTATCAAGGTAAAATAAAAGTAAACCTCAGTCTGAGTCTGAGAGCTTCCACACTGTATATACAGTTAAGTTTTAGTGCCAAGCAAACATGAAACAATTCCTATAACCTCATGTATGCACATAGCAAAGTTTTGACACTGTCCGTTCATGTGCTACAATCTTAATTTCACATGAAAGATAATACAAATACCATGCAACAATATTTTAGGCTGTTTTCCTTAGATTCGGCATCAATAAGGAAGTACTATGATCTGATGTTCTAGATATGTGCCTATGAGAGTTAATTTTGTATGTCAACTGGGCTGGGTTGTGGTGCCCAGATATTTGGTCAAACATTATTCTTGATGTTTCCAAAAGGGAGTTTTTGGTTTGTCGTTGTTTTGTTTTGTTTGGGTGGGATCAACATTTAAATCAGTGAATTTGAGTAAAGCGGATTATCCTCTGCAATGTGGGTGGGCCTCATCCAATCAGTTGAAGTGCTGACTAGAGCAAAGACTGACCTCCCCTGAGCAAGAAGGAATCCTGCCAACTTTTAGATTTAAACCACTATTCTTTCCTTTTACTTCATCAGCACACAGGGTTCCTACTTAAGCTTTCTTTCCTTTCTTATTTGTCTGCGGTTAACTGAGGACATAAAGATATTTTTAATTTGAAATTTTCATTTTTCTCTTACAGAACTTAATGTGGTGGCAGTTGCTCAGCCATTGGAACTGTGAGCATATGCTGTGTTTCACAAGCCCATTAGTACCCAGACATCCTGCATCCTGACAGGCTGAAGAGAAGCCTGATGTTCCCCAAATAGACCAAAGAACCACCACGTAGAATTCACCTCTACTTTATTGTCTGTTACTTCCTGACACACTGGATGTACAAAGTGAATGCCTATGCATAATCATATTTAAAATAGGTGACATTAGCAATTATAGCGTTCTAAATGTCACATAGTTCCTTTCTCTTCACTCCACTCCAATCTCCTCTCTTTAGGCACCTATTCTCAGAATGTTCTTGTCCTCATAACA
Source organism: Zalophus californianus (assembly GCF_009762305.2). Lineage (NCBI taxonomy): Eukaryota > Metazoa > Chordata > Mammalia > Carnivora > Otariidae > Zalophus > Zalophus californianus. Next base: position 6,231,333 of record NC_045606.1, on the reverse strand, counting down.
ATGTGGAAAATAGCTGAGAACCTAGGATGTAGAGAGGTACAAGGGACATTAGAATTTATCCAATTTTACACCTCATTTCACAGTTTGTTGCTGGCATTGGAAAATAAGTCACTGAGGGAATTCAGTGTCTAACTTTAGTCTTTGGCAAATTATGGAAAATACAGTTTTGTTTAATAAATGAGTTGCCAACAAAGCTCACATATACATAGGGAAAGTGAAGATTTTGTTGTAACCCTGTCTTGACTTACAAGTCTGTTTTCACCCACAAGTTTAAGGATCAGGCTTATTCCTCTAAAACTAATGTATGGCCTAAGTTAAAATGACTGCAAGTGGTATGGGGTACCTCAAGGAATTCATCATTGAAAGAATCTAAATTGTGAGTGAAGAATAAATGATAGGACTCACAAAAAAAATAGGACTTACAAGGCAGATTGGAGTCAGATCATAGTTTCTGTTTAATGCAGTGAAAAACATAGATTATCATGTGGGAAGTGGATGTCTTTGATAGCTGTGGAGAAAGGTACAATGTGATATACATTTGCATTTCACACTGTTGTCCTGCTCTGAGAGCTTATAACATCTAACCAACGTGAGATATTTAACACAAAGTGCTATGGAATTTTATAAGCAGATGTTATTTCCAGTTGGGAAAAATGAGGAAGACTGGTAGAATACAAGACTTATAACTGACTGGCTTTTTCCTTCCTTCCTTCCTTCCTTCCTTCTTCTCTTCCTTCCTCTCTCTCTTTCTCTCTCTCTTTCTCTCTCTCTTTCTCTCTCTCTCTCTTTCTCTCTCTCTTTCTCTCTCTCTCTCTCTTTCTTTCTCTCTTTCTCTCTTCCTTCCTCTCTTCCTTCCTCTCTTCCTTCCTCTCTCTCTTTCTCTCTCTCTTTCTCTCTCTCTTTCTCTCTCTCTTTCTTTCTCTCTTTCTTTCTCTCTTTCTTTCTCTCTTCTTTCTCTCTCTCTCTTTCTTTCTTTCTTTCTTTCTTTCTTTCGAGAGAGTGTGCACAAGAGTGAGAGTTGGGGCAGAGGGGCAGAAGGAGCAGGAAAGAGAGAATCTCAAGCCATGCCAAGGGCAGAGCCCGATGCAGAGATTGATCTCATGACCCGGAGATGGTGACCTGAGCCAAAATCAATAGTGGAGGCTTAACTGGCTGAGCCACTCTGGTGCCCCCCAAGACTTATACTTAGCTTTAAAGGAGAAGGGACAAGATTATGAAATGTGCAGTATGAAGAGAGAACGCATCTACTCTGGTTGGAGTGTGGAATGTTCAAGAGAAAGGAAAGAGAGGAAGGATTGCAAGAAGAGTTAATGCCAGATTACATGGTAGTCTATTAGATCAACAAACAATAACTTGGTATGTGTTCCTTGAGTGATTTCTACAGATAGCAGTTATAAACATTAAAATTCTAATAGGCAATATTGGGTGTAATTTAGCAACAGCAATCATTAAATTCTACACCTCTTTCTGCTCACTTTCTATAATAAGCAAACAAGCACCAAGCTTGATCCACAAATCTTTTGATATGTCTCATAATATAGTATGACTTAGCTTTCTTTGTAAAAACTATGGAGACTAATGTCAAATTATTCTCCCAAATCTCAATCTCCTATATGTCCAATTCTTCTGGAAAAGAACTTGATCAGGTTGATCTAAATATCAGGTTGACCCAAAGCCCTTCAAAACCCCTTGGCTTTATTTTAGTCACCGAAGGATTTCTTTCCTGGAGAAGAAACCAAGACAGCCTATTGATTATTGACTGTACTTTCTTAAGAGAATAGAAAACTTATCTCTCCATCCCAGCTACTAGCGTATTTCTGTAATGAGCAAGTAAAGGTTAATCCTTAACAAATACACTTATTTTAAAAATGTAAAATAAAAGAGGAACAGGGCAAGATCACCATGGTCTATGGTTTGCTTTGTCTGTTCACGAATACCAAGATTTTTCAGGGCTCTATTTTGCACATAATGTTATATTTTAAATATGTTGAAATTTTGCAAAATCATTATTGCACTGTGCATCTTTATCAATGTGAAAAGTTGTTTCTAGAGAACTAAATCCATCTGATTCCCCCCAAAATAATAAAATTATAGAATGAGGTTATACCAGCAAAATATTTTTTTTTTCTTCAGTTGAGGTCAGAATCACATTCTGAGTTTTTTGAGAGCCAAGCAAATAAGAAAACACACACACATGATTTGGTAGTTTTGTGGGTCTCATCTGATCAAAGAGAGAAGCAGTGCATTAGAAAAGGCAAATTCTTTCCTAGTATTAAGCTAAAAATACCTAGTTTAGCTCAAGAATTCTTAAAATAGGACTCACTTGGGTAATTTTGTTTTGTACAGTACCATGCTTTTTGTGATCTTAATTTAGTTTCCAATTATGAAAGAATGATTTTTCAATGCATCTTTCCATCTATTTATCTCTGTTTCAGTTCTGTGGATATAATATCCACTGTGCCATATGTAGATTTTCCTTGAGAAGCATAATAGAATTTCAGAATAAATTCTACATAACTTTGTTTTTTCTGTTCTAATTGTCAATTGGAATGTCCAAATCACTTAGTGTTTTTAATTAAATTCTTTTTATTTTGACCTCTAATCTGTGGACCTTGTAAACTAAAATGAGATTTTGTATTTTAAGAGTAAATCTCACACGGTGAGATTTCTTTATTGAATAAAACAAAACAAATACTGCTAGCTTCAGGATAATTCAAAATGATAGACCAAGAACTTACTGCTAAAAACAAAATTGAAACTATCATGTTTTGGGGTGATTTTTTGTTTTCTTTGCCTGTTTGTTTAGCAACTCTAGAATATTCCATTGCATTGTCGATGCATAATATACACAAATAGAGTAATGAATTATATCTTTAATTCATTCCATTATCAATTTTCTGAGGTATTTTCCCTTCCTAAATATGAGATTTGACAAAGGGTTCTGTATTTATTATCTTTGCGTTGAATATATTAATAGTTAATGTTATTTCCAAATGACAACTAAATACAAAGATTTGAGAAGAGACAGAGATAAGCCAAAAGTGAATTTTAATAATCATGTGAATCTCAGTTGTTGAATTTCCAATTAAAAAGTACATTATTTTAAAGGGCTAGTATCCAAAATCTATGAAGAACTTATCAAACTCAACATCCAAAGAACAAATGATCCAATCAAGAAATGGGCAAAAGACTCCCACTCCCCCCGCTCGTGTTCCCTCTCTTGCTGTGTCTCTCTCTGCCAAATAAATAAATAAAATCTTAAAAAAAAAGAAATGGTCAAAAGACATGAACAGACATTTTTCCAAAGAAGACATCCAAATGGCCAACAGACATATGAAAAAGTGCTCTACATTGCTCAGCATCAGGGAACTCCAAATCAAAACCTCAATGAGATACCACCTCACACCAGTCCGAATGGCTAAAACTAACATAAGGAAATGACAGATGTTGGCAGGGATGTGGAGAAAGGGGAACCCTCCTACACTGTTGGTGGGAATGCAAGCTGGTGCAACCCCTCTGGAAAACAGTATGGAGGTTCCTCAAACAGTTGAAAATAGAGCTACCATACGATCCAGCAATTGCACTACTGGGTATTTACCCCAAAGATACAAATGTAGTGATCCAAAGGGGTATGTGCACCCCATGTTTATAGCAGCAATGTCCACAATAGCCAAACTATGGTAAGAGCCAAGAGGTCCATTGATAGATGAATGGACAAAGAAGATGTGGTGTGTATATATATATATATATATATATATATATATATATATACATACACACACACAATGGAATATTATGCAGCCACCTAAAGGAATGAAATCTTGCCATTTGCAATGATGTGGATGGAACTGGAGGGTGTTATGCTGAGCGAAATAAGTCAATCAGAGAAAGACATGTATCATATGACCTCACTGATATGAGGAATTCTTAATCTCAGGAAACAAACTGAGTGTTGTTGGAGTGGTGGGGGGTGGGACAGATGGGGTGGCTGGGTGATAGACATTGGGGAGGGTATGTGCTATGGTGAGTGCTGTGAATTGTGCAAGACTGTTGAATCGCAGATCTGTACCTCTGAAACAAATAATACATTATATGTTAAAAAAAAAAAGAAGATAGTAGGAATGGAGAAATGAAGCAGGGAATCGGTGGGGGAGATGAACCATTAGAGACTAGGGACTCTGAGAAACAAACTGAGGGTTCTAGAGGGGTGGGGGGATGGGTTAGCCTGGTGATGGGTATTAAAGAGGGCACATACTGATTGGAGCACTGGGTATCATATGCAAACAATGAATCATGGAACACTACATCAAAAACTAATGGTGATTAACATAGCATAATAAAAAAAGTACATTATTTTGATTCACATTGTATGTGTTTCATTTGAATAACTTCTGAAAGACATTTCAATGTTGGTGTGATTTGGGATCCATGAGAATTCTAATGAACAATAATTTTAAGCTACACCATGTGAGATAAATTACACAAAAATTTTCAGTTTCCTCTTATTTTGAGCATATATTTATTTATGCTAAGAAGAAGAATTTATTTTTTTATTTTTTTATTTTTTAAAGATTTTATTTCTTTGAGAGAGAGAAAGCAAGAGAGAGCATAAGCAGGGAGGAGAGGGAGAAGCAGGCTCCCCGCTGAGCAAGGAGCCCTATGTGGGCTCAGTCCCAGGACCCTGAGTTCATGACCTGAGATGAAGGCAGACACTTCACAAACTGAGCCACCCAGGAGCCCCTATTTGTTTATTTTTAAGAAGTATCTCTGATTAAAATTTCACATTAGATTATACTATAACATTATTTAGTAAATATTTTCCCTTGTTGGATGATGAAATGCAGTGAGTAAAAGCATGAACTTTTGAGCCAGGTTGCCTGGGTCCATGTGGCATTTCACTGCTTACCAGCTGCATGGCCTAGGTGGTTTACTCTAGCTCTCCACATGTTCTAAATTCAAAACTTACAGAACTCTGCTACAGGAAATACATGGTTTTTAATGCTTACATTAGTAAAAATAAAAGGCTGAATGTTAGTGATCTAATTATTTAGCTTTGAAAGATTAAAAAAATAATAAATTACCCTCCCAAAATAAAGAAATGTGAGAAAGTATGAATAAAAAGTTAATAAAATAGGGAATAAACATATAATAGAAATAGAAAAAATAAATGTATGAAATAGAAAAAATAAATGTATGTTCTCATGCTGTTTGAAAATAGAAATAATAGTGACAAGCTTCTGGGGAACTTACAGAAAAAAAGAAAAGAAAAAGTCAATAAAATATAGATTTTAAAAAGCAGTAAAAATATAAAGAATATAAATATTTAAAAAAATGATTAGACGTTGTCATGAACAACTCTGGGCTAAAGGACTTGAAAATTTAAGATGAAGCCTCCATTTTCTGAAAACCATGTTATTTACTCACAATTACTTAGGATAGATTTGGAAAATATAGAATGGGCCAATAACCATGACAGTCATTGATCAGTAATTACAAACCTTCCCAGAAAGGAGCTACCAGGTCCATAGAGCTCCTTAAGTAAGTTCCATCAAATAATCAAGGAACAAATCATCCTGTGCACAAGTTGCAGAATAAAAAACCCAAATCATAATCTAAATATCAAAGCCACTGATATTATTTTTAAAAGAGATAATTACAGGCAAAAAATCCTAACAGAAATATTACCAAATTAACTTCAGTATTCATAAAAAAAATCAATACTGAGTTGACATTTTACTTGGATAATGAGGTTTAGAAAATAATTATTGTATATTATCGCATTAATCATTGAAAAGAGAAAATATAGTTTTCTACATAGAAGTAGAATCATTCAATCATATAAAATTTATATTCATAATGTCAACACTTAGCAAACGAGGGACAAAAGACAAATGTTTTAATTTGATAATGGGCATTCATGGTGTTACATATAGGAAGACTCATATTTAATGGTGTCACAGCATTCTTAAGATATGGAAATTACAAGTATCAGTACACTTGACCTCTTGATTAAGAATTGTAACAGCATGCCAGCCACATAGTAAAATAAGAAAAAGAAAAAAGCAGTGTAAGAAATTGGGAAATAATGAACAAACATTCATTATTAGCAGCTCAGGATGATCATATATATATTCAAAAAATCATTGGTAATGAATATATTTACTCAGTCACTTAATAATCAAAAATGCATTTATGGAACAGCTTTTATAATACAAAGCACATAGCTGCACTCATGGGGGCTTTGTAGTTTATATCCTTAGATAATAAAGATGTATAAATTGTGTGTTAGAAGATGTTAAATGTGACAGAGATGATCAAACTAAATAACATCCACAAACAACAGACAACAGAGTAGGGTAGTGATCGGGAGTGTCATGGAGAAAAGTGGGAATTTTATGTAGGAAACAACTCAATGAAGAGTGCCATTTGAACAAATGTGTAAACAACGCGAGGGACAGAGGAATGGAGTGATCTGAGGAAAATGTGTGCCAAGCAGTAATAAAAGAGGTCCTGCATCAAATTAGGGTCAGACCCCATTTTGCAAAGAGCGAGGAGGACAATTCACTTGGCTAGGGGAGTGAGGAGGAGAGACTCCTAGCTGATGGCATTAATCCAGAGCGAATTAGGGAACCGTAGAGAGTGTTAAGTGGACAAATGGCACAATCTAACATCCCAGTAAGAGGAACAAACTGACTGTTGTAACTGGTAAAAAAGTTCAGGGGCACACTGTCATACTGTAGGTGCAAGGAATGGTGTGACTTGCAATAAGATAAAATGACATAAAGTTGATCATTTTTCAAATTAGAGCCAACAGAATTTCTTGATGCGGTAGATGTGACTATAAAGGAAAGAGAGGAGTCGAGAGTAACTTCAGATTAATTAGTGAAATTAGCAAGAGTTTAACAAACTTGTGGATTTCGAAGTCAATATACATCAGATAATTGATTTTTATACAGTGAAAACAAACTTGAAATATAATTTTAAAATATAAAATTTTAAATGACAACCGAAAGTAACTAAATATAAATCTAAAGAAATACACAAGCAATATTTTTATGGATAAAAGAATATAAAACTGCTATAACTCACTAAAGCTAAACATATAGAAGACTCAGTATTTTAAAATGTAAAGTTTTCAAATATGAACATTTATTTACAATGAAGCTAGCATTGCATTTTGAGAGAGAAAAAGAACCGTTAATAAATTATCTTGAATCAAATGGTTCTCAAAATGAAAAATGATTTAAATCATAATTTTATTACATACAATATATAAAATTAGCTCACAGTGGATTTGTAAACACAGGTAAAAAGAAGAGCTATAAACGTAAGAGAATGATGTTTGTCTTTAGAGAATAGATTTTTTATTTTTTATTTTTTTTTATTTATTTATTTGAGAGGGAGAGAATGAGAGATAGAGAGCATGAGAGGGAAGAGGGTCAGAGGGAGAAGCAGACTCCCTGCTGAGCAGAGAGCCCGATGCGGGACTCGATCCCGGGACTCCAGGATCGTGACCTGAGCTGAAGGCAGTCGCTTAACCAACTGAGCCACCCAGGCGCCCGAGAATAGATTTTTTAAATATGACCTAAAAAGTATAAATAACAAAGGAGATTAAATTAAACTAGATAAAATTATTATTACTGCTCTTTAAAAAACACTGTGATGGAAGGGAAAAGGCAAAAACCAAATTGGGAAAAGACAAATATAAAGCAGAAAGGATTAGAATCCAACCTATGTAAAAGCACTTACAAGCAATTAAGAAGGAATTAAGTGGGATGTGACCATTTGTGACCCCATTAATCACCAAGGTTGATTTTGCTGATCTGGCTGGCTAGGTGGGTGTTCCTTCCTCATTGCTTCATATATGTCCTTCTTGGACCATTCTTTGGTCAAGGGTATAGGAATAGATGCACTCCCCTGCTAAAACCTCCAAACAAGCTCTAAGGGTCCATTTTTAGGAGACTATAAGATAGTCAAGCTTCTAAGACTCCAGGCATATCCAAATGAGGTGCTGCATGTGGCCGTCTGCTTTTCTAAGAAAAAAAGAAGCAATTAATCCAATGGAAACAAAAATGTGCACTTTACTGACAACAAAATACAAGTGATTTAATTCTTTAGGAAATGCAAGTAAAAACTAAAATGAAATATTGCCTCACACCCATAAGATATACAAAAGAGTAAAAATATAATATCAAATGCAAGGAGTATAAATTTTATTCACTTCTTATTCACTACTGGTGAGAACATAAATAACCATTTTGGAAAACAATTAGGCATTTTCACTGAAGTTCAGAGACATATATCTGATTACCTAGCAAATCAATCCTTAAACATATGCATTAGAACAGGAATCCTTAGCAGTGTATCTACCGACATTTTGGGCTAGAAAATTTCTTGTTGGGGGCATAGCTGTCCTGGGCTTTGCAGGATGTTTAGCAGCATCCCGGGCCTATCTATCAACTAGCTGCTGGTAATACTTTCCAGATGGGATACTATAGAATATCTTGAAATTGTCAAATGTCACCTGTAGGGTAAACTTGTCCCAGGTTGAGAATCACTCTTCTAGAGAAACTCCACAATATCTATCTATTTACCTAGGCAAAATTGTGCCTAGGAACATTACTTATAATACCAGAAATCTAGAAACAAACCAACTGTCTATTGTAGAAAGAATAAATGTTATCATGTTTTCATGCAATGTAAAACTATGAAGAAATGAAAATTAATAGAGTTTAACCACATTTATCAATGGTGAAATTTCAAGAAAATAATATTAACTGAAGATAGCAAGTCACAGAATAATACACTTAGTATGATTCAATATTTAAAAATTACAATAACATGCGCAAGTAGAAGATATGTTTGAAAAGGAATAAATGTACAAAAATAACCCGAAATAACTGTAGATAAAATTACTGTAATAAAAATGCAGAATTCTAGGCTGGTTTCTTCTGATCTGTGAGGAAGAGTAAGAAATCTGAGAGACGTTCATGGGGGATTCAAGGGGATGGCAATGATACATTTTTCAGACTGAGCAGGAAAGGATATCGGTGTTAATTTCATCATTATTTTTTATGCTACTGGTTCTAAACTGGGAGTGTTTGTTCCCTAAGTGGATATTTAGAAATGCCTGGAATTAGTTTTTGTTATTGCAGCCAGGGTAGAGGCATCTAGTGGGAAGAAGCCAGGAATGCCGCTAACATGTACAATGCAAAATGTCCACAATGTTGAGGCTAAGAAACGCTCCTTTAGATTTATAAATATGTCATATTCTGTTGAAACTAATCATATTTAATAAGAATACATATACAAAATATAACATCTACCTGCTGGTTTACTTAAATGTTATTAAAGTAAAAATCTATAATACATTGATAAAAGAAATTGAAGAAGATACAAATAAATGGAAAGATATACCATGCTTACGAATTGGAATAATGAATATTGTCAAAATGTCCATACTACCCAAAGCAATCTACAGAGTCAGTGCAATCCCTATCAAAATCCTAATGATATTTTTTTGTAGAGATAGAACAAACAACCCTAAATTTGTATGGAACTACAAAAAGACCCCAAATAGTCAAACAATCTTGAGAAAGATGGACACAGCTGGTGGCATCACACTCCCCGATTTAAAACTATATTACAAAGGCATAGTAATCAAAACAGTATAGTGTTTGGCAGAAAAACAGACATATAGATCAATAAAACTGAATAGAGGGTTCAGAAACCTATCATTTATCTATTATCTATATCTATCATCTATCTATCTTAGTAATTGAATTTATTAAAAGATGGCAAGAATACCCACTGATAAAGGGACAGTCTCTTCAAAAATGGTGCTGGGAAAACTGGACAGAACCATGCAAAAGAATGAAACTAGACCATCACCCTACACAAAATTAACTCAAAATGGTTTAAAGACTTGAAGGGCATCTGGCAGCTCAGTTGCAAGAGCGTGCCACTCTTGATCTCAGGGTCCTGAGTTTGAGGCCCACATCGGGTATAGAAATTACTTAAATAAATAAAACTTAAAAATGGTTTAAAAACTTAAATGTAAGACGGGAAACTATAAAAGTCCTAGGAGAAAACTTAGTAAGCTCCTTGACATCACTCTTGGCAATGATGTTTTGATCTGATTCCAAAAGCAAAGGCAACAAACGTAAAACAAGTAGGACCACATCAACTAAAAAGCTTCTTCACAGCTAAAGAAGTCATGAATAAAGTGAAAAGGCAACCTACTGAATGGGAGAAAATATTTACAAGTCATATACGTGATAAGTGGATAACATCCAAAATATATAAAGAACTCATACAACTCAATAGAAAACAAACAAACAAACAACCCAAATGAAAAATGGGCAGAGGATCTTAAAAGACATTTTTCCAAAGAGGACATGCAGATGGCCAATAGGAACAATGAAAAGATTCTCAACATCACTAAACAGGGAAATACCAACCAAAACCACAATGAGCTATCATCTCACACCTGCTAGAATGGCTATCATCAAAAGAACAAGAAATAATAGTTATCAGTGAGGACACGGAGAAAAGAAAACCCTTGTGCACTACTGGTAGGAATGTAAATGGTTGTAGCCACTGTGGAAACCAGTATGGAAGTTCCTCAAAAATTTGAAAAAAATATACAACTATCAGCTCCACTGACCTATCATGAGCTCATAGATTGAGTACCCAGGTCTATTCAACAAACTTACTTGAATTTTTCAGAAATATTAGAATCCATCAAAAGGAACCTCTCACTGAACCCTTATCCTTGAACTTGATACCAGTCTTCTTCAAGAAAACCATCAGGAAATCTGAGAAACACATTAAAACACGACTCCACCCCCATATTAAGACCAGACTCTTCCAACTTTAGCTACTAAATTTCCCTTCAAACTGTTCCCTCTTTCCATCTTACTTCAGGCTGTTATCACTGAATGCCATAACCTGAATGGCTTGCAAACAATAGAAGAATATTTCTCACAGTTCTGGAAGAAGGAAGTCCAAGATCAAAGCACTGGTAGGCTTGGTATCTGGTGAGAACCAGTCCTGGTTCATAGCTGGTATCTTGCTGTGTACTCACATGGTGGAAGGGGTAAGGGCTGTCTGAGGTCTCTTCTGTATGGGCACGAATCCCATTCATGAGGCTTTATCTTCATGATCAAATCACCTTTAAATAGGATCACATTGGGGGTTAGGCCTTCAACATATAAATACTGGGAGATGACATAATCATTCACTCCATAGCTTCATCTTTTCTGAGTTTGTACTTTCTTTTCAATACACTCAGTCATCAAACTCTTTGTTGCTATAAAAAGGATGGATTTAATTTATTACTGAGTAATATCTTGTTGCTTAACTGCTTTAACACATTCCCATTGCTATTAATATAAACAGAACATTCTCAACTTGACGGTGAAGGCTCTGCATGATCCGACACCTGACTACTTGCATACCTCACCTGGTTTCAGTCGAAACTCACCCTCTGTGTCTGAGCCACACAGAACTTACTCAGCTGCCATCCAATGTACCAAGCTTACTAATTACTTCTAGTCCATTTTCATGATCTGTAGCTGGCTACATTCTATCAGCTTCATTTCCTTTTGCATTGATATACTTCTCTGTAGAATTAATCCAACTATAATTCTATAAATTGTTTTGCTTTCTTACTTTTTTAAAAAAATTTGTTATGTTAATCACCATACATTAAATCATTAGTTTTTGATGTAGTGTTCCATGATTCATTGTTTGTGCATAACACCCAGTGCTCCATGCAGAACGTGCCCTCTTTAATACCCAACACCAAGCTAACCCATCCCCCCACCGCCCTCCCCTCTAGAACCCTGTTTGTTTCCCAGAGTCCATCATTTCTCATGGTTCATCTCCCCCTCCAATTTACCCCCGTTCATTCTTCTACTCCTATCTTCCTTCTTTTTTCTTAACATCTATTGCATTATTTGTTTCAGAGGTACAGATCTGTGATTCAACAGTCTTGTACAATTCACAGTGTTCACCATAGCACATACCCTCCCCAATGACTATCACTCAGACACACGATCACTCCCACCCCCTACCACTCCAGCAAACTTCAGTTTGTTTCCTGAGATTAAGAACTCCTCCTATCAGTGAGGTCATATAATACATGTCTTTCTCTGATTGACTTATTTCACTCAGCATAACACCCTCCAGTTCATCCACGTCGTTGCAAATGGCAAGATCTCATTCCTTTTGATGGCTGCATAATATTCCATTGTATATATATACCACCTCTTTATGCATTCATCTGTCAATGGGCATCTTGGCTCTTTCCACAGTTTGGCTATTGTGGACATTGCTGCTATAAACATCGGGGTGCACGTACCCCTTCGGATCCCTACATTTGTATCTTTGGGGTAAATACCCAGTAGTGCAATTGCTGGATCATATGGTAGCTCTATTTTCAACTGTTTAAGGAACCGCCATACTGTTTTCGAGAGGGGTTGCACCAGCTTGCATTCCCACCAACAGTGTAGGAGGCTTCCCCTTCCTCCGCATCCCCACCAACATCTGTCATTTCCTGACTTGATAATTTTAGCCATTCTGACTGGTGTGAGGTGGTATATCAATGAGATTTTGATTTGGATTTTCCTGATGCTGAGCGATGTTTAGCACTTTTTCATGTGTCTGTTGGCCATTTGGATGTCTTCTTTGAAAAATGTCTGTTCATGCATTCTGCCCATTTCTTGATTGGATTGTTTGTTCTTTGGGTGTTGAGTTGGATAAGTTCTTTATAGATTTTGGATACTAGCCCTTTATCTGCTATGTCATTTGCAAATATTTTCTCCCATTCTGTGGGCTGTCTTTTGGTTTTGTTGACTGTTCCTTTTACTGTGCAAAAGCTTTTTATCTTGATGAAGTCCCAATAGTTCATTTTTGCCCTTGCTTCCCTTGCCTTTGGCGATGTTTCTAGGAAGAAGTTGCTGCAGCTGAGGTCAAAGAGGTGGCTGCCTGTGTTCCCCCTTAAGATGTTGATGGACTCCTGTCTCACATTTAGGTCTTTCAAACATTTGGAATCTATTTTTGTGTGTGGTGTAAGGAAATGGTCCAGTTTCATTCTTCTGCATGTGGCCATTCAATTTCCCAGCACCATTTGTTGAAGAGACTGTCTTTTTTCCATTGGACATTCTTTCCTGATTTGTCAAAGATGAGTTGACCATAGAGTTGAGGGTCCATTTCTGGTTTCTCTATTCTGTTCATTTGATAGATGTGTCTGTTTTGTGCCTCTCTTGAAGATGACAGATTTGTAATAGAGCTGGAAGTCCGGAATTGTGATGCCGCCAGCTTTGCTTTTCTTTTTCAAGATTCCTCTGGCTATTTGGGGTCTTTTCTGGTTCCATAAACATTTTAGGATTATGTGTTCCATTTCTTTGAAAAAAGTGGATGGTATTTTGATGGGGATTGCATTGAATGTGTAGATTGCTCTAGGTAGCATTGACATCTTCACAATGTTTGTTCTTCCAATCCATGAGCATGGAACATTTTCCATTTCTTTGTGTCTTCCTCAATTCCTTTCATGAATATTTTATAGTTTTCTGAGTACAGATCCTTTGCCTCTTTGGTTAGATTTATTCCTAGGTATCTTATAGTTTTGGATGCAATTGTAAATGGGATCGACTCCTTAATTTCTCTTTCTTCTGTCTTATTGTTAGCGTATAAGAATGCCACTGATGGGGCGCCTAGGTGGCTCAGGTATTTAAGCGTCTGCCTTTGGCTCAGGTCATGATCCTGGAGTCCCCAGATCGAGTCCCGCTTCAAGCTTCCTGCTCTGCAGGGAGTCTGCTTCTCCCTCTGACCCTGCCCTCTCTCATATGCTCTCTCTCTCTCTCTCAAATAAATAAATATAATCTTTGAAAAAAAAGAAATGCCACTGATTTGTGTGCATTGATTTTATATCCTGCCACATGCCTGAATTCCTGTATGAGTTCTAGCAATTTTGGCGTGGAGTCTTTTGGGTTTTCCACATAAAGCATCATATCATCTGCAAAGAGTGACAGTTTGACTTCTTCTTTGCTGATTCAGATGCCTTTGATTTATTTTTGTTTTCTGATTGCTGTGGCTAGGACTTCTAATAATATGTTGAATAACAGTGGTGATAGTGGACATCCCTGCTGCATTCCTGACCTCAGGGGGAAAGCTCTCAGTTATTCCCCATTGAGAATGATATTCGCTGTGGGTTTTTCATAGATGGCTTTTATGATATTGAGGTATGTATCCTCTATCCCTATACTCTGACGAGTTTTGATCAAGAAAGGATGTTGTACTTTGTCAAATGCTTTTTCTGCATCTATTGAGAGGATCATGTTTCTTGTTCTTTCTTTTGTCAATGTATTGTATTACGTTGATTGATTTGCGGAAGTTGAACCGACCTTGCAGCCCAGGGATAAATCCCCTTGGCCGTGGTGAATAATCCTTTTATTGGACTGTTGGATCATATTCGTGAGAAATTTTGCATCCGTGTTCATCAAGGATATTTGTCTGTAATTTTCCTTTTTGATGGGTCTTTGTCTGGTTTGGGGATCGAGGTAATGGTGGCCTCATAAAACGAGTTTGGAAGTTTTCCACCCATTTCTATTTTTTGGAACTTTTTCAGAATAAGTATTAATTCTTCTTGAAATGTTCGGTAGAATTCCCCTGGAAAGCCATCTGGCCCTGGGCTTTTGTTTGTTGGGAGATTTTTGATGACTGCTTCAATTTCCTGAGTGGTTATAGGTCTGTTTACGTTTTCTATTTCTTCCTGGTTCAGTTTTGGTAGTTGATACATCTCTAGGAATGCATCCATTTCTTCCAGGTTATCTAATTTGCTGGCCTAGAATTGCTCATAATATGTTCTTATAATTATTTGTATTTCTTTGGTGTTGGTTGTGATCTCTCCTCTTTCATTCATGATTTTGTTGATTTGGGTCATTTCTCTTTTCTTCTGGATAAGTCTGGCCAGGGGTTTATCAATCTTGTTCATTCTCTCAAAGAACCAGCTCCTAGTTTCATTTATCTGTTCTACTGTTCTTTTAGTTTCTATTTCATTGATTTCTGCTCTGATCCTTATTATTTCTCTTCTCCTGCTGGGTTTAGACTCTATTTGCTCTTCTTTCTCCAGCTCCTTTAGGTGTAGGTTTAGATTGTGTTCAGACCTTTCTTGTTTCACGAGAAAGCCTTGTATTGCTATATACTTTCCTCTTAGGACTGCCTTTGCTACATCCCAAAGATTTTGAACAGTTGTGTTTTCATTTTCATTGGTTTCTATGAATTTTTTTAATTCATCTTTAATTTGCTGGTTGACCCATTCATTCTTTAGTAGGATGCTCTTTAGCCTCCAAGTATTTGAGTTGTTTCCGACTTTCCTTTTGCGATTGAGTTCTAGTTTCAAAGCATTGTAGTCTGAAAATATGCAAGGAATGATTCCAGTCTTTTGGTGCCAGTTGAGACCTGATTTGTGACCTAGGATGTGATCAATTCTGGAGAATGTTCCATGGGCACTAGAGAAGAATGTGTATTCCATTGCTTTGGGATGGAATGTTCTGAATACGTTTGTGAAGTCCATTTGGTCCAGTGTGCCATATAAAGTCTTTATTTCCTTTTTGATCTTTTGCTTAGATGATCTGTCCATTTCAGTGAGGGGGGTGTTAAAGTCCCCCACTATCATTGTACCGTTGTCGATGTGTTTCTTCCCTTTTGTTATTAATTGCCTTATATAATTGGCTTCTCCCATGTGAGGGGTATAGATATTTACAATTGTTAGATCTTCTTGTTGGATAGACCCTTTAAGTAGGATATTGTGTCCTTCGTCATCTCTTATTACAGCCTTTGGTTTAAAATCTAGTTTGTCTGATATAAGGATTGCCACCCCAGCTTTCTTTTGGTGTCCATTAGCATGGTAAATGGATTTCCACCCCCTCACTTTCAATCTGGGGGTGTCTTTGGGTCTAAAATGAGTCTCTTGCAGACAGCATATCGATGGGTCTTGTTTTCTTAATCGAATCTGATAGCCTGTGTCTTTTGATTGGGGCATTTAGCCCATTTACTTTCAAGGTAACTATTGAAAGATATGAATTTAGTGCCATTGTATTGCCTGTAAGGTGACTGTTACTGTATATTGTCTTTGTTCCTTCTGGTCTATGTTGCTTTTAGGCTCTCTTTTTGCTTAGAGGACCCTTTCAATATTTCTTGTAGGGCTGGTTTCATGTTTGCAAATCCCTTTAGTTTTTGTTTTTCCTGGAAGCTTTTTATCTCTCCTATTTTCAATGAGAGCTTAGATGGGTATAGCATTCATGACTGCATATTTTTCTCATTTAGAGCTCTGAATATATCATGCCAGTCCTTTCTGTCCTGCCAGGTCTCTGTGGATAGGTCTGTTGCCAATTTAATGTTTCTACCATTGTAGGTTACAGATCTCTTCTCCCGAGCTACTTTCAGGATTTTCTTTTTGTCTCTGAGACTCTAAGTTTTACTATTAGATGTCGGGGTGTTGACCTATTTTTATTGATTTTGAGAGGGGTTCTCTGTGTCTCCTGGATTTTGATGCCTGTTTCCTTCCCCAAATTAGGGATGTTCTCTGCTATAATTTGCTCCAATATTCCTTCTGCCCCTCTCTCTCTTTCTTCTTCTTCTGGGATCCCAATTATTCTAATGTTGTTTCGTCTTATGGTATTGCTTATCTCTCGAATTCTGCCCTCGTGATCCAGTAGTTGTGTATCTCTCTGTTTCTCAGCTTCTTTATTTTCCATCATTTGGTCTTCTATATCGCTGATTCTTTCTTCTGCCTCATTTATCCTAGCAGTTAGTGCCCCCATTTTTTATTGCACCTCATTAATAGCCTTTTTGGTTTTGACTTGGGTAGATTTAGTTCTTTTATTTCTCCAGAAAGGGTTTCTCTAATAACTTCCATGCTTTTTTCAAGCCCAGCTATTATCTTTAAAATCGTGATTCTGAACTCTAGTTCCGACATTGTACTAATATCCGTATTGAGTAGGTCCCTGGCAGTCGGTACTACCGCTTGTTCTTTTTGTTGAGGTGTTTTTTTCCATCTTGTCATTTTGTCCAGAGGAGAATAGATGAATAAGAGAACAAAATGCTTCAGGGTCACAACGTCTTCAGAAAACATACTCTAAACAAATCAGAAAAGACCTGAAACTGGGGGAAAAGACAGGGAAAGAAAGAAAAAAGAAAAAGAAAAAGATAAACAAAAACAGATCAAAACAAAAAAAAAACAGAATATGATCAAATATAATCAGGCTGGTGCATAGATCAGTGCCACACACTAGATTTTGGGTGTATTTTGGTCTGTTAGAAGAAAGTGCCTCCCAAAATTTTAAAGAAAGAAAAAGTTATATATGTACAAAAATAAGGGTTGACACGATGAAGGGATGGAATATGACTGTAAAGATGAAAATTATAAAAAATTTTATAAAAGGTACTGATAAGTTGTTTGAAAAAAGAAAGAAGAGGATTTTAAAGAAAAGAAGAAGAAGAAAAAGAAAGGGAAGAGAATGTGATCAGGCAGGAGACTAGAAAAAGGCATACACTAGAGATTTAGGGTATATTTTGATCTGTTAGAAGAAACTGTAGCTCAAAATTTTAACAGCAAACAACATATACATATATATATATATATATATATATATATATATATATATATATATGTGCCAAAGATAAGGGTAACTACTATGAAGGGATAGAATATGACTCTAAAAATGAAAAATAAAAATGTTTTTTAATAAAGGGATTGATAAGATGTTGGTTGAAAAAGGGAAAAAGAAAAATTAAAAAAAAAAGACAGTTAAATTAACTTTAAGACTAAAGAATCATCGTGAGAAAGCCATGGATTCTATGTGCAGTATTCCCCTAGCGCTGGAGTTCGCCCGTTCTCCTTGATCAGTAAACTTGGTCTTGGCTTGCTGGCTGTTCGTGCTGATCTTCTGGGGGAGGGGCCTGTTGCCGTGGTTCCCAAATGTCTTTGCCGGAGGCGGAATTGCCCCGCCCTTGTCCGTCCGGGCTAAGCAAGCTGCTCGGGTTTGGTCTCAGGAGCTTTTGTTCCCTGCAAGCTCTCGGTTCAGCTTTGGAGGGAGGAGAGTGAAAATGGTGGCCTCCCAATCTCCACCCAGAGGAGCCGAGAACTCGCGGCCCTGCTCCTCAGTGCGCCCCCAGAGAAAAGCAGTCACTCCCGTGTCCCCGGTCTCCGGCCGCACTCCGTGCTCACCCGGCCTGTGACCGAGCGTTTCTATCTCTGGCACCCAACCCCGGGTGGAGTCTCCAAACCCAGCAGATCCCTGCGGTGCGCTCCCGCGCCGCTCCTCCCAGGGGAGGAAGGGGAGTCTCCCCGTCTCTGCCGCTTGTTGGGTCCCTGCTGGAGGAGCAGTGGCCCGACTGGGCCGCGGGTCACAGTTTATGGCCACCCCGAGCTGAGAGCCCGCGCCTCGGCTCCGTCTCTGCAGCCGGCTTCCCTGCTCCGATCCCTGGGAGCTCTGCCGCACTCAGGCACCCCCGGTCTTTCTGTGACCCCGAGGGTCCTGAGACCACACTGTCCCGCGAGGGTTCCACCTCCCGCTTAGCCACTGGAGCGACCTCCCTCAGCGGAGCAGACTTCTAAAAGGTCCGATTTTGTGCTCCGCGGCTCTAGCACTTGCCAGAAGCAGCCCACGGAGGCCCCCTCCCCCGCCGTCTATCCTCCCGAATATCGCCTCGGATTCACTTCTCCGCACGTCCTACCTTCCAGAAAGTGGTCGCTTCTCTGTTCAGAGAGTTGTTGCTACTCTCCTCTTCGATCACCTGTTGAGTTCGTAGGTGCTCAGAATGGTTTGATCCCTATCCACCTGAATTCCTGGGACCAGACGAAATCCAGATCTCCTACTCCTCCACCATCTCTCTCTGCCTCCTGTTTTGCTGTCTTTCTTTTCTCTGTTAGAATTTAAGATCGATGAAAACCGACATCAAAATTGTTCTACTTACTGTGGTATTTTCAACGTCTTAACATGGAGTCTTCGTGTAGTAGGCAATCAATAAAGATTTACTAAAGAAATGAATAAAATAAAATTGCAAGGTTTGCACTGGAAAATGTAATTAAAAATAAAAACAGATCAAACTCAACCAGGGAAAAACTGGAAAGTGAATGAAATTTGCTTATGGAAAGTAAAGTATCCTTTTATTTTTGAATTTCAGGAGACTTTTGAATGACAGTTGCTTAACTCATTTGCTCATTTATCTGCTTATTCAGTCAACAGTTATTTTCTGAGCCCTGCTACAGTTAAGTGTTCCAATGAACACTGGAATTGGTTATGCCACATGAAATGGCCTATATTTGATCTGCTGATGATTGACCATGATTGATATAGTTGCCTAAAAGTATACTTCCCTTTGTGCAAATTAGAAAAGTATAGTGTTATTATTTTCTCCTTTTTGATGTGATTAGTGAGTTCTCCTATTGCTTATTATTTTCAAGAGAAGTGAAAAGTTTTTTCACCCCCCAAATTATAAATATTTCTTTTATATCTAAACATAAGAAGGTATATGCTGAAACTGGCAGCTTGACATGAGTTTGGCCTCCACAGAGGACTCCATTAGCAAAGGAACCATTCAGTGTGGTTTAAAATAATTTCATTCATTCTGTGTATATAAATCTCAAAAAATGTAGATTTCAGTACCCATTTAAAAAAAGCAATTAAAAATCATGGTAGAAATTAATCCACTAAGCAGAGGAATTTGAGATGTTACAGTAGACAATGTTTTCCACTATGGACAACTGTAGTAAATTGCACCACATCTACGTACCAATGATCAAAACTAAGACTATTGGTGGGGGCTCTTTGCTTAAGGCTGAAATTAACAGAGACTATTTTCTTGGATAAGATTTGTGACCAGAAAAAGATACTCTTTGATGATTGAGCCATCTAAGGTAGATAGCATTGGAGACCTGAAACATGTGCCAAAACCATCAATTTACAAATGAGAACAGTTCTGTGGCTTTACAGTGACCTAGAAAAGGACTTTTTTTTTTGTCTTTTAATACCATGGTATTAAATTAAAATTTAAAAAAATATTATTTTTTGGTATTAAAAAAATTCACATAATCTGATATTATCAAATAATGTGGAAAAGTGGAATATATCATTTAATTTTGCATTTGGATTAATGTTAATGATGCCTAAATATTTTGGCTCAATACATCATTTTATGCAAATTTAAAAATGTGAATTTTATATAGGGCAACATCTGAAATTCAATCAAGAGCTCTCTTTTAGAAATGGAAAGATTGCTCTATGATTTCAGGGCTTTCCAAAACTGTGACTTGGTGCTATTTCAACTTTGGGAATGTTTACAGTGAGAGCACGAAGTTGCTTCTTGTGTCACCTAGTTAAGGCACCAAAATGCCTTGTTATGTCTCCAATTAACCTTGACACTGATTTACTGGTGATAAAGTTTATTACAGGAAGTTGCACTAGGTCTCCAGCAAAGTCAAGCCATCAGTGTGCAATGTGTTTTGTAAGAAGAAATTTGCAGCACATCTTTAGCACGGTCACAGAACATGTGACCTCTTGTTTAATGTTTTTGTATGACGCTTGTATGTCTACATGTCTCTGACGTGTCACAATTATGATATAGAGCTAAAACTGTTATATTTCCCCTGGAAAGTTAAAATTCTAGTACATAAATACAATGAAAAAGGGAGTGTTGTAACTACAAAACAAAACAAACAGTGTGGAACAACAGGTGAAATGGCAGCTCCTTTATTTAGGAAACATGAGGTGACTCATTGCGGCCTCCATGTCTTTTGCTGCCCTGACTGCTGAGTCAGGCATTCCCTGAGCCTGTAGCCAGCACCATCACCTGGGCAGTGGGGCTGGTGTTTCCATGCTTCCGTGCAGGGAGGCCTGACAGCAGCCTTCTGGGCTCCATCTCAGAGCTATTAGAAAGCATTTGGGGAAATGATTAGCCTTCACTTGAGAGCCAAGTTGGGACTTCAGATGCTTGTCAAATACCAATTCCTCTGAAATAGGATTGCTCCCTGCATGGCCTTCCCTGGGCTCCTTCATAACACTGGTGTTGCCCTTAAAGAGCTGGTCCTCCTCGGGATAGGCTTCTGAAAAGGCCTTACATAACTGTTGTCAGATCACAGATTTGAAATGAAGACATTTAAGAGAGGACTGACAGACTCTATATAATGTTTGGAGAAGGGTCCCTATTCAGGACTGAATATGTCACCTCCAGTTTTCAGGACCTGTTGCTTCACCACTAAGAGACACAAGTTGATCCCAGTGCCTCCAACATGGCACCCACCAAAATCTCTATGGGAGCCATTTTATCTGGCCACGATACATCAATTCATTTATTCTTCACAAGTCTATGAAGCAGTGTCATTCTTTATAGCCCACTCTGCCTAATTTTATAAAGGCTAACCCACTTTCACAAGATTGTACACCGGTCAGAGTTTTAGCTGACATTGTGAGTCAAGCCTGAATGATGTCTAACACCTTATCCTTGAGCATGACATCATAGTACTCCCTTTGCTACTCGCATTCTTGGAAGTTCCCCTAATGCAGCCGCAGATTCTCCTATGCACAGACAACCCAAAGTCATTCTACATGGCCCTGCTCTTCGCACCCAGCACCTTTCCCTCAGAACCAAACTGTCAAAATCTTTAAGCCAGTTTCATATTGGACATTCCTTGACTTTACCTATTTTGTTTTCTAGATGGTTATGAACAGGCTCTTATGCCTCAACTTCTGAACCAGCCAAGGAATTCAC
The DNA here is from genome assembly GCF_009762305.2 of Zalophus californianus. NCBI lineage: Eukaryota > Metazoa > Chordata > Mammalia > Carnivora > Otariidae > Zalophus > Zalophus californianus. The sequence goes on along the minus strand of NC_045606.1, from coordinate 6,209,556 downwards.
CAAACCTTTAAACTTTCTGTGGAGTCCAGAAGAATATAAACACAAGTTAGGAAAACTCCATCATCAAGGGGTTCCAACCCCTTTACCTTTTGATGGATCCTCCTTATCATCTGTGTAATCACTGTTAACACCCAGTGATGAATTGTTCAGAGATCTCCAAAACTCCTCTGTTTCAATTACAGAATCAGACCCTACCATCTATAATTTACACTAGACTTTGCTCCTTTTCCGAGCTTTAGGGACTGGTAACATCTTTTATCTCTATGTTTATAATAAATAAGAAAGCAGTAAATCAAGAAGTGTAAGAATGATTTTTTTTTTTTACCCTCTTGATTTTGTTTCCTTTGGAGCACACAAACCACATAGGAATGATATTTACTTATGTCAGGATAAGTTAACTTAACTGTATACAGCATATTGGATTGTGTGCCAGAAAAGAGCTGCTCCAGCTAACCCAGGTACACACCCCCTTTCACACATCAGTCATTCCTTTTCCACTCAGACCAAGATGGCAAGGGAACAGGAGGGAAATTAAAGTGTGCTTTACCTTGTTACTGTTGTTTTAGACAATACTGGAAATCCATTTTCTAATTTTCATGTTATTATTATTATTTTTAACTGTGTTGTGTTAGAGGCTCCCTAAGATAGTAACAATATTGCTGAATACATATATTATTGGAATTTGCATATGCACCTTATATGTACTATCTGGCTAAAATCTTGAAGCAACCTCATGAAATATTTACTTGTATTGATGAAGCACAATACATAGTTAAATAACTTGCCAAAGTTTGGACTGATAGTAATTATTAGTGCTAGCTCAAATACAACAGGAATCTAAATTTAAAGCCTCAACTCTTAACCCTTGTGCTAATCACAAGAGTGATTTGAAATGATCTTGATGGAATGCAAAGTAGAAGTTTTGGCAGCTTTAAATATTTTTAAAATTATGAAACCACATATCTGTATTTGTTTAAGCTCCCTACTAGAGTACTAGAGTACTAGAATGTAAGAACCAAGAGGTCATGGGTCTTGTTTGTCTTGTTCACTCTTATAACTCCAATACTTAAAATAGTGCCTGACACACAGCAGTTGTTCACTAAGTACTTGTGGCCTGGATGGATGAAGGGAGGGACCAGAGGGGGACATTCACATGCAGGCAGGTGCCTATAAGGGTGGTCAGTGGTCGAGGTCCGTCACAGAGTTTCTGCTGAAGCAGATGATCCCTGACACATTGGACATATTTAACAAGATATGAGCAAGGATCTGCAAGTGTTTATATTTCACTTTTGTGTATAAACTAAATCTAAGTTGTTTGAAGAATTATAAGACATTACCCCCTCCCCCCAAGCCCATACCCACACATACTAAGTCATTCTGTAAGTGTTGATCCATTTTCTCCTGACACTGAATGGAGGAGGAATTCAAAACAAACCGTATATGGATCTATCTGAAAATAATTTTTCCAGGAGTCCTTCTTTAGCCTTGAAATTAAAAAAAAATAAAAAAAATCTTCATTATTAAATTTTCCTGAAATACATCTTACTTTTTGAAGCCAGTTTCTTCATTCAATTTTACCAAGGTTTCTTCAAGTACATATTTGATTACTGTCCTTTTCCTTTGAGGATATCTATTCTTTCAAGAATTTTACATTCTAAGTATTGATTCTCTTTTCTAATTTATTAATATCTATTTTAATTTCCTCTAGAATCATTTTTTGATATTGCTGCTTTGTTCATTCTTCTGTTTCTTTCTTCGAAATGTCTCTCCTAAGACATACTTAATTCCAAAAAATATATAATTCTAAATAAGATAAATAACTGACACCTAGATAGTTAAAGAACAAAAACCTTAAAACAACAGAGAAATGAAATTAATAACACACTAAAATGACAAAGTTAATTAAAACTACATGAGAACAGTGATAAAGTAAATCAATTATCATAAAGTAAGTTGGGGAGAGAGGCAACATAAACTATTTTAAAGAATAAAAATAAAAATAAAACTTGACTCCTTTTTCTAAAGATCACTACCATGAACTTTTTGGAGTATTTTGTCTTCTCTCTGTCGGTCCTGAAATACCCATCTATACAATTTTGAGCCTGCCATATAGATAGATATGCTTCCCACATCATCATTTGACATCATGGCATAAAGAATGATCCCATATATTTAAAGTTATTTGAAAACTTAATTTTAGTGGTGGTCAGTATGCTAATGCACAGATGTATCATTTTTTGTGGCCAAGCTTTTGTTAAGATTCTTATGTAATTTCTAAATTGCACTATTATAAATGATGACACATATCCTGGATATAATACTAACATGATTTTTTTTCTCAGGATAAATTTTGGTTAAGTGAACTTGCTAAGACAATAAGCATAAATATGGCTTAGACTTTTCGATTCATGTAGCCAAACATTCTCAGTGGAAGTCATGACAATTCACAACCTCACAGCCTTTTAAGAGGCATGATCACACTACTCCAAATTATTTTCTGTTTTTTGTTTTTTGTTTTTTTTCTGTCTGTAATGGCTTCCAATATTTAGGTCTCGTTAGAAATAAGCCGATCCTACTCAGCCAGATTCCTATTTGGAGAAGTGTCCTTTGTGTTGGTTGAGACCTCTTGAAGCAGCTGCCCCTGACTTTGGCTGAGAATAGGTGAAAACATCCCTGAATATTGCCATCCCCTCTCTCATTCAGGCTATGCCCACTTCCAGCTTTTGCTGAAATAGTATTTGTAAGGGATTCTGCCAGTGTTCTTCTACACTTACATCACTTGTGATGAAAGCCCCAGATATGCCCTGCTGGTTTTGTCCTCAGTGAGCAACCAAAAATCCTCCAGAGACTGAGCTGCAAGAGAGAAGAGAATCTAAGTAGGGGCTCTTGTGTGTCGGTTTACAAACTTTCCTTTGTCTTCAAACTAGTGGCTGTCACTTGAACATGCTTTGGAATTACTGCAGAGCATGACAGAAGATGATTGCTGGGCACACTTCCAGAATTCCCTATGTCAGTAAGTCTTGGGGGCTCAAGAATGTGTGCTTTGAACAAATTCCCATGTGCTGGTGACACTGCTGGTCAGGACCACACTCTGGGAACCATTACCATAAACCTTGTCATTCCCATATTATGCAGTTAGTTGAAGGTCTGACAGAGTGTTCTCTATTGACTTCCTAGAACCACTGCCATTAATTAGATTAATTAGATTAGAGGGACCTCATTCTAGTGCAGTTGAAAATCTATCTTTCAGATGTGTTCAGAATCTCCTTTCACCTGGAAGGGCATTTCCCTTTTGATTTAACTTCTGCACTGACTTCTTAAGCTCTACATTCTCATCAGCCCCATTTCGAGAACATTTATATCAAATTTAACATCCAACCAAGAACACCTTTCATTGGTAAAATATTTACTATTCTTAGAAGTAATATCTTTCTACTCTCATTGACTACCAACCTTAAAAGACAAAACTACCAAAAAAAACTAATGTTTCACAGTGAGTTTTACCATAAATCCCCAGCTGTTTTCTATGTGAAGCTTTCCCTGATTTTTTTGGCTTCAATGATACATTTGGTTTCTCCTGATACTGTGATTTTCCTAATTCTTCCCAAGTCCACTATCAAAGTACTGGTGGGTATATCTCTTCATTATGATTTAATACATGGGTGGACCTTGAGTTACAATGCTAAGTGATATAGTCCAACCGAGAAAGACAAATACTGTATGATCTCACTTATACACGGAATCTAAAAAAAGCTGAACTCATAGAAACAAAAACAGATAAGTGGTTTCCAGGGGCTGAGGGGTAGGGGAAATGGGTGATGTTATAACTTCCAGTTATAACATGAATAAGTCATGGGGACCTAATGTGCAGCATGGTGACCAGAATTAACAATGCTGTATTATATAATTCAAAACTGCTAAGAGAGTAGATCTTAAATGTTCTCACCACACACAAAAATAAGGTTACTTTGTGAGGTGAGGTGAAGTGAAGTGAGGTGAGGCTCTTACCTGACTTTATTGTGGGAATCATTTTGCAATATGTATGTATATCAAATTGTCATATTGCACATCTTAAACTTACACACTATTATATAGCAAATATATCTCAATGAATTTGGAGGAAAGAAGAAAAAAAATTAAACACCCCAAAGTCATAGTTAATAAGTTTATTTTAAATTAGAAGAAAAGAGAACTTCATCATATCCATAGAAAGATTTTAGCAGAAGATCCCTTTATCCATGACTTTTGACATTTTCCTCTCAAAAACTTTACCTACCTCCTGTTAATATGACTCAAAGAACAAAATAACTATTTAAAATGCCCAAGCCATTGTTATTGCAAGTATATTTGTTATTACCCCAGGTTAAAAATTCCTTTAAATATAGTAATGTCTGGTCTGCACAGAAGTCTGGGTGAGAAACTTAGCCCTTACATTGGGACTTGGCACTGGAGATGGATTTGAGATTTGTAGATTTTTTTAAAGTTTATTTTTATTAGGTTTTTGTTTGTTTGTTTTGTTTTGTTTTGTTTTTAAGTAAGCTCCGTGCCACACATGGGGCTCAAACTTATGACCCTGAGATCAAGAGTCACATGTTGTACTGACTGAATCAGCTAGGTGCTATGTGATACTGTAGATTTGATGAAATTTAACACTTAAGTAGTACAGAAAAAAAAAGGAGAACGAGTTAAAGAAAATCCCAGTGTTCACAGAATTAGGAAAGTGAGAAGGAATTGGTTATGCAAGCTGTGTAATGACTTCGTGGCAGGGGTGATGAATTATGGCAATTGAGGAATATATGGGTAAAAGATGTAGAAGTAGGAAATGAGGCACCAACAATAAAAGCTTTAAGAGCTGGAGATGAAGAGTTAAATATAAGCCCATGAGTAAATTACAAAACCAGATCCCTTTGTTAGTGAATAAGGAGAAAAGTTATAAAATTGATACTGCTATGGCAAAGGCTATGTTTGAGGAAGAAGAGAAGTTGGTGTGCCAACAAGGTAATGGGGAAGGTGAGGTCTGAGAGGTGGGAGTAGTCACAGGATAATGTTGGGTGGGCTGGGGAGCGATGGGTGGGGGAGGTTTTAAGGAGAGAGTGGAAAACAAAACAGAATAAAACAAGAAACACCCAAACTCATAGAAAAAGAGATCAGACTTGTGGGCACCAGAGCTGAGGGGCGGGGGGGGGTTGGATGAAGGGAATCAAAAGGTTCAAACTTCCAGATATTAATGTTGAGATGTAATGTAAAGCATGGTGACTACAGTTAATGTCATATGCTACATTTGAAATTGCTAAGAGAGTAAATCCTAAGAGTTCTCATCGCAAGGCAGAAACATTAAAAAAAACTTTTTTTTGTATCTATATGAGCTGAAGGATGTTATCTCAACTTACTGTGATGATCATTTCACAATATACATGTCAAGTTGGTATGCTGTGCACCTTAAACTTATCTAGTGCTGAATGTCAATTATATCTCAATAAAACTGGGAAAAATGAGGGGTGGAGAAGGCAATAGAATTTATTATTGAAGCCGGGAAAAACATGAAAACTGAAAAAAATGGAGCATTACTTAGTTCGACAATTTGCAGGAGACTCATAATGGAAATAAGTTAGGTAGGTGAGGATTTGCAGAGCATAGCTACTTAAAGTTAATCTCTGAGGTAGATGGTAGATGATCCATGATGATAGAAAGGAGGAGTACTTGGCATGGCAGAGGGAACGTCTTGGGCAAAGGACAGGTGGAATTTCTTTGTTTTGTTTAGTTTGTCCTTAATAAAGAAAATTGGGCATGTTTGAAGAAGTCAGTTGAGACAATGAGTGCTACACAATGTAGTCTACAAGGGGATAATGAACAGGACAGAATTGTCACAGTGGCAGTCCTCACTGGATCAAGGGAACACAGAGAAGTGTAACCCTCAGACCATAAGCCCCCTCTCTATGAGCGAAATTAAATAAGACAGAGGGTCAGAAATGTTGAAATCGAAAACTTTGTGGGATCTCATGTATGATAGTTGTAGTCACAGGGAAAGCCTAGTGTCTACCAATTTATCAGCGATTCTAAGAAGGGTGGGACCTGGTATAGAAAGGGAAAGCTTCTAGATCCTGCCACACAAGAGCAAGTAGGTGGCCATGTGAGGTAGTTGGAATAGATACACTAAAATAAAGTTAAATAATTTTTAAAATAATGATTTATGTTTTAATAAGACACTGTTATTGTATTGGTGGCCCTTTAAAATATTTTTTACATATATATTTTTGATTTTATTTCCAATATAGTTAACATACAGTGTTACATTAATTTCAGGTGTACAATACAGTGGTTCAACACTTCCATATCTCATCCTGTGCTCAAAACAAGTGTGCTCCTTAATTCCATCACCTATTTCACCCATATCCCCACCTCCCTCCCGTTTGGTGACCATCAGTCTGTTCTCTATAGTGAAGAGCCTGTTTCTTGGTTTGTCTCCCTGTTTTTTTACAAAAAAAATAAAATAAAATAATTTTGTTTTTAAAAACATTTTCTGGGATGCCTAGGTGGCTCAGTCGGTTAAGCAGCTGCCTTTGGCTCAGGTCATGATCCAGTCCTGGGGTCCTGGGATCCAGTCCCACATTGGGCTCCTTGCACAGCAGGGAGCCTGCTTCTCTCTCTGCCTACCACTCCCCCTGTTCATGCTCTCTCTCTGACAAATAAATAAATAAAATCTTTAAAAAAATAAAATTTTTTTCTAAAAGATTAAGACAATGTAGTCCATTAAATAATTTTTAAACACCTTGTTTATGTTGATTTTTATGAACATTAAAGAACAAAAAGAGAATAATTTATCTTGGTGCATAGTTACTTAAGTTAGTTCCTTAGCCAGATAGATAGATGCATCTATGGCTATAGGATACATACGTAAACACCACATCCCTCGTATTTTCTAAATTCTATAACCTAATATTTTAATTTCATAATTAAATTTTCTGTAGTTTTAAACAAAGTTATATTAGTCAGTTAATATACTTCAAATTGTTGACACGTTCAATTGAGACTTTTTTGTAAAATATAATATTTTGGATTGAGGGAATACATTTTCTGTAAGCTTACAGCAAATTAAACTTTCTGGATAATGCCTTCAATTGTAGTGTTCTCTTTTCATTGAAATTTGTAACTATTCCTGCCAAAATATCATTGTAGGTATTATCTTCTTTTTAATTTTTTTTCCTGCAATTCAATTAAATTTTCAACAAATGTTCTTTTATAATAAAAACCTCATTAAAGATGTGTTTCCATCATTCTTTTGAATATTTATTCAAATCGAGTTGCTGCCAGATTATAATTTTTTTCATTTGAACAATCGCAGTACAGCCTATCAATTTATCCACTTAAATATTGGAGCTCTATCAGAAAAATATTCCCGCAATTCAAGATAGTCAAAAGTATAATTCTATAATTTAGAGTTAAATGTGGTAAACTATTGATGTTCCATAGTTTCTCTTTTGTTTCTGTTAAAATAAATCTTAATATCTTATTGTTTACAGTTGTGCTTTTGAAACTACAGTATTCAAAAAGCTTGAAAAGCTAAATACTCTGCCGCTCTACTCATTGAACACTTCAATTAGATAGTCAATGACTTTTTAAAACAGATTCATTGCTATGTAATTCACACATCACACAATTCATCCATTTAAACCATATCATTGAATGTTTTTTTGTGTATTGAGTTGTGCAACTATCACCACAATCAATTTGAGAATATTCATACTACTCCCAAAAGAAACCCCACATCCATTAGCAGTCAATGCTCATTGCCCACAGCTCTCCCAGTGCCAGGCAACCACGAGTCTAGTTTCTGTCTTCATAGATTGTCTGTTCTGAAATTTCACGATGTCCCACAATACGTGGTGTTGTGTAACTACCTTCTTTCACTCAGGATAATATTTTCATTGTTCATCCATATCATGATATGTATTAATACTTTATTAATTTATTGTCCAATAATGTCCCATCCATTGTTGGACACACCAAATTTTGCTTATCCTTTTGTCAATTGATGGGTATTTATGTTGATTCAATTATTTTGTGAATAACACTACTATGAACATTTGTGTAGTTTTTGTATGGGCATATAACTAGGAGGTAATTGCTGGGTCATATGGTAAGAGTATAACTTTAAAAAATTATGCTAAATATGTAACTTTTGAGTAACTTTCATATTTTCTCAAAGGAACTTTTCATATTGCCATCAGCAGTGTATGAGGATTCGAAATTAGAATCCCACACAGCCCACATCTTCACCAACCATAAGTATTACCCCACCTTTTGATTATGGCCATCCTGGTGGGTATAAAGTGATAACTCATGGTGCTTTTGATTTGCATTTCCCTTGTTGATACAAGCTTGTGTAACATATGATCTTTTCATGTGTTCAGTTGGCACCTTCTGTACACAATCTTTGAAAAATGTCTATTCAAGTATTTTGCCTATCTTTAACTTAGTTATTTGTCTTTTTATTATTGAATTATAATTTGTGTATTCTGGATACAAAACTGATCAAATATATGATTTGCAAATTTTTTCTCCCATTCCATGGCTTGTCTTTTCACCAACTCAACAGTTTTGAATTTGGTGAAGTCTGTTACCTTCTCTCTCACTTGCACTTTTGGGCATCATATCTAAGAAGGCTTGCTTACCTCAAAGTCACAACCATTTATCCTTGTGTTTTCTTCTGTGTATTTTATGGTTTTAGGTCTTATTTAGAGCTATGATCCATTTTAAGTTAATTTTTATGTATGGTGCAAGGAAGAAGTCCCACTTCATTTTTTGCATGTGGATAAGTACAGTATTATATCAGGTTGTGAAGGCAGAGATTCTGAGAAAGACATTAATGTTTAGAGGGTTATTGTGGAATTTTACTGTGAATATCACCTTAACAGAATAAAGAATGTAGGGTAGGACAGAGAGAATAGCTGGGCTGTGATAGAGTCATTATGAAGACTTTGGCCAATTCCATGAGGAGCCCTGAAACTGAAAGCGCCTCTGAATTTGTCCCCTATTGAGGTGTCTGGACTTTGGGGCCCTTGTATAAACTACTCAATGAATTTAGGCTGACTAAAGGGCGGGTACAACCTTGTATCGGTATTCATTGGATTTGGGCTGCCCCAGTGAGGATGGAAGAGTACCTGTCTTCCCACACCCACAATCTGGAAACAAGACATCCCTCTACACCTACAGATCCTAGAGTAATAGGGACAGAAATCACAAATCACAAATATGTCATTGGGAAGTAAATGAGATGCTCCTACTTCCACTCTTTGTTTCCTGGATCCCTACCTTCTTCTTACTGGAGCTATAACATGCATACTGGTAGTTGACACAAGGTATCTATCTGCCCTCTCCTGGAGAATGATGCCCATCCTTGCAAGATGCCTTTTCTTAACTGAAATTCTATGGCCATCCCATCACTCTAAAAAACTGGAATCTTCCCGAGTGGTGCCATATGTCTAATATGAGTATTTCCTTTGTGAACATTGTGTAGGCTTCCAATAATCCCTCTATCTGTGTTACAAAAAGACTTCTCAACTTCTGTGTTCTATACTCGTATAAATGTAATGTGTAATTCCCTCAGACCCCCTGGTAGCTTCATGCATCCTGCCAGCCCTGACAGGCCACATCAAGTCTTGTTCATATTTCAAATATCCCTTAGATGCAACAGCATCTGATGATTTTTCTGTCACCACCACCCAAAATCATAGGAGTTAGCTGTTCACTAGCTGCTAGTGTCAAGTCCCACTTTGCTTATCAGCAAGTAACTTGGTTGCTAGTCGCTAGTTATGTAGCATTGGCTAAGGTTGTAAAGAAAGGCTAGACATCACCGATTCCTTCATGACTTAGATACCCATTAAGAGTGGAACTCTCTTCAATACATTTGAGTCACACATGCCATGAGATGCCATGATGACAGAGGCCGGAAATACAAAATAGAAGTCTAAAATCCAATCCATAAGTAGTAATAGTCCTCAAATAGTAATTTAAAAAAAAAATTCTGGAACATATCCTAAACTCCATGGGAAGCTGGAACAGGCATTTGCCAAGATTGTCTCAAGAGATTAATAAGTTTGCAAAACAATAGGAAAAGTCCAAATTGCCATTTATCTGTATGGAAGTAGAGACGGGTATGCCATCCTCTAACCAGGGATGACTCAGACATATCATATGGAAAATGCAGATAAGGGAAGATACCCAAGCTGACAAGGACAATATAAGAACAGTGGAAGACTCTAGAGTCACAAAAAGCAAAATTGGCAGATACCACATTGCTGACTTGGCCAATTTTGGGGGTGCTCACAGAGCAGGAATTTAAATAAAGAGCCAAAAGCTGTGGACTGGGACAATTGAGATACCCCCAAATACACACAGGAACTGTCCTCTGAAATAATTGCAGGGGGCTTCAGTGTTGAAGGAAATGAGGATGAACTGATTTTTTTTTTTTGAGAAAGCAGTCTGACTCAGATGTTCACCTTCTCACCTGATTTTCTGCCCAGGTTCTTACCAAATACAGCATGTACCTATTTCCCATAATCCTCACAAAAGCACACACATGATGAAGTTACTTATCTCCTTTTCCCCTGATTGATGATTTCTAAATGGTACCATACTCCCTGATCTTTCAGATCCCCATACACTGGGGATGATCTGAGCGGGCAGAATCACACTGAGAGCCTGGCAAAACAGCAACATTGGAGATGCAAGGCATCACTGCTTTTCTGCGCACAGGAGCTCTATCTGCAGTGAATCTCTTCCAGATGTGCATGGAGAGGTTTTGCCTGCCATGGACAGGACAGCAGACGTTCCCATTACTTTCCACCATAGTAAGCCCTGCACTGGAATTCCCAAGTTTCTGAATGTCACAAATGTTTATCCAAATTATATTCAAGCTGAGCCATCACAGAACAAATGGTTAAACGTCTTTTATCACAACAGGTAATCTGGTCAGCATGGCAGGTCTAGATGCTCTTCCACAGTGATCAGAAATCAACTGTAAAAGCAGAAAAATCTCTGTGTGTATTTGGAACCCCGTTGTTTTTCACCATGGAGGGGGGAGGAGAAATACTTTCACCAAGTTTTTAAAATATCAATTTAGTTCGGCTCTTATTTCAGTAATGATTTACTGCAGCTTAAAAGGAGTAAAACGCAGACAATTCAACATATTTTTTGAATGCTGTATACCATGTATTCTGAATCTTATCCTTCAAACCTTCAAAAAGTATGTGCTGAGTTTAAATATTTGGGCCAAGAGTTGAAGCTGGTCCAGTTGGTAATCATGTGTTTCCTCTTATTACTATATGTATTTGCTTTAAATATTGATAAATTGATTGTGGTTCCCCTTGTGTTGGCTGGCCAGAACCACATACCATTACTTGTTTCCATTCTTGCTCTGTTCTTGTTCAAGGTAACATCTATGTTGGCAAGTTCAAAACAACTGGCAGCTGTGGTCTGTATTAGGGCCCACAACTCATGTAACACAAAGAAAGTTGATAAAAATTTAGACAGTTGTGGGGAGGAAGGTCATGCATTCAAAGAAGTGATTCCCTTTGCAGACACAGAAGGGAAAGAGAAGGATGGAGGAAGGGAGAAGGAAAGAGAGAAGAAAGAAGAAGAGAAAAGTTTAAGCAAATAGAGATAAAATCCTCAATATTTATGAGGTAATAGAAGTTTAAATATCAAAAATATAATTTTATCTGGTTATTTTTTATATTACTCTTAATATTGTAGAAACACTAGGACACAGAACAGTTATATTCTGGGTTAGATGAAGCAGTTAAAAAAAGAAAGAACTAGATTTTAGCAAGGAGTTGATGTTATTCCTCACATATACAATATAGTCACTTGTTAAATATTGCAGGTGCAAAGTGTAGAGCCCACAAAATACATTCAATACATAAAAGTCGCAAGGAAACACATTCTTTTTTTCATTTTTGTGGCTAATAGTCACTGTTCATCTTTCACACACAAGTGATGTCATGAGAAATTTATGGATTTTCCTCTGCAGATTTTCCAGGGATATACCCCATTAGTAACCACTGACAATTACAAGGCTTCCTTGCTGCTCTTATTAACATGCTTTACACTAACAGTTCTCAAGCATTGTCACCACACAGATCTGTATATTTATGAAGAGAAGGGCTGCTAACAGGATGGGGTTGACCATTTCTTCTTGTGTCAAATAATAGTGTGGAAATAAAATATTGTCACCATAATCTCAAAAGAGGCTATTACTGATGTTTAGAAAGAGCATGATCTCAGAATAAACATATTAATATAATGGGCAAAATCACAATAAATATTTTAAAAATAGGGTATATAAAATTGTTTAATTAATAAAAAGTAACAGTATGTAAAACATCTTTCATGACATATCTCGAACATAGAGAATGTATTTAGCAAATGCTAACTTCCTTCGATGTGTATTTCGTTTCTTTTCTGAAGAAATATTATGAAATGTTGCAAAACGTTACTGGGGGGAAAATCTTCACATAAATGTGATAATACTGTCCATAAACTCTTGAATTGTTTTACTCAATATATCATGTTCTTCAGATTTATCATTATTGAAACATGAAAATCTAGTTTGTATATTAGTTTTCTGCATAGTTTTTTATTTTACATCTTTTGACAATGTACACATTTATCCCCATTTTAATTGATATCTTGGTAATTTATAGTGTATGTGTTTATGCTGCAATGAAGAGTCTTATGTATGCAAATTATAGCAGGTTATAAACCTCAAAAAATACACGATGGAAGGTCTAAAATACATGAAATGAAATATCTTATTTAAACATGGGAACAATAAACATGATGAAAATGGTGATTCCTAAAAATAAAATATAAATTCAATACAATGACAGACAAACACTGAAGAACTTCCTTCTGTGAAACTTGACTAGCTCATTTTAAAATTAATATTGAACTCTGATGGGTAACTTCTAAATATAATTCTTTAAAAGTATAAGAATTATAAATTTTCCCAATATCAAATTTTACTATAATGTTATACTGCAAACAGTTGTCATTAGAAAAATGTATCAATAGAAAAATGAGCAGAATAGAAACTATTGATAAAGGATAATAGAAATGGGATTAAGCTTAGGTGAAAAAAAATTCGATCCTATATAGAAACAGCATATACAACCCTGTATATATTTTGTGTATAGATACAAAATAATTCACAGATTAAACCCTAAGAAAAATTGTAAAGCTTTTAGATTCAATATGTGATATGTGATGAAGATGACAATAGTTGTAAAAGATATAAAAAATAAAAAATCATAAAGAAAGACATGCATTTGAGTACAATTAATATTAAATTTTGTTTAACTCATTAAAGACACCATAAATATAATGTATGAAAAAAAATGTCTAAGGCATTTGAAAACAATTGATTTGCTAACAAAAGATGAGAACTAAGAATATATACATATGTAATATATTATATATCACATGTTATTATTTTCAAACATTTTGACTTGTTTTGCATATATGCATACAGAAACACTTCCTATGAAACAACAGTGAAGAAAAATGGGTGGTAAATATGAACAAACAACTCAGAGATCATAAAAAACAAATTTCCAATAAATAAAAGGGAAAGCAGTTAGTGAGTATAAATTAAAACAAAAACTATCATTTTAAATTTTTCATATGAACAGGGCATTTGGGTGGCTCAGTCGTTAAGCATCTGCCTTCAGCTCGGGTCATGATCCCAGGGTCCTGTGATCAAGCCCCACAACGGGCTACCTACTCAGAGGGAAGTCTGCTTCTCCCTCTCCCGCTCCCCCTGCTGGTGTTCCCTCTCTTGCTGGGTCTTTCTCTGTCAAATAAATAAATAAATAAAATCTTTTAAAAAATTAAAAAATAAGAATTTCATATGAACAAAAAATAACAGAGTCTGGCAATAATAAGTGTTCATGGAGATAATAGTGAATGAGAAATCTCATACACTATATTTGGGAATGTAAGGTAACACATCCACTTTGGAGAAAACTTGACATTACTGAGCAAATTGAAAAATGCACATAGTCTACAATCCAGGGATTTGCCTTCTAAATGCCCACTATATGGAAATGTTTAGAGTATATTTTCTGGGGATGTTGTCACCCTGTTAGCATTATGTTCTCTCATTCATCTATTCTCCTCTGCACAAAATGACATGACAGAAAAAATCACCTCAACAAAAAGAACAAGAGGCACTACCGACTGCCAGGGACCTATCAATATGCATATTAGTACGACATCAGAATTAGAGTTCAGAACGATGATTTTAAAGATGCTAGCTGGGCTTGAAAAGAGCATGGAAGTTATTAGAGGAATGCTTTCTGGAGAAATAAAAGAACTAAAATCTAACCAAGACAAAATTAAAAACGCTATTAATGAGGTGCAATAAAAAATGGGGGCACTAACTGCTAGGATAAATGAGGCAGAAGAGAGAATCAGCAATATAGAAGACCAAATGATGGAAAATAAAGAAGCTTAGAAAAAGAGAGATAAACAACTACTGGATCACGAGGGCAGAATTCGAGAGATAAGCAATACCATAAGATGAAACAACATTAGAATAATGGGGATCCCAGAAGAAGAAGAAAGAGAGAGAGGGGCAGAAGGTATGTTGGAGCAAATTATAGCAGAGAACCTCCCTAATTTGCAGATGGAAACAGGCATCAAAATCCAGGAGGCACAGAGAACCCCTCTCAAAATCAATAAAAATAGGTCAAAACCCCGACATCTAATAGGAAAATTTAGGAGTCTCAGAGACAAAGAGAAAATCCTGAAAGCAGCTAGGAAGAAGAGATATGTAACCTATAATGGTAGAAATATTAGACTGGCAACAGACCTATCCACAGAGACCTGGCAGGCCAGAAAGGACTGGCATGATATATTCAGAGCTCTAAATGAGAAAAATATGCAGCCAAGAATACTATATCCAGCTAGGCTGTCATTGAAAATAGAAGGAGAGATAAAATCTTCCAGGACAAACAAAAACTAAAGGAATTTGCAAACATGAAACCAGCCCTAAAAGAAATATTGAAAGGGGTCCTCTAAGCAAAGAGAGAGCCTAAAAGCAACATAGACCAGAAAGGAACACAGACAATATGGAGTACAGTCACCTTACAGGAAATAAAATGGCACTAAATTCATATCTTTCAATAGTTACCCTGCATGTAAATGAGCTAAATGTCCCAAACAAAAGACACAGGCTATCAGATTGGATAAAAAAAAAAAGACCCATTGATATGCTCTCTGCAAGAGACTCATTTTAGACCCAAAGACCCCCCCCCAGATTGAAAGTGAGGGGGTGGAAAAACATTTACCATGCTAATGGACACCAAAAGAAAGCTGGGGTAGCAATCCTTATATCAGACAAATTAGATTTTAAACCAAAGACTGTAATAAGAAATGAGGAAGGACACTATATCCTACTTAAAGGGTCTATCCAACAAGAAGATCTAACAATTGTAAATATCTATGCCCCTAAAATGGGAACAGCCATTTATATAAGGCAATTAATAACAAAAGCAAAGAAGCACATCGACAACAGTACAATAATAGTAGGGGACTTTAACAACCCCCTCACCAAAATGGACAAATCATCCCAGCAAAAGATCAACAAGGAAATAAAGACTTTAAATGACACACTAGACCAAATGGACTTCACAGACATATTCAGAATATTCCATCCCAAAACAGCAGAATACACATTCTTCTCCACTGCCCACGGAACATACTCCAGAATAGATCACATCCTACGTCACAAACCAGGTCTCAACTGATAGCAAAAGATTGGAATTATTCCCGGCATATTTTCAGACCACAATGCTTTGAAACTGGAACTCAATCACAGGAGGAAAGTCAGAAAGAACTCAAATACATGGAGGTTGAAGAGCATCCTACTAAAGAATGAATGGGTCAACCAGGAAATTAGAGAAGAATTTAAAAAATTCACGGAAACCAATGAAAATGAAAACACAACTGTTCAAAATCTTTAGGATGCAGCAAACGCAGTCCTAGGAGGAAAGTATATAGCAATACAAGCCTTTCTCAAGAAACAAGAAAGGTCTCAAATACACAACTTAACACTACACCTAAAGGAGCTGGAGAAAGAACAGCAAATAGAGCCTAAACCCAGCAGGAGAAGAGAAATAATAAGTATCAGAACAGAAATCAATGAAATAGAAACCAAAGGAACCGTAGAACAGATCAACGAATCTAGGAGCTGATTCTTTGAAAGAATGAGCAAGATTGCTGAACCCCTGGCCAGACTTATCCAAAAGAAAAGAGAAATGACCCAAATCAACAAAATCATGAATGAAAGAGGAGAGATCACAACCAACACCAAAGAAATAAAACAATTATAAGAACATATTATGAGCAACTATAGGCCAGCAAATTAGATAATCTGGAAGAAATGGATGCATTCCTAGAGATATATCAACTCCGAAAACTCAACCAGGAAGAAATAGAAAATGTGAACAGACCTATAACCACTCAGGAAATTGAAGCAGTCATCAAAAATCTCCCAACAAACAAAAGCCCAGGGCCAGATGGCTTCCCAGGGGAATTCTACCAAACATTTCAAGAAGAATTAATACCTATTCTCCTGAAACTGTTCCAAAAAATAGAAATGGAAGGAGAACTTCCAAACTCGTTTCATGAAGCCACCATTACCTTGATCCCCAAACCAGACAAAGACCCATCAAAAAGGAGAATTACAAACCAATATCCTTGATGAACATGGATGCAAAATTTCTCACCAATAGGATCCAACAGTCCAATAAAAGGATTATTCACCACGGCCAATTGGGATTTATCCCTGGGCTGCAAGGTTGGTTCAACATCCGCAAATCAATCAACGTGATACAATACATTAACAGAAGAAAGAACAAGAATCAGATGATCCTCTCAATAGATGCAGAAAAAGCATTTGACGAAGTACAGCAGCCTTTCTCGATCAAAACTCGTCAGAGTAAAGGGATAGAGGATACATACCTCAGTATCATAAAAGTCATCTATGAAAAAACTACAGCAGATGTCATTCTCAATGGGGAAAAACTGAGAGCTTTCCCCCTGAGGTCAGGAATGCGGCAGGGATGTCCACTCTCACCACTGCTATTCAACATAGTATTAGAAGTCTTAGCCACAGCAATCAGACAACAAAAAGAAATCAAAGGCATCCAAATTGGCAAAGAAGAAGTCAAACTGTCACTCTTTGCAGATGATATGATATTTTATATGGAAAACCCAAAAGACTCCACCCCAAAACTGCTAGAACTCATACAGGAATTGAGTCAAGTGGCAGGATATAAAATCAATGCACAGAAATCAGTGGCATTCCTATACACCAACAACAAGAGAGAAGAAAGAGAAATTAAGGAATCAATCCCATTTACAATTGCACCCAAAATCATAAGATACCTAGGAATAAATCGAACCAAAGAGGCGAAGGATCTGTACTCAGAAAAGTATAAAATACTCATGAAAGAAATTGAGGATGACACAAAGAAATGGAAAAACGTTCCATGCTCATGGATTGGGAGAACCAACACTGTGAAGATGTCAATTCTACCTAGAGCAATCTACACATTCAATGCAATCCCCATCAAAATACCACCCACTTTTTTCAAGAAATGGAACAAATAATCCGAAAATGTGTATGGAACCAGAAAAGACCCCAAATAGCCAGAGGAATCTTGACAAAGAAAAGCAAAGCTGGCGGCTTCACAATTCCTGGACTTCCAGCTGTATTACAAAGCTGTCATCATCAAGACAGTATGGTACTGGCACAAAAACAGACACATCAATCAATGGAACAGAATAGAGAGCCCAGTAATGGACCCTCCACTCTGCTCAACTAATCTTTGAGAAATCAGGAAAGAATATCCAATGGAAAAAAGTCTCTTCAACAAATGGTGTTGGGAAAATTGGACAGCCACATGCAGAAGAATGAACCTGGACCATTTCCTTACACCACACACAAAAATAGACTGCAAATGGTTGAAAAACCTAAATGTGAGACAGGAGTCCATCAACATCTTAAAAGAGAAGACAGGCAGCAACCTCTTCGACCTCAGCCGCAGCACCTTCTTCCTAGAAACATCACCAAAGGCAAGGGAAGCAAGGGCAAAAATGAACTATTGGGACTTCATCAAGATAAAAAGCTTTTGCACAGGGAAAGAAATAGTCAACAAAACCAAAAGACAACTGACAGAATGGGAGATATTTGCAAATGACATATCAGATAAAGGACTAGTATCCAAAATCTATAATGAACTTCTTAAACTCAACACCCAAAGAACAAATGATCCAATCAAGTAATGGGAAGAAGACATTTCTTCCCATTCTTCCCAAATGTCTGTTCATACAGACATTTTTCCAAAAAGACATCCAAATGGCCAACAGACACATGAAAAAGTGCTCAACATTGCTCTGCATCAGGGCAATCCAAATCAAAACCTCAATGAGATATCACCTCACACCAGTTAGAATGGCTAAAATTAACAAGTCAGGAAACGACAGATGTTGGCGGGGATGCGGAGAAATTTGGATGCATTTTATTTCTTTTTGTTGTCTGAGTGCTGTGGCTAGGACTTCTAATACTATGTTGAATAGCAGTGGTGATAGTGGACATCGCTGCCGCATACCTGACCTTAAGGGAAAGCTCTCAGTTTTTCCCCATTGAGAATGATATCCTCCTACACTGTTAGTGGGAATATATGCTGGTGCAGCCACTCTGGAAACAGTATGGAGGTTCCTCAAAAAGTTGAAAATAGAGCCACCATATGATCCAGCAATTTCACTACTGGGTACTTACCCCAAAGATACAAATGTAGGGATCCAAAGGGGTACATGCACCCAGATGTTTATAGCAGCAATGTCCACAATAGCCAAACTGTGGAAAGAGCCAAGATGTCCACTGACAGATGAATGGATATAGAAGATGTCGTGTATGTGTGTGTGTGTATATATATATATATATATACACACATTGGAATATTATGCAACCATCAAAAGGAATGCGATCTTGCCATTTGCAATGACATGGCTGGAACTGGAGGGTGTTATGCTGAGCGAAATAAGTCAATCAGAGAAAAACATGTATCATATGACCTCACAGTTATAAGGAATTCTTAATCTCAGGAAACAAACTGAGTGTTGCTGGAGTGGTGGGTGGTTGGATGGATGGGGTGGCTGGGTGATAGACATTGGGGAGGGTATGTACTATGGTGAGCGCTATGAATTGTGCAAGACTGTTGAATCACCGATCTGTACCTCTGAAACAAATAATACAATATATGTTAAAAAAAAAAAAGAAGAAGAAGCTAGTAGAAGGAGAAGAATGAAGGGGGAGAAATCGGAGGGAGTGATGATCCATGAGAGATGACGGACTTTGAAAAACAAACTGAGGGTTCTAGAGGGGAGGTGGTTGGTGGACAGGGTACCCTGTGGTTGGGTATTAAAGAGGGCACGTTCTGCATGGAGCACTGGATGTTATACACAAACAATGAATCATGGAACACTACATCAAACACTAATGATGTAATGTATGGTGATTAACATAAAAATAAAAAATTAAAAAAAAATTTTCAGTCTTTCTTGTTCTATGGTAGATACATTGGACTAAAATTCCTTCTTAATAATGATTTACCTTTTTTCTCTGGATTTTTATTTTTTTATTTTTTTTTAAGATTTTATTTATTTATTTGAGAGAGAGAGAGAATGAGAGATAGAAAGCACGAGAGGGAAGAGGGTCAGAGGGAGAAGCAGACTCCCTGCTGAGCAGGAAGCCCGATGTGGGACTCAATCCCAGGACTCCAGGCTCATGACCTGAGCCGAAGGCAGTCGCTTAACCAATTGAGCCACCCAGGCGCCCTTTCTCTGGATTTTTAAATGTTTTGTATGCAGTGCTGTTTGGTGAACAGTAAATTCTAATTTCTTCTTTAGGGCTGCCTGGGTGGCTCAGTCAGTTAAGCATCCGACTTTTGGTTTTGTCTCAGGTCATGATCTCAGAGTTCTGAGATGAAGCGCCCCCTCCCTCCCCGCCTCCACTGCGACCTGCTCTGTACTCAGCAGGGAATCGTCTTGAGGCTACTCTTTCTCCCTCCTTCTCTGCCCCTCCCTGGTCTCTAAAATAAATAAATAAATCTTTATAGAAATCTTTTCTTTAGTCAGTAACATGGAAGGTTTTTTTATTCCATATTTTTTAGTTTTCAAATGTATTACATGATCATAGTTAATTTTTTACTGTTTTCTAACACTACTGAATTGTGTGTAGGAAATATCCATGTTATCTATGCTTTGGGCTTTTTTGAGACTTCCTTAGTGTTAGGGTATGGCAAATTTTGTAAATGTTCTAATTTATTTGCTTACCATTGTTTCTTATAGCTTCCTGTTTCCATCTTTGATCAAACTCTCTTCTATTGAAGTGCATATTTCAGTTCTTTCAAGCAAGTGTCTATTGGAGGGAAATATCTCTGAGTAGTTATTTGCCTGAAAATTACCTTTAATTTAACTGAACACATGAAAGAGAAATTAATGAGCAGAGAATAGAGAAACTTCAGTAATTAGTTTTCTTCCTCCATGCTTTGGTGGAATCTCTTTGACGTCTGTGCGGGTTCTTGGCTCTTGAGAAGTCTGCTTAATTTTTTTTTTTTTTAAAGACTTTTGAGAATCATTTCCTCTTTTCTTTCTCTTTACTTGAAAGATTTTCATCTTTGTTTTTGATGTTCTTTCTTAGAATACATTTTTATTTATCCTTCCTTGGGTTTTAATATATTTCTTCAGCCTGAACATCATGCATTTTACCAAGTTTGGAAAAATGTACTGTTTTTATCCTGTTGACTATTGCCCCCCCACCCCACTTTGTCTCCATCCTGTCCATAGATCTCCTATTGAAGATGGGTTGTAACTCCACCTTGTCATCCCTATTTCTCTGAACTTCTTTCAGACTTTGTATATCTTTATCTCTTTGTCCCGTATTTTGGGTAATTTTCTAATATTTATTGTTCAGTTCACTGATTATCTTGGAAGCATGAACACAACCATGATTTCATCCTATTGATTCAATTTATTTACTTATTTTTGTTTCTGTCTTTCCTTACTGACTTCAGGGGCAGAACATGGGAATAAACACAATTCTGTCTATCCCACATTCTTACTAAAATATTAGAGTTTACTCCTAGTTATTTGGTTTCATTTTTGTTTAATGTAGTGAACCAAAAGTCCAAATAAAAGCTACACCTGTGGGGCACCCGTGGGGCTTAGTTAGTTAAGGATCTGACTCTTGATTTTGGGTTAGGTCATGACCTCAGGGTAGCAGGATCAAGCCTCTAGTAGGATCTCTGCTCAGCAGGGAGTCCTCTTGAAGATTCTCTCTCCCTTGTCCTCTCCCTCTGCCCCCCTCCACTTAAGCACTCTCTCTCTCAAATAAATAAATAAATCTTTAAAAAAAAAAGCTACACCCATGAAGACATTCTCCTAATTGTATCGTGCAAAGTAGCAACATAATGCCTTTCTCTCTAGTCCTCCAAAGTCATTCTTCCCTTGCATCCTATTGTCCTTATTCTTATGAATTCCTTTGTTCTCACTTTCCTTAAGGTTCTTTCAATGAGCAAAACTTATTTCTTTATTTTTGGTATGGTAATATGTACCGGTCTCTATTTTTGTTGCACATGATTTTTGTATTGTATTTATGAATTGCTTTTAGTTTTTCGTGATCAAAAACCTCCAGGAGCTTAGGAGATTTTTTTTAAAGATTTTATTTATTTATTTGAGAGAGACAGAGAGAGAGAGCAGGAGAGCAGGGTGAGGGGCAGAGGGAGAAGCAGGCTCCCTGCTCAGCAAGGACTCTGGAATCATGACCTTAGCTGAAGGCAGATGCTTAACCAACTGAGCCACCCAGGTGCTCTGAGATGTTTTGATATCATATTTATTTCCCTCTCTTTTATAGTCAAGTACTTTATCCTTTTTTGTAAAATCAGATAGACATACACAGGTATGTGTACACTTAATCTTAACATTCATTTCCTGGCAACCATTTCTCCAAATCCTTCTTTCTTGCTTCCAATCACCATTTTGAGTTGTGAAGTTTCAGCTGCCTTTCTCTCTCACTCTACCTTCAGATACCTTGAGGAAGGGGATGATGAAGCCATCGCTTGAGGTGCAAAAAACCCATATCTCCAGTTTCTTCCTTTAAATTTAGGCCAAAGTCTGCCCATATCACGTGACTTTGCAGGTGGCATTGGGATTAATTACCTGCAGACTTCATCAAGTTCTATATGGTTGTACAATGTGGATTGATTCCTAGATAGATATGTACTAGAATTTTTTTCAACGTCTTTGAGTTTCTAAATCCCATCTTCATATAATTAATATTAAATATTCTTATAGAGAAAGAAAAGTATGAGGTACCCTCACTTAGATGTCTTAACAGTTTTTATGAAATGAGATCTATAAAATGACAATGAGTTACACATGTATTTTTGGTTATTTTTTTATGATTTCACAAGCACTAAGAAACTTTTAGTCTCTTTTGCAAAACCAAACCAAACCAAACCAAACCAAACCAAACAAATCTCTATAAAGGAAATCAATGCTATTCAACAGAAATTACCTAGTGCCCTTTCAATATTTTTTCTTATCACGACATTTGCCAGATTATTTTTGTTGTTAAAGACGTCGGTTGGATTTCATATTCTGATTTTAGAAAACATAATTTTGCTGGTACTAAACATTCTCTTGGGAATGGTTGGTACATAAATCACCAAGATCCAGGACTTTGAAAAAACAAACAAACAAACAAACAAGCAGACATTTCTCTTCTTATCTAGAAGGAATGTATTTAACTGAGTTGAATTTAAACACACAAATACACACACATACAATCTTGAATGCATCCATTTTATTTTTGGTCTGTGGTAGATATGCAACAAGGTTGTGTTTGGATTAGAAGCCCAAAATTTGCATTAAAAAACAACATGTTTTGCACCTGCATGCTTCCCTAGAGTAATTTAATGTTATAATTTTTGACAAGATAATTGCATCTTTGCTGTGGCTGACTGTGCAGTAGGCTGCTGGGAGAAAATAAATGTGAACCTACAGTGGGGTAAGAAAAATACATTTATACAAGATGAGTTTAGCACGTAAGCCGGAAAACTCCAAATTGGAAAAGAATGACAACACAAAATGTGAAATCTAAATCACAATTTTGTCTTCCCCACACTCATAAAAGGTCTGTGCAGTGGTGTACAATGTGTTTGCATATGTGCACCAATTCCTTTGCACACTTTGCAAAAAAGTGACACTGCCCTCAGAGGAATATTCTGTAGCAGGATTTTAGTTTTTTATTTTATTTAATATTTTATTTATTTATTCATGAGAGACAGAGGGAGAGAGAAGCAGAGGGAGAAGCAGGCTCCCAAGGAGAAGGGAGCCCGATGCGGGACTCGATCCCAGGACTCTGGGATCATGACGTGAGCCGAAGGCAGACGCTTAACCATCTGAGCCACCCAGGCGCCCTGTAGCAGGATTTTAGAACACACACACACAAAAGTATGCTACAATCTCTTCTGAGAGCACTTAGGAATAGTGGATTAAAACATAGCACTTCCTGCTTCAAGTAAACTCAAGAGATAAAAGGTTAACTTCAGCTTTTGTATTGCAGGAAGCAGAATTTATAGGCAGGCAGTTAACTAACTTAACTAACTGACTCTCACTTCACTTCTGCTCATATTCCTTTTCACCATTTAAAATTTCATTTTTCTCTGGTGTATTTTTACATAAATTTCAATGGAGTCCTTAGTCCATCCAGGAGAGCATCAATCAGAAACCTTTCTCAAAACTGAATAAGCATATTGTTTTCCAATAGTAGATGGACTTAGGTAACCTAAGTGAGCAGCAGAATGATACCTTTGTGTCTGTGGAATAACTTTTATTTTCTACTTTCAGAGAGTGAAGTATGGTTTGTCCTATTTCACTATTCTTTATGAATTTACCTTAAAATGTCCATCCATGGCAATGATAATAATGTAAGTGGGAAAGTTGTAAATATTTAATATTTTTAAGTACCATAAATCCGGGGCGCCTGGGTGGCTCAGTTGGTTAAGCGACTGCCTTCGGCTCAGGTCATGATCCTGGAGTCCCGGGATTGAGTCCCGCATCGGGCTCCCTGCTCAGCAGGGAGTCTGCTTCTCCCTCTGACCCTCTTCCCTCTCGTGCTCTCTATCTCTCATTCTCTCTCTCTCAAATAAATAAATAAAATCTTTTAAAAAAGTACCATAAATTATTCTGAAAAGGTGGAAAGTTGACTAAATATTAATGGGCTGAGGGACATACTGTGCTCAAAGGCTCAAATAAGATCCCATCCCTGGTTTTCATTTTCACAAAATTCTGCCAACTCAGCTATGATAAACTGGCTCACATTCAGCTTTGTTTAAAGACTCATGAGTCTACCCATTGAAAACCAGTCTAATAACCTCTAGGTCAACCCTAGAGGAAGAGCACTCTCCAAGACGAAACAACTTGAACACATTTTGGTCTCTCCACAACCCAGAATTATATGACTCACTTCTCAACCTCCACAGGGTAGGCCATTTACTGAGAAATGAATACTTTACTTCTTTTATAGATATATATTTCAGTATGTAGCTCTTCCTAAATTGCAGGATCCCCAGCTGTGATCAGATTTTTGTAATTATTTCATTCAATGGAATCAAACTTTGAATCAGTTTAGTATCTATGCTTTCTGAGACAATACTTCTCACTCAATTACAGGGTATTTCTAATCATTAGGCTATACTGCGAGACCCATGGGAAGGATAATTCCAGAGGAAAATGGATTTGGTAGAGTAGGCCAAAAAAGTTTGGAAGTCTTGAGTCTATTGTAATTCTAAAAATAAAGAAAGAAAAAGAAAGGAGAAATTCAAGCAAAAACAAAGGTGTGGTAGGCCAAATAATGCTCACAGTATTTGAGACAGAAAAAAGTTCATATATTAATTTGATTATAAATAAAATACTAATTTTTTATCTCCCCGGTTTTATTTTGAACCTGAAGGTCAATGAGGAAGAATTTGAGTCTCTCTTCCCCTACCCTTGTATTTCCTATGCAAATTCCCATAACTTGTGAATATTTTACATTACACGGTAATGGGGAATTCAGGCTGAGAATCAGCTGACCTTAAATGGAGATCACTTTAGATTAGATAACCCAGATGGGTCTAACATAAAACAAGGGTCTGTAAAAGTGCATGAGGGGTGCAGGAGGGGGCAGACCAGAAGAAGGGACACTGGAAGCAGTGTCAGAATAGAGTGGTGTTGGGACAGCCTCCAAGGGCCTTTGCTGGCTCTGAAGATGGAGGAAGAGCACCAGTCAAGGAATGTAGACAGCGTGTAGAAGCTGGTAAAGTCAAGGGATCAGACTTCCCCTGACAATCTCTAGAAAGAAATGCAGCCTTATGGACACCTTGATTTTAGTCCAGTGAAACCCATGTCAGATTTCAGACTCTAGCACTGTAAGATAAGTTTGTGTTTCTTTAAGCCACCAAGTTTTTGGTGATTTGTTACAGCAGCTGTAGGAAATTAGTACAAAAGAATTATAAAATAAACCATAGTAAAATATGATTCATACAAAAGATAATGTTGACAATTTTTGATTAACAGAAATAAAGAAAAATATATTTTGCCTCTCAGACAGTCATAGCCTTTTGAGTTTCCTGAATCTGTGAATGGGACTAATATGGATAAAAATAATCCTAGCACTCCATTTGGTCTGGAGTTGAGTAATATCAACACAGTCACTAAAATGCATCAAAGGTTTGGTATGGTTTGGGGGAAAAATTAAAGGTTAACAAACTGACCATGAAGTTAAGGTAGGAGATAGAAAGTCAGGTAGGAACACAGATAAGCTTTTTCAAAAACAGGGATTCAAATGTACATTATAGGAAAATGATGGTCGGGAAGCAGGATATTATGTACATTGTTTAAAGGAAGCCCTCAACAAGCAAAATAATATAAATATTACAGGTGGTGGAAACTGTTTGAATGAACCAACCAGAGCTGTGGAAGCAGCTATAATAATTGAATACAGAGGTGAGAGCAGCTCCTTCCACTTGGTGGACAGGGGGTTGGAGAGGTGGACTTGTGCTGTTTTCCTACTTAATTTTTCCCATATTTGAGATATAACAAATGTGTGCATATTAATTTGGTTAAATATAAATATTTATAAAGTGCTAATTTTTTTAAAATTTTTATCTCCCTAGTTTTATTTGAACCTGAAAGTCAATGAGGAAGAATCTGAATCTCTGATATCACTTACTATTAATTTTAGCTTACAGAAAGTATTATTTATTTCCAAAAAATGGGGGCAAAATAGGATTGACTAAATCATGGATGTATGTCAATCCTATTTTGCTCAGTCCAATATCTGGATATGCCAAATGATTGTTTCCACATCACAGTCAAACAATTAATGAAGGTTAAAGTCAAATCATGAAAACTTACTAAAGTACATCAAAATAAAGCAGATTTTGAAATGTGTTGATTTTCCATGTAATCAAGCAGAAACAAAGACACGATTGTGGATATCTGATATAGTGTATGGCGTATTCTAAAGGAAAGATCACATGAATGCCATGAGAAGACTACATATGTTAATGACATGTTACTGTTTGTTGTGCGCAGTGACATGTCCTTTGGCATATGGTCAGTAATGGAGAAGTGAGCCTGCTCCAGAGTGGTTTGTCATTAGTTTAATATGTATACATTTAATATATAACATAACATAATATATAATATACATATAACATATATATAAATAAACTCTAATTTACCTTGTGAATTGTAGAATAGGCTAAATTTGCATATAAACCTAGAGAACTAAAGAAGAAAAAAAGATATAACTTCAACTTCCCTTTGAGTGTAATAGGCCCTTAGTAAAAAACCGGACAATGTATTGATGCTCTTGAATTCAACACACTATTCTCCACTGTGGCAATGTAAACGTGTTTTAATATTCTTCCCATTAAAATGTGGAATTTATATCTCAACCCTTGGACACAGGATGAGTTTGTGACTGCTTTAGTTAGTTGAGACAAACAGAAATGATGCATATAATTTTGAAGACAGTTCATAAAATCCCATACATCTTCCTCCTACAT
This sequence comes from Zalophus californianus, assembly GCF_009762305.2. Lineage (NCBI taxonomy): Eukaryota > Metazoa > Chordata > Mammalia > Carnivora > Otariidae > Zalophus > Zalophus californianus. Next base: position 6,182,371 of record NC_045606.1, on the reverse strand, counting down.
CTCTGTGGATGCTTGTTCTGGAAGGATGTGGTTACCATGAAGAAGGCCAGCAACTGTGACACTGAAGTGCCGAGTCTGTAAGTGGTCACCTCACACTCTTCTACTTCTCGCTGAGCTCTGAGCTGACAGGTGACATCATTTCACTGTCAGAGAAATGAGCATCTTAGTCCCGCCCAGTTGAGCTCTCAGATGACTGTGGTCCCAGCCTACATGTGACTGAAATTACGTGAGATCCCAGGCAAGGACTTCCCAGCTGAGCCCTTTTCAGATTCATCCCTGGCAAATTATGAACAAGGTAAAATGGTTATTTTAAGCCTGTTTTGTATAATTAGTAACAGCGTAATAGTGCCTGAAACATGTATTTATATTTGTTATTATGGTTGAGAGGAGCAGAAGAACTCCAGGCAAGGATTCAACTTTGTGTTTTACCTCATATTAACAGTATGACTTTGGGGAAAAAAAAAAAGAAAACAGCAACACTTACTCTAGGTCTTCGTTTCAATATCTTTTTTTTTTATTATATTATGTTAATCACCATACATTACATCATTAGTTTTTGATGTAGTGTTCCATGATCCATTGTTTGCATATACCCTTTGTGCTCCATTCAATACGTGCCCTCTCTAATACCCATCACCAGGCTAACCCATCTCCCCAGCCCCCTCCCCTCTAGAACCCTCAGTTTGTTTCTCAGAGTCCATAGTCTCTTATGGTTCATCTCCCCCTCTGGTTCCCCCCCTTCATTTTTCCCTTCCTACTATCTTCTTCCTTTTTTTTAACATATAATGTATTATTTGTTTCAGAGGTACAAGTCTGTGATTCAACAGTCCTGTTGAATAATTTCAATATCTTTAAAAGGAATTCATAATAATATATAAATCCTCAGATTGTTATAAGAACCAAATGGGATAGAAATCAATACAAAGCACAACATGGCCACCTTATGCGGGAGGTGCACCAGGGCTCCTAAACCTCTGTAAAGTTGGGTGATGTTCACCAAACACATAGCAACATCAGTGTTGTGTATTTAGAGATGGGAGGTGTCTTACCTCTGACGTCCCTTCTCATTCTGAAGGCCTATGAGCCTGCATTTCATTGTGGGTACATGGCTTTGATTCTGCCCTTGGAATTTTTGGAATAAAGGAGAAATTAGAAATTCAAGATTATTGTTTTTTTGCTTTTATTAATATAGTTAATGAAGATGATCGTACAATGAAAACAACTTTCTCCTTGGGCGCCTGGGTGGCTCAGTCTGTTAAGCGTCTGCCTTCAGCTCAGGTCATGATCCCAGGGTCCTGGGATCGAGCACCGCATCGGGCTCCCTGCTCGGTGGAGAGCCTGCTTCTCCCTCTTCCACTTCCCGTGCCTGTGTTCCTGCTCTTGCTATCTCTCTCTCTGTCAAATAAATAAATAAAATCTTTAAAAAAAATAAATAAATAAATAAAAAAAAGAAAACAACTTTCTCCTTTACCAACCAAGACAGTCTCTCAGTTAAAGAATATGGGCAGTGCTCTTCAAAAACATTTCCTGTGATGCTTTCCAATATAGACAAACAATTAATGGCACCCTTTCCTGAGCACTCAATGGCAATTGTCCATTCCAATTGTGGTTCTCTAACATTGTCATTCAGAAAAAAGCTATGAAATAGAAAGAAAATCTACATCACACAGGAAGAGAAAGAACAAAAAATGAAAGGAAAAGATAACTCATTTATTTAAAATAATCTTATTCCAATTTTAACCCTATTACTCACCAACAAGTAAGATAGCATCCATCTTGATTAGCTCTAAGTTGGTAGAAAAATAGGCGAGCTGTCAGTTTTTCTATGACTGCATTTATAACAACACACAGAAACAGATTTTCTGTTTGCTTCCTCTAAGATAAGGTATAAGCTAAACCATGCATATAAAACACAGAAGTTACCCTCTAAAGAGCTTAAAGCATTAGCAAAACACATTGTTTTTCCCAATGGCGTGTTTCAACAAGGAAGGTACTTGCAAAATGTTAGTGTAAAGAACAGAAATTCACTTATATGCTTATCTGTGGTACTGAATACAAGCTTTTAAAATGTCATAACAGCTTACTGTTTATTAGCAAGAAGCACTTATGAGGAAGGTAACACAGTGTACCTTCTCTCAGTACCAGATGGTTGAAGCTCCTCCCGGGAAATGTAATGGAGTGAAGGAAAAGTCACAGTGGGCAGGGTTTCCTAAAACTCAAACAACCTTTTAAAGAAACTTAAACCTCTTCACTGTAAAAGGCAAAAGGGAGAATGTTGACCTGGTGTGATGCTCACCATGCAAAGCGTGAACTTCTCTGACCATAGTGCATACTGTCCAATGGAATCAACTAGCACTGACCTGATATTTTGGAATGTTAAGCATCAATTTGGACACCAATTCACTCAACTAATTTTAAAACCTGATGATGTGCTAATGAAAATTGAATAAATAGCAGAATTGATTTAAGCCTAGTTAGAAATTTATTTGAATTAAGACACACCTAGCAGGGGTGCTTGGGTGGCTCAGATGGTCAAGCATCTGCCTTCGGCTCGGGTCAGGATCCCGGGGTCCTGGGATCGAGCCCCGCATCGGGCTCCTGGCTCAGCGGGGAGCCTGCTTCTCCCTCTCCCTCTGCTTCTCTCCCTGCTCATGCTTTCTCTTCTCTCTCTCTGTATCTCTGTGTCTCAAATGAATAAATAAAATCCTTAAAAAAATTAAAAAAAAAAAAGACACACCTGGCATACTTCAAATGGTTAAACTGTCAGACCCACTTACGTGGAGAAAGAGTTTTCATCTTCCAAAATTTGTTTCAAATGCCAGTCCCTCTGGGAAGCTCTCCTCAACAAAAACACTCTCATGCAGTCCTAGCGTGCCAATTAAATGCATGATACCTCTTATTTAATAATTATAACTTCTTTTTTTTCTACTTTAAAAAACATGTATCATATAATCTCATTGATTCAACAGAATTCTGTTTCTGGGGGCAGAGCAAGATGGCGGAGGAGTAGGAGACCTGGATTTCGTCTGGTCTCAGGAATTCAGCTGAATAGGGATCAAACCATTCTGAACATCTACGAACTCAACAGGAGATCGAAGAGGAGAGTAGCAACAACTCTCTGAACAGAGAAGCGACCACTTACTGGAAGGTAGGACGTGCGGAGAAGTGAATCCGAGGCGATATTCGTGAGGATAGACGGCGGGGGAGGGGGCCTCCATCAGCTGCTTCTGGCAAGTGCTAGAGCCGCGGAGCACAAAATCGGACCTTTTAGAAGTTGACTCCGCTGAGGGACGTCACTGCAGTGGCTAAGCGAGGGGTGGAACCCTCCCGGGACAGTGTGGTCTCAGGACCCTCGGGGTCACAGAAAGACCGGGGGAGCCTGAGTGCGCCAGAGCTCCCAGGTATCGGAGCGGGGAAGCTGGCTGCACAGACGGAGCCGAGGCGCGGGCTCTCAGCTCCGGGTGGCCATAAACTGTGATCCGCAGCCCAGTCGGGCCACTGCTCCTGCAGCAGGGACCCAACAGGTGGCAGATCCGGGGAGACTCCACTTCCTTCCCGGGGAGGAGCGGCGCGGGAGGGCACCGCAGGGATCTGCTGGGTTTGGAGACTCCACACGGGGTCGGGTGCCACAGATAGCAATGCTCGGTCACAGGCCGGGTGAGCATGGAGAGCGGCCGGAGACCGGGGACAAGGGAGTGACTGCTTTTCTCTGGGGGCGCACTGAGGAGCGGGGCCCTGAGTTCTCAGCTCCTCCGAGTGGAGATTGGGAGGCCACCATTTTCGCCCTGGTCCTCCAAAGCTGTACCGAGAGCTTGCAGGGAACAAAAGCTCCTGAGAGCAAACCCGAGCAGGCTTGCTTAGCCCGGACCGACAAGGGCGGGGCAGTTCCGCCTCCGGCAAAGACATTTGGGAACCACGGCAACAGGCCCCTCCCCCAGAAGATCAGCACGAACAGCCAGCAAGCCAAGACCAAGTTTACCGATCAAGGAGAACGGGAGAACTCCAGCGCTAGGGGAATACTGCACATAGAATTCATGGCTTTTTTTTACCATGATCATTAGTTCATCAAAGTTAATTTTTCTTAATTGTTTTTTTTCTTTTTCCCTTTTTCAACCAACATCTTATCAATCCCTTTAAAAAAAAAAAAACATTTTTTATTTTTCATTTTTAGAGTCATATTTTATCCCTTCATAGTAGTTACCCTTATTTTTGGCATATATATATAAGTTGTTCTCTCTTTAAAATTTTGAGATACAATTTCTTCTAATAGATCAAAATATACCCTAAATCACTAGTGTATGGCTCTGTTCTAGTCTCCTGCCTGATCACATTCTCTCCTTTTTTTCTTTTTTTTTTTAAATCTTATTTCTTTTTTCAAACAACTTCTTATCTTATCAAGTCCTTTTATAAAATCTTTTATAATTTTCATCTTTACAGTCATCTTCTATCCATTCATTGTATCAACCATTATTTTGTACATATATGTCTTCCTTCCTTTAAAATTTTAGGAGGCACTTTTCTCTAACAGACCAAAATACGCCCAAAATCTACTGTGTGGCACTGATCTATGCACTAGCCTGATCATATTTGATCACATTCTGCTTTTTTTGTATTGTTCTGTTTTTCTTTTTTTCTTTTTTTTCTTTCTTTTTTTTTTTTTCTCTTTCTTTTTTCTTTCTTTCCCTTTCTTTTCCCCTGGTTTCAGGTCTTTTCTGATTTGTATAAAATATATTTGCTGGGGACGTTGTTAACCTGTTAGCATTTTGTTCTCCCATTCATCTATTCTCCTCTGGACAAAATGACAAGACGAAAAAAATCACCTCAGCAAAAAGAACAAGAGGTAGTACCGTCAGCCAGGGACCTACTCAATAGGGACATCAGTATGATGTCAGACCTAGAGTTCAGAACCATGACTTTAAAGATACAAGCTGGGCTTGAAAAAAGCGTGGAAGTTATTAGAGAAACCCTTTCTGGAGAACTAAAAGAACTAAAATATAACCAAGTCGAAATCAAAAAGCCTATTGATGAGGTGCAATCAAAAATGGGGGCACTAACTGCTAGGATAAATGAGGCAGAAGAGAGAATCAGCGATATAGAAGACCAAATGATGGAAAATAAAGAGGGTGAGAAAAAGAGGGAGAAACAACTACAGGATCAGGAGGGCAGAATTTGAGAGATAAGTGATACGATAAGATGAAACAACATTAGAATAATTGGGATCCCAGAAGAAGAAGAAAGAGAGAGAGGGGCAGAAGGTATATTGGAGCAAATAATAGCAGAGAACTTCCCTAATGTGAGGAAGGAAACAGGCATCAAAATCCAGGAGGCACAGACAACCCCTCTCAAAATCAATAATAATAGGTCAACACCCCGACATCTAATAGTAAAACTTATGAGTCTCAGAGACAAAGAGAAAATCCTGAAAGCAGCTCGGGAGAAGAGATATGTAACCTACAATGGTAAAAATATTAGATTGGCAACAGACCTATCCACAGAGACCTGGCAGGCCAGAAAGGACTGGCAAGATATCTTCAGAGCACTAAACGAGAAAAATATGCAGCCAAGAATACTATATCCAGCTAGGCTCTCATTGAAAATAGAAGGAGAGATAAAATGTTTCCAGAACCAACAAAAACTAAAGGACTTGCAAACCCAAAACCAGCCCTCCAAGAAATATTGAAAGGGGTCCTCTAAGCAAAGAGAGAACCTAAAAGCAGCAAAGAGCAGAAACGAACACAGACAACGTACAGTAACAGTCACCTTACAGGCAATACAATGGCACTAAATTCCTACCTTTCAATTGTTACCCTGAATGTAAATGGGCTAAATGCCCCAATCAAAAGACACAGGCTATCAGATTAGATTGAAAAACAAGACCCATCAATATGCTGTCTGCAAGAGACTCATTTTAGACTCAAAGACACCCCCAGATTGAAAGTGAGGGGGTGGAAAAATATTTACCATGCTAATGGACACGAAAAGAAAGCTGGGGTGGCAATCCTTATATCAGACAAACTAGATTTTAAAACAAAGACTGTAATAAGAGATGAGGAAGGACACTATATCCTACTTAAAGGGTCTATCCAACAAGAAGATCTAACAATTGTAAATATCTATGCCCCAAACATGGGAGCAGCCAATTATATAAGGCAATTAATAACAAAAGCAAAGAAACACATTGACAACAATACAATAATAGTGGGGGACTTTAACACCCCCCTGACTGAAATGGACAGATCATCTAAGCAAAAGATCAACAAGGAAATAAAGACTTTAAATGACACACTGGACCAAATGGACTTCACAGACATATTCAGAACATTCCATCCCAAAGCAACGGAATACACATTCTTCTCTAGTGCCCATGGAACATTCTCCAGAATTGATCACATCCTAGGTCACAAATCAGGTCTCAACCAGTACCAAAAGTTTGGGATCATTCCCTGCATATTTTCAGACCACAATCCTTTGAAACTAGAACTCAATCACAAGAGGAAAGTCAGAAAGAACTCAAATACATGGAGGCTAAAGAGCATCGTACTAAAGAATGAATGGGTCAACCAGGAAATTAAAGAAGAATTTAAAAAATTCATGGAAACCAATGAAAATGAAAACACAACTGTTCAAAGTCTTTGGGATACAGCAAAGGCAGTCCTGAGAGGAAAGTATATAGCAATACAAGCCTTTCTCAAGAAACAAGAAAGGTCACAAATACACAACCTAACCCTACACCTAAAGGAGCTGGACAAAGAACAGCAAATAAAGCCTAAACCCAGCAGGAGAAGAGAAATAATCAAGATCAGATCAGAAATCAATGAAATAGAAACCAAAAGAACAGTAGAACAGATCAACGAAACTAGGAGCTGGTTCTTTGAAAGAATTAAGAAGATTGATAAACCCCTGGCCAGACTGATCCAAAAGAAAAGAGAAATGACCCAAATCAACAAAATCATGAATGAAAGAGGAGAGATCACAACCAACACCAAAGAAATACAAACAATTATAAGAACATATTATGAGCAACTCTATGCCAGCAAATTAGAACCTGGAAGACATGGGTGCATACCTAGAGATGTATCAACTACCAAAACAGAAGCAGGAAGAAATAGAAAACCTGAACAGACCTATAACCACTAAGGAAATTGAAGCAGTCATCAAAAATCTCCCAAGAAACAAAAGCCCAGGGCCAGATGGCTTCCCAGGGGAATTCTATCAGACATTTAAAGAAGAAATAATACCTATGCTCCTGAAAATGTTCCAAAAATTAGAAATGGAAGGAAAACATCCAAATTCATTTTATGAGGCCAGCATTACCTTGATCCCAAAACCGGACAAAGACCCCATCAAAAAGGAGAATTACAGACCAATATCCTTGATGAACACGGATGCAAAAATTCTCACCAAAATACTAGCCAATAGGATCCAACAGTACATGAAAAGTATTATTCACCACGACCAAGTGGGATTTATCCCTGGGCTGCAAGGCTGGTTCAACATCCGCAAATCAATCAACGGGATACAATACATTAACAAAAGAAAGAACAAGAATCATATGATCCTCTCAATAGATGCAGAAAAAGCATTTGACAAAGTACAGCATCCTTTCTTGATCAAAACTCTTCAGAGTATAGGGATAGAGGGTACATACCTCAATATCATAAAAGCCATCTACGAAAAACCTACAGCGAATATTATTCTCAATGGGGAAAAGCTGAGAGCTTTTCCCCTAAGGTCAGGAACACGGCAGGGATGTCCATTCTCACCACTGCTATTCAACATAGTATTGGAAGTCCTAGCCACAGCAATCAGACAACAAAAAGAAATCAAAGGCATCCAAATCGGCAAAGAGGAAGTCAAACTCTCACTCTTTGCAGATGATATGATACTTTATGTGGAAAACCCAAAAGGCTCCACCCCAAAACTGCTAGAACTCATACAGGAATTCAGTCAAGTAGCAGCCTATAAAATCAATGCACAGAAATCAGTGGCATTCCTCTACACCAACAACAAGACAGAAGAGAGACAAATCAAGGAGTCGATCCCATTCACAACTGCACCCAAAACCATAATATACCTAGGAATAAATTTAACCAAAGAGGCAAAGGATCTGTACTCAGAAAAGTATAAAATACTCATGAAAGAAATTGAGGAAGACACAAAGAAATGGAAAAACGTTCCATGCTCATGGATTGGGAGAATGAACATTGTGAAGATGTGAATGCTACCTAGAGCAATCGACACATTCAATGTAATCCCCATCAAAATACCATCCACTTTTTTCAAAGAAATGGAACAAATAGTCCTAAAATTTGTATGGAACCAGAAGAGACCCCGAATAGCCAGAGGAATCTTGAAAAAGAAAAGCAAAGCTGGCGGCATCACAATTCCGGACTTCCAGCTCTATTACAAAGCTGTCATCATCAAGACAGTATGGGACTGGCACATAAACAGACACATAGATCAATGGAACAGAATCGAGAGCCCAGAAATGGACCCTCAACTCTAGGTCAACTTATCTTTGACAAAGCAAGAAAGAACGTCCAATGGAAAAAAGACAGTCTCTTCAACAAATGGTGTTGGGAAAATTGGACAGGCACATGCAGAAAAATGAAACTGGAACATTTCCTTACACCACACACAAAAATATACTCCAAATGGTTGAATGACCTAAATGTGAGACAGGAGTCCATCCAAATCCTAAAGGAGAACACAGGTAGCAACCTCTTCGACCTCAGCCGCAGCAACTTCTTCCTAGAAACATCACCAAAGGCACGGGAAGCCAGGGCAAAAATGAACTATTGGGATTTCATCAAGATAAAAAGCTTTTGCACAGCAAAAGAAACAGTCCACAAAACCAAAAGACAACTGACAGAATGGGAGAAAATATTTGCAAATGACATATCAGATAAAGAGCTAGTATCCAAAATCTATAAAGAACTTATCAAACTCATCTCCCAAAGAACAAATAATCCAATCAAGAAATGGGCAGAAGACATGAACAGACATTTTTCCAGAGAAGACATCCAAATGGCCAACAGGCACATGAAAAAGTGCTCAACATCGCTCGTCATCAGGGAAATCCAAATCAAAATCTCAATGAGATACCACCTCACACCCGTCAGAATGGCTAAAATGAACAAGTCAGGGAACGACAGATGTTGGCGGGGATGTGGAGAAAGGGGAACCCTCCTACACTGTTGGTGGGAATGCAAGCTGGTGCAACCCCTCTGGAAAACAGTATGGAGGTTCCTCAAACAGTTGTAAATAGAGCTACCATACGATCCAGCAATTGCACTACTGGGTATTTACCCCAAAGATACAAATGTAGGGATCCGAAGGGGTATGTGTACTCCAATGTTTATAGCAGCAATGTCCACAATAGCCAAACTGTGGAAAGAGCCAAGATGTCCATCGAGAGATGAATGGATAAAGAAGAGGTGGTATATATACACAATGGGATATTATGCAGCCATCAAAAGGAATGAGATTTTGCCATTTGCAATGACGTGGATAGAACTGGAGGGTGCTATGCTTAGTGAAATAAGTCAATCAGAGAAAGACATATATCATATGACCTCATTGATATGAGGAATTCTTAATCTCAGGAAGAAACTGAGTGTTACTGGAGTGGTTGGGGACGGGAGGGTTGGGGTGGCTGGGTGATAGACATTGGGGAGGGTATGTGCTACGGTGAACGCTGTGAATTGTGCAAGACTGTTGAGTCACAGATCTGTACTTCTGAAACAAATAACACAACGTATTTTAAGAAAAAAGAAAAAGAAGAAGATAGGAAGAGTGGAAGAATGAAGGGGAGTAAGTCAGAGGGGGAGACGAACCAGGAGAGATGATGGACTCTGAAAAACAAACTGAGGGTTCTAGGGGGGAGGAGGTAGGGGGATGGGTTAGCCTGGTGATGGGTATTAAAGAGGGCACATTCTGCATGGAGCACTGGGTGTTATGAACAAACAATGAATCATGGAACAGTACACCAAAACAAATGACATAATATATGGTGATTAAAATGACAATAAAAAATTAAAAACTAAATAAATAAAAAAATAGTAGGAAGGGAAACATGAAGCGGGGGAAATCGGAGGGGGAGAGGAACCATGAGAGACTATGGACTCTGAGAATAAAACTGAGGGTTCTAGAGGGGAGGGAGATGGGGGGATGGGTGAGACTGGTGATGGGTATTAAAGAGGGCACATACTGCATAAAGCGCTGGGTGTTATACTCAAACAATGAATCATGGAACACTACATCAAAAACTAATGATATAATGTATGGTGATTAAAATAACATAATAAAATAAAATTTAAAAAAATAAAAAAATGAATTCTGTTTCTTAGACTGTTTTAAAAAACAGGTTTCTCGGTTTCTTTGTTTAAACTATGACTTCTGTAATAGTTTAATTCTTCTCCATTGAATATTCTCTAGCTAATATGATGTTGAGCTTATTTTGCTTACATTCATAATATGAAAGAGTAAATGAATTAAAATGGTTTGTGAAAGTGCACACATTCTCTCCCACCTAGACATTGTGACATTTCAACTGAATGGAGCAGTGGGGCATAGTCAAATGACTCAGATTAGTAGATCAATACAAAACACTTAATTGCTGCCCATGTAGAGAGTAACATAGCTAGAGAACAAATAAATTGATAGATACATCGATAGACAGATGATCGATAGATTATAGGCAGATAAAAGACACAAAGTTAATTTCTAATGAAAGCAACATCATGGAAAACAACATCAGTCCACACATATTATGAAAAAGAAATAATTCTTAACACAGGTCTTGGCCAAAAATTATTCAATCATATTTTTAAAAGTTTTAAAAAGATAATTATTATTGTTAATTACAACTATCATATCACTATATAAAAAATGAATTTATGAAGAAATTAAAAAAACAATGAAAGGAGATTAGAGAACTAATACAAATCATATTACTTATGACAACAAATATCAGTGGATAAATCTAAGAGTAGGTCAACAATTTACTCTTCAGGAATATGCAAACAGTGAAAATAAAACAGTAGTGTAAGGTAAAAAAATGGAACTATTGACAGAAGATGTAGTTGACAAGTACAAAGAAAAATAAAACATAGATCAACATATTTTACACATAAATGCTTAGGTGTTTTAACCAGATAAAGCAATAAATGATGATGAAGAAATATGAACAGAATGATCTAATTAAATTAAATATTAATTAATTAAATCTAATTATATGGAGAGAACGAGGCAGACAGAAAAGACATTTAGTGGGACAAACAGCACTTTGTTTTCTGAAATTTCGTGCTTTGTTCAAATCCCAATTCTTCATTTAATTCCCTCATGACTTGGAGAAATGATTCAAATCTTTTTGTCTGTTCTCTCTTTGGTCAAATAGAATTGAAAATAGCTTCTGCTTATATGATTATTTGAAGAATAAATGAGGTAAGTCATATAAAATGTTTAGCACAATTCTTAGTGCATATTCATTACTTAACGAGTGTTAGCTAATCATCTATCTACCCACCTATTTATCTATGTGTGCATGTGTGCATGTACTTACCAAGAGTATGCCCAAGCATTAACAGTGTTTACCTCTTGATGTTGATACTTGAATATCTTTCTCATGTGTATCTGAATATGTCAACATTCTCTGTGTATTGCGTTTTAAATAATGGTGAAAATTTTGAGAAAACTTTTTAAATCCAAAATTTTATTTTTTATTTCTAATTATTTTCCTTATGGAGCAGCTGTAAAGAGTAGAAAGAAAAAGCATTAAAAATTACTTAGAAAGTCAATTTAATTTGCTGTCTGGTAAGATCAGGTACACTTGTATAGAGCTTTGTACTTTCTTTGAGTTTCCACATTTTAAATTCCAGTGCATTTTCCTTAAGGACAGAAATAATTTTTTGGGTTAGCCTTTAGGAGTTCATAAAAGATGTGTCTGGGATTTCATTGTTCCTTGTTACAT